>NC_056517.1:12447983-12465138 GCF_014905685.2 Nematolebias whitei | reverse complement strand
GGGGGGGGGGGGGGGGGGGGGACCTGCCGACCATCCGTCAGCAGGCCAGAGGTCTTGCAGATGGCTAGATCAACCATCCTTGGACCAGAGTTCTGGTGGGCGGCAAGGAGACCGTCCCTTTATTGGCAGTGGTGGTGTCTACCTGTACCCTCTTGGACTAAGGCAGAAGAGGGATGAAGAGATCCCCAAGGAGACCATGGTGACAGGTGGGTCGGCCACAGGAGAGGCCACAACTGCAGATGAAGAGGCCATAGGAGGGGCCACATCTGCAGGCATCGAGGCCACAGGACAGACCACAGGAGAGGTCATAGCTGCAGGTGTCAAGACCCCTGGGCCGGCTGCAGCTGAAGGCAATGAGACCCCTGGGGCGGCTGCAGTTGGAGGTGATAAGAACCCTGGGGTGGCTGCAGGTGAAAGCGATAAGACCCCTGGGGTGGCTATGGCTGGAGGCTATGAGACCACAGCAGGCAGATCAGCATTGAAGACCACTGCAGACAGACAAGCATCGAGGACCACAGCAGTTGAGGGCCGCAGCAGTTGAGGACCACAGCAGTTGAGGACCACAACAGTTGAGAACCACAGTAGTCACATCAGCAGCAAGGACCACAGCAGCAGCAAGGCCAGCAGCGAGTACCACAGCAGCAGGTGGAGTGAGGGACTCTGGAATGAGGGTCTCTGAAGCGAGGATCTCAGGTGGAATGAGGACCTCTGGAGGAGCTAGGACCTTTGGAAGAGCAAGGACTTCTGGAGGAGTGAGGGCCTCTGGAGCGAGGACCCCAGGAGGAGCGAGCACCTCTGGAGCAGCAAGGACCTCTGGAGCAGCAAGGACCTCTGGAGCGAGTACCTCTGGAGTGAGGACCTCTGGAGCGAGGACCTCAGGAGGAGCGAGCACCTCTGGAATGAGGACCTCTGGAGCAACAAGGAGCTATGGAGTGAGTACCTCTGGAGGATGAGGACCCAGCAGCTCTGCGTCTGTGGATGGAGACTGCAGCGCTGCATCTGTGGATGGAGACAGCAGCTATGTGTCTGTAGATGGAGACTGCAGCCCTGCATTGGTGGATGGAGATAGCAGCTCTGTGTTGGTGGCTAGAGACAGCAGCTCTGTGTTGGTGGATGGAGATTACAGCTCTGCATTGATGGATGGAGACAGCAGCTTTGCATCTGTGGAAGGAAACAGAAACTCTGCTTCTGATGATGGACCCAGCGGGTCAGGCGCTGGTGTGGAAAGTATGTCAAGTGCTGGAGCACGACCTAGCATGGAAGGAGCTGGTGTGGGAACCAGCGGGTCAAGTGCTGCAGTGAAAACCAGCGAGTCCAGTGCTGGTGTGGAAACCAGCAAGTCCAGGGCTGGTGCTGTTGGCGTGGAAAGCTAGACAGGTGCAGCAAGTGTGGAACCCAGACTAGGTGCAGTTGATGGGAGAGAGGTCTGCAGGAGGTGATCTGGGATGAGAACCAGGCAGAACAAGGGCTAGCAAAAGCGAAGGCAGCATGCACCTCTTCGTCCACACCTTCTGGAACTGCTCCCACATCTCAGGTGAGTCGTTCATGTTATCAGCCCTCGTTTACCTGGATATGACGTCCTCCACAGCGATCATTCTCTCCCAGAGATTGATGGGGCTGCGGGGTTCCTCCCTCCCAGTGACAGGTACCCAGAAGCATGCATCAGTCTTCCCCCACCAAGAGGAAGGCACAGGCATGTATCGTACCCCCCCCCCCCCCCCCACAAAGTGAAACACACAGGTGAGGATTCGACCAGCGAGACCCCCATCCCCCTGTGAAATTCTCCACCGCTCCTCCAGCTGTGTCTGAGGAAAGTGCTGGGATTCAGTGGATCTGACTCGGTTCCATCGTTCACTCCTCCTGCAGCAAATTCGAGCGGGTTGCTCCTCTCCCTCTGAAGACCGCTCCACGAAAGTAGGAGGTGGTTGTGGAGGAGGAGGGTTGCGAGATGATGCCGGTGGAAGGGTTGGTGAAGAGAGGTGAGGTGATGTGGCAGAGGATCCAGGTTTGAATGCCAAGTTGGTACATTAAAAAACAGTATTTTCCTCTCCTTCTTCTCACGCTGGGCAATCTTCACCTTGTGCACCAGAAACTCAAAAAGAGTAATCTTCCTGCAGGGTTCAGGTTGGTCTCTGGATTCCATCATGATCTGACCAAAATGTGTTTGAGCCCACATGCAAGGAGGTGAGGAGACTCTGATAAAAATAAGTAAAAGGTTTATTAATGAATAAACAAAGCAAAATGCTAACGGGGCAGCAACTGGTAACTATTTTTTTTCATTCAACCTTTACCTGTCTAAATAAAGGTTGAATGAACAGTTGCAACAGTGCTGGAGCACAGGGAGGAGAGATGCTGAGGGGTGACAGGCAAACATGAGGAAAACACGACATGTGGGACCAGACCTCAGAAACCCTACAGCCACGAGGACTAATTGACATTAGAGATCTGTTTTAAACAAAGAACACTGATGAGGTAGAGACAACAATAGACAATCATATAAAAAGCATATAACATAAAAAATAAATAGAAGAAATAATATAAAAATCAAACAAAAAAAAAACAGCTACATTATAAAGCTGTGTAAAATGCTAAAAAAAAAAAAAAAAAAAAAAAAAAAAACCAGGAACATGTTTGCATTGGTTTTTGCCATGAATTTAGTGGGTTTTTTTTAAATCCCTTAGTTGACAACTTCAGATCTATTTGCAAGATATTCCAGGTTACAGGAGCAGAGTAATAGAAGGCCCTTTTGCCAAGTTCGGTCCGCACTGAGGGTACACTGCAAGTAATTTTGTCCTGAGAGTGAATGTTGTAGATGCACTCATTGGATTGACATATAGGAGGAGATATATGAAGGCAACAGACCAAGAAGTGATTTAAAGATGAAAATGTACCAGTGTTAGAGTCTGTGTAAAGTTAATGATGACCAATTGACCAGTGAATACAGGGTGCAGTGGTGGGTACGATAGTTACAGCCAGTTATGAATCTTAGTGCACCGTGATAGACAGCATCCAACACCTGCCCAATTTTACTTTCAATTTCTTTACTAAGTTTTCGACAAGAAGCTTAAAAGAGAGATGTGAATCGATCAAAATTCCCAAGTATTTATAAGAATCGACAAACTCAATAAGGACACCATTCAAAGATAAAATAGAATGAAGTACTGCTGGTAGCAACTTCCTGTTTGAAAACAATATCTCTTTGGTTTTGTCAATAGTTTTCACACGTTTGAGACAGAACAAATTTGACTGGATTATGTTGAATGCAGACTGTAAATGCTGGAAAACCTTACCTACTGTTCTAGCTCGACATTAAACAACTGTGTCATCGGCAAATAAATGTAAAAATGCATCAGGAATGTAAGGATGCATCAGGAATGATTTGACCTACATTACTTATGTAGATTCAACTTGTCTGCTGGATTCTATAGATAGAGAACTTTACTAATTGGCTTTTATGTACAGGTATGTGAATGTTCCTGTAAAGTGCCCTGAGACAACTTTGTTGTGACTTGGCGCTATATAGATAAACTGAATTGAATTGAATAGATTGTGAAGACGGTGAGTCCTAAAACTGAACCCTGTGGTACACCATTGCCGAATGTTAAATAGCTGGAAGAAGTATCATTATGTTGAACACATTGCCTCCGATCTGTGAGATAATTAGAGAACCAACCGATAGTGTGTTCTGAGAAACCATTTTCAGAGAGCTTATGACATAAGATGTCATGGTCCACAGTGTCAAAAGCTTTAGGCAGGTCTAAATAAAGTGCAGCACAATAGTCCTTAGCATCCAAACCTTCAACAACATCATTAAAAACCTTCAGTGGAGCAGTTATTGTGCTGTGTTGCTTCCTGAAACCAGATTAATGGGGAGGTAGATGTTAAAAGAATCCAAATAATTCTTGACTTGGGAGTTTATAAATGTATCTAAAACCTTAGCAAGATCACAGAGTTTAGAGATTGGTCAATAGTTGCTCAGTATAGTGGGGTCCCCTCCCTTCAACAAAAGTAGAACAAAAGCTGTTTTCCATGCATTTGGAACAGTATTTTTACTTATGAACAAATTAAAGATGTGGGACACCGGTTCTGCAATGATTGTGTGGCTAGACTTAAGAAATAAGGAGGAAGGTCATCAGGGCCTGCAGACTTTTTAGAGTCTAGACCTTTAAAACAATTGTTAAGCTCACTAACAGAAAACAGTGAAAACGAAAAGGTTTGGTTTACTGAGGACTGACTTGTAGGAGAGATATGATTTGTAGATGTTTGGCTTAAAGGAGAAGTAGCTGGTTTTCCATTAATAGCTGTGGCAAACAAGGAAGCAACCAAATGTTTGTTGAAGCAGTTCAGGATCTCGTGCTTATTTGACACCAGAACAGAGTTAAGAAGAAATTGTGATGGCAAGTCAGATGAAAGACAGCTGCCGGCGAGTGATTTGATGGTTTTCCAGAATCTTTTAGTCATTTGGATCTTTGGAGGTCTGAGATAAGAAGTATTTATGTTTTTTTTTCTGTTTTTTGTATTTACGTAATTTAATATTATGAAATTAAATTAAATTCAGTTTATTTATATATCATCAAGTCACAACAGAAGTCATCTCAGGGCATGGCACAGAAACAAACAAAAAAAAGAAATAAAAGCATAAACTCATTAAACCTTTGGATGGGTATCAGTGTTATGTAAAAAATGGCTGCTCCTGTTAGACATTACCTTTTTGTAGTGAGTGTTTAATAAAAGAACATTGTATTAATACGATAATGGATGCTGTTTAGGTTTATATTGTTTTATGTAGCTCATATGACTCATTTGCTAATTTACTAATTATTAGAAATATACTTCAAACATCAATTTGATAAACTATAGTCATTTTTATTGTGATATAAAAATAATTTTCACTTGACTGTGCTTGAGATAAAAAGGGGATCAAAATGCTTCTTA
This sequence comes from Nematolebias whitei, assembly GCF_014905685.2. Lineage (NCBI taxonomy): Eukaryota > Metazoa > Chordata > Actinopteri > Cyprinodontiformes > Rivulidae > Nematolebias > Nematolebias whitei. The sequence goes on along the minus strand of NC_056517.1, from coordinate 12,460,203 downwards.
GGTTGCATTACACACATACATGTGCAAACAGGCTCTGCCAATAATATTACTATGAGAAATGCAACAAATGGAAGGCAGTAAAGTGATGTAACCAGGTCAAGTAAAGTTGAGCTGCACATGTAAATTGGATGACAAGCTGGTACATGCTGAGGCTGTTGGCTGATGCTTCCCAGCAAACACCTGATGGACACATACATACAAGTGAGATGATGTCAAATTGAAACACATGTGCGAGTTGATGAGGACATTTTGACAAGTGTGAACATTCATTTAAGATAGTATAAGATGCTTTCAGTTGATAAAGGATGCTGGAATGATACACATATTATTCATTTAGCACATAGTTTTTGCACAGTTCTGCTTAAATTTGTGTATTTTATTGAGAGAAAAATAAGAAAAAGGTGGAAATGCAACACATGGCAAATAACTGTTTAATGCCAAATTAGAATAGGAGGTGAAGAATCAGAGTCACAGAGATTTATTTGTCGTACACACCATATGTGGTGCATGTGGTGGAACGAGACTAATATACACACGGTCACTGTTACATCCCACAATAAAATGTAAAAGAAAAATAGTAATAATAATTCAATGAGTCTACAGACGTTCCTGATAATGCTCAGCTTTTATTGTTTGTGAGATTTTTATCACAAAAATGGGAAGGGGCTCTGTGAGGACCTGTTGGATGTAACACCACTTAAAACACACACAGGAGGAGAGGACATGTATGAAGCAATGAAAGAGATGCTGAAACTATGGCTCGTAGATGTGAAGCGGGTTGTCTCTGTCACCACAGATGGTTCCCCTGCCATGGTGGGAAGAGCATGGCTGTGTCCTGGATGAATGAAGACAACCCAGATCTTACTGCTTACCACTGTCTCATCCATCAGACTGGTCTTTGTGCCACCCTATCTGAACATTTTGCTGAAGTAATGAACACAGTGATGAAGCTCAACATCCTTAGATCATCCTCATCCCTTCAGCATCACTTCCTGAGAGAATTCCTGGAAGATGTTGAGGCAAAAGTCAATGACCTGCTACTGCACAACAATGTGAAGTGGCTGAGTAAAGGCAATGCACTGGAACATTTCTGGTCTATTCCAAAAGAAATGGCTGCTTTCTTAAAGCAGGCCAAAAGTCAGAGAGCAACAGTTTTCAGTTTTTCTTCAAGAAGAGCACAAGGTTGCTTTGGTTGCTTTTTTAGTTGATATTACATCACATCCAAAAAAGTTCACGACAAAAACAACTGGACTTTATTTGTAACAGAAGACATTTCACTTCTCCTCCAAGAAGCTTTCTCAATTCAAAAAGCAGTGAAAGCAGTGAGTGTGGGGTTCAAGTTATAAAGCTGAACATGCATGCATACATACATATGCAGATTGACCTATCATACCTCACAGTAGGGGTTTGCTAAGGTCTTACATCACATCTGAATAAGCTCAATTTAAATCTGCACGGAAAGAACAATTCAGTTGCTGATTTGATGACCGCTGTTCGCCCCTTCCAGAGGAGGCTGGACATTTTCAAAGAATGTCTTGAAGGAGAGTGTGAACACGTCCTAAATCTACAGGAACAGATTCGGGGTGAGTTAGATGTTTCTCCCCATGATGACCTCATAAACAATCTGATTGGAAACTTCAGTTTAAAGTTCAACAGCTTCTGCCTTGAGCAGCAGCTCTTCCTGCTAATCCAGAACCATTTTCTCATCAGAGAAATCAAATTATTTTCCAAAGAGGCAGCACAGACATTCAAGTGGACACATGCAGGAACTCTTCAGCTTGATCTGCAAGGAAACACAGAATTAAGCAAGCATTTTGAAGCAAATGACCTGCTACTTTCTGGCTACAGACTGTGTGTGTGAGTGTGTTCCCTGGTCTAACCAACGTAGCACTGCACACGTTGACTATGTTTGGATCAACCTACAGCTGTGAGGCAGCTTTTTCCAATATGAACCTTATCAAAAACAAGCACCACTCCAGACTCACAGCTCAACACCTACATGTCTGCATGAGAATGGCAATGAGTCCATTCCAACCGAGATTAAAATTACTAGCAGGACAATCCCATGCCCATTTGTCTCATTAAAAAAGTCAAATAAAAATAATCAAAAGAGAAAAGGTAGCGTTAAAAGCTTTCTTTTCAGTTTTTCCTAAAATAGCCTTTTTTTTAATTATTGTTTTCTGAAGATGCTGACATGTTTTACTTGAAAACTTAATTTTCTGTAGGTTGGTGCCTCTTTAAGCAAAAAAAAAAAAAAAAAAAGGGGAACATGTTTGCTTGCTCTGTTTGCATTTGCTTTTTGTTTTTACTAAAAGTGCAACTTTTTTATTGTTTTCTGTTTTCTAATGATGTTAACTTTTTTACTTTAAGTGTAAGCCTTCAATTCTTTAGTCTTGGACTGCTTCAGTTTAAGAGAAAAGGCTTATTAGGCTCTGTTTGCACATTTAAGATGTATTTTATTCTGAGCTTTCTGTTTTAATCTGAAATAAAGGCCCTACATTTATTTGCCTGGGACTACTTTTAAATATGGTAAAAAAAAAAAAAAGAGTTAGTTGTTTTCTATAAAGTGCAGTTTGTTAACAGTGAAAATGTGAGCATACGGGTAGGCAAGCCCATAAAAAAACTAAAGTTGGACTTTTGTTCAGACCTTTTACTAGGAGGAAATTTTAGTAAATGGACCTCAGTGAGTTTTAATTGAATACCCCTGATTTAGAGTTACCAGTCAGCCTAGCATGCATGTTTTTGGTCTGTGGGAGGAAACCAGAGAACCTGGAGAAAACCCATGCATGCACGGAGAGAACATGCAAACTCCACCCAGAAAGGTCCCAACCTGGGATTTTAACCAGTGACCTTCTCACTGAGAGACAGCGACTCTACCAACTGCGCCACAATGCTGCTCAGATTTGTAGACCTTGAAATGTAATTTGTAATAGCACTGATATTATTTAGACAACAAATTCTGATGCATAAATCAGAGTTACCTCTGTTTGGCAGAAGGCCCCCTCCCTCTCCGTTTTCAAGTCCCGTTTAAAAACTCACTACTCTTCACTAGCTTTCAACACCAGATGATCTGTGTTTTGATCCTGTATGCTCCACACTGGTTTGTCGCCATTATCTGCATCGTTTTTATGTCTATATTCTGATTTTCCTCATTTTTGTATTTTGCTTGGTGTGTTACCTGATGTTTGTCTGTACAGCACTTTGGTTGGCCTTGTCGCTGTTTTAAGTGCTTTATAAATAAAGTGGTATGGTATGGTAAATCATGCAGTCCTTATGAACATGTACCATAGAGAATGGGTCAGATGTAAATCAAAGGTCAAAGTCCAGCTTGGCTGTTAATGTCTGTGTCTAACAATACATTTTAGTGCTCTGTTTAATGTCTCTCAACACAGAGCAAAGGGAGCAAATCGGAAATACCCTCCGTCCTTTCATCTTTACAAATGTACCATAATGTGTCCCTGTGATGGACTGGATAAACAGCAACCTTGTTTTTTTAAATACCATTTTCTTTCATTTGAGCTTCTCAATTTATATGCTTTCTTTTATGATTGTCTGCTGTTGTCTTTGTTGTCTACGGTGTCATCATTCTTTGTTAAAATCAGGTCTCTCTGGTAAATGAGTCCCCAAGGTGCAATGGGATTAACCTGTCTAAATAAAGATTGAATGAATAAGATAACCAGTGACTGACTGGAGGGACAGGAGTCATGATAAGAGAGGGCAAGCATCTAGATGTAGCATTGTTTTAGATATTGGCAAAAAGCCAATACATTCAAGGTTCAAGTTTCTTTATTGTCATTGGCATCACATGTGGTACATGAGGTGGAACAAAATTGTGTACTAAAGTTCCCAGTAAAAAATACAGTACATTAAACAGCAGCTTGAACATGAGTCTGATGTGAGCAGATCGGAATGGATACAGCAGCTTTAGGCAAGAAATCAGCAGCATGGATAATCAGCAGCACAGATAAGTCACATATCACCAATTAAAATGGAATTACAGTGATTATTTTGTTTAAATATTAATGAGTCTAACAGCTTCAGGGTAGAAGCTGTTCTTCAGTCTAGTGGTTCTACACTTAATGCTCCTCAACCTCCTGCCTGAGGAGAGCGGGGTAAAAAGTGAGTGTGCTGGGTGAGTGGGGTCGTTCATGATGCAGGTGGCCCTCTTCCTGCATCTGGAGGTGTAAATGTCTGAGATGGTGGAGAGGCTGACTCCAACAGACTTCTGTGCAGCCTTCACCACTCTCTGCAAAGCTTTTCTTTCTGCAGCTGTGCAGCCTCCATGCCACATGTTGATGCTGGAGCGCAGGATGCTCTCCACTGCACACCTGTAGAAGGAGGTGAGGACTGAGCTTCCCAGACCAGCTCGTCTCAGCCGCCTGAGGAAGTAGAGTCTTTGATGAGATTTCTTGATCAGGCTGGTGGTGTTGTTGCCCCAGCTGAGTTTGTCATTCAGGTGCACACCCAAGTACTTGTAACTGAAGACCACTTCCACCACAGATCCTCTTTTGTTCAGGGGGTGGGGGTGTTTGCTCTTTCTAAATTCCACTATCATCTCCTTCTTCTTCACATTGATGTGGAGGTTGTTCTTCCTGCACCAGCTCTCCAGGTGTTCCACCTCCTGCCTGTAGTCAGATGTTTGTTATGTTTCCAACCATCGCTGTATCATACACAAACATTACAATATGACAGCCTGGATGGGTAGGTGTGCAGTCATATGTGAGAAGAATAAACAGGAGAGGGCTCAACTCATAGCCCCGAGGGGAGCCAGTGCTGAGGGTTATGGTGAAGGAGGGGACGTTGTGGATCTTCACAGACTGTGGTCTGTTGGTTAAGAAATCCAGGACCCAGTTGTATAGGGAGGGGCTTAGTCCTAGTGTGAGTAGTTTGTCCATCAGTGTCTGGGGAATCATGGTGTTGAAGGCAGATGTGAGGTTCACAAAGAGCATTTGGGCATCCTTCTGCTCCAGGTGGGTGCAGAGCAGTGTGGAGTGTGGACCAGAGAAGATGGTGTCCTCTGCTGATCGATTCTTGCAGTATTCATAGTGGTGTGGATCCTCACTGATGTCGATGGTAGCTTTGATGTGGGTCATGACCAGTCTTTCAAAGTATTTAGTGAATATTGAGGTGAGGGCTACTTGCCAGTAGTCATTCAGAAGTGTCACTGCAGATCTCTTAGGAACTGGGATGATGGTGGCAGTCTTCAGGCAGGTAGGAACAGTTGCCAGAGTGAGGGAGGAGTTAAAGATATCTGCCAGCACCTCGCAGAACTGATCAACACAATCTCTCAGCACCATCCACAGGATGTTGTCTGGGCCAGTTGCTTTGTGAGGATTAATCCTCTTGAAGGTCCTCCTTACTTTTGCTGAGGTCACATTGAGGAACTTCTCTTCAGATGGTGAGGTGAGTCTGGTGCTGGGTGGTCTGTTTGGGTCTTCAAAGTGGGCATAGAACCTGTTAAGAGCATCCGACAGCGATATGTCGGGCAATGCGCACTAGTGGTGCAAATATCTGTGTCTTGTGATTTGATTCGGTTCCGATATTTGGTGTCATGGTTCAATTCAAAATTGATTTTTTGATTCAGAAAAAAAAATTCTATAGAAATTGTCATAAATTTTCTTTAAATTATGTAAATGACAAAGATGAAAATATTAAACAACAATGTAAACAAATAGAGCATTTATTTAAAACAGTAATTTTAGGCTCTTCACTGTATCAAATCTTTTTGCATAATTGTATATTTATACCGGGCAGCACGTTGGTGCAACTGGTAGAGCTGCTGCCTCTCAGCGAGCAGGTCCTTGGCTCAAACCCCGGTCCAGGGGCCTTTCTGGGTGGAGTTTGCATGTTCTCTCCGTGCATGCGTGGGTTTTCTCCAGGTACTCTGGTTTACTCCCACAGACCAAAAACATGCATGTTAGGCTGATTGGTAACTCTACATTGTCCCTAGGTGCGAGTGAGAGAGTGAATGGTTGTTTGTCTCGTTTGTCTCTATACCAGTAATAGGTTTAGCTTAGCTGCCTGGATAAAAAAAAAAATCTAGGAACAAATAATTCATCCATCCTTCTTCCTTTTCGGGTCACTGGTGCCACTGGTGCCCATATCCAGCCATTGCTGTGCGAGAGGCGGGGGACACCCTGGACAGGTCTCCAGTCCAGCACAGACAAATATTTCAAAATATATAAATACAAAAGTAAACAAAGACTTCAGCCTACCATAGTGCATTAACCTTTAACTCAAAATAAAATACAGACTTCACAGGTTGCTTTTTTTACCATATTGCTCCAACATTTGCTATATTCAGTAATGCTCAGTCAGGTCATCTGGACAGTTTCTTTTTTGTAGCGACATTTCGCACTCTATCTGGAGGGCTTCATCAGTCTGAGGAGTCCCAAGTAAACGGTTTCCACACTAAGCAGTACACTCCTTCAGTGGACCAAGTTGTGAGCATGATTACTTGGAAAAATAAATAGAGGTTTATTTTGGCATGTGGCTTCATCTACGTGTAAGAAATGATCCTTTGGAAAATTGAGTTGTCAGTTCAAAATCTAAGAAGGCTGCCACCATAAATGTTTGTCCGTGTTGTCAGCATGACAACTTGAACAAAGTGAGGAATCAACTTCCATTTGGGTGTGCGGATGCATCTAGGCAAAAGAAAGTTTGTTTTCCAAAACGAGTTTGCTGTCAGAATCCAAGATGGCTGCCACCATGTTTATATGTTAATCTTGGCAGCTGGTTAACTTGAAAAATAAGCAATGGGACAACTTCCATTTTGGTGTGTAACTGCAAGTATAAGATAAAAGATCACAATTATTTTAATAATAAAAAAATGTAGTTTCCTCAAATGGCTGTTTTCAAGATCAGAAGGTCAGACCCAATAGAGAACCAGACTGAGAGTAAACAGAGCCAACTCCATTATGATTTACAGTGATTTGTTTACAGTGAATTAATGTGAATTTTCTTATTCACAAGCGGAGCCTGGAAATCTCTCCTGCAGTCCTTTATGCCCCTGGTGCTCGTTAGGGAGATCTGCACCAGCTGCAGCTCATTGGCGCCTCCCAGGAACCAGGAAGCTGTCCTAAGATTATTGTTGGCCAAGGCCACCAATGGCCACCCCCTGGCTGTGCCATTGCAGCTGGTCATGGATAAAATTGCTGTCCAGAATCTGTCACTCTGCGCTGCCTCGAACATTAAAAAAGCAACAACACTATTTCAGCTCTTATACACCTGTAACTCCTACCCACCTGAATATCTTGCACCAAAAAAATCCAATCCAGAAAAAGACTAATCTCAACAACTATTAACATTCACTAATCGAATCCTTCAGCGGCAGCGGACAATGTTGAACCACTTGTCTAGAATAGAATAAAATAGAATAGAATAGAATAGAATAGAATAGAATAGAATACAAAAATTGATCCCCTGAGGAAAATGTGTTTGTCACTGCAGCAAAGGTGTATAAAATTAACAAAGCAGAGAACTATGACCACGTTGACTGATGTACTTCTTTCTGAACAGCAATAATGTGTTCAGCTGGCTCTCATTAGTGAGGTTAATTGTGTTATTTTCCATAGAAAATGCTGCTAAAATAATGGCATATATTATAAGCTACATAAGAAATTGTTTAATTACAAGCAGAATTGGACTTAGAGTACAGGAGGGGGTGTCATATAATTTTAATTGCAGCTTCCATTGTTTGTATTAGGTGTGAAGCTCTGCTTACCTTTGGGGCATGTTCTTTGAGACCAGTCGATGTAAGTCATTCAGCGAGAAGCTGACTCATTCACATGCTAATGTTATGGGTTAATATTTTTTTCTCTGATTTGCAATAACCCAGAGTCCACCTTGTCTAATAAACCCAATGAATAATGCACAATGCTTATACAATGTTTAGAGATTCATATTTTTTGCAGATGAAACTCCTGGCCAACCTTGGGTGAGTTAATGGGATAAGTCTTTTCTCTCTGGGGGAAAGAAAGAGGCTCAGTTAAGTCCAGTAAATACTCAGCCTCTCTAATATGAGAAGCTCAAAAATTGACAATACCATTGAGACTAATAAGAAGCAAATTACTTGCAGTCTTTTTTCAAAATTTGGCACAAAAAGTGCAGTTTTAAGAGAAAAAAGTCACAAGTCAAAATGAGTAGCTCGTGCTGTCGGTTTGGGTTCTGTAAGATAAGCTGATGAACTGAGGTGCTCAGTTTATTTCTGTCCCACAAAGAAAATCACTGAATGTGCTGGGAAAAAAAAACAAAACATGAAGTGCCCCAAGCTGGGATCCTAACCCGATAACGCCTAAAAACATTTTAAGGAGAATGGCTTAGTGGCATTTTCTATCTTTTACACACATGAAGCCATCCATCATTCCATCCATTATCTTTCGCTTGTTCCAAAGTTGGGTCTCGGGGGCAGCAGCTTGAACAGGGAGGTCCAGACATCTCTTTCCACTAACCTTTTCCAGCTCTTCTGGGAGGACTCCGAGGTGTTCCCAGGCCAACAAACAAGAGACAGTCTCTCCAGTTTGTCTTGGGTCTCCGCTGGGGTCTTCTTCCAGTCAGACATGTACAAACCACCTCAACTGGCTCCTCTCGATGTGGAGGAGCAACGATTCTACTCTGAGTGTCTCCTGGATAAATGAACTTCTCACTATATATCTAAGGGAGAGTCCAGCTACCCTATAGAGGAAACTCATTTCAATCTCCTGTATCCATGATCTCAATCTTTCAGTCAATACCCAGAGTTTTTGATCATAGATGAGGGTAGGAACATAGACCGACCAGTAAACAGAGAGATTTGCCTTACAGCTTAGCTCTGTCTTCACCACAACGGACCGGCAGAGTCCGCAATACTGCAGATGCTGCACCGATCCGTCTGTCAATTTCACGCTCCATTCTTCCATTCTTCCGTCACTCGGGAACAAAACCCAGAGATACTTGAACTCCCCCACTTGAGGCAAAACCTCACCCTCGACCCGAAGATAGCAGTCCATCCTTTTCTGACTGAGGACCATGGCCTCAGATTTGGAGGTGCTGATTCTCATCCACACATGAAGGTATCTAAAGATTCATATAGCACAAATTTCAAAAGAGCAAATAAAATGTTTAGAAAAACAGCTTTGTAAACATATGATGTTCCAATAGATTTGTCTCTTGAATTAAATTATTGCATAATGATAATTGAGCAGTTCTCTACTTGGTCTCAAAATAACAACAAAAAAAAACAAACTTTTGTTTAAGAATGTATATCAGTGGTTTGCGTCTGTTGGAGAGAGCTGGCCAAAGAAAACTTAGAGATAATTGAGTGTAAACAGAGAAATAATCATTGCAATCTCACTGAATTCTTAGCAATTGTAATCAAGTGTGGCCAAATCTTGAGGCCAACTTTCAAAAGTAGGAAGCTGGCTGACATGATGCAGAGAAGAAAGGTAGTTGTATTATGTGTGAAATATGCCATTACTGTTGGAGTCAGCCTCCCCACCATCACAGACATTTACACCTCCAGATGCAGGAAGAGGACCACCTGCATCATGAAGGACCCCACTCACCCAGCACATACACTTTTTGCTCCACTCCCCTCAGGACGGAGGTTGAGGAGCATTAAGTGTAGAACCACTAGACTGAGGAACAGCTTATACCCTGAAGCTGTTAGACTCATGAATCTCTAACCAGAATAATCACTGTGAAAAATCACATCATGTTGCTGCTGATCTGTTTCATGTTGAGGTGTTCATGCGTGCTCATCTACTCACACAGACTCAAGCTCATGTTGGTGCTGCTGTTAGAGGTAATGTTTTTATGCTATTAGTGCTTAGTGTATATTTAGTTGATGTTTTTCTTAGTTCATATCTTAGATGTTATCATTGTTTTTCTTTTACATTTTATTGTTGGATGTAACTGGGACCCTGTGTACATAATTTCGCTCCACCCCATGTACCACATATGGTGCGAATAACAATAAAGAATCTCTGACTCTGATTTACAGACACAAAGGCTCGCAGCATTGGGGCAGTGTTTAAGCTGTTTTTTCATGGTGTGGATAACAAGAGAAATTGGGGTGGAAGATAAATTAGCGAGGTAGAGGTATGTACTTGAAAGAAGAGAACTGAAAGTCAGCCCTAGTAAGACAGAGTACATGTGTGAATGAGAGGGAGACAGGTGGAACAATAAGGCTACAAGGAGCAGAGGTCACAAAGGTGCAAAACTTGAAGTACTTGGGGTCCACTGTACAGGAAAATGGGGAGTGTGGTACAGAGGTGAAAAGGGGAGTCCAGGAAGGATGGAGAAGTTGGAGAAAAGTTTCAAGATTGATTTGTGACAAAAGGGTGTCAGCAAAGGTCAAAGGAAACGTTTACAAGACAGTGGTGAGACCAGCTACATTGTATGGTCTGGAGACAGAGACATGGACAAAAAGACAGTAGAAATAACTGGAAGTAGCAGAAATTAAAATGTTGAGGTTCTCCTTAGGAGTGACAAGGATGGATAAGATCATCAGAGGTACTGCTCCACCTGAGTTTATCCCAGGTCCGATGGGTTAAATGCAGAGAGCCATCTTTGCCATTGTATGGGACCATACAATGATGACAACATTATTACAGCACAGGTTGAATTTCTGGGTGATAAAGTTAGAGAGGCTAGCCTGAGATGGTTTGGACATGCCAAGAGGAAGCACGGGATTTTGGACCTGTCAAGACGAGAGACAGTGGGTATATTGGTAGAACAATGTTAGAAATGCATCTGGCAGGAAAATTAAGGACGGCCAAAGAGGAGATATATGGATGCAGTTAGAGAGGACATGGAGGTAGATGGAGTGAGGACAGAGGACACAAAGGACAGATTGAAAACAGAAGACAGAGTGAGGACAGAGGATGCAGAGGAAAGAGGGAGATGGAGGTGGATGAAATGCTGTGGCAACTCCTGAAGAAGAAACAGCTGAAAGGAAAAGATGACAAATATTTTCTGATATTTTAGAAACTCTCTCACATACAGTATACTGATCACCAACAAGTCACCAACAGTTGCAGCCCAGTAAATACCTAGTTTTATGAAAATAAATAAAATAATAATTAAAAAACATATTAAAATATATGCAGCACGGTGGTGCAACTGGTAGAGCTGCTGCCTCTCAGCGAGCAGGTCCTTGGTTCAAATCCCGGTCCAGGGGCCTTCTGGGTGGAGTTTGCATGTTCTCTCCGTGCGTGCGTGGGTTTTCTCCGGGTACTCCGGTTTCCTCCCACAGACCAAAAACATGCATGTTAGGCTAATTGGTAACTCTAAATTGTCCCTAGGTGTGAGTGAGAGAGTGAATGGTTGTTTGTCTCATTTGTGTCCCTGTGGACTTATGACCTGTCCAGGGTGTACCCCGCCCATCACACAGTGATTGCTGGACATAGGCGCCGGCGACCCCCGTAAGCCAAAAATGGAAGAAGTGGGTAAAAGATAATGGATGGATGGATGGATGGATGAAAATGAATTTGCTTTGAAACTGTATTTTGTTGTATTGAAATATCAGTTTGACTACTTTTTTTCTTTTTTGTTTCATTTACCCTTTATTTATACAGGTAGTCTCATTGACTCACGAGAACTCATTTTCAAGAGAGACCTGTTTAGGGAGCAAATGTTGGGGATTAAGGGCCTTGCTCAGGAGCCCAAAGTAGGGCGAATGAGTGTGGAGGCAGGCGTGGGTGTTTCACCTTTTCCACCCACATTTTCAGTTCTATAATTCAATTTCCATTCCAAAATTCAGTTTTTTGTGTCATAGATCCAGGTCTTTGAGAAAGCCACAGAGTAATGTAACGCAGATTGGGTTCAGTCTCAAGAGGCGGTAATGCAACAAAGTGGATGCAATTTGTCATAAACCACCAAAGAAGATGAGAAGAACTTGTGTACAGTGTATTTTGAGCTGGAACAGTGGTGCACACATGAGTTCATGCCAAGCTCATGTGCATGCCACTGCTCCAGTTCAAGTAACTGACGAAGCCCCCTCGGTGGGGAATGAAATGTTTCTCACTTAAACTGGTCCAGCTGACCTTATTTAACCTTTTTTGTTTTAAAAACGAAATTAGTTTCGCTGTTATATTCAGCTTACCTCTTACTTGTTGGTTGAAAAATTTCCATTCAGAAATACCTTTAAATGCAAAAACGTAAGTGGACTTTCCCGCAGAGCTACAGGGCAAACAGTGCCACACCCCCAGACACACACATACACACTCACCTTAACACCCCC
>NC_056517.1:12422380-12447883 GCF_014905685.2 Nematolebias whitei | reverse complement strand
CCCCCCCCCCCCCCCCCCCCCCACCAAGCCCAGCAGAGCTCACTACCTGTTTACATCACTTTCTAAATCTCTCAGCCTGCGAGAAGTTGTAGAAAGTTTAGCACCAGATCAGGTGCACCACCTCCTCCTTCAACACATCCTTTCCCTCCCACAAAGAACACATTCCACCCTTTTTCATGTCAAAGGGATACCCAACTGCCCCACAGCAAAATTCCAGCATGTTTTCTGGGATAGCAGTGTTTGGCTTTTTTTGAGGCCCTCTTTGAGGAGACTCAGGCCTTCCCCCATCCAATAGAGCCAAAAATGCTACAAATTATCAAGAAGAGCTTACACTGAAGTCTTTCTTCAAACCCAGGCATGGGCAAACCCCGGCCCGCGGACCGTATACGGCCCGTTGGGCTTTTTAATTTGCTTGCGGAAATTGTCCAAAATTTGGACAATTAAAAAAAATATATATATATATATATATTTTTTTTTTACTTCATTTTTCAGGGGTGCTGAGTTAAAATTTAGGGGTGCTTAAGCACCCCCAAAAAGAGTTTAAAATCACCACTGGTTCAAATTACATTCAAAAAAATGAATTTCATAGTGTCAGTTTTTTTTTTTTTTTAACTGAATTTAATAAGGGGAGTCAAGGTGTTGAGGGGATCCGTTTTGGTGGCCTTAAGATTGCGTCTCTGCTTTTTGAAGATGATGTGGTCCTGTTGGCTTCATCAGATCATGATTTACAGCTTTCGCTGGAGTGGTTCGCAGCCGAGTGCGATGCGGCCGGGATGAAGATCAGTTACTCCAAATCCGAGGCCATGGTCTTGAGTCAGAAAAGGGTAGAGTGCCCTCTCCGGGTCAGGGAGGAGGTCCTGCCCCAAGTGGAGGAGTTCAAGTATCTTGGGGTTTTGTTCACGAATGAGGGAAAAATGGAGCGTGAGATTGATAAGCGGATAGGTGCAGTGTCTGCAGTGAAGCGGACACTGTACATGGTGAAGATAGAGCTGAGTCAAAAGGCAAAGCTCTTAATTTACCGATAGATCTACGCTCCTACCCTCATCTATGGTCATGAGCTTTGGGTTGTGACCGAAAGAACGAGATCTCGGATACAAGCGGCCAAAATTAGTTTTCTCCACAGGGTGTCTGGGCTCTCCCTTAGAGATAGGGTGAGAAGCTCAACCATCCGGGAGGGACTCAGAGTAGAGCTGCTGCTTCTCCACGTCGAGAGGAGCCAGTTGAGGTGACTCGGGCATCTGTTTAGGATGATTCCTGGACGCCTCCCTGGTGAGGTGTTCCGGACACGTCCCACTGGGAGGAGGCTCAGAGGAAGACCCAGGACACGCTGGAGGGACTATGTTTCTCGGCTGGCCTGGGAACGCCTCGGGATTCCCCCAGAGGAGCTGGACCAAGTGGCTGAGGAGAGGGAAGTCTGGGCCTCCATACTTAGGCTGCTACCCCGCGAACCGACCCCGGATAAGCGAAAGAAAATGGATGGATGGAATTTAATAGAGGAAAAAAATAGTTGTAGTTTTACCTCTAGTTCCCGCATTTCCCCAGTAGAGGCGCACTAAAAACACTGGTGTGTATTACACACAAGGTAACAGTGGAGAACAAGTAATTTCTTCTTCTACACTTTTATTTTTACTTCACCCTACGAACTCATCTGTAAAAACATGTTTATTAAAGAAAAGAAAAGTGTACAGTGAGTGCCGAGTGTTTAAAATGAGGTGGACAACAACATATTGTTTCACTGAGAGCAGTTTATATGCCAAGAAACTGTCACGGTTTTCAAAGAGTACACTTTGCTAACTGCTAACTATTCTAGCAAGCCTTTCTCCGAAGGCAATTTTTTTTTAAAGAAACATGGTAAATCAGAGCAGGTCTATTGTGTTCGGAGGGCCAAGATAAGTTAGAAAAAAATCAGTTTATCACGCAGGACTGTGACTCACTTTGTGGAACTGATTGATGAAGATATATTCAGCAAAATAAGCTAAAAAGCAGAGTCCTTTAAGTTATGGTTTGTTTGCACTGGATGAAAGTAATGATGTAAAGGACACTTCTCAGCTCCTAATTTTTATTTGCGGGATTAAAAACAGTTTTGAAATAATGGAGGTGTTTTGGATCCTGGAGTCTCTGAAAGGAAAAACATAACCGTCTGCTGTCATCGAGAGAATGAAGCTACTGTGGAGTAAAGTTGTCAATGTCACAACTGACGCATCACCAAATTTAAGTGGAAAACATGTCAGGCTGCTGACAAGAATCCAGGATAAAGTGAAAGAGGAAAACCCCGACCAGGATGTTATTTTTCTTCACTGCATCATCCATCAGGAATCACTGTAAGTCATGCTTTGTGTGTGTGTGTGAAACTGTTAATTGTGTATGAATTATCAAAAAAAAAAAAGTGAAAGACAAAAACCTGTGAATTATTGTCCAGGTACTCTGTTGTGATGCTCACAGAGGAGCTGCAGGAGGGTGACGTTTGCTTCCATTCCCAACCTGCCACAGCTGACCTGTCATCAACTTTAGATCCTGTAATTGTAAAAAGTTTTGAGAGGAGTTTGTAGAGGTGAGCTGCCACTTTATTTAGACTTTTCTCCTGTATTCCATTAGCATAGTGAGGTAAGAGGCTTGTGGTTTGGTTAAAAAAAAAAATTCAGGTAAGAGAAAATACAGTGGTTTGTTTTGTTTGTTGTTTTGGCCTGGAGTTGGTAAGACTCCACAAAGTCAATAATTGCACTATTGTAAATAAAATCACTGTTCTATCATATAATCCTGACTTAGTGGCTGCTTGAGTGGTGCAGAACATGGAATCGCCCATAATTAATAGCGTCCCAGTGGCTGTTATTGAGCTGGGGTGTAACATCACAAAAACACTTCATCCATCTGTTCCTGGCCCGGCCCTTCACTCCAATTTTAGAATTCAGTGTGGCCCACGAGTCTAAAAGTTTGCCCACCCCTGTTCTAACCTGTGACAGGTACCACTGGGCTATTATCACCGAGTTAATGGAAGAGTTGGAGGTTTGTGACACAGCAGGGATTGTTGGGATTTCAGAGGTGTACTGCTTCATGAACAGGCTTGTTACATCAGCTGCATTTTTGACATTGTCTATTGTTGAATATTCATCAAGAGACACAATCAATTTGGATCAAAATCTCCTTGGAAATGACCGAGATGATCCTGACACCAGAAAGCCTCAAGTGATTTCTTGAGGATACTAAAGTCAAAAAGCTTCTTCTTATTTAATTTTTTGGACATTTAGAGAGCAGAAAATGGAAAGGGAACTGAGTGTTAAGTATGTGAAAGAGAAATAGTATTTCCACAGTTCAGTCAAGAAACAGAGGTAACACTAGAACTCCTCATATCTTGGACAATGCCCAAATTTAAACACTTCTTTTGTTGCTCTCTTTAAACAGACTAATGTATCTCCCATTCTTCCCAGCTCAATCAAGCAGCCATGAGGAGACGTCAGAGAGGCCGCCTGGGGCTGCTCTGGGATGGTTCACCCTTATCTGTGCAGATGAAGCCTTCTGGCTCTGACCTGGCAACCATCAGGCTCCTCAAACTCTGAGCCTCTAATGAAAGGAGTGCAGATCAGTTGGAGAACCACTCTCGTGCTGCCACCACACATTAGGCAGCTTTTGTATGGCATCAGGAAGCAATTGCTCAGATTTATGTCTATTAAGCTACAGACCATTTTCATGTCCTGTACCATCAGTGTTTTGGTTCTTTATGCTTTCATGAGGGAGTTTTATGTTTGTCTATTCACATTTACATGACTAATGTGTTGCTACTTGTATTGAGCAGACCTACAGTCTAGCTGTCAAATGGAGGACATAGATAAATTCAATAAAATGTTTAGATTAATTCTTCAAATGTGCTTTTAGAAACACAGTTAAGTTTCCACATATTGTCACTTTATATCTACGAATGACCTTTTCCATGGGCTCATCTTGGCCTGGAGTCAGAGTCTTTCTATCAGGTGATCCCACAGCTTCCAGCTCAGTTCTCTGGGTCGAGGTTCCAGGTGAGCCAAGTCAAGCTGAAAATTTGACATCAACAGACTGCACTGATTGGCCAAAGAGCAACGTCAGTTATTGAGCATTTCCTTTACGAGACTCAAACCCACAATTTTTAAAACCTAGCAAACACAACATGTTGTAGCATATTAACGTAAGGTTTTAACAGAAGAGAGATAATATGGACTGAATTGAACTGACTTCAAAAGCAGGTAAAAATAACAGTGTTTATTTACAGTGGAAATATTCAATAATGTGCACGAAGAGGAACTGGAACCCTGGGGAGTAAGGAGAAGGTTCATTAAAGGTAACTCGAGGTATGGTGAGTAATGATGTTTTCTTTCTTACAGATGGAGTTATGGATTGTCGAAGGAGCAGGGGATCCAATGGTTCCAGTGAGTGGAGGAAGACGTCCGAGGTGAGTCCCAAGTTGAGGTAGGCAAGTGGCTGGAAGGCAAGGAGACAGCTGAGGAGCTCACAAGGAAGCTAGAGGCCATACATGAGGAGTCCAGAAACAGGTAGGCAGAAGAAGTAAATGCTGAAATATGTAAGAACACAGAATAAGTCTTATCTATCCCAAAATAAGGCAAAGGTGGCTAGAAGCACAACTACCAGAATGTAATGAAATTGTAAACTGATATGTAATTCTCCAGCAGCAAAGGGAGGTCTTCTGCAGACCTTTGTACTCCTGCAGCTCATCAAGATGGTCCAAAGGTGTGGCTTGTCAGCCCCATCTTGTGACTGCAGGATGCTGAAAGAACTGAGCTCCCACAAGTATGTTTTTTTTTATGTATATTATTGCCATTAAAATGGCACTGTGTAAAGCAATACCATAGCACTATATGGAGGTACACTTCCACTTCCCACTCCCACCTGCACCTTGATTCATTCAGCCCAGATGGTAATTGTTTGTCCCATTTATCTTTACCCGTAGAAGCCCTCAACACCAGTCTACACATCAGTGGTGCATTTTGCATTCAGACATGCCCGTCTTGGTCCAAGTTCCTATTATTTGTGACTCTCTGTGACTTGCCTCAGCTTTTTGTTTTCTGTTAAATACAGTTCTAGTTTATAGGAGCCCCTTGAGTTTGACTGCTTTCCTGGGTCCGATACCTCCTGCCACCTTGCAGGATGTGCAACACAAATATGTGAACTAGGCATTGGAATACAAACAATACATACAAAAAATAATAATACATACAATAATAATAATAATAATAATAATAATAATAATAATAATACAATAATAATAGATACAAAAAAACTAAATGCAAGAACCGTAATTTGATCTTAAACAAAGAAACATCAAAAAGTGACAAAAATACACAGATCCTAACATATAGTGAAACACTTGTTCTATGAAATATTTGACTTCAGTTTTTTAGAAAATATATTTTTTCTAAATTGTAAATGTAGTATTTAAAATTGCTTTTTTTATTCTAACACTTAAATATATAGCAGATCACAACACTTTTGTTTTGTTTTTCACAACATCAAAAGTTTCCTGATTTATGATGCCTTCAATAAAATAGTTTTCAATTTAGCAACATGTCCTTGTTGGTTGGTTGAGCTAGTTGATTAGGATGATTGAATAATGAATTTAAATTGTTGATAGTTTGGATGGTTGAATAATTCAATGTTTTGGGTTGGTTGGTCATTGCTCCGTTTGGTTGGTTTATTGGGCAGTTGTGGCTGAGTGGTTAGAGCAGCCGTCCTCCAGTGGGAGAGTTGAGGGTTCGATTCCACCAGCAGTCAAATGTTGAAGTGTCCCTGCTGAGCCCCTCATTGCCTCTGATGTGTGTCCCATTGGTGTATGAATGTGAAAAAACACTGATTAGTCTCTACAGATTCAGATTATCTTTGTAGAGATGTAATATAGTGCTGTAAAAATGTGTGTGTTGGAGGTAAATGAGGGCATAGTGTGTTATAAAGAGCTTTGAGTGTCTTGATTAGATAGAAGTACTGTCCATTTATTACTTTAGTTGGTTGGTTAGTTGGCTAAGTGGTTGGTTAGTTGGTTGGCTAATAACAGTGGGGGTGGGGGGTGTCAGCAGTGCAGCATTGGACTGGTTTAGGTCCTACTTAGCCGAACATACTTTCTGTGTCTGCCTTGGTTGCCATGTGCCCTCTGTTCCTCTTTTATGTGGGGTTCCCCAGAGCTCAGTTTTAGGCCCCTTCCTCCTCACGCTGTACATGCTCCCTCATGGCTCTATTATTAGTAATATGGCATCTCCTTTCATTGTTACGTAGATGATACGCAGATATACTGTATGTCCCGCTAAAGAAAAATGACTAACACTCTGGGCCCTCTGGTTTCATGTCTGGAGGATATAAAACTCTGGATGACTGTGAAATCCTTAAAGTTTAATTAGGAAAAGACTAAGGTGATGCTCTTTAGAAGCTCTACTGAAACTCCAAGTGTAGAAATTGGTTCCTTGGCCCAGTATATCAGGCCAACTATTACAAGACTGGGGGTCAAAGTCCATGCTGGACTAAAGTTAGAAAATCACATCAGATCAGTTGTTAAATCTAGTTGTTTTTTTTTGTTGTTTTTTTTTCATTTACCCTTTATTTGTACAGGTAGTCTCATTGAGCCACGAGAACTCATTTTCAAGAGAGACCTGTTTAGGGAGCACATGGTGGGGGTTAAGGGCCTTGCTCATGGGCCCAGAGTGGGGCAAATGAGGGTGGGGGCAAGTGTGGGTGTTTCACCTACCCCACCCACAATTTTGATGTTGTCGGGGCCAGGGCGTGAACCGGCGATCTTCGGATCACAAGCCCACCTCTCTAACCTCTGCGCCACCACTCCCCCTAAAACTCCCCCTATTTTAGGCAGGTAAAGCCGATTCTTTCTCAGCTGCATTTCAAAACAGTAGTTCACACTTTTGTGACCACTCAGCTAGACTACTGTAATGCACTCTATACAGGAATCAGTGATTCAAGTATCTGTCAGCTTCAGAGGGTACAGAATGCTGCTGTGCTGCTTTTAACTGGCACACGAAAGTTTGACCACATTTCTCCTGTTTTAGCCTCCCTGCACTGGCTGCCTGTTCATTGTAAGATTAATTTTAAATGTCTTTTATTCGCTTTTAAAGCTCTTAATGGACTTGCCCCACCCTATCTGCCTGAGTTGCTACATCCATACACACCCTCGCGATCCCTCAGGTCATGTGATCAGCTGCTCTTGAGTGTGCCGAAGACGAAGCGTAAGCTCAAAGGAGACTGTGCTTTTGCTGTGGCAGCTCCTAAAGTGTGGAACGACCTTCCTTTGAACATCAGACAGGCCTCTTCCCTGTCTGTTTTAAATCCCTTCTTAAAATCAATCTCTTCTCCCTGGCCTTTGACACCGACCGTAATGTTGACTTGTAATTATTTGAATCATTCTTTTTTGTCTGACTGTATGATTGTCTTGTGTGTACAGCACTTTGGTCCTGTGGGTGTTTAAAGTGTTCTATAAATAAAGCTGATGTGGTATAAATATGTTTTTAGATTCATTTAAATGGTTGATTGAATTGATGTAAACTGAATTGTTGGTTATTTACCATAGTTAGTCCATTAATTTGGTTTGTTAGTTCAGTAATGTGGCTTTTTGGCTTGTTAGTTCAAGTGGGTTAGATGATCAAGTTGGTTGGTATCTTGGCTGATTGAAAGGAGTTGATCTTTTTAAATTGGGTGGTCGGTTGAGGTGATTGACTAATGGATTTGAATGATTAATTTGACTGGTTGGGTGACTGATTGATTTTGTTGGTTTGTTGGTTGGTGTAAGAAGCACTTTGACAGATCAGACAGATTTTGTATTTATCTAATTGGTCCCATTTCTAAAAGTGCAGTTGTTTATTAACTTTATCAGCATATAATAGCTTAATTTAGAACATATTGTGTTTTGTTTCTATGATATCCTTCATCGTATTAGGCTCATCACTTTCTGCATTGCACTGTGCCAGTTTAGCTGCTGTATATTAAAGGAAAGAGATGATGAAATCACATCCTGTTATCAACTCGCTGTTTGGTTTCCTGGCAACAAAAGAGCAACACCGCAGAGGACAACTTCTGAGTGTCGCCTTGATCTTCTAACCCTGTTTTTAATGAACCTGAAAACACGCTGCAGATGAAAAGTTAGATTAACTCTTAGCTCATAATGAAACGGTGCTTTTGAGCCAGCTGTTCATCGATTGTTCTAATGAAACATTTTGTCTGTCATGGGAGTCTCAGACAAATCAATCAGTCTTAAAACTCATTCATTTTAAATATCTGATGGGCTTTTTGCTTATGATCATCATCATATTTGCACTAACAAGTTTTTTTACAGCATCTTTGCCTGCATCTCAACATGTTTAAAAAAGCAGTAAACAGCAATATATATTTACACATGCACGATGATCTAGTCTTTGCTCAAAATCAAGAATCTCCACGTCCATAGAAAGTGTTATGCAGTGAATCTATACTCAGTTTATCAATACTCTCTATCTGGACCCAGTGAAAACATTGTATGGAATCAATGTGTTCAGCCTCAAGCCTCGAGATGTTCTATTAACACTTTCACACAGCCATTTAAATCAGTGGGAACAGATCGATCCTGAGTCATCCACTGTATCAATGATGGTTAGTTTTTTTTGTGTGTGTTTTTTTAATGACAGAGGGATAAGCATGAATAAAATAAAATAAAAAACAGTCTACAGCTAGGACATGCAGTGTTTTACCAATAATTGTTATAAAAGGGTATAAAACAAAATACAAGAAAAATTATGAAAAAAACAAGCAAACAAATGATGCATGGTTCCCAAATCTGTAGCAACACAAATCTTTTCCCCTGTTGCAGAGTGAAAAGTGGGAGTAGAACCCTCTATTCATCTGTCCTTCCATGCATGTTGTGATCATGATAACTTGAAAAATAAATGAGGCTCAAAGTTCTAGTTTAGTGTGTGGCTACATCTATATGTACAAAAGGTTCTTTTCAACAATTGGGTTACCAAGTTAAAATCCAAGATGGCCACCACCATTTATATATTGGTGCTGGTCATAAAATTAGAATATCATGGAAAGTTGATTTGTTTCAGTAATTCCATTCAAAAAGTGAACCTTGTATATTATATTCATTCATTACACACAGACTGATATATTTCAAATGTTTATTTATTTTATTGTTGATGATTATAACCGACAACTAATAAAATCAGGGATCAGTCCTATTTTCTTCCAATCAATAGCCGACAAGTCGTGGAGACAGGCTTGTTTGCTAAAACGTTTAAGATTCTTCTTTATAATAATACGAGGTTCAGTTCTCAGTATCTACTTGTAAGGATTTCTAATGGCTGCAACAACACAGTGATCACTTATGTCATTACAGAAGACTCCCAAAGCTGAGAATTTATGAGTAACATTAATCAGTATCAAATCAATCAAAGTAGACTTTTTTGGACTTTTGAGATTTGGTCGAGTTGGTGAATTGACCAGCTGAGTAAGATTGACCGAGTCACAATAACTTTTAAACCCTTCGGAAACGCCACTGAGCCAGTCCCAGTTCAAATCTCCTGCTAAAACTAATTCACTAAAATTCAATTTGAACATATGTTGTTTTAAAGAAAATAAACCCTCTTTAGAGGCAGATGGGGTCTGTAGCATCTCACAACAGTTATGCAAAAAACTTTTGAAATTTCCACCTTTAAAGCTAAGAAATCCAATTGTTTGGAGATGGATTGAGAGAGGACTGTGGAGGCATCAAATCTTAATTTAACATAAATAGCAACACCACCAGCTTTTCTAGGTCTATCCGTGTGATAAACATTATATCCCACAATGTCTATATCTGTATCAGTTATAGACTTTGTCAACCAAGTTTCAGAGATTACAGCAATATCTGCATCTGTTAAATCAACCCAGATTCTAACCATATCCATCTTAGAAAGCAAGCTACGAACATTAGGATGAACAATTTTAAGACCAGACAAGGATTTAAAGTAGAGGGAGTCTGGACATAGAGAAAATCAGGACCAGGGTTAGGCTGCACATTCCCATGTAAAAGTAGTAATAAAATAATCAACAGCCTCTGCCTTGTCATGAAGCACAAAGAGTCTGATACAACTTACTTTAAAGTGAAGCTGGATTTCCCAAGAAGCACAAGCTTATGTAGCACTAAAAGGCTTTGAAAATGAGATACATCTCTAGACACATGCAATGACAAGTTCATGTCCTGGGTGGAATAAATTGGTGGTTGCACTGAATGTACTATAGGTCCAGCACAAGTACCACTATGAGTGTTGTCCCACAGGTAAATTACATATGTCCCTTTTGCACTGCTACTACTCAGCCGCAACTCTGCTCAGCACGCCACGGAAAGATCCCTTTTGCACCAGTACTTTTTAGCTGATTTGAGGCTGATTCAGGACCTTCTTTTGTCCCTGCTTCTCTGGTGGGACCGTTCAAGCTGAGATGAGCTGACTCTGGACCAAAACATGAATGCAGGACACTGATTGGTCAAGGGGAGGAGTCACTGGATCTCAGAAACTTTTCACCGATCCACCATTTGCAATTTCTCGGAACGCCGAGCAGCGGCGGGTCTATTTTTAAGATTTTAAAAACAATAATAACAACACCATGTTTAATGCTGAAGTCCAGGCGTTTTTTGTGTTTGGTGACCGATGACAAAATTCGAGCGAGCGGATTCACAGCGGAGAATCATACGATCTGCCGACCCATTGAAGCATGCGAGGCCGGACCCTGAGCCCAGCTTCGCATGCTCACAAAGGCCGGATTCCGAGCCCTGGCAGGCGGGAGGAACCGGGAGTCCGGGACGGAGGGTGGAAACGTTTTTTTTTTTTTTTACATTTTATGTATAAAAAAATAATAATCTTTTTTTTTTAATCAGTGAAGAATAAAAACAAATATAATGTGCCGGCTTTATCATGAAATCCTGACTTTGACTTTATTAAATAATCCGTTAATTAAAGCTAGCTCAGCTGAAAAATCATAAAAGACAAAATTATTGAATCTTTCAGGAATATTTCCCTCAAACATGTTTAAAGAAAAGACACAGCCTTTGGTTCAACTTTATTCTAACCCCCAGACGTACAAATCACAAAACAAGAATTAAACTTTAAATCAAAGCTAAAGTAAAATCTGTATACAAGAAACAAAACCACATATCTAAATTGAACAATAAAAGTAGACACAATGAGTGCAAATACATCAAATGATGAAGAAAAATATCTAATTTTAAATATAATATAATTTTAAATAAATGTTTTTTAGGATCTGGTTCATCAGATTTAATTCAGTTTATATAGCGCCAAGTCACAACAGAAGTCGTCTCAGGGCACTGAACAGAAATATTCATATATAAAATAAGTTAACAGAAACATTAATATTTAAAAATAATAATTTAACATTATTTATCTGAGGAGCAGACTGCTTTGAGTTTAACTCATTGTAGAACACTCACTCGGTGAATTAAAGTTCATTAAAAGTTCATTAGCAGGATTTTGGATTCTGGACACGCCTCCAGAACCCATCCTGAAGTGCGGTGCAAATCCAGGCTGATCTGAGCAGAGTTGGGGCTGAGTAGGAGTGACGCAAAAGGGGCAATAGTTCGATGTAATTGATAAATGCTTGTTCCCAAGCTCCAAACTGTCAAGAGCATAAATAAAGAGTTAGCTGCTCAAAGGCTGG
Organism: Nematolebias whitei; assembly: GCF_014905685.2. NCBI lineage: Eukaryota > Metazoa > Chordata > Actinopteri > Cyprinodontiformes > Rivulidae > Nematolebias > Nematolebias whitei. The sequence continues at coordinate 12,436,216 of NC_056517.1, read as the reverse complement.
TGAAGGCCACCTACTGCAGAGTTGAATGGAGGCTATCTGCTGCAACGCTGGTGAAGAGAAGCTTGATCACACAGTGCAGGTGAAACAGATCCCAGGGAGTAGAATAACCAGATGCAGAGTGGAGCGACAAAAGATACAGCGGACTGCAGAGCAGGGCAGATGATCCGAGCCACAAGTTGTGGGACAGGGTAGATAGAGCAGGCCCCAGGCAGCAGAACAAGGTAAACCGTGCAGACCTCCACTCAGGTTGCAGATCTAGGGCAGCAAATGGGCAGGCCTTGGACGACTGAGGAGGATAGATGGAACAGGCCTCAGGCTATGAAGTAGGGAAGCTGGTTTGGGTAAGACTTGGGTACCAGGATAGTCCAACTAAGCTTCAGCAAACACCACAGACTTTAAAATGATGCTACTCAGCAAACAGCTCCAGGTTGAAAAAAGGCCAATCTTCAATTATGTGTACCTTTTCCTTTTAGTATTATCATTAAACATATGCATAGAGCATAAAATAACATTAAAAACTGATTTAAAAATAAATTAAAACTGAATTTAAAGACAAAAGTTAAGAAGAAAAATAAGAAACTCAGAGCAAACAACAGACATGCTGCCATCTTGGGTTCAACCACTTGAACAAGAGACAGCATCAGAATCATCTCTCCTGGGCTAAAGACAAAAAGAACTGGACTGCTGCTAAATGGTCCAAAGTTCTCTGATGAAAGTAAAATTTGCATTTCCTTTGGAAAAGGCGTTCCAGCGGGCAGAAGAGGAAGCGCTGCTCCCGGCTTAAGAGGAGAGGATGCCGGGCGGGGGTTATGGTGAGGCTACGAGCTAACGCTAAAGCCGGTAAACTCCCCATGCCGTCTCTCTTTCTGTCGAATGTCCGCTCGTTGGACAACAAGGTGGATTTACTTCGTCTGAGAGCGGGCGCCTCAGAAGAGATGAAGAAGTGTGCGGTGCTTTGCCTCACGGAAACGTGGATTACAAGTGAAACGCCGGACTCAGTCTTCCAGCTGGATGACAGACTTTTATTTCGAGCGGACCGCTGCAGCGAGCTAACGGGGAAATCACGGGGGGGCGGAGTGTGCATTTACGTGAGTAAAAGTTGGTCCACGAACTGTACTGTTGTAAATAGCTCATGCTCGAAGGCTTTGGAGCAAATAACAGTGAAATGTCGGCCACATTATCTACCCCGCGAGTTCACAGTGACTTTTATCACAGTTGTTTACATTCCTCCGGACGCTAATGCTAATGAATCACTACAGGAGCTTCATGATATCATCAGCTCGCTGCAGAACAAACACCCCGAGGCTCTTTACGTGGTAGCTGGAGACTTTAACCACGTGAATCTAAAGGACTGTCTCCCAAGCTTTAATCAGCATGTGACGATTCCGACACGTGGAGACCGCACGCTGGACCGTGTTTACACGAACGTAAAAGATGCATACAAAGCCGAACCCCGCCCCCACCTAGGACTGTCAGACCACATCTCAATCTTCCTGGCTCCTGCTTACATGCCCCCGCTGAGACGCTCCAGACCGGTTCAAAAGAAAGTTAAATGTTGGATCCAGGACAGTGGCCCCATACTGAGAGATTGTTTTGACCGAACAGACTGGCAGGTTTTCAGAGAAGCTGCTGAAAATGGAGGTTCGCTTGATCTTGACCAATACACATCCTCAGTACTGGGTTACATTAGTACATGTACTGACACAGTCTCCACTATCAGAAATGTTAAAAGCTACCCAAACAGAAAACCTTGGCTGAATGCAGAGGTGCGTACCCTGCTGGAAGCCAGGAACACTGCCTTCAGGTCTGGAAACTCAGAGGAGCTGAGTAGGACAAGAAAAGAGCTGGTTGCTGGTATTAAGAGGGCCAAGGCCGCATATGCAAAGAGGATCGAGGGTCAATTCATCTCACAAGACCCTCGGAGCATGTGGAGGGGCATTAAGTGCATAACAGATTATAAAGGAAGGAGTGAACAATGTCCCAAAGACCCATCTCTGCCTGATGCCCTCAACAAGTTCTATGCACGCTTTGAAGACCCGAACAGACCACCCAGCACCAGACTCACCTCACCACCGGATGAAGAGCATCTCAGCGTGACCTCAGCAGAAGTAAGGAGTACCTTCAGGAGGATTAATCCGCACAAAGCAACTGGCCCAGACAACATCCCCGGAAAAGTGTTGAAGGAATGTGCTGATCAGCTCTGTGAGGTGCTGGCAGACATCTTTAACACCTCACTTACCCTGGAGACAGTTCCCACCTGCCTGAAGACTGCCACCATCATCCCAGTCCCAAAAAGCTCTACAGTGACTGGTCTGAATGACTATCGGCCAGTGGCCCTCACCCCGATAGTCGCTAAATGCTTCGAAAAACTGGTCATGACTCACATCAAAACAACCATCAACATCAACGAGGACCCTCATCAGTACGCATACCGTGAGAACCGATCAACAGAGGATGCAATCTCCTCTGTGGTCCACACTGCACTCAACCACCTGGAGCAGAAAAACTCTTACGTCTGTATGCTCTTTGTGGACTTCACATCCGCCTTCAACACCATGATCCCCCAAACCCTGATGGACAAACTATCCACACTAGGACTAAGCCCCTCCATCTGCAACTGGGTACTAGACTTTTTAACAAACAGACCACAGTTAGTGAGGATCCACAACCTCTCCTCCTCCACCATAACCCTCAGCACTGGCTCTCCTCAGGGATGTGTGTTGAGCCCCCTCCTGTTTACTCTGCTCACATATGATTGTGCAGCTACCCATCCAGGCTGTCACATTGTAAAGTTTGCAGATGATACAGCGGTGGTGGGATGCATCACAAACAATGATGAGTCCAGCTACAGGCAGGAGGTGGAACACCTGGAGAGCTGGTGCAGAGAGAATAACCTTCACATCAATGTGAAGAAGACAAAGGAGATGATTGTGGACTTCAGAAGGAACAAAAACACCTACACCCCCCTGAACATAAGAGGATCTGCGGTGGAAGTGGTCTCCAGCTACAAGTACTTGGGTGTACACATGAATGACAACCTCAGCTGGAGCAACAACACCACCAGCCTGATCAAGAAAGCTCATCAGAGACTCTACTTCCTCAGACGGCTGAGGCGAGCTGGTCTGGGAAGCTCAGTCCTCACCTCCTTCTACAGGTGTGCAGTGGAGAGCATCCTGTGCTCCAGCATCAATGTGTGGCATGGAGGCTGCACAGCTGCAGAAAGAAAAGCTTTGCAGAGAGTAGTGAAGGCTGCACAGAAATCTGTTGGAATCAGTCTCCCCACCATCACAGACATCTACACCTCCAGATGCAGGAAGAGGGCCACCTGCATCATGAAGGACCCCACCCACCCAGCACACACACTTTTTGCCCCACTCCCCTCAGGAAGGAGGTTAAGGAGCATTAAGTGTAGAACCACTAGACTGAGGAACAGCTTCTACCCTGAGGCTGTTAGACTCATGAATCTCTAACTAGAATAATCACTGTGAAAAACCATATCATGTTGCTGCTGATCTGTTTCATGTTGCTGCTGATCTGTTTCAATGTTGATTTGTTCATGCGTGCACATCTGCTCACAGACTCATGTTCATGTTTGTGCTGATGTTCAATGTTTTATGTTATGAGTGCTTAGTGTATATTTAGTTGATGTTTTTCTTAGTTCATATCTTAGATGTTATTACTGTTTTTCTTATACATTTTATTGTTGGATGTAACTGGGACCCTGTGTACATAATTTCGCTCCACCACATGTACCACATGAGGTGCGAATGACAATAAAGAAACTCTGACTCTGACTGACTCTGAAATCTAGCTTTGAGTACCTTGATAAGATAGAAAGGCATTATAGAAATATAGTCCATTTACCATCTTCATTTCTGCCACTTCCAGTTCTTTCTCTTGTCTTTTTGTCAATGCCAATGTCTCTAGACCATACAACATAGCTGATCACACAACTGTTGTAATCTTTCCTTTGACCTTTGCTGACACTGTTTTGTTGCAAATCACTCCTGAAACTATTCTCCATACACTCCATCCTGCCCGGACTCTCTTTTTCACCTCTTTACCACACTTCCCATTTTCCTGGACAGTGGACCCCAAGTACTTGAAGTCATGCACCTTTGTGACCTCCACTCCTTGTAGCCTCACTGTACCACCGGCCTCCCTCTCATTCACACACATGTATTCTGTCTTACTACGGCTGACTTTCATTCCTCTTCTTTCAAGTACATACCTCCACCTCACCAAGTTCTCTTTCACCTGTTCCCTGTTCTCACCACATATTGTGAGAGTAGCACTGGCTGCAGCTCCAAGATGGCCGCTGATGATCAACACCTGGCGGTCATCTCCCTGACGAGCTCCTACCACTACTTAAGGCTGCAGTCAAGTCTACTCAATGCTGGAGCATTGATTCCCTCCCGATACTGATGCTCTCAGCCCTTTGTTTCTAAAGTATTTGAAATACTTACCTTGTAGTTTTTGTGCCAGCAGCTCCTCATTTGCCGTGCCCGTTCCAGTCCTGGTCACTCAGTTCCTGTCTGGTCTCTCGTGCCTTGCCTTCCGGATCTTGGATACCCGTGCTCTGTCTCTGGGACTCATGCCTCCTGGACCCGTTGGACTCTCTCCAGTACCCAGGAAGCTGTAAGACAAAAACAACAAATTTGGTATCAACTCAACTGTGTCACTTACCTGCTCCTGCCTAAAGACTATTCCCCTCTTCCAGGAGTTCCGGTCCCAGGGCCTGTACATATTGTATATATCGAACACTGTAAATAAATAACACTTTTTGAATCCTGAGTCTTGAGTCGTTCTGGGTCTCGTTACAACTGGGTTGCCCGAAATTACAACACATATCACGTCATTTGCAAAACATCATAGCCCACGGGGATTCCTGCCTGACCTCATCTGTTAGTTGGTCCATCACCACAGCAAACAAGAAGGGGCTCAGAACCAATCCTTGATGCACTCCCACCTCCACCTTGAAGCTATCCGTCACTCCTACAGCACATCTCACCACTGCCCTGCTGTCCTCATACATGCCTTGTATCAGTCCAACATACTTCTCTGGCACTGCAGATTTCCTCATGCAATACCACACTTCCTCCCTCTGCACCCTGTCATTTGCTTTCTCTAAATCCACAAATATAAAATGGAGTTCTTTCTGACCCTCTCTGTACTTCTTCATCAGCATCATCAAAGCAAAGATGGCATCGGTGGTGCTCTTTCTTGACATGAAACCATACTGCTGCTCACAAATAGTTTCTTCTCATCTAAGTCTTGCTTCCACAACTCTTTCCCAGATCTTCATTGTGGAACTCATCAATTTAATACCCCTGTAGTTGCTACAACTCTGTACATCACCCTTGTTGTTAAAAATGGGCACCAGCACACTCTTTCTCCATTCCTCAGGCATTTTCTAACCCTCAAATATGCCATTAAATATTTGAGTCAAAAATCTCACTGCCATCTCTCCAAGACATTTCCAAACCTCCACTGGTATGTCATCAGGTACTACTGCCTTCCCCATCTTCATTCTTTTCATAGCTTTCCGGACTTCACACTCAATAATCTTTCCCACTTCATGGTCTACAGTTTATGTGAGCTCTTCATTCATTAGTTCATCAAAGTACTCCTTCCATCTTCCCATCACACTCCTCATTTGTTAGAACATTACAATTCCTATATTTAACAAGCCTGACCTTCTGCACATCCTTTCCAGCCTGATCCCTCTGTTTTGTCAAACGAAAAAGCCCTTCTCACCATTTTTAGTGTTCATCCTCCCATACAACTCATCATAAGCCTTCCACTTTGCCTTAGCTACCTCCCTCTTTGCTCTATGTCCCATCTCCTTAGATTCCTGTCTCCTGTTTTATGTCCTCTTCCTGTCATATTTCTTCTTGGCTAACCCCTTTCTTTGAATGGCATCCTACACTTAAGAGTGCCACCACCAGGTTTCCTTATCATCCATTCTGTCCAGATGACACACTAAGTACCTTCCTACCTGTCTTTTTAATTACATTACTGTTGCTGTAGTAGCCCAGTCATTTGGAAGCTCTTTCTTACCATCCAGAGCCTTTAACAGCTCCTCTCTGAATTTCTCACATTATTCTTTACTCAGCTTCCACCATTTGGTCTTCTTCTCTGATTTTACTCCTTTTCTCTTCTTCACAACAACAGCCATATTACACATAACCATCTGATGCCATTTGGCCACGCTCCCCCCTGCCACAACCTTATAGTCCCCAATCTCCTTCAGGTTTCTTCTACACATAATGTAGTTACCTGCATATTCCTTCCACCACTCTTCTAGGTCATTCTATGTTCCTCCCTTTTTTGGAAATATGTGTTGACTACAGCCATTTCTATTCTCTTGGCAAAATATACCACCATCTGTCCTTCCTGGTTTCTTTCCTTGACACCAAACCCCCGATCACTTCCTCATCCCCTCTGTTTCCTTCAGGAACATGTCCATTCAGGTCTGCCCCGATCACCACTCTCTCCTCCGTGGGAATACTCTGTCACTTCATGCAGACCCTTCCAAAATTGATATTTCTCCTCCACATCACATCCAACCTGTGGAGCATAGCCACTGACAACATTTAGGATCAGATCTTCTACTCCCCTTTGGGGAGTGGTGGCGCAGAGTTTAGAGAATATGGACCTGTGATCGGAAAGTCGCAGGTTCAACTCCTGGTACTGTCAACATCAAAATATATATATACATATATATGTATATATATGTATATATATATGTGTATATATATATATATATACATATTTATATATATATATATATATACATATACATATGTATATATGTGTGTGTATATATATATATATATATACACATATGTATATATGTGTGTATATATATATATATATATATATATATATATATATACATATATGCACACACATATATACATATATATACACCATACCATACCACTTTATTTATAAAGCACTTAAAACAGCTACAAGGCCATCTAAAGTGTTGTACAGACAAAACAACAGGTAACACACCAGGCAAAATACAAAATGAGGTAAATCAGAATATAGACATAAAAACGATGCAGATAATGACGACAAACCAGTGTGGAGCATACAGGATCAAAACACAGATCATCTGGTGTTGAAAGCCACCGAATAGTAGTGAGTTTTTCAACGGGGCTTGAAAACCGAGAGGGAGGGGGCCTGTCTGACAAGCAGAGGTAACTCGTTCCAGAGTCTTGGTCTTGCTACAGAGAAGGCCCTGTAACCTCTGCGCTTAAGACGAGTTCCTGGAAATGTGAGGAGCAATTGGTCCGCTGACCTCAGGGAACGTGGTGGGACATACGGTTGTAGCAGATCAGAGAGATGGGGGGGGGGGGCGAAACTGTTCAGTGATTTGTAGACATACATGAGTATTTTGAACTGGATTTGAAAGTGAACCGGTAACCAGTGCAGTGAGGCCAAAACTGATGTAATGTGCTCTCTTTTGCCTGTACTGGTTAAAAATTGGGCTGCTACATTCTGGACCTGTTGTAGTTGTGCAATGGAGGTCTGACTGATACCAAATTGGAGTGAATTGCAATAATCGAGCCTAGATGTAATGAATGCATGTATTACTGTCTCCAGGTTCTTTTTGGACAATATTGGCTTCAGTTTAGACAGCCGCCTCAGTTGGAAGAAGCATGATTTAACAATCATGTTTACATGATTGTTAAGCTTCAGGGAAAGGTCCATTATCACGCCCAGATTAGTGACTCTTTGTTTTTCTGACAGGGTTAGAGCGGAGAGGTCGATACATTGGTTTGTGATTGTGTCGTTGGAAGGGAACAACATGACTTCAGACTTCTTTTCATTGAAACTCAAGAAATTTGAGTAGCCATCCAGTTAAAGCCATCCAGTCCCTGATGTCAGCCAGGCAGTTGAGCAGTGGTTGAATAGAGTATGTACCATTGTGGCTTAGGGGGAAGTAAATTTGACAGTCATCGGCATAGAAGTGGAAGGGCAGTTGTGTTTCTGGAAAATAGCACCAAGTGGCAGCAGGTATAAAGAGAATAGGAGGGGACCCAGGATGGACCCCTGCAGAACCCCCCATTTAAGCTCTGCCTCTGCGGAACTAAAATCCTTGATGGAGACACAAAAGGATCTCTCAGTGAGGTAAGATCTGAACCAATTGAGGGTTGATCCTGTGATGCCCACCCACTGCTCCAACCTAGCAATGAGGATCTCATGGTCGATGGTGTCAAAGGCGGCTGTGAGGTCCAACAGGACAAGCAGCACAGAATCACCGGTATCTGTGAATCTGAAGATGTCGTTAAAGACCTTCAGCAGGGCAGTTTCAGTGCTGTGGAGAGGTTTAAAGCCAGATTGGAAAAGCTCTAAGATGGCGTGATCCTCCAGGAAGCACTTCAACTGGGACTCGACTATTTTCTCTAGTACTTTAGAAACAAATGGGAGTTTGGAGACAGGCCGATAGTTGGAAACGGCTGAGGGGTCAAGGTTTGGTTTTTTTCAGGAGAGGCTGGACGGCAGCATGTTTAAAGGATTTTGAAACCACGCCAGTGTAAGAGTTGAACTTGCTGCAGCTACAAGATGGCCGCCAATCATCCACAGCTGACGACCATCTACCTGACGAGCTCCTTGGCTACATAAGGCTGCAGTCAAGCTCTTCTCGTCGCTGGAGCATTACTTCCTTTCTGGTAGTTGTGCCTCTAGCCAGTATATTGAGTATATGAAAAGGATATCTTACCGTGTATTTTTGTGTCTACAGTTTCCTGGCCATCTCGGATCCTGCTCTTGGTTCTTCCTGTGTGGAAGTCTCGCCTCTGTTGCCTTTGCCCTCCAACCACTTGCCTGCCTTGGGATTTTCCCCCACAACCTCACTCCACAAGGATTTACCTGTAAGGAAAGACAAAACAATTTATTCCACCGTTTGAGCTGCCTCCACTTGCCTCCTAGTCCTGACCCAGTCTCTCCCTTTTTCAGGAGTCCCAGGCCAACTTTTGTATATACTTGTCGTCTCTTTCACTGTAAATAATAAACACTGTTTTGCTTACTTGAGGCTCTTGTCGTTCTGGTTCTCGTTCCCACTGGGTAGTCCGAATCATAACAGATAATGCTCCAGCCAGACCATACCCAGAACGAGACCAGAAGCGAACAAGCATCATCATCCGCTAACGCTGAGAACATGGACAATTTTGGAGAGGTTCTTAAGAAAATTATGGCCCAACAACAGAGCACCCAGGCAAACTTACTGGAACTTGGATGCATGGTTCATGCTATTAACAGACAACTTGTTTCTCCTTCTCCCACAGCCGCAGCTTCGCCTTTACCGAGTCCTACCGAATTCAGCCCTGTAAGTCATTCCACAAATAAACAACTGTTTGTAAAACCTTCTGGACTTTTTTCTGGAGACCCTGATCAATGCAGAGGTTTTCTTTTACAATGCAAACTCGCCTTTAAGGGGGCTCCTCAGTATTTTTCTTCTGACATCGCTAAAATAAACTTCTTCATTAATCAACTCAAGGGAGACGCTCTAAAATGGGCTACTTCATTTCTTCACCTCCATGAACTTGAGACTGTGTCTTTTGACTCTCTACTCACTGAGTTTTGTAGAATATTCGACCGTCCGCTGCAGCAATCCAACGCCGAGAAGCGTCTGCTGGGATTACGGCAGGGCCGGCGACCGGCGTCCGAACACGCTCTCGACTTCCGCATCCTGGCGGCCCAAACAGGTTGGAAAGACAGGGCCTTGCAAGGTACCTTTTTGAATTCACTGTCCGATTATGTGAAGGATCAGATCGCCGCTCGTGACGAGCCGTCTAGCTTCGACGTGCTAATTAACTTAGCAATATCTCTCAACGAACGCTTCCGGGAGCGCCGTAGGGAGCGGGACTACAACTCCCAGAATCCTTCCAGTTCCGCAGAACCGCTGAGTGGGGCGTACAACTACAGTTTTACCCCAGAAAACTACAAGTCCCAGGGAGAGTCTTCTAACTCACAGTTTGATCGGCCCGAACCAATGCAAATTGGTCGTACCCGTTTGACTCCTCAAGAAAGGCAGAGACGTAGAAAATTGGGCTTGTGTATTTATTGTGGGAAAAACGGGCACTTTGTAGCCTCCTGTCCGCTTCAGGGAAACTCCAACGCCCACCAATAAAGAGGGAGAAACGGGTGGGCACGGCATCAATCTCCCCTCCTTTGAGACTTACTTTACCCACTGTAATTCTAATCAACCAAAATCGTTTCCCTGTCACAGCCTTGATTGATTCAGGTGCCGAACAAAATTTAATTACTCAAGATTTGGTTAAAGAGTTCTCCCTTCCAGTCAAGGGGATTGAGTCAATCTCTATTGCCGGGGTTACAGGGGAGTTTTTGGCCCAGGTCAATTTTAAGACAGCAGACCTTCATTTAATAACCTCAGGAAACCATCATGAGACCACTAGCTTTTTTGTATTTGAGTCGCCCACCTCTCAATTAATCCTTGGGTACCCCTGGCTTAAAACCCATAACCCTCACATTAATTGGGAGCTAGGAAGGGTAGAAGGGTGGAGCGACAAGTGTTTAAGGTGCTGCCTTCACTCAGGGGTCTCAAACATGTCCAAGCCCAAATTAGAGTCCTGTGAGACCGATATGTCCGGTGTTCCTTCTGAGTACCATGATTTAGCTCCTGTTTTTAACAAACAGAGGGCCCTATCACTACCTCCACACCGCTCTATGATTGTTCCATCGACCTCCTTCCGGGAGCCTCTCTACCTTCTAGCCGCCTTTTTAATATCTCCGGTCCTGAGAGGGAGGCTATGAGGTCGTACATTGAGGAATCCCTCGACTCGGGGATTAGTCGCCCTTCAACTTCACCTCTAGGTGCAGGTTTCTTTTTTATCACTAAGAAGGATAAGTCTCTGCGTCCCTGCATCGACTACCGTGAACTCAACAACATCACCATTAAAAATAAATACCCCCTTCCATTAATCAATTCCATCCAAGAGCAGTTACAACCAGCCACCATTTTCACTAAACTGGACTTACGCAATGCATATAACTTGGTTCGCATCAAACAAGGAGATGAGTGGAAAACCGCATTCAGAACCCCGTTGGGTCACTTCGAGTATCTGGTGATGCCTTTTGGGCTCACTAACGCTCCTGCAGTATTTCAGGCTTTGGTCAACGATGTGTTAAGGGATTTTATTGGGGACTTTGTTTTCGTCTACCTCGACGACATCCTCATCTATTCAAGAAACAAGGAAGAACATGTTCACCATGTTAGAGCAGTTCTACAAAGGCTCTATGAGAATCAACTTTTTGTGAAGGGCGAGAAGTGTGATTTCCATGCCTCATCTGTGTCCTTTTTGGGGTTTATCTTCGGGGAAGGGTTTTTCAGGACCGACCCCGAGAAGACTAAGGCAGTGGTGGAGTGGCCAGTTCCGGAAACAAGGAACAACTACAACGATTCTTGGGGTTCGCAAACTTTTATGGGCGTTTCATCAAGAATTACAGCCGCATCGCCGCACACCTATCTCAGCTTACCTCCACGACCAGAGCATTTAAATGGACTCCTGAGGCCGACTCTGCTTTTGGTAAGCTGAAGGACTTATTCTCATCTGCACCCATTCTCTGTCATCCAGACCCCACACGGCAGTTTATCCTTGAGGTGGATGCATCTGATACAGGAGTCGGGGCGGTCCTATCCCAGAGGTCGCTCTTGGATAACAAGGTATACCCCTGTGCATTTTTTTCCTGCCGATTGTCTCAAGCAGAGAGAAATTATGATGTGGACAACAGAGAATTATTGGCTGTTAAATTGGCTTTGGAGGAATGGCGCCATTGGCTTGAGGGCACAGAGACTCCCTTCCTGATTTGGACAGATCACAAGAACCTCACATATTTGAGAGAGGCTAAACGGTTAAACCCCAGACAGGCACGCTGGTCCTTATTTTTTAACCGTTTTAACTTCACACTGACTTTCCGACCTGGTACCAAGAACATCAAGCCTGACGCTCTCTCCCGCCAGTTTTCTCCTCCAGACACTCCGGAACCTGTGGAGGGCATCATCTCCCCGGTCTGCATCGTCGGAGCCCTTACATGGCCTATTATGAGAGAGGTTCGTGAGGCCCACCTGAAGGAACCTGATCCTGGCACTGGTCCCCCTGGCACTTTGTTCGTCCCCTCTCATATGAGGTCTAAGGTACTTGACTGGCTCCACACCAATAGACTCTCGTGTCATCCCGGTACAGCACGTATGCTGTCTCTTACAAAGAGACATTTCTGGTGGCCCACGCTTTCTAAGGATGTCAAGGACTTTGTTGCGGCTTGCTCCACTTGTGCCAGGAACAAGACTGGTACTCAGCCTCCTGCCGGTCTCCTACAGCCTCTGCCGATGCCTAGCCGACCCTGGTCTCACATTTCAGTGGACTTCGTCACCGGGTTACCCCCTTCTGAAGGCAACACCACAATTCTAACTATCATCGACAGGTTTTCTAAAGCAGCACATTTTGTCCCTCTACCCAAGCTCCCATCGGCCATGGAGACAGCTCAAATCTTGGTCCAACAAGTTTTTAGGATTCATGGCATCCCTTCAGATGTGGTCTCTGACAGAGGACCACAGTTCATTTCCCAAGTTTGGCGTTGTTTCTGCAGGACATTGGGGGCGTCCACCAGTCTCATTTCGGGTTATCATCCTCAGTCAAACGGACAGACTGAAAGGTGCAACCAAGAGCTGGAGACCACCCTGAGGTGCATTGTGGAGCGTAACCCATCAGCGTGGAGTCAACATCTTGTGTGGGTTGAGTACGCCCACAACTCGCATACCTCCTCGGCCACAGGTATGTCACCTTTTGAGGCTTCACTGGGCTATCTCCCTCCCTTGTTCCCCAGTCAGGAGACAGAGGTTTCAGTACCGTCTGTCCAGCACCATTTTCGCCGTTGTAGACGTGTCTGGCGCCAAACACGGACAGCTCTTCTTCGCACGGCGGCTCAAAACAAGAGGTTCGCGGACTGTCACCGTTCCGCCGCACCTTCTTATCGGGAGGGCCAGAAGGTGTGGTTATCCACCAGAGACATTCATCTCAAGGACACCCCCAGGAAATTGGCTCCTCGCTTCATCGGTCCATTCACAATTGACAAGATCATCAATCCCTCGGCTGTGCGCCTACAGCTCCCCAGCTCCTTGAGAATCCATCCTACCTTCCACGTTTCTCAGGTAAAACCTGTTTCAGAGAGCCCATTGTGCCCTCCTGCCGACCTCCCTCCACCCGCCCGACTTATTGACAACCATCCTGCCTTCACTGTCCATACCATTCTGGATGTCCGTCGCCGGGGACAGGGCTTCCAGTATCTCGTGGATTGGGAGGGCTATGGCCCGGAGGAGCGATCTTGGATCCCTCGTTCCTTCATATTGGACCCCAGCCTTATCACCGCCTTCTTCAAGGCCCACCCCGAGAAGCGCCTTGGGTCGCCCAGGGGTGACTCGTGAAGGGGGGGTACTGTAAGAGTTGAATTTGCTGCAGCTCCAAGATGGCCGCCAATCATCCACATCTGACGACCATCTACCTGACGAGCTCCTTGGCTACATAAGGCTGCAGTCAAGCTCTTCTCGTCGCTGGAGCATTACTTCCTTTCTGGTAGTTGTGCCTCTAGCCAGTATATTGAGTATATGAAAAGGATATCTTATCGTGTATTTTTGTGTCTACAGTTTCCTGGCCATCTCGGATCCTGCTCTTGGTTCTTCCTGTGTGGGAGTCTCACCTCTGTTGCCTTTGCCCTCCAACCACTTGCCTGCCTTGGGATTTTCCTCCACAACCTCACCCCACAAGGATTTACCTGTAAGGAAAGACAAAACAATTTATTCCACCG
>NC_056517.1:12407053-12421980 GCF_014905685.2 Nematolebias whitei | reverse complement strand
CTATACATACCACCAGCCTGATCAAGAAAGCTCATCAGAGACTTTACTTCCTCAGGTGGCTGAGATGCACTGGTCTGGGAAGCTCAGTCCTCACCTCCTTCTACAGGTGGGCAGTGGAGAGCATCCTGTGCTCCAGCATCAATGTGTGGCATGGAGGCTGCAAAGCTGCAGAAATAAAAGCTTTGCAGAGAGTGGTGAAGGCTGCACGGAAGATTGTTATAGGCAGCCTCCCCACCATCACAGACATCTACACCTCCAGAGGCAAGAAGAGGGCTACCTGCATCATGAAGGACCCCACTCACCCAGCACACAAACTTTTTGCCCCGCTCCCCTTAGGAAGAAGGTTAAGCATTAGAAAGAAGGTTAAGCATTAAGAAGCATTAAGTGTAGAACCACTAGACTGAGGAACATCTTCTAACCTGAGGCTGTTAGACTCATGAATCTCTAACCAGGATAATCACTGTGAAAAATCACATCATGTTGCCGTTGATCTGTTTCATGTTGCTGTGTTCATTTGTGCTCATCTGCTCACACAGACTCATGTTTGTGCTGCTTTTCGTCATATTGTTTTTATGCTATTACTGCTTAGCGTATTTTTAGTTGATGTTTTTCTTGATCTTAGATCTCGTTGCTGTTTTTTAAGATGCAAATAATTACTTGCTCTACTCTACCTGTTTATATTTGTAAAGACAGCAGCAGCGTGAGGAAATGTGAGGAAATTTGTCCTCCAGCAGTCTACGCTTATATTAGCATAACTAAGGGATAGCGCAGGAAACCCAAGCCAACACTAACTATAGGATTTATCATAAAGGAAAGACTTAAGCCTAATCTTAAAAGTAGACAATGTGTCAGCCTCACGGACAGAAACTGGAAGTTGGTTAGACAAGAGAGGAGCCTGATAACTGAAAGATCTGCCTCCCATTCTGCTTTTGGAAACTCTAGGAACCACAAGTAAACCCGCAGTCTGAGAGTGAAGTGCTCTGTTAGGAAAATATGGAACAATATGATCTGTAATATAAGATGGAGCTATGTTGTTGAGGACTTTGTATGTTTGAAGTAAGATTTTGAATTATATTCTGGATTTGACAGGGAACCAAATGGAGAGAAACTAAAACTGAGAGATACTGTATGATCTCTCCTACTAACTCCAGTTAAGACTCTGGCAGCAGCATTTTGGATCAACTGAAGAATTTACAAAGATGCATTTGGACACCCAGATAATAAACCATTGCAATAGTCCAGCCTAGATGTGATAAATGCATGAACCAAATTTTCTGCATCATTTTTAGATAAGATGTTTCTAATTTTAGCATTATTACACAGGTTGTAAATTTGTAAAGTTGTAGAGGTACATCTAGTGATTATTTCCTGAAAGTTTCATTAAAATCCAGCCAGTTGTTATAAAATAATCTGCTAACAGATATACACATCAGACAGGGGTGACAACTTTATTTCTATTCGTCTCGTTTGTCATGGATGATAAAAAAAAAAAATCTATATTCTGTAGATTAACTATTGGTGTGATGACACATGAAGCACGTTAAACAAAGGATAACTAGAGAGCCTAAACAATGGGCTGCCTCCACCCAGTGACGAGCAGAAGTGACTTCAGCTCCTGTTTGTTCCTCCATCATTCCTGGTGAGCGGTAATTGTGCAGCGAAACATCCTGTTTTGAGTTACCTAACTCAATAGAGTTGCTGCAGCAATAAACAATAAGAATACTTCCTAAGCAGTGTAACAGCAAGAAACACAATGAAATGGATGGTGACAAAAAAATATGGTCCAGCATCCTTTATCTATATTCTGTGTCCTAAAAATAAAAAATAAAAAAAGAGGTCAGGCTGATGTGTTGTCTTGTTTATGCTGCTGTAAAGATGACAGCCCCCAAAGGACGTTATAAATGAATTGATAAAATTCCAACAGGGGTGGTGGAGGTGGGGGGAGAATGTGTGATTTATGCCTAGAACTTGCAGAGAGGGTGGCTCGGGTCAGGGAGAGAAAATGGTGGCCAAGGTTGCCTGTGAGCCCAGATTAAGTGCTCAGACACAACCTGAGACTAAAAACACAATCCGACGCTGCAGGAGTCAGAACAGAGATGTCAGGTCTCCTGGGCTTTTCAGCGTGAATAAGAAAAGAAAAACCCTGCGTGAAAAAAATACAATAAAGTCGTAACATTCCTTAAGTAAATGCACATCCCCAGTTACCTTTCATGTCAGAGTTTTAAACTGAGACCATCCATTTTTGTTAAACTTTGAAACGTTCATAACATTACAATCTCATGCCATATTGCAATATCCAGTATGATCCATTAGACGAGAGGTGACTATTTGTGAGCAGCAGTATGGTTTCATGTCAAGAAAGAGCACCACAGATGCCATCTTTGCTTTAAGGATGCTGATGAAGAAGTACAGAGAGGGTCAGAAAGAACTCCATTATGTCTTTGTGGATTTAGTAAAAGCATATGACGGGGTTCAGAGGGAGGAGGTGTGGTATTGCATGAGGAAATCTGGAGTGGCAGAGAAGTATGCTAGACTGGTACAGGACATGCATGAGGACAGCAGGACAGTAGTAAGATGTGCTGTAGGAGTGACAGATAGCTCAAAGGTGGATGAGGGAGTGCATCAAGGATAGACTCTGAGCCCCTTCTTGTTCTCTCTGGTGATGAACCAACAGACAGATGAGTAGGGTTGGGCATCGTTTGATTGTGAACGATTCTGGTTCCAATTCTTTGTTTCGATACTGGTTCCTATCGATTCCCGATTCTGATTCATTTTAGAGGCGGGGTTTAAAAAAACGTTACATGTTATAAAGGAGCTGGCAGGCCAGAGTTCTTTCTGGATGAAATAATTTGAACTTCTATTTGGATTTTAATCCTATGAACATTTTTTACTTTTAATTAATTTTATGATAAATTTCTCATAGGATTATTTTCAACCAGTATATAAATATAAAACTTGTGAACTTTAATATAAATATATGATTTTTTTTTTCTCAAGGGTACACTTTCATAAGAGAGCTTTATTTTTTTTAAACCTCATGGAAACACATTTCCACATGTTCAGTGTGTAATGCTGCAGCCATGTTACTGAGCTCTCACTGATGGACTAACCTGCTTCAGAATCCATCCATCTATTTTCTTCCGCTTATCCGGGGTCGAGTCGCGGGGGTAGCACCCTAAGTAGGGAGGTCCAGACTTCCCTCTCCCTAGACACTTGGGTCAGCTCCTCCATGGGAATCCCAAGGCGCTCCCAGGCCAACAGAGAAAGATAGTCCCTCCAGCGTGTCCTGCGTCTTCCTCTGGGTCTCCTCCCAGTGGGACGTGCTTGAAACACCTCACCAGAGAGGTTTCCAGGAGGTATCCTAACCAGATGCTCGAGCCACCTCAACTGGCTCCTCTCGATGTGGAAAAGCAGCGGCTTTTCTCACCCTATCTCTAAGGGCGAGCCCTGACACCCTGCGGAAAAAACTCGATTCGGCCGCCTGCATCCGTGATCTTGTTCTTTCGGTCACAACCCAAAGCTGATCCCAAGATACTTAAACTCCTCCACTTGGGGCAGGACCTCCTCCCCGACCCGGAGAGGGCACTCATCCCGGCCGCGTCACACTCGGCTGTGAACCGCTCCAGCAAAAGCTGTAGATCACAACCTGATGAAGCCAATAGGACCACATCATCTGCAAAAAACAGAGAAGTGATCCTAAGGCCACCAAAACGGATCTCCTCAACACCATGGCTGTGCCTAGAAATTCTGTCCATAAAAGTTATGAACAGAATCGGTGACAAAGGACAATCTTGGCAGAGTCCAACTCTCTCTGGGAACGAGCCTGACTTACTGCCGGCAATGCGGACCAAGCTCTGACACTCGTCATTCAGGGACCTAACAGCCTGTATCAAAGGGCCTGGTACCCCATACTCCCGGAGTACCCCTCACAGGGTACTTGACAAGTGGTCCATGGTAGGGTGGTGTGTACTTGGGTTAATGGTTTTCACCATGTCCCTGCAAACATATAAACAAATATGTAATGTCACTGTTACTGTAACGTTAGCTCAGGATGGACTATTAACTAGCCTAGCTCTATTGTTATTGCCTAACTAACCTTAATGTTGGTGACTCCACATCTGAAAAGGGATGCAACCTTTTCACAATATACGCTGTAACTGTTCTGTGGCACTCTTCATTCAGTTAGTTGCACCGACGTCTTTCCCTTGGGCACTACTACGGTGAATGGAGGAGCACATTGTGGAGCCTGGCTAACATTTGCCATTTCAAGTCGTTTATCTATGAAAAAATACATGAGCTAACGTTAGCAAGGTGTTTGCATTTGTATTAACCTTCCGTTTTAAGTCAAGTATAACTTGTTAGCTGCCTTAATGTTGGTATGAGACGTAGTTTATAGTTTTACTTTTCATTCAACCTTTATTTAGACAGGTAAATCCCATTGAGCCTCGAGGACTCATTTACAAGAGAGACCTGACCGCCCTACTTACCTGATTCTGAGGGTCAGAGCCAGAGGAGGAGGCAGCAAAAACAGTCCAGCGAAGTGCTTCAAAGACAGGCCACACTGTTCATTCTACACCATGAACCCGGAAGCATTAGTCGTGCACCCTCCTTTGCACGATATAAATCTGTTGCAAGTGCTGCACTGAGCCCACTGGTCATTTTATTAAAGTTAAGCCACGCTTTCGATCGCAGCCTCTCACTCTCCATGTATGCAAACACTTCCGGTTTATTCTTCTTTGTTGGTTTTCGGCGAGCAGCTTCATCTTCGTTCGGCAGGTGGAGAAGGTGGCTGTGAGGCTGACGCAGGGGTGATGGAGGGGCTGGGGTTGACTGCAGGGATTAGTCTTAGCAGATGGTGCTTCTCATATGATGAAGGGAAGTGGAGCTGAGCAAAGTTATGAGGAGAATGGTAAAGAGGAGGAAGGATGTAAGTTAATCCCAGGGGGGAGATGAGGGAGTGGGGTTATCCACCGGCTGGGCGTGCTCAGTGCAGCCTGGAAACATATGGGGTGGGTCAGAGGACGTCTCACCAAGGAGCTATGGGAGATTCAGAGCTCCAGATAAAAAGATGAAGAAACTGTGTTATAACTGAAAACATGTGATGGGGAGTGGTGGCGCAGAGGTTAGAAGATGGGCCTGTGAAAGTTGCAGGTTCAACTCCTGGTACAGTCAACATCAAAATGTGGGTGAAAAAGGTGGAACACCCACACCTGCCTCCACCCTCATTCGTCCCACTCTGGGCCCGTTACCAAGGCCCTTAACCCCACCATCTGCTCCCTAAACAGGTCTCTCTTGAAAATGAGTTCTCGTGGCTCATTGAGACTACCTGTATAAATAAAGGGTAAATGAAAAAAAATATATGATGGTACTTACTGAATGTTATCAGTTTTGGACGAACATTTTTAACTTCTTTCTTGGAAAATGTTGTAAAAAGACAATCTCATTACACTGCGAAGTGGTTGAAGCAAAATTACAACATTGCTATCTGCGCAAACACACCCACAACCTTCTGACCATTCACACAATACTTTGTACATACTCCTGGGAGAAACGTTCAGCAACAATATCAATAAGAGCCGATTTCTCAGCTTTGAATGGAATATGCAAGATCCTTCAAGGATCGTAACAGTGTCCGTTATGATAGGAGAGTCTCCTGCAAAAACATGAGCTCAGTAATATAAATTGTTTTTTTCCTGCTCCTTGGCTGACGCTGGAAAAATACAGTAAAAAACAAACAAACTATAGACTAATTTTAAAAGCGAAGCTATTTAAGCTTTTTAAAGTGCAAATCTAGAACTTCATGACTGTTTTACAATGCCAGTGTTGTACTGTCAGCAGAGGCGATTCTAGAATCTGACCTTTAGAGGCGCTTAGCCCCCCGTGTTGACAATGGCTCTTGGCTTGAACAATGCAGTGGCCAATGGCGTCTGTGGTTGAGTGGTTAGGGCAGTCGTCCTCCAAAGCAAGATTTGGGGGTTTGAATCCACCAGCAGTCACATGCCGAAGTGTCCCTGGGCAAGACACAGAACTCCATGTTGCCTCCGATGTGTGTCCCATTGATGTATGAATGTGATAAATCACTGATTAGTCTCTTTAGAATGATATGTTCAATTAGCTTTGTAGAGATCTAATAGAGTCCCGTATGAATGGGTAAATGAGGGCACAGATTGTAATGTAAAGCATTTTGAGTATCTTGATAAGATAGAAAGATGCTATATAAATACAGTCCATTTACCATTTTCATTCAACCTTTATTTAAACAGATAAGTCACATTGAGCCTCGAAGACTCATTTACAAGTGAGACCTGTTTGGACAGACATAAAAAGTGGTGAAAAATAACACATAGGGTTTGGAGACAAAAAAAAAATTCCTAGCACTCTTTTAACCTCTAGTTGAAGGTCAGCAGCATGACCTAATGTGGGGGAGAACACACTAGTGAGGGGGTCCGGGGTCTTTCTCCAGAAAATTTTGAATAAAGTAGATGTCATTTTCTGCATTCTGGTGTATTTTCATGAGTTGTTAAACATCTATGTTTACTTACACAAGTAAACACTTGATTCAATAGGTATTTTAGAGAGCTACAAGAAATAGCCTGACCAACAGGTCTCCTTGTGTGAATAGAGCACGCTCCCCTTCTCACACACACATCTTAACAACTGGGGCTTAATTTGTAAACCAAATGATGCTGGAACGCAATTAGGGGCGGAGTGCGGGCCAGCGGGGGGTTGTGTGAGTGTGGGGGGGGGGGGGGGTCCTCCCCCAGAAATTTTTAAATAAAGTAGATGTATTTTGGTGTATTTCAATAGGTTTTTAAAGATCTACGTTTACCTAACATTTGATTCAATAACAATTTTAAAGAGCAACAAAAAGTTCCATGTGAATGTGTGTTCAACTGTGTGTGTGTGTGGGTGGGGGGGGGGGGGGCGCTTACCTTCATAGAAGCAGAGTTGCTCCGCATCTATGAAAGCAAGCCCCACCACGGTTCTGAGCCCGACTTATCCGCTGAACTCGGTCCTGCACATGGTTGTCCGATTTCACTCACATGTGAAACTTCCAGGCGACTCCTAAGTCTGTTCATGGTGGCCGCCTGTGAGCTCCTGCCCGCATTCGACTGCCTGGTTATCTTGTCATTTGATTCGCCCCCACACCACTCGCTCGCTTCTGCTCCAATCTTGATTATCACTGTACGGTGTCCCTGAGGTTTAAACAAACAACTGCCTTCAGGTGTTTCAACTCTTGCTTGTTCAACTAAGGACAATCCATCCATCCATCCATTTTTTTAATGAAAGTAAATTGGACTGTCTTTTCAACAGTTTGATCGCTGTTATTTTTGACAAACTAGTGCCGTTCTTTTGATACGTGGCGTGATGTGAATAAACACATCAAATATTTCTCTCGTTGTATTTTTATTAATTAAAAATGTATTAATAACCTCAGTTAAACTGCCAAACTGATATGCAATTTAGTTGTGCTGTTTAATTATATTTTTGATTTTTTTTTTTTTTTTAATCAAAATGCGTGAGGACTTTGGACTTTTAGGGTGCATTCACACCAGCCCTGTTGTTCCGAACTCTAGCCCGTTTGCCTAGGAAGTCCAGTTCATTTGGGGAGGTGTGAACTCGCCATCGAACTCTGTCACGTAACAAAAAGGCAAACTCTGGCCCTCCTAAAAACCTAGGTCTCGGTCCAGTAGAAGAAAACTCTAGTGCGGTTAGAGTACAGTGTGAATGTAATCAGACCGGGCCCTGCTCCACAAGCAGGAAGTGGAGTACAGCACAGGGCAAACAAACACGCATTTCTCTTACCTCATATGAAGCCGTCAGCTTGCCTTGTGTGACAAACAACATTCTCCATGGTCTTCTGCCTCATCTTTCACTCCTGCTGAGTCCATTGTTGAAAAATGACAAAACAGAAATCCTAAAACTGCAAAAATTTGATGCCACTCTGTTTTTGTTGATATTTCCAGAAGAAGAAGTGTCTTCAGAGGTTTGTGTGTCTTTCAGTAGTTCTTGGTGCAGCAGCGCTACCACAGACAAGTGGGGAAACAGGTTGGTTCGAGCAGGTTGGCTCGACTTCACAGTGCAGTGTGAATGCAAACCGCAACAGCTCAAATGTAAACAAAATGTTATGAATATTGGTCCCCAACCGAACCGAGTCTACCGGACTATCAGGTGTGAAAACAACCTTAATGGCAGAGATTTGAGTTACCGGATCCAAGCAAACAGTTGCCAGAACGCACCCTGTCAAAATCTGAGAGTTCCTGGATCTTGTTCTGGCAGGTTCCAGCTCAACTTAAGCACTGCTAAGAAACCTGGTCGACAACTGCCGGCACCAACATAGCGCTAAACTAGCGCTAAGATGTTACAGATGTAGTACTCTGCTTTACATCACGCAACCTAATAAACGCTTTTGCACAAAATCAGTTTAGTGTTAACTGACCCAAGTAAACAAAGACTAAACTTATTCAATCAGAAGTTACAACATATACAAAACACACAAAACAAAGCACATCTTGCTTTAAGCATTAACCTTTAATTTAACTATTAAGCAAGGCTCCATGGGATTAACCTGTCTAAATAAAGGTTGAATGAATGAAAATACAATGCAATTATGACAAAAAATGGAGGATTTACCTGCAGTTACCTTCCTACAGACCAACATGTGGTACTTCCTGTTTTTCAGCTGATCATGAGGTCGGCCACAGGCTTTTATCATCGTTTACATTCAGACTCCGTTTAATTTGTGAAATGTAATAAACTGTATTCCACTCTTTAAACACAAAGCGTTCTTAAAGCAAAACCCCAACAATGTTGTCGGAGGAGAAGGGGGTGTAGCTCTGCAGGGAAGGGGCCTTTCACTTCAGGACAAATTGAGATCTCTGATTGGTTAGATGCTGACAAGCTTGCTGGATTGATTGCCAGCTGGTGTCAAGGATCTGACACGTGCAAATGAAATCAGATTTTATTGGCCTGTTTAAGACTATGGCTGAGTGGTTGGAGCAGTCGTCCTCCAATGCGAGAGTTGGGGGTTCGAATCCACCAGCAGTCACATGTCAAAGTGTCCCTGGGCAAGACACTGAACCCCTCATAGCCTCTGATGTGTGTCCCATCAGTGTATGAATGTGATCTAAAGTACTGATTAGTCTCTTTATAATGATTTGTTCAATTAGCTTTGTAGAGATCTAGTAGAGTGCTGTATGAATGGGTAAATGAGGCACAGATTGTAGTGTAAAGCGCTTTGAGTATCTTGAAATAAGATATAAAGGCGCTATATAAGTACAGTCCATTTACCATTACTGCCATCCTTTATTCCATATATATTCCAAAAGTATTCAATATTTTGGTGAATTTAAGGTTTGAGAACTGATTTCCTTTACACAGTCCTAATGATGGTATTTTTCAGGGGTGTAGAGTTAAAATTATGGGGTGCTTGAGCAAATGAGGCTAAAATTGCCACTGACTGAGCGTGTCCCCAGCTCCGATTTATACTCTGAGTGATGGGTCTTATTTACCATCCAAAATTTAAGTGCATGGACATTTTTGATAAACACATTACTATTTTCTGTGTTTTTTTATTCAGGCCAGCTGGTTAGTGTCTGACACTTTACAAATATCCCACCTGTCTCATCTGACTGCCAAGAAAACGAACAACTGTATTCACCAGAACGTCAAACACTTTCTGAGAAAATGTCAGAGCTGCTCTTCTTGGAATTTGCATAGTTACCTGAGAGCACTTTTCTTTTTTTTTTCTCGAGGAACAGCAGTGCTGAAAAGTGTAATCAGCTTTGTATCGAACAAAAGCAGGTGTGTGAAGCGAGCGGCATGGGGAAGAAGCTTAGAGGCAAGAACTGGGTGCATGCGCTGGGGTAGGGCGAGGAGCGGAGGGGAGCAGGCTTCACTTTATTTCTTCTACTCCTTTGAAAAAAAAAAGAAAGAAAAAGGAAAGAAATCAGATGATAAATCCCAGAAATAGATTGGGGCTCAAAGTAAGAGAATCCAAGCTGCCTCTCTCTGCCATCTGTCTTCAAACGTCTGGGATGACACAGCAAGCATCCTGTTTATGGACTACCAGCAGGAAACGCTTCAATGCTAACAATGTGCGTTATTTACAAGTCTCCTTGCTGCTGCTGTATCCTTTTTGTATAACCCCATCCTTCTCCCCAAAAAAGGTGATGGGGGGGTGCTAACTCCAAAATAAGGCATCAGGGGAAAGCTGCGCATCAATATTCATTCATGCAGAACATGCACTGTCAAGCAGAAATAGAGACGGCGATGAGTGCTGCATTTATTTGTCATTTACCTCCTGGAATGCTAATATAATGAGGTCTGCATGCCAGACAACCACAGTCTGCATGAATACTGAAAGCAACTCGCACCGAGAACACAAACACCAGCTTCAGGAGTTTTCTTTCCCCTCCTGAGAATACTTAGAAATAACCGACGGCTGTGTTTTCCTTTGAGGCTGCAAAGAGAAAATTATATTATTCTATCAACATAAGGTTATTTCATTATGTGCTACTTACATACTTCAATAAGCAATAAATATTAAAGCAGAGCAGCATGAGAGCTGCACAAAGGTAGAGCCCGTCATCACTTTATTGATGACAGCTGTGCAACGGTCCGACAGACACGTCGGCTGTTAGATCACAGATGACTGACTTCAACTAGAGACCATATAAAAATTATTAGAAGATTCAGTAAAATGGACTTCAAAAGACTATTTAATTTGTCACAGGCAAAATATTAAATTGTCTTAAATTATAAATTGTTTTGCTTTTTTAGAAGAAGCCATCGGTTTTCTTAAAATTAGTTTCACAAATGAAGAAACCATCCATCCATTATCTTTACCCGCTTCTTCCATTTTGGGTCACGGGGGTCGCCGGTTCCCATGTCCAGCAATCACTGTGCGAGGGGCGGGATACACCCTGGACGGGTCACAAGTCCATCACAGGGCCACATAGAGACAAACAACCATTCACTCTCTCACTCACACCTAGGGACAATTTAGAGTTACCAATCAGCCTAACATGCATGTTTCTGGTCTTTGGAAGGAAACCGGAGTACACGGAGAAAACCTGCACATGCACAGAGAGAGCATGCAAATTCCACCCAGAAAGGGATTTGATCAAACAACCTTCTTGCTAGGAGGCAACAACTAACATCTATCAATATTAACATCTACATTCCTGTCAAAAACTTGAAAAATCATTGAAAAACACACCAAAATAAATACCAAAAATAA
The DNA here is from genome assembly GCF_014905685.2 of Nematolebias whitei. Classification (NCBI taxonomy): domain Eukaryota; kingdom Metazoa; phylum Chordata; class Actinopteri; order Cyprinodontiformes; family Rivulidae; genus Nematolebias; species Nematolebias whitei. The sequence continues at coordinate 12,410,738 of NC_056517.1, read as the reverse complement.
TACCAAAACTTCATAGACTACATTTATTATGCAATAAAATATTTCAATTTAATTCAGTTCAATTCAGTTTGTTTATATAGTGCTAAGTCACAATAGAAGTAATCTCATTTCTGATTTACTCTCCATTTAATATTTTAAGACTTGTCACCTTTATCCGGTGTATGAAATTGTCCTGAAACAGTCAAAGTTGAACACCACGAGGAGGGAAACGTGTCAGGAGACAGAGAGAAGAGGAAAGTCAAGAATGTAGGACTGAGGGTTGCAACTCTAAATGTGGGGACAATGACAGGCAAAAGTAGAGAGCTGAGAGGATGAAGAAAGAACAGTGCAGCAGTTAATCAGACTGTGGAAGAGATCACTGCCGCATTGTGTATTAATTGCGCACATGGGCTCAGGCTTTTGTGGTTTTGCGAATCATACAGCACAAAGAAAACTAAATAAGAATGCACAATATAAAATTCTTTTAATCTAGTTGTTGAGGAGGAGGCAGGTCCGACCGGCCGGTTGAAAGCGGTTTAAAACGTTGCGTTAAGCTCAGATGGACAACCTGTCACTTGCTGGTTGAAACGGACTTGCTACCTGTCCAGGGTGTCCCCTGCCTTTTACACAGTGACTGCTGGACATGGGCACCAGTGACCCCTGTTACCTGAAAAGGAAGAAGTGGGTAAATATAATGGATGGATGGAAGGATCAATCAGCTGATCACCGACTGCACGTGTCTCCACACCTGCTGTCATCTGCGGTGAAGGAAGTAGCAGTATCTACAAAAGCCAAAGCGAGCAGTGCGTTCAATTAAAATTGCCTTGCTCTATATTTTTCCAAATAATTTTGCTCTAAAAATAGTTTTGTTCATCTTTGTAATAGCCTACCTTTATTTTTTGAGGCTATTCGTTTTGTATGTTAATATCCATTTGGTGAATTGTTAATAAACATAAATTAAATTCTTGGAATCTAGCTGTTTTTTGTTTTGTTACCTTTTTCCTTTTAGCCATCCTATTTGTTAAAAAAAAACAACAACAAAAAAAAAACTGTAGTATGAGTTTTTATAACTGCTTATTGTTGTTGCTGTTGTCCATTGTTGTCATCTTTCTTTGTTGAAATCAGGTCTCTCTTGTAAATGAGTCCTCGAGGCTCAATGGGATTTACCTGTATAAATAAAGGTTGATTGATAAATCTTATAGCTTCCTTTCATTATGTTTTTAAAACTATCATGTCAAAGTGACTTGCCTACAAAAGCAGTAAAAGCTTTTTTTTTTTTTTTCAGGTTCAGCCCTCTAATTACCGGTAATCCGTTGAGTCTGGGTAGGGAACGGAAAAAACAAACTACGGGCTCGGGCCAGTCTGGGCAGCATTTATTAGGCCCGAATACAACTCTAGAAGACAGTGGTAAGACCGGCTATGTTGTATGGTCTGAATACAGTGGCAGTGACAAAAAGACAGGAGCCAGAACTGGAAGTGGCAGAAATAAAGATGTTGAGGTTTTCCTTAGAAGAGACAAGGATGGATAAGATCAGGAATGAGATCATCAGAGGTACAGCACAGGTTGAACAACTGGGAGATAAAGTTGGAGAGGACATGCTGAGATGGTTTGGACATGTCCAGAGGAGGGAAAGTGGTTTGGACATGTCCAGAGGAGAGACAGTGGTTTGGACATGTCCAGAGGAGAGACAGTGGGTATACTGGTAGAAGGATGTTAGAAATGCAGCTGCCGGGAAAAAGACAAAGAGGAGATATATGGATGTAGTTAGAGAGGACATGGATGTAGTTGGAGTGAGGACAGAGGATCCAGAGGACAGAGTGGGATGGAGGTGGATGACTCGTTGTGGAGACCCCTGAAGAGTGAAAAGCATAAAAAAGAAGAAGAAGAAAATTGTCCTCAAAGTAGTTTGAAGCAGCTCTGCCTCTTAACAGCAATGGCATTTAACACTAATGCTTCAGTGATCAATTATGTAATTTATAGTTTTAGATATGACAGAAGGACCTTTTTTATATTTTGTTGCTCATGCTTTTATTGTTTTGGTTGATTTCCCCCCCCCCCCCCCCCCTTTTTAAATTATATTTGTATTGGATTGTTCCACCTCTGCAATTGCATGTGGTTGCTGAATTTGTGGAACACTGGTCAGTAATATGTCTTATTTGAGAAACTGTAATTTTGGAAATGTTGATTGGTTTGGTCAGGAAAACCTGAGCAGAGTGTAAGAAAATGGATATTTGGAAAAACTATGTTACGGTTTTTCATGATCGGGAAACATCAATCCTAGTTTGGGAGCAGGGACTCCAGAGCTCAAAGCTTGTACAAAAGCAGATACTTGTCTTCAGTAATGTTTGGAGATATGTAAAAAAAAATGTGGATACATTGATTCATCGCACACTGGAACTGGTTAGCACTGCTTTCACTCTCTTACCATAAATATGTTTTTTAGACTTTTTTCCCTAATAACATGTGAGTCAGGATGAGTCAGGCTTTACGGAGATTCACCAGAACTTTGTCTGCGTCTGCTCAAACGTAATGAATCCTTCAGTTTGAGCCTTTAGTTGACCCGAGGGTGGAGGGCTTTCCACATGGCTACGATGATGCCTGATTGAAAATGTGAATGTGATTCCTGGTTTTCAGAAAACCAGACACTTGATGTCCCTCGATTATCGCAGAGTTATGTTCCAGACACAATAGGTGAAAAACTGTGAAGTATGAACGCTATATTTATTTTAGTACATTAGGGCTTTATAAACCCTTCCCACACTCTTGCAATGTTTACAACAATGTTTTAAACTCTTAAATCTATGTAATTTTAACAACATTCATATATGTACTGTACTTCAAATTTTATATGGGTACTCACCATTAAATATACTACAAGTTGAAGAATGAGTTCAGCTTAAGGATTATTTAAGACTTTTTTTTCCCAGTTCTGGGAGTTTAATAGCTAGATTTTTACTTCTGACTTTGCTTTGCAAAACTATTTTTACCACATCGGTTTCTCCGCTATAGTGTTACCTCTATTGCCGTTCTTTGAATTTCAGCAGAAATCAGTGTCTGGAAGCACGGTTGGCTTCTGGGCAGTGTAGTTCCTTTTACTTGTGTTACAGTGTAGGCTTATTGAACAAAAATTACAAAATGGAAGCGCCTGTCCGAAGTACATTAGGTTCGGTTTCTCAGCTAGTGTTTGCTCCCTCCATTGCTGTCAATTTGCATTTGTCTGATGATGGTAATGATTTGTGAATATGATTTGGTCATAGCTGAGTCAATCATACACAAACTATAGTATGAGCTTCACATCTCATGATCACATAAGAATGTATATTTTATTTTTTTATTTCATTTAACCTTTATTTGTACAGGTAGTCGAGTCACGAGGACTCATTTTCAAGAGACCTGTTTTGGACAGACATCATATGGAGTACAGCCAATATTCAATAATAAACATAAATAAAAATAGTGTTATAAAACACTGTTACACGGCACGGTCCTGTTAGTAGAGTGGTTCTGTTAGCAGCATGGTCCTGTTAGCAGCACGGTACTGTTAGTTGAGTGGTCCTGTTAGCAGAGTGTTCCTGTTAGCAGTGTTGTCCTGTTAGCAGAGTGGTCATGTTAGCAGCGTGGTCCTGTTAACAGTGTGGTCCTGTTAGCAGAGTGGTCATGTTAGCAGAGTGGTCCTGTTAGCAGTGTGGTCCTGTTAGCAGTGTG
>NC_056517.1:12400157-12407043 GCF_014905685.2 Nematolebias whitei | reverse complement strand
TAGCAGAGTGGTCCTGTTAGCAGTGTGGTCCTGTTAGCAGAGTGGTCATGTTAGCAGTGTGGTCTTGTTAGCAGAGTGGTCCTGTTAGCAGTGTGGCTTTGTTCTGTCGGCAGCATGATCCTGTTAACAGTGTGATCCTGTCAGCCGCATGGCACTGCTAGCAGTGTGGTCCTGTTAGTAGTGTGGTCCCGTTAACAGCACGATGATAGTAAAGACCCCAGCAACAGACGATGACTGCCCTCAAGAACCGGTCCGACAGACACGAAACATTCAAAGTTCTCTGCAGAACCGAACTGTTCCATAGAGTTCGGTCTGTGAAGGCAGATGCAGGATCATCCTCATGTTCGTGCTGCTGTTGGATATATTGTTTTTATGCTATTAGTGCTTAGTGTATTTTTATTTGATGTTTTTCTTAGTTCATATCTTAGATCTTATTACTGTTTTTCTTTTACATTTTATTGTGGGATGTAACGGGGACCCTGTGTACATATTCTCATTCCACCACATGTACCACGTGTGGTGGAACAACAATAAAGAAACTCTGACTCTTACTCTGATCGTGAAGACAGCTACCATGACAGGCTGGAGCCTGAGCCCGAGGCAGGAAAGAGGCCGGAGAGTGAGTTTCTGGTGGAACAAACAAAGCTACAGATGGACCAACAAAGTCCATGCTCAATAATCCAGGTATACAATCCAATATTTTTCAGTCAGGTCATCTGGACAGTTTCTTTTTTTGTGCTGAAACGTTTCGCCTTCAATCCGGAAGGCTTCATCAGTCAGCAGATGGACGGCATAGGTCTCGGCAAATTTGCGGTGGACCGGAGTAGCTTGGAAAGTGATGGGTTGTATCGAACCATCCTGCTGGACCCGTGCACCTTGCCACTCTTTGCGGCCCGTCTCCCTTCCGCCGTTCCTCCTGGAAACTATAGGTGATACGAGGTTTGATCAAACAGCTACAACGCCATCTTTTCCTAAAATAAAATCATCTTAGTTCAAAACTATGTCATGAAAGGTGTCAAGCAACACACATTCCTTTAAGAAATATGAATTATTTTCTTGATTCAAATATAAAGCAGGTTGGTCACAAACGTCATGGTAGTAATTAGGGAATGTGTCAGAACCATTCAGTCAAACCTTTGAATTTTGTTTGTGTGTGTGTATGTGTGTGATGGACATTGTTTATGTTTCACTTATCCGTGGCAGATGTTAGCGGAGTGAAATTGAATTCCTGGTGCTGAGAGGGAAGAGATCACGCAGCGCATCCTCTTTTATGTCAGGGGACAGGATTTCTCCTGGCCAGCCTTGATCCTTTGATTGTCTGCTCTGGAAGGTTGTTGGTGAATGACGACAAAGGTCGGGGGGGTGAAACAGGCTTTTTCCTGAGTCACGGGGGCCAAGGCGCCACCACCGGTCCATTGGTTTGACTCCAATGACATCAGCAGAGCAGGAATGGGGCAAACGATACAGAAGCAGGCAGATGATTGGAGCAGTAATGGAAATCAGCTGTCTAATTATTTCATCGGTAACAGCAGTAAGTGGTGAGTTACACGTTCAGCAACTCGCTCGGTGTAAAACAGCAATGTTGACTTCATAGTTTCATGTTTCTGCTTTTTCCCAACATTATCAGGACGGACCTGTAAATCTCCCTGAAAGATAAATCCTGCGGTGATAAAATGTAGTCAGTCATCTTTATTGGATTTCTCAGACTAGTGCGAAAACTGAGATGAAACCGCTGCTCGCAAATAAAAACATGGCAGACTCCCCCCCAGCCCTCCCTCGAGTGAAAGGCTTTGCTCGTGAGCTGAATGGCACACATTTATCCAGGGCCTCAGAGCTGCTGTTTCTGTTGTGGCTGAGCATTTCCTCTGAAATTATTGCTGAGATGATGCAGCATCACTTTACTGTAAAACCAGTAGAAAGGGGGGCGGGGGTGGGGGGGGGGGGAGAAAAATAAGGAGAGCAATTTGATGTCGTTTGCTGAGAGGCCGGTCTCATGTGTAGGCGCTCTGTTTCCTCTTGTTTACCCCAAGCTGCTTCTCAACAACCCTGAACAAACATGACTATCAGCTGATGCTGCAGAGGTCTCCACGAGCACGAGCAGATGACACTCATTACCAGCGCGGGGAAGGACGATGTCGAGGCAGCAGCTGAACAAGAACACCTCCTCAGCTTCATTATCCCTGATTGAAAGAACAATTTGCTTCCCTCAGTGAAAGTTGAGGCTCAGACAAACAATGAACACAATACAATAATGGAAATGAGCAGCATTAAAGTGGAAAGTAAACAAAATAAACTAAATATTATTGACTTTTTTCTTACAGACTTCTTGTAGTCATTTTTATGCTCACTGTCCAGCTGTTGTGTAACATTACGACGAAAAAATTATGTAATAGCAAGAAAAACTAGAACATTTTCAAAGAAATGTTGAATAGTGACTGTATAGCTGCAGGTTTCTTCTCTAAAGCCCAGCAGTGATTCAGGAATTTGTAATATTTAAGATGACAGAACACCTACGTCTTGATGTATAAAGCGTAATAGAAGTTTAAAGAGATGCAAGACCTCAGACAAATGGTCCCTGTGCATAAAATTTGTGTCATCTTGAACAAAAATAGTGTTTGCCATTGAGTGACAGAAGTGTCTGATCATTACGCATGTCAGTTTATAATACCTACAGCAGGGGTGCCTAGACTTCTTCATCATGCAGCTGCTTTTCAAATGACCAAGTCAAAGTGATCTACCTGCTATAAGATCCCGTTTACACAGAACAACATCTGGAAGCTTTAGGGTATTTTCAATGTTTATTGGGGCTAATAAACAGAAAAAAATGAGCGAGTTTACATGACAATGCTGTAGTTTCTATGTCAATTGGGTTGCCAGATAAGAAATTATGAACTATAGTACTGTGGCTTTAAAATGATAGTATTTTGACCTAAACTGTCATATGTGCTGAGTAAAGATATTCTTAGATGAGGTGTGTGTTATGTTTGTTGAACATGTGCACAGAAAAGGTGGGGTAAATAAGACATTTTAAATGTATCTGGCAACCCTGATGCAGGGCTCAGCTGCATTCATTGTGAATGCAGCGTCTGCATGATAGTTACGTCCAAACTGGTGAATGCTCTAACGTCTCTTTGGAGCCTGGATTTGATTAGTTTTGCTCCTACACGCTGAAAAAGATAAGATAAGATGTGCACTTTAAGTTGATTGCTTTCTGGTAAACTCCTCAAAAGGCTTCAATTTGAACTTTTAGCTGTGTGGTAAAATCAGAATACCAGTTCAGATGAATAAAGTCCATTTTGATAAGCTTTAAATATTGTTGTATTTTAAAATATGCCTCAGCTTTTAGTTCCAAAAAGGGATTTTTCACGTGTCACCAAAATTCCATTTCATGACGTTTAACATTTTTTTCATGAATTTTGTCTAATTGTAAAAGTCATAGCACATTATGCCTGATTGAGTTCTTTTTGTTTGTTTTGGCATGGGTATTTTGAAAAACCGCAGGAGAAGAATCAAATTAAAATTCTCAACAAAAATTAATAAAATAACAGCTACATTGTAATAAGGGTACCTCAGTGCTGATGCTCTGGCATTCCTAATAACCTCGATGCATCTGCCATGAGAGAGAGTTACAGTTGCTGGAGTCCCACATGTTCTACAAAAAACATCAATAGAAAATGGTATTAAAAATCATTGCAGGATAAGCTGATATTCTGCTGAACTGATGTATTCCAGCATGTATTAATAAGAAGGCCAGTGTGACCAATGAACCTCTCTGAATTGATAGACCATGTTTTCATTAGGACTAGTGTCTGTAAGGTTTAAAGGTATGTTCCATCTCTCCAACCTGAACAGAGTCAGGTTTGTAAATGGTCTAAAAAGTAATTTTGCAATTTGCAGTCTAGTCACGTAACGTCCTATCTTATACGGTGGTGCTTCATGCTGGAATACTGACTTATACACCTCACATGAGTTCCTGTTAGCTGGAGATTATCCCAAAGAAAAGCATATATGTGATTTTTTAAATCTTCTTACACTTATTTACATTCCCATAAAACATGATAAAATTCCAAGTCTTTATTTTCATGTTGTTTTTCTTTTGACTGTGGTCTCCACGGTGAGCGGATGCATGGGAAAGATCTGACAATTGTTTTACGCTGAATGTCCTTCCTGCCTCAGGATGCCACTGACCTCAACGCTCCGGCTGCCCCTCAAATCTTAATCTAATCTGTGTCATAAATTGTCTGTTTGATGCTTTTAATCAGTATGCTACCATACTTCAAAAAAGTGATTATTTCCTATCCACTTGTCAGTTTTTCAAGTGCATTATGCTCATAGAACATGTGGGAAATTAGTGTTTGTAGCCAGGAGGAACTATAAAGACCAAAGACTTTTACTAATTGACACTTCATAATATAGGCTACATGTCAGGTCTCTCTTGTAAATGAGTCCTCGAGGCTCAAAGGGAACTAACTTGTATAAATAAAGGTTGAAAGTACAATACATGATTGCATTCCATCCATTCATTATCTTTACCTGCTTCTTCCTTTTCCGGTCATGAGGGTCACTGGTGCTCATATCCAGCAGTCACTGTGCGACAGGCGAGGGGCACCCTGGACAGGTCTCAAGGAACACATAGAGACAAATAATCATTCACACTTTCACGTACACCTAGATACAATTTAGAGTTACCAGTCAGCCTAACATGCATGTTTTTGGTCTGTGAAAGGAAAATTAGGTACCAGAAGAAAGCCCACGCATGTACGGAGAGAACATGCAGACTCTACCCAGAGAGGCCCCTAGCCTGGGATTTGAACTGGGGCAACCTGCTCTCTGAGAGGCAGCAGCTCTACCAACTGTGCCACCGTGCTGCCCACATTGTATTATAGATCCAATTAATTAACAGCAATTATGATTAAAACTGGATCTGTATTGTATAATTCCCTGAGATGCCTTTTATTGTGAAGTGCCACTATCTATAAACTTAAATTAATTGAATTTTGAAAGGCAGTTTTTTTCAGTAGTGATGTGTGGATCGATACAAAAATATTGATTATTATCAATACCAGAACTTTTCACACTAGAATCAATTCTTAAATCAAACTATGATACTTTTGATACTTCAGTCATTTCAGGTAATGCATATCATTAACAGGAAGATGGTGGAAAGGAACTACACTATTGAGATCTTGTCTAAATGATACGTGGTTAGTGGGACCTACTTTTTCTTCCGTCTGTGTAAGTGTGTAATGCCTGTAAGCGGAGCGCTGCTCACTCTCACTCTGTAGACACAATGGCGAAGTGTAAACAGTATCATGTGCAGAGCTATTTCAGCTCCAAAAACAGCTAAAAAGCAGTGTGTGAGGTTTGTGAAACATCTGTAAAGAGCTGTGGCAACACAACAAACCTTGTACAAAGTAAAACACCAGGTTAAACCACAACACAGAATATGAAGCATTGGTGAGGTGGACAGAGGAGGAGAGCAAAGAGTCAGTTGCTGCTGCTGCAGGACAAGACAGGGTCTGGAGGAGTCCCTCGGGGCTGCAGGACTATCCAGGTACAGAGAGAGGAAAAGTGGAGATTCAAGCTGTGCGCAGTTGGTCGGAGTTGTTCAAATTAATACATATGGTTATGAAATAAGTAACAAAATAACTCCATGCTTCAACAAATAGCTGCATGAGTTCAGTTTGGAGTAACACTGTAATATGTGTATCACTGAGATAATGTCACATGGGCAAAAAATGCTTCGATTTATTCAGGGATGGTTTCATAAAGAATTGATCATTTAAAGTGGATTACATAAACTAGTTGTCATCAAATTATACAGAGCAATTGAGATAAAACAGCCTTGGTGAACTCTGAAAAATATATACTGCAAAATATGGATAAAATTAAACATATCTTAAAAACATATCTATTACTTAATATTTAAGAATTCATTTTAAGAGTTGATTAGTTAGTTGAATAGATGATTTTCCTTGTTTTCAGATGTTTGAAACACCATTTTCACTAGTTTGTATTGTTGTGTCCTCCGTTATTTTATGTTGTTGTATAATCAATCAATCAATCAATCAATCAACCTTTATTTAGACAGGTAAATCCCATTGAGCCTCGAGGACTCATTTACCAGAGAGACCTGATTTCAACAAAGAAAGATAACAACAATGGACAACAGCAACAACAATAAACAATTATAAAAAGTCATACTGCAGGTTTTTTTTTTTTTTTTTTTACAAATAGGATGGCTAAAAGGAAAAGGTAACAAAACAAAAAACAAAAGAGTTGCCAAGAGTCCAACAGATTATTAAAGCCACTTAGAGAGGTCAAGGTCGAGAGCTTCAAATCTTTTTGTAAGATATTCCAAGAAACAGGAGCGGAGTAGGAGAAGGCCCTTTTGCCTAGTTCAGTCCTCATTGAGGGAACATTGCAGGTAATAATGTCCTGAGAGCGCACACTGTGTCTCACGCAGAGACATTGTAAAAACAAACGTACGGGCCACCAGATGTAGATGAACATATATCTGTGATATATTATCCATAAATAAAACGGATTCTTTCATTTTTCTGGACTGAGTTCTATCGTGCATTGAAAGATTAAATGTGACGTGAGACGTTAATTTTCTTTGACCCATCAAATGAATGCGGTCATTTATTAACAGAATCAAAGTTTAACATCAAACATTTACATTAATTTGGCAAATTGATTTCAACAACAGCTTAATTAATTAGCTTTACAATCAGAAACCATACGGCCATGGTATCTTGGTTAAGCTTTACAACAGACATTTCTGAAAATATCTGGATGATTTACTGGCAAGATAGAAGAGTTTTAAAGATGGGAAATGAAGTTTAAATGGAGAGGAAAGATGGATGAGGGAATATGTGTCTGT
>NC_056517.1:12376245-12390157 GCF_014905685.2 Nematolebias whitei | reverse complement strand
GTTTTGTTTTTTTGAATGTCCAGAGGACCAGATTTAACTTTTTTAGAGTTCTTATAACCATTTGAGTTTTTATCCTGACGCATGCTCAATGGAGCACAAGTTAGGAGTCATCAGGACTCTGTACCACAGAGCAGACAGCGTCCCCACTAACTCAGGAGCCAGGCAGAAGTAGAAATCCCACACAAGACAGGCTCTAGAGCAATGTGGATATCCTAACTGGGCCTTCCTGAAAGCAGAGAAGAAACCCAAACAGGATTCCAGTCAGCCATCGGGTGAAAAGGAGGAACCCAGACCCAGACCAGTGGTCATTCCGTATGTTGAGGGAGTATCAGAGTAACTGAGATGTTTATTTTCTAAACACAACGTCCCAGTGGCTTTTAAACCCCAAAATACATTACGGCAAAGACTGGTTCATCCCAAAGATCCAGTCCTCTGGCACAAACAGAGTAATGTTGTGTATGCTGTTCAGTGTCAGGAGGGCTGTGATCAGTCTTACATCGGGGAAACTAAACAGCCACTGGCCAAAAGGATAGCCCAGCACAGAAGATCAACATCATCAGGCCAGGACTCTGCGGTCTACACTCATCTCCAGGCCAGCGGTCACTCTTTCAGGGATGAAGATGTTCACATCCTGGATAGAGAGGAACGATGGTTTGAGAGAGGAGCAAAGGAGGCCATCTTTGTGAAAAGAAATACGTACAGTACTATATATGCTGGGCTTAATTTTATTAGATGGGAGACTGCAACGAAGTAAAGATTCAACGAGTCTGCTGGCTTCCTTAGATAGATAACTTTACTAATATGCTTTTCAATGTAATGTATGTGAATGTTTCTGTTCAGTGCCCTGAGACAACTTTTCTGTGAATAGGCTCTATATAAATAAACTGAATTGAATTTATTTGAATTTGAGCCAGATCTGCTTGAAGAAGATCTGGAAACTCCGCTCCTAAAAGTCCAAATTCATTGCACATTTTAATTTTGATTATTTATTAATTAATTTTGATTATTTATTAAAAATACAATGAGAGGAGACGTTGCCCTTGGCCCGGTGGACCCTGTGTGGATGTTCCAGCCAAGGCACGTGCACCAGCTCGAGCACACGATCCTGCCCAGCAGAGACACGGATGGTGTCTTCATCCAACACCTTCAGCGGTGCGTCCTGCGTATAGTGCACGTTATGCACATCAAAATGTCAAAAAAGACAGTCCAATTTACTTTCATTAAATAAATGGATGGATTGTCCTTAGTTGGACAACAGAGAAGGCAGTCGTAATTGAGATTGGAGCAGCAGGAGCAACAACGCACAGGAATGAATTCAGTGGAGAAGAGTTTGGCTCAGAAACATGAAGTGTGGGGGGTAGGATGATTGACAAAATCGGAGCTGCTCTATTCATATAAAACGACCTGCTGTTGCTCTCTAACATAGTAATTTAATCAAGTGTTTACAAATGTAGGTAAATGTAGTTGTTTAACAACCCGTTAAAATAGGCTACACCAAAATACAGCATTTACTTTATTCAAAAATTTAAGGGGGAGGAGGACCCATAAGCCCCCACCATGTCCCGCTCCCCTCCCCCACTCCGCCGGCCCGCCCGCTATTTGTATTCCAGCATTGATCAGTTTACAAATTAAGCCCTGTGTATATGTATTGTTGTCTGAGTGTCAAGGTGAGGCCCAACAGATTTACTTTCACAAGCATAACATTAGAGCTGGCCATGGTAAATGGTAAATGGACTGTACTTATATAGCGCCTTTCTATCTTATTTCAAGATACTCAAAGCTCTTTACACTACAGTCTGTGCCTCATTTACCTGTTCATACAGCACTCTACTAGATCTCTACAAAGCTAATTGAACAAATTATTCTAAATAGACTAATCAGAGCTTTATCACATTCATACATCAATGGGACACACATCAGAGGCAATGAGGGGTTCAGTGTCTTGCCCAGGGACACTTCGACATGTGACTGCTGGTGGATTCGAACCCCCAACTCTCGCATTAGAGGACGACTGCTTTAACCACTCAGCCACAGCCGCCATAATGCTCCACTTGATATCCAGTATAAATTAAACTTTATTTGAATTTGCTTTGGGTTTGTTTCAGATGTAATGGACACAAGGACCAAAAATAAAGAAGAAAAGAAAGACATAAAAGTGTGAAAAGGGTTTAAAGGAAAAGAAGGAGGGAGGTATAGAGAGAACACAAATCAGCATCATTGAAGTCTGCCTCTAGACCTGCGGAAAGATAAAAGACAAAACTGAGAAACCACAACAACAAACAACATATGCATATATAATGATAGTTATAACATCATTAGAAAGTATAAGGTACATGGTAATACAAGATGTATTTAGTAGCCATCGCAACCCGAGTGTGCATCCAATAAACGCCTGACTCTAAACACCTGTGTGTATTTATGTGTGAGCGTGCATGCGTGTCACTATAAGGTTCCTACATAAGAATGTTCAATAGTGGGTGTGGGGACCCACAAATCCACCCCCAGGTCATGACGACGATACAGGGAAACCGTAGATAAGGCTGGGTATCGGTTACTTTTTTTTTTTATATCGGTACCGGTTCACTTCGATATCGGTTCCTGAACCAATTTTATAATATAAATTCTAACGAATAAAATTACATTACACATTTCAGTACAAATCTTGAGTTTTATTTTTTAACTTTGGTATTTTTTCCATTTCAAGCAGTTTTCTTACATTAAAAAAATAAACAAATAATTTCTAGTGCAAAAGAACAGTTTCAAACCAGTGGCACGTCAGTGTCTAATGCTCACTGCTATACACTGAGGACCTTTTCACTTAACAGTTTTTCTTCAGAAAAATCAAATGTCTGCTTTCTCTGGACACAAACAAGCCCGCTCCTGATGGTGTCTCCAGCAGTAGAAAATGTTCACTCTGAGGCTGTAAATGATGCTTGTTGCACAAACAGATACCTGGTTGCCAAGTCTGATAACATTGGCATAGTGTCCCTCACATCCCACAGCAGGTCACTGGATTCACTGAGGTTAGAGTGGATGGCAGACTTCTGTACCTCTGTGTCTCTTCCTGAATCTTCTCTGTGGTTCCCTGGGGGTTTTAGGGCTCTTATCATCTTCCTAATTTATATGAAAACACAAAACATCAACAATAATATGGTTGTGTTATTATTGCTCAAAATCCATTATCTAGGCTGAGAGATAAAGGTGTAACTGGCCAACAATATCCTTTAAAATTTACTTACCTCCACCATGCAGCTTCCACTGTAAAAAAAGGCAGCAAACTTTTAACAACAAAGTTTGTGACTGTCCTGTGGCCCCCATCTCACTTTTCTTTTGTCTGTCCTCCTCACATCACGGTCAGAGGCTCCTGTGAGGAGAACATGAACAGTGAACATTAGGTGAACTGTTTAACCAGCTGACCTGATGGATGAGCATATTTTACAAGCTAAGCTTTATCTGTTATTGTAAGTCTTTAGTTAACTTTTGATTTTAGCTAGCTACATACCTTAAAGTTAGCGTTACATGGATCCTAGTTTAACTCACTGCGATGCATGTAGTTGCAGTAACATTAACAAGCGTAAACTTACCAGCTGAAATCCCAGACACAGCGTCGTCCTCTGTGCGAAGCGGAGTCCAATCGTCGAGTCTAGTCGTCGAGATTTTGAATCAGGCCGTTCAGGCTCTGTAACACCCACAGGCTGACTTTAATGCTGATGGAGGATTCATCTCTTCTTTCAGTCAAACACGAAGCAACTTTACACTCTTAAATTCAGTGCACAGTCAGGCACTGCATATTATGAATTGCCTTAGAAACCACGTGAACCCCGTCTGTGGGTGTAACCATGTATGTGTTTTTCCTAGTTTTTCCTGCGTTGCAGCATTGGCATTGGCTGCAACATTACACATAGTTGAAACCACGTGTAATGTTGCAGCCAATCACCGAAACTTGACACCGAAAGACAAGACATATTTTGATACATATACCGACCAAAGTAGTTCGGTCGGTACCATAAAAGAACCAAAGTTTGGTACTCAGCCCTAACCAGAGCCACAGACACCCAGTGGCCCCCAAACCCAGAGCCCCGGGAGTCCCCCAACAGGGACAATCGCGAGCCCACAGGCTCCGCTGGCAACCCATTACGCCGGAGCAGATCCGGCCATGGACACAGAGACCAGTGTATATGAAGCTACTAACTTTTACTTACCAGGCTCTGTGGAACAGGAGTGGCTATCTTTCTGGTCCACTCCGTTCCGTTTCTGCAGACTACCCTGCAGCAATCAAGCCCACAATCAATCGTTTAAACTCTTAAAACTTACTACTTTTAACAACATACTTATATGTAGCTACTAAATTTTACTTAGCACACTCTGTAGAACAGCAACATGAGCTAGGATGTAAAATATCTTGGTTCCAGTCTGACACGGTTCTTTTCTGTAGACCTACCCTGAAGCAATGAAGCCCACAATCAATCTTCTAAACTCTCAACCATACTAATTTTAACAACATACATATATGTAGCTACTAAATTTTACTTATCAAGCTCTACAGAACAGAGCAGCCCGGTTCCGGTCCGACCCGAGAGATGAAGAAAGTATTGGTGCAGCATGACCAAAGTCCACTGCCCCATCCAGCTTGATGTGCACGTGCTGCCGCTCCAGGAAGGTCACTCCTCACGCAAGGCTGCCCAGGATTTTGTCCACCACCTGGTCCAGACCAGCATCGCGTGACCAGAACCAGACCAAACCCCACCACGGTCTGTTCCCTGCAACCCCTAAGATCTGGGTCACACTGAGTCCAGATCAACTGTAGCCCAGGTACTCACCAGTGAACGAGTTCAGCTTCAGATTTATTTGCGACTTTCCTGCCAGTTCTGTGAACTTATTGTTACAGTACTTCTGACTTTGCATTGCAAAACTTTCCCTCCATTTGCAAAAAGCAGCGGCTGGAAGCAGTGTTGACTTCTGGGAAGTGAACTGATGACTTCTGGGTAACATAGTTCTTTAGACTGGCAAAACAGTGTAGGCCTAATAAAAGAAAATTACAAAATAGCAGCACTTTTTTCATGGAGGTACTTAATATGTACAGTAATGTACGTCCACAAACCGTGATAGAGCAAGTCTGCAAAAGTCAAACCACAAAGTAGCGAGGGACTACTCTATCTCCAAAGTACTTTTTTTAGCTTATGTAGGATTCCAGCTCTCTCTGTGCAGGTTCCTGAGTCCAGGGTGCACCAATAAGCAGCAGCTGTGGATCATCTCACTAATGAACTTCTGGAGTGTCATAGGCTGCAGAAGAGCTCCCTTCCCTGCTGGAGCATTGCATACCAATCTGTATTTGTACCATCAGCCTCCTTGTGCTTACTCCAACTATTTTGTATTTGGATTATTTTCACATCTTGTCAATCTAGTTTCAGGAAACAACACAGCACAATGACTGCTTTGTTGATGGTTTTAAATGTTGTTGAAGCACTGGATGCTAAGAACTGCTGTGCTGCGCTACTTTATTACTTTTCATTTTATATGCATTTTATAATGGTTTATTGCTGTGTGTACCTCGTGGTTTTTTTTGTTTGTTTGTTTAAAACTGGTCTCTTTTGAAAATGAGTCCTTGTGACTCAGTGAGACTAACCTAAATAAAAGTTAAATGAACAAAACTAAGATAATAACTTACCTTGTGTTCTTGTATTTTTCTAAAACTTTCCTCCCATGGTGACATGACTGAGAGAAAATAGTGATTTTGCAGAACCTTCCTCCTGAGCATCCAGTCTTGTACCGCTCATCACCTACCTTGAATCCTCAATTCCTGTTTGCCTTTGGATCCTTGTGAAACTCCTCGTGACTCAGCTGCTCCACCGCCATCCAAAATCATCCTGAATTCTTCAACCTTGGACCAAATCTACATGAAATGCTCTACCCTCCTTTCTACGCTACAACTCACTTACCTATCTGTAAGAAATAGACAACTTTTACTTACCTACCATTCCCTTATTTCAGTCATCCTGACTCTTCTCCTCCTTCCCCAAGTTTCCCAGGTTACCTGTTGTAAATAATACAGTTATCACTTCACTGAAAATAAACCACTTTAATTTATTAAGAGTTTGAACCTGTTTTTTCTCAGATCATGTTGTTTGGGTTCACCCACTATTGTGATAGCTTAATGGGGACTCCTGTGTGACACAAGATGTGATACATAAGCACATTGATTGACACAGTAAATTTAACATTCCTGAACTAAAACTACAAGGTTTCCTTTGAATGTGTGCAGTATAAAAAGTAGACTGATCTGTTGTATGAGTCTTAGCTACTACAGCTCCTTCTGAATGTTTGTAGCTCTGTCAAACTCTACTTAAAAAAAGACCCACAAAACACAACACCAAAAATGACGACTTTCATTGTAGTTGATGGTGAATGTCACATACATAAGTGTTATAATCGCTCTGACCATTAGCTCGCTAGTAGAGAAAGAGCTTGCGCTTTAGAGCACCGCAGAACAGACTGGCATCCACAGCTCAGAGTGCAGCCAGAGGTACTAGACACAGCACATGCTGCATCAAAGAGCTCAACCAGCAGCTCCTAAGCAAGATTACCCCACTATTCACAGCACGCCACAGCTGAGTTCTGGACAACAGAAAATCAGCCTTCTTCCAGCCACCACAGAGACATCCTGCGAAATGCACAAGTATTTTGTGTAGTGTCTTGTGAAAGACAAAGGCACCCCAGGATGACAGAAAGACTTCCCTGATTTTTTTCTTCCAGACAAACTGAATGAACCAGAGAAAAGGCCCTTACTGGGTTCTCGTGTCCTGGCCTCTACTCTGCACATCACCTTGTTCCTCTCCCAGCCTTGCCAACAATAATAGCCTTGGTGTAAGGACCTTAAGATTTGGTTTTGCCAAGATGGTAGTCAATTCAGTTTATCTAGGAGAGGAGTCTGCTGAGATCCGCATCCCAGCCTAGACCTCTTGCAATCAAACTCCTAGACCTAGGTCCTTATAACCCTCAGAGAACCCTTATAATTGGTCTGTCCACAAGTGTACAATGGTACTGACATTTTTTACTTTTGTTTCAGCCTCTTCAAATTCAGGGCTGACTAAACAATGTTGATGTACAATTTAAATGGGGATGAAGGAAATTTGTGACATATTTCTGGAAGCTACAAGTGAAAGACACTTTGAATTAATAAACACAGCTCATGGTGTACCGTAGAAATTGCATGAATTAACTCATAAACGATCTCCACTTTCATAGACTGTAATTTTTATTGCCAAGTTATGCAAAGTGTTTTACCATTGTGTTACACAATTGCTCATTCATGAAAACTCACATGAGGGGCCATGCAAGGCGATCTCTTGCCATTCGAAGCAACTTGAAGTTCATCGTTTTGCCCAAGGACTGTTTGGCACAAAAAGAGGGTTTGAATATTCCTGCCAAGCTCTGTCATCCTTGAACAACCCACTCTAAAACCTGAGCCATACCCATAATTTCACTGTGTCTCATGTTTCCATGAGTGCCAATTGCATACTTTGTAATCACTAAAGAGTCATCTTACCAGAGTATGAGCACCAATCTTTCTCACTGAGAACACAGGCCAGACGAAGTTGAAGTTTTTGTTGTTTAGAAAAAACATTGGACATATTCTGAGTGTGCATAAAACCAGCCTGATCCCTAACCCTAGATTAAGGCCAAACTTCAAACATTAACTACCATTTACTACAAAATGTGTAGTAATCCGTCTTTATTCAAAACACTTTCGGCAATCCCCAAGGTTCAAGGTTATTTATAGTCATTTGCATCACATGTGGTACATGAGGTGGAATGAAATTGTGTACTCAAGGTCCCAGTTACTCTCCAAAATATCAAAAAATATAAAGTATAAAAAGAAACAGTATATAAGGATCTAAGATATGCACTGAGATATACGCTAAACGAACGCTAAACGATATGCTGAAAGATCTAATATATATGCTAAACAATAATAATGTAAAATTCATTCAACCTTTATTTATACAAGTTAGTCTCATTGAGCCACGAGAACTCATTTGCAAGAGACCTGTTTTAAACAAAGAACACAGATGAGGTACAGACAACAGTAGATAATCATATAAAAAGCATATAAAATGAAAAATTAATTAGAAGAAATTAAATAAAAATTAAACAAAACATCTACATTATAAAGCAGAGCAAAATACTAAAAACAGGAACTTGTCTGCATTGGTTTTTACCATGAACTTAGCAGTTGTTTAAAATCCCTTAGAGGTCAAGGTCGAGAGCTTCAGATCACTTTGCAAGGTGTTCCAGGATACAGGAGCCTAGTTTGGTCCACACTGAGAGTACACTGCAAGTAATTATGCCCTGAAAGTGCATGCTGTAGCTGCACTCACGGGGTGACATATAGTTCAAGTTCTATAAGGTTTTATTATCATTTGCATCACATGTGGTACATGACGTGGAACAAAATTATGGACACAGGGTCCTAGTTACATCCAAACAATAGCAAAAATATAAATTGTAAAAAGAAACAGTAATAAGGATCTAAGATATAAACTAAAAAATATGCTAAACACTAATAGTGCAAAACAACACGCTGGACAACGGCAACACGTACTGTATATAGGACATATAAGAGGAGATATATCAAGGCAACAGACCAACAAGTGATTTAAAGATGGAAATGTACCAGTGTGAGAGTCTGTGTGAAGTTAGTAATGACGGATTGACCAGTGAATACAGGGTGCAGTGATGGATACGGTAGTTACAGCCAGTTATGAATCTTAGTGCACTGTGATAGACAGCATCCAACATCTGCAAGGTGCTTGCAGGAGTGTTCATATAAATAATATCACCATGGTCAATGGAGGGGAGGAATGTAGCATTTACAGTACAAGGTGTTTCCCAGCATTCAGTGTCAGACAGGATCTATTTCTGAAAAAGACACCCAGTTTTACTTTCAGTTTCTTTACCAAATTTTCAACATGAGGCCTAAAAGAAAGATGTAAATTAACCAAAACACCCAAGCATTTATAACAATTGACAAACACAATAAAAAATTCAATAAAACACAATAAAATAATAGAGTATATAAAAAAGCAGCCCAAACATGAGTCTGTAGTGAGCAGATGGGTATAAATACAGCAGCAAAAAGGCAAGAGATCACCAGCAGCACAGATAAAGTGACATCACCAATTAAAGTGGCATTACAGTGTTTTTTTTTTCCTTACAGTGATTATCCTGGTCAGGGATTTATGAGTCTAACAGCTTCAGTACGTTTAAGCATCAATCAGTAGGTTTAAGTTGTAATAAAGAAATCATCAGTGTTTAACCACAAGCAGTAAAGCAGATTATTCTTCTTGAACTATGTTATCAGGCTCTCGAGCAACATTTCATAAATAAAGCATTGTTTGAGTTAATTAATTAATTAATTAATTAATGTGCCTACAGCAAGAGTCATAAGCACACAAGAAGAGATGGAAAACCCCAACATGTCTGATTTGACATAATAAATACATTTAATAGGTGAATGATGTTCTGAATGTCAATTTCTACTTTGATTAATGTTTAAAAATTAGTAATTTCTTTACTTTTGAGCTTCAGCAAATAATCCCTGTTTGTTTAACAAAGTGATTGAACAACAAATCAATAGCAAAACTGCTCCATAATTCATACATACTTTCAGGTCTCTCTTGTAAATGAGTCCTCGAGGCTCAATGGGATTAGCTTCTATAAGTAAAGGTTGAATGAATACCGAAACATCTTCCTCAGGCTACTTCTTCAGGCAGCTGAGGCGAGCTGGTCTGGGAAGCTCAGTCCTCACCTCCTTCTACAGGTGTGCAGTGGAGAGCATCCTGTGCTCCAACATCAACGTGTGGCATGGAGAGTGCACAGCTGCAGAAGGAAAAGCTTTGCAGAGAGTGGTGAAGGATGCACAGAAGACTGTTGGAGTCAGTCTCCCCACCATCACAGACATCTGCACCTCCAGATGCAGTGAAGGACCTCACTCACCCAGCACACACGCTTTTTGCCCCACTCCCCTCAGCAGGAGGTTGAGGAGCATTAACAGCTCACATGTACTCGGGCGTACTGTGTGTACTCCGTGAGCCATGCAGACACTGCGCACACTGTCCGCAGACGGTTGAGACTTCATACTCAAACGTACACCCTGATGGGCTGGAGCCCAGCTCCACAGGCAAGGAGCGTCTACCTTCGGGACAAACTGAGGTCGCCGATTGGTCATTTGTTGACATGCCTACTGGAGAGATTAACAGGTTGCAAAAAATAAATAAATAAAAAGCGAGAGCTGCCGGCAGCCCTGGGTAGAGGCAACTGGCAGCACAGGAGCAGTGTCAGTGGTGTTCTGTGTTTATATGTTGTTAATAAATGTTCTAAAAAAAAAATTTCAATCAGGGAGCGCTGGTCCTGCAACCCACACATCAGACCGGCCCACCGAGAAATCTCGAGATCCTCCCGCAACCACGCCGGGCCTAATTTTAATTCTCTCGTGACAAATTCCTTCATTTCTCACAATTTCAGTCATGGTTTCAACAGACAAGGAGGAAGAGACATCTTGGCAAGAAAAAAAAAGAAAAGGCCATTAAACCAGATCAGGGATGAAGAAGGGAAATTTAATACATTGGTGTCACATACAAAACAGTCTGTTGCCGAGCAGTTTATTGTGCGACACAGAGTACGCATACGCTGTTCTAAATATTTATCTTTGCATAGACATGGATTGTGGACATTTGCGTTGTCAGCCTCAGGTACACGCAGACCTTTGCAAAGTGAAGTATGCCCAAGTATGTGATGGTCTTAAGTGTAGAATCACTAGACCGAGGAACAGCTTTTACTTTGAAGCTGTTAGACTCATGAATCCCTAACCAGGATTACTGTATAAAAAATCACTGTCATGCCACTTGATTGTTGATATGTGCTATGTGCTGCTGACTATCCATGTTGCTGATCTTATGCTGCTGATTTATTTTATGCTGCTGTGTTCATTTGTACTCATCTGCTTACACAGACTCATGTTCGTGCTGCTGTTGTTTGGTGTATTGTTTTAGTACTATTAGTTTTTAGCATATTCTTAGTTGATGTCTTAGATCTTATTACTGTTTGTCTTTACAATTTATACTTCTGTTGGATGTAACTGGGACCCTGTGTACACAGTTTTGTTCCACCACATGTACCACATACGATGCGAATGACAATAAAGAAACTTTGACATCTGTCCAACCAAAACTGGTGGAGTCCCCATATAATAATCCAACTCCTGTATACAGTCATCCCTTGCTAAATCAAGGTTCACTTATTGTGGCTTTTGCAGGTTTATAAAACCTGTTTGTTTGTTTTTTTTTTAATATTGTGTGTACTGTTCATGCTTTGCAGTACTGTACATTCATGTCATCATTATCATCTTTATCGCCATTGTCAAAGTGTTTAAGAACATATGAAGTAGGAGTGCACCGATAAATCGTATCGGCCACAATTTCCTTAATTTTGGGAAATCGGCCGATGCATAAGAAAACGATTTTACCAATTATTTTAGTTTTAACAACAATTGTATGAACTTCGTTTATATTTCAGAGCACTACCTCATGGCCAGTTAAAACAAGTTTGTATTGTTTCTAAGATATTGGTCAAGGTATGTTTTTCAACAAAATAATATTGGAAAGTTGAAGGTACATTGTGACCTTATGACACCTGACAGTGTCGATTACAAAACAAAATCGGTATCGGCCAAAATCGGAATCGGCAGATCAGACTTTTTAGAAATCGGTGATCGGCCAGAAAATTGCAATCGGTGCACCCCTAATATGAAGTGTTTATAAAACAGTTGGAAATGTTTGTAGGAGTGTGGGAAAGGTTAATAAAGCCTTAAATAGCTGTAAATGTCCATCCATCCATCCATCCATTACCTTTACCTGCTTCTTCCTTTAGGGTCATGGGGGTCACCGGTGCCCATATCCAGCCATCACTGTGCAAGAGGTAGTGTACATGTTGGACAGGTCTCCAATCCATCACAGGCCACAAAGAGACAAACAACCATTCACTCTCTATATATCATCTAGGGCAAACCTGGGCATTGTACGGCCCCCGGGCCGCATGCGGCCCTTTGATTGACTCTGACCGGCCCGTGCAACGTTAATTGGAAATTACAAAATAAACATATTTTCTTATTTTACCTGATGCATGGACTGAAGCTGCAATGCTTTTATTTTGAAGGTTTTTTTTATTTACGTACATGATGACGCAAAACGTATATTGAGACATGCGCGTGATTTGATCGTTGTCACTAGCAAGTCACAAGACGACTTCAGCCCTCAGAAATGTCTGCTTATGCTAAAAAAAGAAAGGTAGATGAAGAATGCAGGGTTTTCAACAAAAATTGGACTGCTAAGTATTTATTTACTGAAGTCAGGGGTAAAGCCATGTGTTTAGTTTGCGGGGAGCAGATCGCCGTGTTTAAGGACTACAATTTGAGTCGGCATTACGAGACGAAACACGGGGAGAAATACAAGAACATGACTGACGCTGAAAAGGCGCGGACATCGGAAGCTTTGCTAGCTAAACTGCAAAAGCAGCAAGGCTTTTTTACCAAGCTTCACACATCCAGGGATGCAGCAACCAAGACCAGCTTTGTGATAGCTCACAAAATCGCTAAAAACAGTAAGCCATTCTCGGAGGGGGAGTTTATCAAAGAGTGCTTGGTGGACTCCGCAGCTTTAATATGCCCTGAAAAAAAAGAAGCATTTGAGAAAGTCCCGCTCTCCAGGCGAACCGTGACGAGAAGGGTGGAGGACATATCGTGGAATCTGGAGCTTCAGCTGCAACGTGAAGTGGCAAGTTTTGACTTTTTCTCCTTGGCTTTGGATGAAAGCTGTGATGTCCGTGACACAGCCCAGTTACTCGTATTTGTCCGCGAGATCACGCCGGACTTCAAGATTACGGAGGAGCTGGCAGCAATGCGGTCGATGAAAGGGACGACTACAGGGGGCGATCTCTTCATGGAGGTGAATGCGTGCATGGACACACTGGGACTGAAATGGGACAGACTGGCAGGTGTCACAACGGACGGTTGCCCAAATCTTACAGGGAAAAATGTGGGACTTTTAAAACGTATGCAAGATAAAGTGTCTGAAATCGACTCAGATCAGGAATTGATATTTTTGCATTGTATTATACACCAACATGTGTTGTGCAAGTCAGTGCTAAAAATTAACCATGTTATTAATGTTGTTACTAACATAGTAAACTTCATCAGGGCACGGGCATTGAATCACAGACAGTTTGTCGCACTTTTGGAGGATCATGAGTCTGAGCATAGTGACATCGGCTACCACACACCTGTCAGATGGCTCAGCCTGGGTAAAGTGCTAAAAAGAGTTTGGGACCTGAAAACAGAGATTCAAGAGTTTTGTGAGATGAAAGGCAAAGACATCCCAGAGCTCTCAGATGAGGACTGGATGGCAGATTTTGCATTTGCTGTTGATGTGACAGCACTGATGAATGACCTGAACACCAAGCTGCAAGGCAGGGGCCTTTTTGTTCATGAAATGCACACCCTGGTGAAGGCTTTCATGAAAAAGATGCTGTTTCTTTCAAGCCAACTGGAGAGCAACAATCTCACTCACATGCAAACCCTGAAAGAAGTCACACCATCAGCCGATCACCTCCGCAGGTACTCATCCATGTTAGGAGCATTGCATTGTGAGTTTTCAAGGAGATTTGAAGATCTCAGAACAATCGAGGATGAAATGCACATGATTTCCTCTCCCTTTACCTGCAGTGTGGATAATGCACCCAGTGATGTTCAGCTGGAACTCATTGATCTGCAGTCTGATGCAGTACTGGCAGAGCTCTTTAAATCAGGATCTCTACTGGATTTCTACTCTTCTCTCAAAGAGGAGAACTTTCCAAACAT
>NC_056517.1:12361724-12375845 GCF_014905685.2 Nematolebias whitei | reverse complement strand
TATATATATATATATATATACCTATCGCGGGGGTCTCTGGAACGTAACCCCTATGGAGTGCTGTTTGTAAATTTACACAGTCAAAAATTAACAGCTATATTTTGGTTTATTTAGCCTTTCATAAGAATAAAAATAGGGGGTTTTTTTCCAAGTCAAATTTTCACCATGTTATTCATACATTTATGAATGTCATAGTTCCAAACTAAATACTTAATTTAAAAGCTAAATATTTAGTTTAAAAACTAAATACTTAGCTTCCAAGTTAAATATTTAGTTTGTAAATATTTAGCTCCATGCTAAATATTTAGTTTACAAACTAAATGTTTATTTCCAAGCTAAATGTTTAGTATACAAACTAAATATTTAACTTACAAGTTAAATTTAACTTACAAGTTAAATATTTAGGTCCAAGCAAAATATTTAGTTAGTGAATTAAATATTTATTTTTTAAATTAAATATTTAGCTTGGAAAATAAATATTTAGGTCTGAGCTAAATATTTAGATAGCAAATTAAATATTTTGTTTAGGAATTTAATGTTTAGCTTAGAAATGATGTGTTTAGTTTAGAAATTAAATGTTTAGTTTTGAAAATAAATATTTAGCTAGGATATTAAATATCTAATTTACAACTACATATTTAGTTCACTAACTAAATATTTAACTTTCAAGATAAATGTTTAGTTTGTAAATTAAACATTTAGCTTGGACATAAACATTTAGTTTGTAAACTAAATATTTAGTGTGGAGCTAAATATTTAGCTTGCTAACTAAATATTTAACTTGCAAGTTAAGTATTTTATTTGTAAACTAAATATTTTGTTTGTAAATTAAGTTTTTCCTTTGGAACTATCACATTTATAAATGTATGAATAACAGTGAAAATATGATTTTGAAAAAAAAAACATTCTTATGAAAGGCTAAATAAACAAAAACTATTGCTGTTAATTTTTGACTGTGTAACTTTACAAATGGCACCCCATATATCACTGTGATAGGTGAGGGATCACTGTATATTCATTTATTGTCATCACAAACTGTTGTTGTAGGATGCCTAGGTTTTCCAGCCACACTCACTCTCTCCACAGCTGCAAATCATGAGTAATCAACCACCACTCCACACCTCCTGCAGATTGGGAAGGACTGCTCTGCTGAGCGTATAAACTCCTTCCAGACATTCTCCTGGTGCTCGGACATTACATCTGGACCGCCTTCTAAATCTGTTTCCAAACAGTGTCTGACTAACCTCTAGTGATTTTCTTCAGCAACTTCTAAGTCATACTTTTTCGAGTCTTCCAAGACCTCCTTGCTCCCCGTGGCTTCTCTGCAACTAGATCTTGTCCCTTCAAACAACCAAACAAGTACCTGAAACAACAACGCTCAACCAGGAAAAAACATCTCTCTCCTCAGATACTCACCTCCTCTGGATCTTCAACTACCCCACGGAAACCTAGGATCTCGTCTCACCCTCCTCTCTGGCTCCATTTACAAACACCAATATCAGTAAGGAAAGATGATCTTCTTTTAATCAACCGTGGCTGTGAATTAAAATGTATACAAGATACTCACCTTGTCCCTTTTCCCTTAAGCACTGCACCTGTAAATAAAATCACTTACCTTTTGTATGCCTGGCTCTGTCTTTTCAGTCTACTAACTTGGGGTCAACCTTAACTATAAAAATGATAGTTATACATCTGGCCCTGTGATGGACTTGCGACCCGTCCAGGGTGTACCCCGCCCCTCGCACAGTGATTGCTGGACATGGGCACCAGCGACCCCCATGACCCAAAATGGAATAAACGGGTAAAGAAAATGGATGGATGGGTTATACATCTGTGCTGACCACATACAATATTCAGACTTCTCTACTAAAGTTCACTGAGACTGTGTGACAGTTCAGTTTCTAACCATAAATACGACCGTACAGTATTTATCTGCCCTTCAACAACACAGATGATAGGTCCCTGACTGGAATAACGGTCAGCATACTCCCAACTTTGGCCAGCCAGTTAATAAATAAAGTCCTTTGACTGTAATAATTCATACTATATATCTTGTCTCTGTATCGTAGATCAGCCCTCTCCTGAAACAACATCGTGCATGAAGGTGACCTTCAGTTGCCTGAAGAAAACGTAAATTCTGTACGTTGAAGAGGGACCACCAGAACTAAGCACATTAGGGTTTCAATCTGGTCCCTTGCAGCATGAAGTTGACTCCTTTATCTAAACCACAGATTGAATTGAAGTAGGTGAAGGAGTTTGTGTTAAGCAGTATTATCATTCACAGCTCCCTTAAAGAGAGTTTTCTGGTTTTAAATACACAGATAATGGGTGTGAGGAAGGCATTATTAAGAGAAGAGTGAGGAGAAAATGGGTGGTGCCATCAGTCAAAAAAGACATTAGGGATTTAGATCAATCCTGTTATATAGGGGAGCGTATGCACAATGTGGCTGATCTCCATATTCATATGTATAACTCTGTGCTGTGCCATTAATAATCCCAAACATGGTCCATAAACCCAATGGTGGAGCAACAAAAATTCAATATGAGTGAGAGGATGGTGTAAGGCCCTAAAATATGTGGGGTTTTGATTAGGGTACATGGATGGTAAAAGTGGATAAGGAGAAGATATAAAAGCAGCCACATATCTGCATCCCCACTGGAGAGCTTTTGGAGTGGAAGATGAAAATGGATTCCCATTAGAAAGCGAATAGTTCATATCTAGGTGATTTGTTACAAGGTATCAGCAACTCAAATCTCTCCTCCTTTTCCCTCCAACGCAGTAGCTCTTTTGCTAAAGTCATTTGTGGAACGAGATTCCTCCAGACACCCCAGATTAAAATGCAGCAGAATGAAGTGGCAGGTGGCAATCACTCGCCCTAACAGCTCCCCTCATCCCTCCCCCCTCCCTGTTCATAACTCTTACCTTATTGAAGTTTAAAAAAATACACCTCTGAGAGAATCTCAGTTAGTGCAGCAAGAGGAACATCGGTCACAACCTGATGCTGATGGCGTCTGATGAAAGGATCGGGGATGAACGCGCCTGATGAAACTGCATGCAGGTGCCCGGAGCGAGCATCAACAATGAGGCTCCATAAATAATAACCAGACACCACTGGAGCAGTTTGTGACAAATGCTCAGAGGCGTGCCTCATCACGGCTTGGTTTAGGCTAACAACGCTCACCTGGAGGAAGCAGTGCAGGTTGTATTTTGGGTTGAAAGTGAACGATGCTCCCTGAGCAGAGGATGCAGTGACCCCATTTCTCAAAATAGAGCCATTAAAAACAAGAGTGCTGAATGTGCCCAGTCGGTTTTATCAAACTTTTTTTCAATCTTCACCATGCGTGCTATCTGCTACATCACCTTACTTACTCAACCTCAGCTTTTTCCTGAATGGTGGGCCAAGGTTGGCATGTTTGCACAAGGAGGAGGCCAAAAGTTTATCACTGCTAAAGAAAAAGCTCCATTCAGACTGGCCCCCCACGGGAGGACAATGGGATGAAAATGGAAGCTGCAAACAAACGGCACTGCTGACCTCAGTCACTGTGCCACATTCACAACTCTTTTCACATCCATATCACTTCATATCACTCCTGTTTTCACACTAAATCAATAGGAGTCCTATAGAATAGCTGACTTGAAATTAGCTGGAAAAGTAATGACAAAAAATATCAATAGGTGTAGATAATGTGGTTGCAAATGTCTTTATTGCCATGCCTGCCATGGAAAGCCATTATCATTTTACTGTTAAATTCCCTAACCAATTGTAATTGCAATATTATAGCCTTTTCTCGCTGTGATATTTTAAACGAGGCAGTGTCTGTTTCCAATGAGTGCAGTGAGCAAACGGTGCAATTTCCAAAGAGCACCCTGTACATCTAGGCAAGTGACTGTTTAAATTGTGTTTAAATACAAATTCTGTGAAAAGAAGTATGTTTGCTTTTCACAAAACTTGTATCTAATCATATTTTAAATAGCCACTTGTCAAGAAGTACTTGGTGCTCTTTGGAAATGGCACCAGTTTGTGAAAAGAGGTAAGTTTGCTGGTGGCATGCAAGGTGATGCAGTTAGCAGAGCTGCCGCCTCTCAGTGAGAAGGTCGCTGGTTCAAATCCCGGCTAGGGCCCTTCCTGGGCGGAATTTGCATGTTCTCTTGGTGCATGTGTAGATTTTCTCTCACAGACCAAAAACATCCATGTTAGACTGATTAGTAACTCTAAACTGTCCCTAGGTGAGGTGAGAGAGTAAATGGTTGTTTGTCTCTATGTGTCCCTGTGATGGACTGAAGACCTGTCCATGTGTCCCTGTGATGGACTGAAGAGCTGTCCAGATGTCCCTGTGATGGACTGAAGAGCTGTCCAGGTGTCCCTGTGACGGACTAGAGACCTGTCCAGGTGTCCCTGTGATGGACTGGAGATCTGTCCAGGTGTCCCTGTGATGGACTGAAGAGCTGTCCAGGTGCCCCTGTGATGGACTGGAGACCTGTCCAGGTGTCCCTGTGATGAACTGAAGAGCTGTCCAGGTGCCCCTGTGATGGACTGGAGAGCTGTCCAGGTGCCCCTGTGATGGACTGGAGACCTGTCCAGGTGCCCCTGTGATTCATTCATTCAACCTTTATTTAGACAGGTAAATCCCATTGAGCCTCAAGGACTCATTTACAAGAGAGACCTGATTTCAACAAAGAATGATGACAACAATGGACAACAGCGACAACAGTAAACAGTTATAAAAAGTCGTACTCCAGTTGTTTTTTTGGTTTTTTTTAAACAAATAGGATGACTAAAAGAAACAGGTAACAAAAAGACAGCTAGATTCTAAGACGAATGTAGAAAACTAAAAACAGGAACATGTCTGCATTGGTCCCTGCCAGGAGTCCAACAGATTCTTAAAGCCACTTAGAGAGGTCAAGGTCGAGAGCTTCAATTGTTTTTGTAAGATATTCCAGGAAACAGGAGCAGAGTAGGAGAAGGACCTCTTGCCTAGTTCAGTCTTCATTGAGGGAACACTGCAGGTAATAATGTCCTGAGAGCGCACGCCGTAGCTACACTCACGCAGAGACATGTAGGAGGAGATGTATGAGGGCAGTAGACCAAGAAGTGATTTAAAGATGAAAATGTACCAGTGAGAGAGTCTGCGTGAAGTTAATGATGTCCAGTTAACCAGTGAATACAGGGTGCAGTGGTGGGTACGATAATCACAGCCAGTTATGAATCTTAGTGCACCATGATAGACAGCATCCAACATCTGCAGGGTTCTTGTAGGAGCGTTCATGTAAATAATGTCACCGTAATCAATGGAAGGAAGGAAAGTCACAGATACAAGGCATTTTCTAGCATTCAGGGTTAGACAGGATCTGTTTCTGAAAAAGAAACCCAATTTAACTTTTGGTTTCTTTACCGAGTTTTCCACATGAAGCTTAAAAGAGAGATCTGAGTCGACCAAGATACCCAAATATTTATAGGAATCAACAAACTCAATCAGGACAACATTTGATGATAAAATCAGAGGAAGAACTGCTGGGACCAACTTCCTATTTGAAAAAAGCATCCCTTTGGTTTTGTCGGAATTTAGGGCAAGTTTGAGGCGGAACAAATCTGTCTGGATGTAGTTGAATGCAGATTTCAAAAGCTGGAAAGCCTTAGCAACAGTTTTAGCTCGACAATAAACAACTGTGTCATCAGCGTAGAGATGTATGGATGCATTAGGGATGTTTTTACCTACATTATGTATGTAGATTGTAAAGAGGGTGGATCCTAAGACTGAGCCTTGTGGTACACCATTGTTGACTGTTAAATAACTGGAGGAAGTACCATTATGTTGAACACATTGCTTCCAGTCTGAAAGATAATTAGAGAACCAACCAATGGTGTGTTCTGAGAAACCAATTTCTGAGAGTTTATGACACAAGTTGTTATGATCCACAGTGTCAAAAGCTTTAGACAGGTCTAAGAAAAGTGCAGCACAATAATCCTTAACATCCAGTGCTTCAACAACATCATTAA
The DNA here is from genome assembly GCF_014905685.2 of Nematolebias whitei. Lineage (NCBI taxonomy): Eukaryota > Metazoa > Chordata > Actinopteri > Cyprinodontiformes > Rivulidae > Nematolebias > Nematolebias whitei. The sequence goes on along the minus strand of NC_056517.1, from coordinate 12,369,846 downwards.
GAACCTTCAGTGAAGCAGTGGTTGTGCTGTGTTGTTTCCTGAAACCAGATTGATGTGGAGGTAAGATGTTAAATGAGTCCAGGTACTTTTTGATTTGAGAGTTTATCAGTTTTTCTAGAACCTTGGCTAAAATGCAGAGTTTAGGGATTGGCCGATAGTTGTTCAGTGAGGTGGGGTCACCTCCCTTCAGCACAGGAAGAACAAAGGCTGTTTTCCAAGCATCTGGGATGGAGTTTTGTCTTATGGAGAGATTGAAGATGTGGGTCACAGGGACTGTGATGATATGAGCAGCCAGCCTTAAGAAATAAGGTGGAAGTTCATCTGGACCTGCAGATTTTTTAGGATCAAGATCTTTTAACAGTTTATTAACCTCACTGACTGAGAACAGAGAAAAAGAGAAGCTGTGTTTAACTGAGGATTGACTTGTAGAAGGGATTTGATTAGTTGGAGTTTGGTTATTAAGTGAAGTGGCTGATTTTCCATTAGTAACTGTGTCAAATAAAGAACTAGAAGCAACAAAATGTTTGTTGAAACAGTTCAGGACCTCGTGCTTATTTGACACAGGAACAGAGTTAACGAGAAGTTGTGATGGGAGGTCAGATGATTGGGTGGCGCCTGAGAGAGATTTGATGGTTTTCCAGAATCTGTTGGGGTCATTTAGATTTTTGGAAGTCTGAGATAAAAAATAGTTGTGTTTTGCTGCTTTGATGGCAGTTGTACATTTATTCCTCATCTGTCGAAAACTCAACCAATCAGTGTCTGAGTCCGATTTTCTCGCTGTGGCCCAAAGATGATCTCTCCTGTGCAGGAGGTCAGCTAGCTCTGGAGTAAACCAGGGGCTGTCTCGTCCCTTTATTCTGAACTGACGAAAAGGAGCATGTTTGTTCACAAAATAAATGAAACTATTATGAAAATAGTTCCAAGCGGAGTTCACGTCATCAATTAAAAGAATACGATGCCAGTCAAAGTGAGACAGATCCCAGAGGAATGACTGTTCACAAAAATGTTTCAGATCCCTTTTTTTTAAATAATCTGGGCTTAGAAGGTGGAAGTTTAATATCTCTCAAAGCCGCTGTCACACAATGATCACTCAAAATGTTGGCAAATACACCTGTACCAGGAATTTGTGAGGCGTATTTGTTAGAAACAGTTCTAAGATGGAGGATTTTTCAGGACATTTTTTGTTTAATCTTGTCGGAGAGTTGATCAATTGGGTAAGATTGAGAGACAGGCAACATTTCTTGAATTTATCACAGAGGGGGGTCGACTTACTCCAGTCAATGTTGGTCTCCTGCCAAAAAAATCTTTGAATTTTAAATTACCAAGGAATGGACTGAAGGTGATGGACTGAAGACCTGTCCAGATGCCCCCTGCCTTTCACACAGTTACTGCTGGACATGGTGCCAGTTTGCTTACTTTTGGTTCTGCTGGTGAAGGTTCTCAATCACCCAGGGCATCATGATTTGCTGAATGCACATCCACATCACTCTCCATCTACTCCCTTCTGAGTGGTGTTCAGGGGAGTATCTCCATGAGCTGTGACCGTTTGACTAGTAGGTGATTCTAAATTGTGAGAAAATGGGAATATTTTCCATTGCAGTGTCATCTCTGACTGTTTGTGACCAAATGACCAACTGTGCAGACATTTTTTGTGCATCCATCTTTTAAATTCTGGTTTTACTATCCATTGCACAGCTCATAGCATTGTAGGCTGTTCACATTATTATGTGCCATGTAGTTTGAGAAAGGCATATAATAGTGTATTTTTTATCTAAAGAGATATCATTAACAACATTAAACAGAGAAGGAGGTCATTTCATTTTTCCAGCTCCAACAATGCAGATTTGAATTTATTCCCCGGACACTCGCACTAATTTACACCTTCGCACATGTGACCTTAACATTGTGCATTGTGGACCACACAAACATAGACTTTAGTAACCCACTGGAAGGAGAGTAGGGAAAGTGATTTGAATATGAGTTAAGCTGGCAGGAGTCACTCACCAGCTTGGAATGCCACATTATTTCAGTTTGAATGAAGCAAGCTCCTCAGAGAAGAAGCAGAACATCTTTGATTGAAGGCCTGTGACTCCTTGAAGGAATACATATTGCCCCAGCTTTCCTCACAAGAGAATGAAATAAAAATATTTTATGTTGATAATTTAAATTGGATTACTTTTAAAAGTTTATCAGTTGTAGTTCTGGAATTGCGTCGCTCAAGGTGGCTGCATGTTGGAGTAGCTATGTTACTTTCATTCTGAGATATTACTTTTGAAAACTTTAATTCCTTTTTTTTCTGGCTATAAATCACTTTTTTGGATGATTATTTCCTCTGGTGTCAGATGCTGTGCAACTGGAAGGTTTTTTACAGAAATATCTTTGCTTTTGGACATTTGTTATGATGTTTAACCATAACAACAAGGTTGTTTTTAACAACCGGGAGCAGCTGATTAACATCGCCAAAGCTCAAATAATATCTCAACTACAGCCTCAAATCCGAAATGAGTTGAAAAGGAGGCATCGTGAATGCAGAGCAGGAGCAAAGAGGGAGAAAGAGAGAAGAATGAAGTTTAAACCATCTCTTCCATCGATCATGATGGGCAATGTGAGATCGCTGGGAAACAAGTTGGATGAACTTCAAGCCCTAACAAGGACCCATCCAGAATATCGGGAATGCAGTGTTGTGTGTTTCACTGAGACATGGCTGCAGGATCACATCCCCGACTCCAGCGTTTCCTTGCCAGGCTTTCAGACCATACAAGCAGATAGAGATTTAAAGAGGAGTGGCAAAAGGAAAGGAGGTGGGTTGGCAGTGCATGTGAACAACAGATGGTGTAATCCTGGACATGTTACTGTGAAGTGTCGTCTCTGCAGTCCAGCTATTGAACTGTTAGCACTAAGCTGTCGTCCATATTATTTGCCAAGAGAGTTCACCAATGTTATTTTGGCAACTGTTTACATTCCACCCAATGTTGTTGCAGAGACTGCGTGTGATGTCATCAGCTCTGAGGTAGCTAAGCTACAGACACAACACCCTAGTGCGTTTGTTGCAATATCTGGGGATTTTAATCATGCCTCTCTCTCTGCTACACTTCCGACATTCCAACAGTTTGTCAGCTGTTCTACCAGAGAAAACAAAACGCTGGACTTGTTTTATGCAAATGTCAAGGATTCATACATCGCCAAAGCAAGACCCCCTTTTGGCAAATCAGATCACAATCTTGTGTTTCTGTGTTGAAAATACAAACCCCTTGTTCAGAGGCAACCTGCAATAAAAATAACAGTGAGAAATGATCAACGGAAGCTGAAGAAGCCCTGCGGGGTTGTTTCGAGGCTACAGACTGGGATGCACTGTGCCAGCCACATGGAGAGGACATCAATGCCATGACTGACTGTGTGACTGACTATATAAACTTCTGTGTAAACAACACCATCCCCACCAGAACAGTGAGATGCTTCCCCAATAACAAACCCTGAATCACCACTGACTTGAAGGAACTGCTAAACCAGAAAAAAAGAGCCTTCACGGAGGGAGGCAGGGAATTATTGAGGAGTACACAGAAGCAACTAAAAGTCAAGATAAGAAACAGCAAGGAGGTGTACAAGAAGAAACTGGAGAGCAAACTCCAACAGAACAATATCAGAGAGGGATGAAAAAGATCACAGGCACAAGGAGGATCAGAAGGATGGAAGTCTGGACAGAGCCAATGAACTGGACATGTTCTTCAATAGGTTCAGTTCAGGAACAAGCTCAGCATCCTCCTCTCTTGCCCACAGCCAAACATACATACCACCCTTCATTGACCCAAGGCTGTCCTGTCACACCTCAAATACTGTATCTACCACCTCAGTCATGGACCCTTCTTCTACATATTGGTCTTCAACCAAATCAGAAGATGCTGATACCTCCTTTGCCTCCCCCCTCTGCGTCTCCAGAAGTCAGGCGAGGAAGCAGCTGGAGAGACTGAATCGGAATAAGGCTGCAGGTCCAGATGGTGTCAGTCCCAGAGTCCTGAAGGTCTGTGCAGAGCAGCTCTGGGGGGTTCTGCAGCACCTCTTCTACCTTAGCCTGACCCAGGAGAAGGTTCCAGTGTTGTGGAAAACATCCTGCCTTGTCCCAGTACCAAAGAAAGCTCACCCATCATTTCTCAATGACTATAGACCTGTTGCCTTGACATCCCACATCATGAAGGTCCTAGAGAGACTTATGTTAGCCCACCTGACTAAACAAACAAGCACATATCAGGACCCACTGCAGTTTTCTTATCAGCGTGGACTTGGAGATGAAGATGCCATCATACACCTGCTTCAGCAAACTCACTGTCATCTAGAAAAGGCAGACAGCACTGTGAGAGTCATGTTGTTTGATTTCTCCAGTGCATTTAACACAATCCAGCCTGATTTGCTTTGTCAGAAACTCCAGAAGTCTCAGGTGGAGGCCTCAACAATCACCTGGATCAAAGACTACCTGACAAACAGACCACAGTTTGTGAGACTAAAGGGTTGTGTGTCTAACCAGGTGGTCAGTAGCTCAGGAGCACCACAGGGGACTCTACTCTCACCATTCCTTTTCACTCTCTACACCTCAGATTTCCAGTATAAAACAGACTCCTGTCATCTGCAGAAATATTCTGATGACTCTGCAGTGGTTGGGTGTATCAGAGATGGACAAGAAGCTAAGTACAGGGAACTGGTGGACCGCTTTGTGGCATAGTGTGGAAACAATCATCTCATCTTGAATGTGAACAAAACAATGGAGATGATTGTAGATTTCAGGAGAAATAGGAATGGTCCAACGCTATTTCCATCATGGGAGAAGAAGTGGAGGTGGTGGAGAAATATAAACACCTTGGAGTTCACCTGGACAACAGACTGGACTGGAAATGCAACAGTGAAGCCGTCTACAAGAAGGGACAGAGCAGACGGTACTTCTTGAGGAAGCTGAAGTCCTTCAATGTTTGCAGCAAGATGCTGCATATCTTCTATAAATCTATTGTAGGGAGTGCTATCTCTTCTGCCATCATCTGCTGGGGTAGCAGCACCAGAATAAGTGACTTAAAAAGATCAACAAGCTCATAAAGAAGGCTGGTTCAGTTCTGGAGACTCCTCTAGAACCTTTGGAGGTGATTGTACAAAGAAGGATTCTTCATAAAATGAAGAACATTATAGACAACCCTCAGCATCCTCTTCATCAGACTGTCATACAACAACAGAGTGTCTTCAGTCAGAGGCTTCTTCAAATCCGTTGTAGGACAGACCACTACAAGAAATCCTTCCTGCCCACAGCCATCAGCATCTAGAACAACTCTTTAATGAAACCAGGATGATGAGTTACCGCAACATATAATTTCCCTCTGGGATTAATAAAGTATTTTTGAATTTAATTGAATTGAATTGAGATGGGACAGCACGGTGGCGCAACTGGTATAGCTGCTGCCTCTCAGCGAGAAGGTCCTTGGTTCAAACCAGGGGCCTTTCTGGGTGGAGTTTGCATGTTCTCTCCGTGCATGCGTGGGTTTTCTCCAGGTGCTCCGGTTTCCTCCCACAGACCAAAAACATGCATGTTAGACTGATTGGTAACCCTAAATTATCCCTAGGTGTGAGTGAGAGAGTGAATGGTTGTTTGTCTCGTTTGTCTCTATGTGGCCCTGTGATGGACTTGCGACCCGTCCAGGGTGTACCCCGCCCCTCGCACAGTGATTGCTGGACATGGGCACCAGCGACCCCCGTGACCCTAAATGGAATAAACGGGTAAAGATAATGGATGGATGAATTGAGATGTTCAGTGACTGCTTTGAGCTTTGTGAGACGGGGTTCATGAGATGTTTTGCTAACAGACAACCAGGGCAGGTAAAGCTGTTGTTCTGTGTATAGCACCCATGTGTTGGGAATGGCTCTCAGCTACTACCACATCAAATTTTAGGTCAACAGTTGTAAAACTGACTGAGTCATTTTTTTAAATGTATGCTAAGAACAATTAGCTGTGGCAGCCATCTTGAATCAGGTTGACTCAAAGAAATAATCGTTTATGAATGTCAAAGTTCATGCTCAATAATCCAGGTATAAAATCCAACATGCAGTCAAGTCATCTGGACGGTTTCTACTTTTGATTTGCTTTTTAAGCAAAAACAATATTTTCCACCTTTCACCTTTTATAACTCCAGTTGCCTCCAATAAAATTTAGCAGGGTCCCCCCCCCCCCCCCCCCCAAAAAAAAGGTTCATGTTATTCCATCAGTCAGTGCAGCATTTCCCTGCTGCCATGTTTTGTTTGGAGATGATAAGGCAGGCGTTCCTCAGATTGTGTCTGGCGTGTGCACAGAAATCAGATTGTGTGTGTGTGTGTGTGTGGGGGGGGGGGTGTTTACAATAGACCATGATGATAGGTCCTGCAAAACATCTCAAATATGTAGTTGTTGATGCATGTTTGTGCATGAGCACCTCTCTCTTTTCCACCACTGCTTCACCAGGAATGCAACCTCCAAGAAAAACAGCAACATAAACATAAGGTGCGCAGACTGACGAGCACGAGGCCCGATTATATAAGGCAGAACCGTTCAGCTGGGGAGGTTGGGGGGAGTGTTTAGACTCTGGCATAACAGACTTATAGGTGATTGAGAGAGATGTAAAACACAGGCCAACTTGTCAAACACCTGGCAAGTTGCAACATGACGCACTTGAAGGTGGGTTCCTATAGGGTAGTATGTCAAGAATGTTGCACAACATCCTTACATAATAGCAGGAGCTGCAGTAACAGATGTGCTCCAACAGAACACTGGGGCTGGTTTATTACAGCGTTTACACTGAATGCAGCCATGTGTGAATCTTTACTTTAAAGGCAGCAGACTGAGGACGTCCACCATTCACAGATATATCTTTGAGTAATGGCCATGAGGCATTTTGCAATTGTTGCTCGGCCAATTAAAGCCACTCATCAAAGACTGATAGTGGGACTGTTGTTAGTCTAATTAGCAGCTATGGGCCATGTTGGAGTCTCAGTGCTCTGCCTGTAGCATGAGCTCTCAGTGGAGCAAGTCCTGGCTGGTAATCCTCTCAGAAATCTTACGTTGCCCAACAAACGGCACTGCAGATTGACAGTTTTAGAGGGCCTTTTCTTGTCTGCTGCCAAATGGAATGTGATGTTTTTTCTTTGTCCACCTGTTAGCAAAAATATGTCAGGTTTTATTAAAACCCTGAGAAAATAATTGTTTATTTTCTCAAAATAGGATGATCTCACTTTAAACTCTGACATAAAGGGCAGCAGGTAATGTGCTTGGGCTTTTATTGCTCCCCGGCACAGAGCAAAGAGGGGGAATCAGAAATACCGTCTGTACGTCTGGTTGTGCATGTTATGAGCATGATAACTGGAAAAAATATAAGGTGCCAACTTCCATCCATCTATCCATCATCTTCTGCTTGTTCCAAAGTTGAGTCTCAGGGGCAGCAGTTTGAGCAGGGAGGTCCAGACCTCTCTTTCCCTAGCCACCTCTTCCAGCTCTTCTGGGAGGACTCCAAGGAGTTCCCAGACCAACTGAGAGATGTAGTCTCTCCAGCATGTCCTGGGTCTTCCCCGGGGTCTCCTCCCAGTTGGACATGCCAGAGGCACTTCTCTAGGGAGGCGCCCAGATGCCCGAATCACCTCAACTGGCTCCTTTCAATGTGTAGGAGCAGCGGTTCTACTCCAAGCCTTTCCCAGATAACTGAACTTCTCACCTTATCTCTAAGTGAGAGTCCAGCTACCCTGCAGAGGAAACTCATTTCAACCTCCTGTATCTACAATCTCATTCTTTCAGTCACTACCCAGAGTTCATGGCCATATGTGAGGGTAGGGACGTTGACCAACCGGTAAACAGAAAGTTTTGCCTTACAGCTCAGTTCCCGCGTCACCATAACGGACCGGCACGGAGTCCACAATACTGCACACAGTGCACTAATCCATCTGTCAATCTTACGCTCCATTCTTCACCCACTTGTGAACAAAACCCAAAGAGATGCCAACCTCTAGGCAGAAAAAAGGTCACTATCAAAAAATTAGATGCCATATCAAAATCCAATAAGGGAATCACCGTGAATGTATATACAAATATACACACACACACACACACACACATATATATATATAT
>NC_056517.1:12353651-12361324 GCF_014905685.2 Nematolebias whitei | reverse complement strand
TATATAATTTTTAATAAATAAATGAAATATGTCAGTAACAACAGCTTTTAAAGAGTAACTTTCAATCAAATGTGCATTTTGTTATTTTCTGGCTGTAAAATTGGATCTTTACTTTTTCTTTTTTTATTCACGTCCCAAAAAAGTAACTTATCAGACATTAAATCTGAATTTAAAGCCACACAAACAATGTTTGTTTCCTTCTAAATTTAGTTTATTGATCCAGCTTACATTACACAATCTAATCATTTCTTAGTCCTGAGACTTCATTTTGAGCTGACACTGACTGTGGATGCTGAATCCAACGTTCCTCTTCTTTGTACTTTCACCTGTATATCTCTAATAAATTTAGCAGTTGACTGATTTCTCATTCAAATTCAAACTGGTCTAAATCTTAATATACAAAAAGCGTCTTCCTGGAGTAAAGTGTACTTGAGTAAAAGCAGAATTGGATGACATTCTGCTGTTTAAGGTTGTTGAACCCACGTGCAGGCTGATGACAGGAGACTCCAGGGTTAAAGTAAGTAACTTCAATTGATTTTACAAAAGAAAAATAGAGCTGATGGGGCAACCAAAAACTTACTTGAGGAGAAGACATGAGAGCAGAAAATGTAGCCATGGAAGGATAATGCACGGACAAAGGAGGAGTGAAAAGACACAGACTTCATACAGGACAGACGATACAGAATGAGAAACACCTGGGGTGACAACAGACACAGGTGAGACAGAAGCTGACACAAGGAGGAAAAACAGAGAGTGCAGGAGAACAAACAGCACTGAAACACCACATTGGGTGACAGTCTGTGAAAAGGATTAGCAGTTAAAACCTGCTCCTAAGTTTGCTATTAGGCCACTGCCTAAATTTGACATTTTTCATTATGTTCCTGTCAGCTGCTGTTGGGCAAGAGGTGAATACACTCCCAGTTGGTCAACAGTTTATCTCTGGTCAGTTTAACACCAACCAAACGATTGGTTCAAAGACAAAACGTCATAGGCTGAAAGCTCCGACATCTGATGAGAACTCAAAGGAGAACCTGTGACAGGCCCGGCATTCACTCATGAGACTTTTAGTATAAGTTTGGAGAGTGTCAGACTGCACTCTGCCCCTGATCCTTGTTTTTCACCTACAGTCAATGTTTACCAGCAGCTGTGCCATAATACAATTTGTGTTCTGGCATCAATTGGTTTACAAATTAAGCCCTGATCGCATCAGTCCAAATATGTCTAATAAAGTGGAAAAATTCATAAATACTTCGCTTCGCCGTATACATCGCATCTGTTATGCGTCACCACTGATGTGTCGCATTTGTTACGCATCATTCTGACAATCCAGAAATGTAGGCCAAGCTCGGAAATGTGTACCGGTGTTGTGCCAAAAATTGATTGGCTGCCAAATGGCGGCCTCAGGACCATGCACGGGAGGACTTTAACAAGATTAACACTTAAAAACAATTATTTGTTTGCTCAAAATTATAGTAAAGCTGTGTCTCAGTCTAACTTTTCCTTAATAAATGCACTTTGATGGTCAAATCAGCTGCATTTCAAAAGCCGATACACGGAAACATGAAAGCACAGAAGGCGACTTGCTGTGCATTTCTTCAATTTCAATTTATTCTTGTTTGCTCGACTTTATAGTAAAAGTTTGTCTCGGTTGAACTTTTACTTAATAAATGGTATGGTATAAAGTTTATTCATTTTAAAAATACAAAACAGTTTCATAACTATATAAAAAAAATACAGGAGATTTAAAATGAAAGGCAGCAGAAAGAAGAAAAAATCTTATTATATCTGCCCCTTTTTTCAAACAATTAGTTCAATCATAATAATTTTCAAGTAACTTTCTAATTTTCCTAATTCTAATACAAAAAACACACTAAGCTACTTCATATATTTTTTTAACAAAGTACAATAAATGTACTTAAATGGTCAAATTAGCTGCATTCTGCATCCATAAATGCATTGCTTCAGTGTATAAATTGCAGGGCATGAAAATTGTGCAAAAAAACTGTGACTTATAGAGCAAAAAATATGGTAATCTTAAATGAGCTAGATTGTTAATTGAATGATGGAAGGATGGATGGATGGATGTCAGATGGATATATAGATGGATGTTGGATGGATTTATGGATGGATGGATGGATGGATGGATGGATGGATGGATGGATGGATGGATGGATGGATGGATGGATGATGGATGGATGGATGATGAGATTGCTTGAGTTAGTTAAACTGAAGCATTGTCAAACAACAAAAAACCAAATAAATAAAATTGAATTAAAAACATTTCACACATTTGAGCATTAGCTTTGTGTTCACTCATACCACAAAATGTACAATATCATGCACCATTAGACTGATCATGATTTATTTTAGTCAATATTTGCCACACATAAATTAAGTTTTAGTTAAATTTTTTGAGGGGGTTTGAGTTTTGTTTAAAAATCTGTCCACCAACTTTTTATTTTAAATACTAAATGTTGTATTCTGCATTTAAATATTGCCACTCACATCCCAACTCCAATGTGAGTGCTTGAGCTATAAATAAGACCAAAGCATGTACCCTGAGGCCTCCCCCGGACAGCAGGTCCCATCAAACAGTGTCATCTCGCTTCACAGCAACGACAGGGCGCCATTTGGCCAATAGATGTTCAACCAATCCCAGGGCACCAGCTGACACTCAAACACACTTCACATTTTCCTCCAAAGTGAGCCTCCTGTTTTCCCTTCATACTCCCAGAAGAAGGGGGAGGACTCCAACAGGCAAACATTAAAGGTTACCGTCCCCATTTCACATCCAATTTAAAGGACACCGGTAATTACCTCACACAGCGGAGAGGTTCTGACACAAGCGGAGGGTATATCTCTCCTATCTGACCTTGTGATAGCCTGAAGTAAAAAGCAAAACCTGGAAGTGTGGACGACTCAATGCAGGAAAATAAAACTTGAAACTCTAATTTCATTGCTCTCAAACTGCTGCGTGGTCTAATTACATTTTGGGATGGGTCTGCTTTCCCCAACTTTATTCTTTGTAGATTTAAACCCCATTGCTACTGTGCAGTTTCTTTCCCTCAATGTCAGGAGACACACGGCAAGTTAAAGACCTATCTCAAATGGCGTGAATTTATTTTTAAAGGTTAGCTGGGTGAGGATGTGGAAAAAGCACAAGGAACAGGGGAAGCAAAGACGGTGGAAACAAAATCGAAGAGTAGCTCCCATTAGCATCCCTCTGTTACTCAGTGTTGCATGTGGCTGCAGAGTGAAGAGTGTCAGGGTGTGAGTGTGTGAATTTCAGCTGCTCAGCTTTGTGGGTGGGCACGGGGCCGGGGCTGCATGTGCTGCCTGAGCTAACACACTGTCAACCAAGAGAATTTGATCCCTGCTTTGGAAGGCTGTGGACATTGTTAAATTCTTGGATTAGGCAGCTGTAAAGGGAGGGAACACTAACTGTGCTGGTCAGCAGGTTCAATGGAGATCAGTGCGCTTATGGAGGTTGCTCCGAGCGGCTGTCACCGGCTGATAGCGTGAGATGACACGACGCCCAGCTGTGTCGATCCTCACCGACCCACATATCACACCTACATACAGAAAGTCCCAAATAACTGTGCTAAATTCTGCCATGGCTGTTAATTAATTCTCACAATAGGACTGTAGGCTTCAGACTCATGTTGGGCATGTCTTCACTACTCGTCTGCTTTAGGGCTGGATTCCAAAGGTGAAGATGATAAATTGGTCAAATATGTGGGGTTTACAGTTTTTCCCTTCAGGTTCCTGAGTTCCAGGGTGGCGCTCGTGAGCAGCAACAGCTGAAGGTCATTCCGTTGATTGGCTCCTGGAGTGTATGTCTCCAGATGAGCCCCATTTCCTGCTGGAGCATTACCTGCCAGCCAGTACTTGTGCCTCCAGCCCTTTAATGTACAAATTGCTAAAAAGTACTTACTTTAGTTTTTCCTTCGTGTATCCAGAGATGTACTGTATTGGTCTAATCTCCTGAACTGCTTACCTGACGACCTGAGCCTCCTATGCTGGTACTCACTTATAAAGCTTCCCCCTCAGCTGCACCTGCGCCTTCCAACCACTCGCCTTCTTCGTTCCATGATCACTGTTGCATCTACTTCCTGGATCCTCCTGTTAGAAACCCTCTCTCCCTTCTCCTCTGAGCTGCAACTAGTCAACCCAACTATAAGGAACCAGGAACCAACTCCAACATCTCCAACCAAAACTTGAAACTAACCCATTTATGGGGACCAAGATGGTGTAGAGGCAGGGCAGTCGGCTTGGGACCCGAAAGTCCCAGGTTCGATCCCCAGTCACTGCATACTGCGTGGTGTCTCTGGGCAGCACACCTCATCCCCAAAATCCCCCCCCCCCCCAGCACCCCCAATAGCTGCCCACTGCACCACCCGGTGGTGGATGGGTTAAATGCAGAGACTAATTTTGCCATTGTATGGAAACATACAGTGATGACATTATTATTATTATTATTATTTCCATCCATTTACAGGCTCCCTGAACCCTGACTTGTAGATAAGATAAGATGATATCAGATAAAATAAGATAAGATAAGAAAAAACTTTATTGATCTGTAAATTGTTGTGCCAGAGTTTCAGTTTCAGAGTTATCATAAATATCCCATCACTGTAAATAAATCACTTTGATTACACGTGGAGTTCTGATTCTGTTCCTCTTTCAGTCCATGCTCTCTGGTTCTCGACCTCATGACAAAATAAATTTTTGTTTTATTGGTTGTAATATCTTTGGGGCTCATCAACATGCATTTTGGTAAATTCCAGTCTGGATTTTTGTGTGTTTCTGTCAACAGTAGCACTTTTCTATGTCTTCTTCCATGGTGATCAGAAAATTATGTAACCTTGACCTTGAAGCTCAGCTTGAATGGTTCTGGATGCTTTCCTTGGCTTTTTTCCCATCATCTGCACTATTCACTGGATCAACCTGGGGTTGAATCTCCTCTTGCGACTTGCATCATGGGAGGTTGGAAACAGTCGGATGAACTGCACACTTATTCATAATATTGGCATCTGTAATCAGAGGAGCATGCAACTGTTTAGAGATGGTCTTGTAGTCTTTATCTTTAACATGGATATCTATTATCTTCTTTCTGAGCTCCTCTGATAGCTCTCACTTTGGATTTTTCTGCTCCATATTCAATATGGTTCACACAAATACATGTATACCAAAACATGCATGTTAGGCTGACTGGTAACTCTAAATTGTTCCTAGGTGTGAGAGAGAGTGAATGGTTGTTTATTTTGCTTGTCTCTATGTGTCCCTGTGATGGACTGGAGACCTGTCCAGGGCATCCCCTGCCTCTCGCACAGTGATGGCTGGACATGGACACCAGTGACCCCTGTGAGCCAAAAAGGAAGAAGTGGGTAAAAATAATACATGAATGGATGGATGGATTTTTCAGCATGAATCAGGATGAACAAGAAATCATTTCTTTTCGCATATTTTTGCTGTTTCTGTCACATACTAAAGGCATGCAGAAATAGATTAGACAGTTGCTTTCAAGAAACTCCCTCTTCACGAGAAAGTAAGCATTGTTTCAAGAATGTGTAAGGGTGCCAACAAAACTCCTGCACCTGTAAGCTTTGTATAACAACTTCATATCAGATACTGTGCACTCTATGAATAAATGTTTCTGGAGTATGTTTACAGCTGAAGCAGCAGAGACTAGAATACCAGTAATAAAGCACACAGCAGCACTAAGAGTAGCCAGGATGCAAACATGTGACGGTAAGATGCATAAGAAGAGTGCATGAGTTGGATGGTAGGGAGGAGCGGGAAGTCTTCAGCCAAGGGTGATCAATTAAGAACTTGCTCAGGTGCCCCAGAAGCTGTCACTGTGTATTTGGGTTGTTGTTGCCATTGCTGTTGTATATTCAGCCCGAGCTAGTAGGGTTTGTTGGTGGAGGAGGTGTTGCTGAGCCCCCACCCCCTTTTGTTTTTCTCCCTAGAGAAGGCAGCCATGTCTCCAGTCATTACAGGCTGTGTGTTTGAGGTGAGCGGGATGCACTGTGTCTATATTCAGTCGTTTCAAATTCACCAGCTCCACTCCTGCCTGCTCAGTCAGGCTTTTCTGTGTGCTGTGGCTGCGAGGTGCTGACTCGTGTCATTGCGCTCAGGGGCATTGCCCCCAGCTCTGTTTGTCTGTCTGTTTACCTGTCTGCTTTGGTCTGCCAGCTCGTCTGTCTGTCTCCTCGTGTCACCTTGCTGCTGCAGCTTCATTGTTCCTGTCCTGATGTGGCGATCACATACAAGTCCTCACATTCTTCATTATTAGCATCAGAATGTTGGGTTCTCGCTCGGTGCTCGTTAGAGGCAGCAGCACTGTCACAGAATATTATTGTGGGTTTAAAATCATTATAGAGAGCTGCATAACTAAATTGAAATTGGTAGATGCTTTCAGACTGCAGAGGCCCAGTGCACAGTTCTAAAACCACTGGAGTTGGGTTCACCTTTTTTCTTTTGTACCAGCTGCCCTTTATAATCCTCATAACTTAAAGAGTCTGTTATCTTCTTCAGAATACACACTTTCTTGGTTTAATAGGCACTCAAGGGTCGTAAGAGGATGATTTGTCCATACGTAAGAGTATGTTGATTAGCTAAGCAAGTTGAAGGTTCTTTAAGCAAGCACACCATTAAAATCTGCTTTAGTCTTGCAGAGTAAAATGGTGGTATCTCATTCGGTGGCAGGTGTTGAGAACTGGTTGGAGACAGAAATTCGTAAAATAAAATTTTTTAAATGCTATTTTTTCTCTAAACAGCATGTTTACAGAAACTAAAAGTTATTTTTGGCCAAAAATCACTGATTGTTTGCATGCACATTTACAGCGAGTGAATAAATGAGTGAATGAATGAATGAATACAGCTTCAGGACTATTAAATTCAAATAAATCATTTAGAAAGGTTCAAAACGTGTTCCAACCCCCCTGTAAAGACTCAGTGACTGTTTTAAGAGAACACTTTTTGCACAACTTTATGGGGAGTGGTGGCGCAGAGAAGGTGAGCCTCTGGTCGGAAGGTCGTCGGTTCAACTCCCTGGACCGACAACATCAAAATGTGGGTGGGAAAGGTGAAGTACCCACACCTGCCTCCACCCTCATTTGCCCCACTCTGGGCCCTTGAGCAAGGCCCTTAACCCCCACCATCTGCTTCCCTGGGTGCCCTAGACAGCAGCTCTCTGCTCCACATAGAGTGCTGTGGTAGCTCGGTGGTCTGTGGTTGCGTCAGGAAGGACATCTGGCGTTCAAGGAATTGCCAAGTCTTCGTTTGAGTTAGTTCGCTGTGGTGACCTCTGATAAAGGGAGCAGCCTAAAGAAAAATATTTTTTGTAAAACTTTGCAAACGCTTAATAGTATTCTTAATACATTAATGTGAGGTCCTGCAACTCAAAGGGCAAATAAATAAATAAATAAATAAATAACCCCCAAGAACCCTCTGAAATAGTTTAGATACTCTGTATTACAACAATCGATGACCGCCCACTTCAGAAGTAAAAACCAAACAACTATAGTGTTAATTATAACAGAAATGACAGAATACATATATTTTCTGAATTAATTTTTGAGAAACAATGGTTTTATCCATATGAAGACGCTTTCTCTGGTTACTTTTGACAGTAGGCGAGCCTTTGTTTTCTTCAGCAGACAGATACA
>NC_056517.1:12347253-12353641 GCF_014905685.2 Nematolebias whitei | reverse complement strand
ATGACAGTCTTAAATGGGCCAATAAAATCTATGATTTTTTTTCATGAATCAGATCCTCTATGCCACCTGTCAATCAGTCCAGCAGGCTTGTCAGTAACTGACCAATTGGTGACCTCAGTTTCTCCAGAAGTGAAATGCTCCTTACCTGCAGAGCTCCACCCCCTTTCCATCCTACAACATTGTATGGGTTTTGCATTTCAAACACGTTGAGGTCAGAGGGATTTCATGAAAAATCATCAGAAAAAAAACGTAACGTTGTCAGTGTCAGACAAATGTTACCTTGAGCATCTAGAAGGTGGAATATAGTTTAGGCCATTTCTAAAACCTAAACAAAGTCTGGAAAAATGTACAAGATGATAAAGCCGTGCAGCCGACCTCATGAGCTGCATACAACAGTGATAAACAGGAAGTACTGCATGTTGGTCTGTATGAAGGTAAATCCTCCATTTTCTGTCATAAAACATAATTTAATTAATGGTTAAATTAAAAGTTAATGCCAAAGTCCATGCTCAATAATCCAGGTATAAAATCCAACAATGTTCAGTCAGGTCATCTGGACGGTTTCTTTTTTTTTCTGCTGAGACGTTTCACCTTCCATCCAATTAAAGGTTAATACTTAAAGCTAGTTGTGCTCTGTTTCGTGTGTTTTACATGCATGTTGCAACTTCTGGTTGCATATGTTTAGTCTTTGTTATGATCAGTTAAAACTAAACTGATTTTGTTTATTAGGTTGTGCAAAGCCAAGCACTACGTCTGTAGCATCTTAGCTAGTGTGTCTTTATTGCATGCCGCTAGCTTAGCACTACTTTTTTCCATGCTCTCTAAAACAGTTATTGAATCAAGTGTTTACTTATAAAGGTAAACATATATGTTTAAAAACCTGTTAAAATACACCAGCATGCAGGAAATGGCATCTACTTTATTCAAAATTTTGTGAGTGCCCCCCCCCCCTTTTTTTTTTTTTTTTACAATTGCTTCTGATGCCAATGGCCACCACATTTTCATACCAAGAGCCGTTGTCAACACTGGGGGCTAAGCACCCCTAAAGGTCAAATTCTAGAACCACCCCTGATCTAAGGACACTGCCATGCGTGGACTGGGCCATGGATAGAACGACTGTCGTACTTCTTCTGTTGTCAGAGACAAAAACAGCAGAAAACATATTTGTCTTGTTTGTCTTTAAGGAAGATTTACAACGTGCAGGTTTGGAAAGAAACGAGTCAGTGGCCACGCTGTATCAACGTCTGTTTGACAAGCAATTAAGGCCATTAGTATGTAGAGTTTGTCCTCTGTGTATTTGTTTATGTCAGCCCTGCTCCCTGGAGCCTGCTGTGGTGTGATGGTATAATTCACCACTCTGCCTGCTTCCCGGAAACTGCAGCTTGGAACAACAAGTTTCATTGGAAAGCAGTCATGAGATATGAATGAGTCACTTTCAGCCGGGCAAAGGTATCTGCTGAGCGGGAGGAGGGTGTAAGACGAAATGATTCTCTGGCGCTGAGGATTATTATCTGATTGCTGCAGCAATCAGATGATGTTGATGTGCAAACAGACTTGTTTTATGACAGCCTTGATGCATTAATGTTTAGAGTCCACGAGGCTCTGTACAGAGAACTGTCCAGAGCTTTTAGAACTATTATTTTTGTTAGTCTTTGACAAGCTTGAAACTGGAACTTCCACAGTAAGCTTCAGGACAGATTAAATCCTTCACTCAAGTGTTCACTCTTGGATAATACCTATTATGTAAGTTTGGGAAAAATGGACTTCGAAACAGACTGACGTGGTAATCGTTTCACTACGGAAAATAATGGACACCAACAAAAGCAATGGCAGAAAAGCTTATGAAGGGAAACAAATGGGTTTCGGGATAGGATTTCCTTTTGATAAGGAGAGAACACGAGCCAAGGGAGGTTGGCCGAGGGGAAGAACTTGTGAAAGGAAATGCCGATGAGACACAGATCAAATAAATGACATAGCTGTTCAAAGTTCACCAGCGTACACCAATAAGTGAGGTCATTGTGGGCAGGAGTTGTTTCTTTGGCAACAACAGGCAGTTAGCCTACTCACTATCTGTGTCCTAATGTAGAGACAGGCGCTGAGTCAACAAAGCCGGTGTTTGGAGTCAACCTTTAAAAGTCACAACTTTAGCAAAAGGTGCAGCAGAGCTGATGTGCTTCCTGTGCAGCTCGGACAACAAAAGTTCACACTCTGCATTAGCTGCTGCTGAGCAGCTTTCCTAACAAAAGCACAATTATGATAAAGTAATCCCCCACTGTGAAGTTTATTCTTTATGAAGACATAAACCTTGCCACGCCTAATCTGCACATGTATTTGTACAAGGAAGCAGAATGTCAATGTGATGACCAAAGACTTACTCATCGTACGGTGCTGCAGATTCCTTTAAAGCATTTAGCATTTGACAGAAGCTCATTAGAAACCTAATACAATTAGAAGTTTATCTGCAGTTATCATGAGAATGAATGCCAATGTTCTTGGCCTTGTTCTTTTTCCAGGAATAAGAATTATACAACAACAACTGAGTGCACGATTTTAAATGGATACCTCTCATCCACACAGGGTCAGAATTATACATACACTCTGAAACGGATCCACTGACCTCCACTAAAATTTGGTTAAACCAAGTTGTACTTCCACTAAACACTTTCTCAACAACCTTATGGCATAACTGATTGCTGTATGTTTATCCCACTTTACAAAAATAATAAATCCGTCAAAGCCAAATTTAATGACATTTGTGTGAGGACAAAGATCCCCCTGGGCAAAGGCTTTTCTCCACAGACATGAACTCATACCACAGGGAGGGCGGTGACTGAGGTAATGCAGGAAAACTCAGATGTGGTATTAGTGTAGAACAAAATTAACACGAGCCATTCTCACATGCAGTGCAACAATACAGTAGAGTATCAGTATTTTGGTACAAACTTGACTGACTCGTTCATTCCATAATAAAATGCAAAATACTTACTTACCTTTTGTTGTGTCTGGAAGGTAAAAACACGCCAGGAAGGTTTGGGTTTACAGATCAGAGTCTGGATTAGATTTAAATAGGAATAAAAGCATGCCGAGGCACTCAGCTGTTAACTGTTAGTAGATTTACTAGAACTGCAATGGAACAATGGAACTGGAAGTAAACAAAAGGAATTACACTCTGGAGATCTGAGACAGCTTTAGTTTTTAGCTTAGAAGATAATAATAATAATTATTATTATTGTTATTATCTGTATTATTATTATACGTCTGTTTTTAATCAGAGTTTTTATTCAGAACAACAATGATGAACTGTCAGGTCATAAAATGAACTGCCTCTTCTAATATTCCACTATTTTTGGAAAAAACTCCTTTAAATTTAAAACCAAACCTGCAGATCATGATTGAACTGCAGTCGAGACAGTTTTATGCAAAGATGTCTGGCTCACAGCTTCTACTAAAAACTCAGTATTTAAAGGAGTGGCTGAACGTAGCTGCTCATGCGGATAATTAGGCATTTTTAAATATAAGATGCGACTCAATTTTTCCCGTGATAATCAAAAATAAAACAAAACACTGTTGAATTCATGATAAGCAAAATCTCATATCAGCAAACAAGACAGCTGTGTTTTTGGAACGCCGGCTATGAAACCATGACACAGTGTTGGATTTATTCGTGTGTAAAGGAATTCAATCAATCAATCAACCTTTATTTATACAGGTAAATCCCATTGAGCCTCGAGGACTCATTTACAAGAGAGACCTGAAAAATTCATCATTGCTTTGTCTAAAACTGGGTAATAGGTGATACGGTAAAAGAGTCAGAGAGCGCCACATTCAACTCAGCCTGATCACGGTCATGGTAACCTGACTGCACCCCACTCCATTTCTTTCCCATTCCCTCCCCTGTTCTCTCCCACAACCAAAATTGTACAATGAATGCATCCCAGCTCTCTAATCAGCGGGGTGGGTCTGTGTTTATACCGTGGCCTGAATAAATGCCACCCCCCCGAAACAGCCAGAGAGTGCTGGTTCCCACAGAGGTTGGCAGAAAATAATAAAATACCTAACATTCCTCCACCCTCTGTAATAGTAGCAGCCTTTAGTGCCGAGCTGGCATCAACGGAGGGAAAACAATTTGCAGCCCCCTAGTGCACCACCCAGTGTGAAACAATGACCGTTGAACTGTCCTGCTGATTTTCCAGCACTTTGTAAACCCTACTACAGACAGCCATGTTCAAAGAAAGCATTGCTTAGCCTCTTTGGCTGGCAAAACATTCATTAGTAGATGTGAACGGAGCTTAGTTTGGGGGAGTGGAGTAAAACCATTTGTTTCATTTGAGTGGAGAGACTCCCAAAGGCGCCGCGAGAGTGTCTCAGTCACAGAAACTGTAGCTGTTCATTGGAATAATAACCTCAAGGCTATGCAGCACAGCCTCCATGGTCACTGATAATTGTCTGCTGTCGAAACATCGCCGACGTGCACAAAGGCTACACGCTCACAGGAACCCCACTGTGCTTTTAGAAAGCTACACTTTGTGTCTGATTTTGATTTTCTGTTAAAAAAGACAACGCTGTTTAACTAACTGGTAGAAATGTTTGTCTTTGATTATCTCCTGCTGCTCAAAGGCAAAAGATTCTTTGTTTGTTGTTTTAACAAAATATCTTGAGAACCATTGGATGGATTTTAATGAAACTTTCAGACAGTAACAATTGGAGCTGCAGCTACAGCCGATGCATTTATGGAGTCAACTCAGTTCAAACTTGTTCCCACAATTAATCAAGTCCTTGCAAACACAAAAGACCAGTAATTATGTTTATATATATATATACACATATGTGTATATAATGTATACATAAGTGATATAATAAGGGCTATGTGTTGTCATCATTGTATGTTGATGACATCATGTTCCCATACAATGATGAAATTAGTTCTCTACATGTAATGCAGAGGCATGTAACATGAGATACATCCAGGTGGAGCAGTGTGCAGCTATGTAGGTGCTGGGGGAGCAGTAGGGATTGGGTGTGTTGCTCAAGGACACCACGGCATGTGTGCATGGCAGGGAGTTGTGCCTGCGACATTCTGGTCCCAAGTCACTTGCCCTACCTCTACACTATATGTGTCAAATTCAAGGCCTGGGGGCCAAATGTGGTCCTCGTTGACATCTTTTCTGGCCCCCAAGATGATATGTGAAATGTAAAATACTTATATCTCTTGAATTTTTTTCAGTAATATTTGATTGTGATGTCGAAAGCACAACAGAGAACATGAAATGAGACCAGTCAAACTCTTGTTGAGGAACCTGTGACCAAGAAAAGATGCTGGGTATCTGATTTGAGTTAATGTAGATTCTGAAATTGGCCCTTAGTTTAAAAAAATGTTTTAATTTTGGCCCTCATTTGTAAGTGAGTTTCACCCCCCAGCTCTACACCATCTCGGCCCACTTACTGATACTGACCAAAGATTGGGCATGGTATTAGTCAAGATGTTTCCACACTTTGTGCTCTGAATGTAAACTTATTGTTGATGATCCAACATTTTTCATTCAGGTCATCTGGACAGTTTTTTTTTTTTTCTGAAATGTTTCACCTTCCATCCAGAAGGCTTCATCAGTCATGGAAACACACAACAC
Source organism: Nematolebias whitei (assembly GCF_014905685.2). Taxonomy (NCBI): domain Eukaryota; kingdom Metazoa; phylum Chordata; class Actinopteri; order Cyprinodontiformes; family Rivulidae; genus Nematolebias; species Nematolebias whitei. The sequence continues at coordinate 12,348,014 of NC_056517.1, read as the reverse complement.
AAAACTGATTCTTCCCCCAAACAGCTTAGTCCAAAGTGGAACAAGGTAAAATGTTTCAGAAAAAAAAAAAAAGAAACTGTCCTGATGACCTGACTGAAAATTGTTGGATTGTATACCTGGATTATTGAGCATGGACTTTTTTGGTTATTGTTGATAACTTTGGCAATAACTGTTGGTTTGATGGCGAAGGAATTAGAATTCAGATTTTAATGAAACTTGTAGAAATTCATCACTAAATGTACATCTACATCTTATCTTGCCAACGCAATTCAAGATGGCCACTCTAGTCAAATACTGGAAATAAAATTGGTGTGGGAGTAGTATTATTTCAGTCCTCAAGAACTAAAACAAGCTCCTGAAAGCAGGTATTGCGGACAGATTGCTGAAATTATTAAACTTCAATGTTTGGACGTTGGACGAGGTTACGATAAATGAAAACCAGCTTCACCTCCAGGACGAGCAGAAACAAGGATGTCTGGAGGCATCTGCTCATGCATCAATATCAATTTTCCTGTCAATATTGCCACAATGTGGTCCCAGATCAACTGGATGGATGGATGGATGGATGGATGGATGGATGGATGGATGGATGGATGGATGGATGGATGGATGGATGGATGGATGGATGGATGGATGGATGGATGGATGGATGGATGGATGGATGATGGACAGTTGGATGGATGGATGGACAGTTGGATGGATGGATGGATGGACGGATGGATAGATGGATGGATGGATGGATGGATGGATGGATGGATGGA
>NC_056517.1:12317957-12347153 GCF_014905685.2 Nematolebias whitei | reverse complement strand
TGGATGGATGGATGGATGGATGGATGATGGACAGTTGGATGGATGGATGGACAGTTGGATGGATGGATGGATGGATGGATGGATGGATGGATAGATGGATGGATGGATGGATGGATGGATGGATGCTAATAAAGGCTTCCATTAGAAACTCTAGTTAGTAACTAGTGTATTTTCTGTAATTTTAACTTACATGTATAAAGTTTTTATTTTTATCTCTCACGTGGTACCTCCATCCAACATCACTGTGCGGGGGCGGAGGACACCTGGACAGGTCTCCAGTCCATCACAGGGACACACACGAGACAAACTCTCTCACTGATTCCAGGAACATTGAAATTAAACTTTTGCTCTTAATCGTGTTAGAACTGTTTATTAAAATCAGCCTCAGAGAAAAGCTCAGCAAATTTCAAAGGTCAGCTGTGATTTACATAAAATGTAATTATTCCACCCCTTCTTTTAACGAACAAACACAAGCTGGGCCTGACATCCTCAGGAAGACCTGTCCTGTTTGTGTGCTCGAACAAAGACCAATCTGTTTTGGTGTGTTCGAGTGCAGGTGTGATCAGTGAAGAACCTCTATCATAGCGAAGGTGGACCATATTGATTTTTATCCCAGTATATCAGCAAACTGATATATTGGCCTTCTGTGAATGCGAGTGCACAAACCAATTCACAACTCGTTGTCACCAAACATCACAGGAACATCCTGACTGATTGCTGAATCCCATGCATGTCCGTTCAGCCAAAACACACACGTACGTGCACGGACAGGCAGCTACTCCTCATCCTCAAGGTCAAGATGTGCGACGGTCTGATAGAGCTGACGCCATGCGACCCACTGTGCACACACGTTGATCTGTCCCCAGACGTGGCCCGACTGCAGCGGGCAGCGCCGGAGCTGCTCCAAACCATCAATGCATTTCAATGAGAGGATCTTGCCATCATGTTTGTGCGCGGAGGTGAAATGGGGGTGGAGGCCGAGCAAGTCTCCAACACGTGCGATATGTAATCCAAAACCAGACCGATGATTATCTCCCCCCCACAAGCGCTGACTCAATTCTGATTTATGATTCGAATGAACATCGATTTTCTTGGATGACCCACCCTTCTCTCTCTCTTTCCTTCCATTTCTCCTTTTAACAAAAGGGTGAATGATGTATGTGTATTGATTTTCAATCAATTATTTTTATTCTCATTTTATTTAAGCCTGGACAAATTTTCAGTGGCCCCAGTGGAGAGCAATGCATCTCCATCAATAGCTCCGTACCTCATTACTAACTGGCCTTCTGATAGTAAGCAGGCAAATAATGAATTCATTTTGGAGGCAGCCATGTCTGCTTAAACACCGCTGGCCTGTAAATTTGTGCAAGCGTCAGTCCTTTCATGCTAATAAAAACAAACTTATTTGTGCACCACAGTTCTTTCATCTTATATTGAATTGCATTTGGAGAAAACTTTTTAATTAGACAATTTTAACATCTGAAATCTGGGGATGTTTTTATTTAACTTGTGAAATCTGATACACAAGTTCTGAAGTTGAAAAAGAAACCTTCCTACAAGAGCCCTGATCACGTTGTTCGATTGCATTACAACAGAGTAGAGCTGTCATTTCTAACCCAGGCCCAAAGCCCGGCCCGAATTTGGGTTGGTCCATATGAATGTGCTGGATGGGCGGGTTGTTTCGATGTTGGCTTTTATTGCGTCAGCGGACGCGCGGTTGACAATGCAATTATATGGCAACATGGCTTGCCATACAATCACCAGCCGCACATGGCCATTTGACCGCGCGCTGACCGGCCTTGAAAGAAGTAAAAAGTTCAGTTAAGCTTCAGATGGACTACTGCCAGGCAGCAATCCATCAAAGCCCAAATGGACGTTCAACCGTTGCACTCAGTGGACGTGCGCGGCCGACCCAAAAAGGTGAGATCGCAAAATATCCGACATGTCATTGCAGGGTCCATGTCTGAATAATTCAGAATGCAGGCAGAAGCAAAGATTTAATGTGCTTTGACGGCCATGAAAGGACAAACACCCCCTCAGCGCCAATCTTCTGCCCCCTTAACTGTGCACGTCCGCCAACCATTAATAGTTATATAAGCAGTCAAAGCTTGATTAAAAATGTCAGGTTTTGGTGGGGTTTGGACTTGTAATTATTGTTAATTCATCGAGTCGGGTCAGGTTCGGAAATTATGGCTACGGGCTGGGGGCAAGTTGGGTTGGACTTTTTTGGCTCGAATGCAAATCTACAGCAGGGGTGCCCAGACTTCTTCATCACGCAGTTTTTTGTTTTTTTTTTCAAATGACCAAGTCAAAGTGATCTACCTGCTACAAGACCCTGTTTACACAGAACAACTTATGGAAACTTTAATTGATTTTTCAATTAATTTTACATGAAAACGCTATAATTTCCATGTCAGTCGGGTTGCCAGATAAGAAATGATGAACTATAGTACTGTGGTTTTAAAATGATAGTATTTTGACCTAAACTGTCATATGTGCTGAGTAAAGATATTCTAAAATGAGGAGTATGTTGTGTTTGTTGAACATGTGCACAGAAAAGGAGGGGTAAATAAGACATTTTAAATTTATCTGGCAACCCTGATGCAGGGCTCATCTGCATTCATTGCCCATGCAGCGTCTGTATGACAGTTATGTCCAAACTGGTGAAAACACTAATGTCTCTTTGGAGTCAGGATTTTATTAGTTTTGCTGAAAAAGGGTGAGTAGCATGAAAACACTCTGCTCTCTGCCATTTATTATAATCATTGTTATTTATTATAACTGTTGTAATTTATTATAACTGTTGTTATTTATTATAACTATTGTTATTTATTAAAACTGTTGTTATGTTTATTATAACTGCTGTTATTTATTATAACTGTTTTATTTATTATAACTGTTGTTATTTATTATAACTGTTGTTATATTTATTATAACTGTTGTTATTTATTATAACTGTTGTAATTTATTAAAACTGTTGTTATTTATTATAACTGTTGTTATTTATTATAACTATTGTTATTTATTATAACTGTTGTTATGTTTATTATAACTGTTGTTATTTATTATAACTGTTGTTATATTTATTATAACTGTTATTTTATTTATTATAACTGTTGTTATTTATTATAACTGTTGTTATATTTATTATAACTATTGTTATTTATTATAACTGTTGTTATATTTATTATAACTGTTGTTATTTATTATAACTGCTGTTATATTTATTATAACTGTTGTTATTTATTATAACTGTTGTTATTTATTATAACTGCTGTTATATTTATTATAACTGTTGTTATTTATTATAACTGTTGTTATATTTATTATAACTGTTGTTATATTTATTATAACTGTTGTAATTTATTATAACTATTGTTATTTATTATAACTGTTGTTATACTTATTATAACTGTTGTAACTTATTATAACTGTTGTTATTTATTATAACTGTTGTTATTTTTTATAACTATTGTTATTTATTATAACTGTTGTTATATTTATTATAACTGTTGTTATTTATTATAACTGTTGTTTTATTTATTATAACTGTTGTTATTTATTATAACTGCTGTTATATTTATTATAACTGTTGTTATTTATTATAACTGTTGTTATATTTATTATAACTGTTGTAATTTATTATAAGTGTTGTTATTTATTATAACTGTTGTAATTTATTATAATAATTGTTATTTAATATAATTGTTGTTATGTTTATTATAACTGTTATTATTTATTATAATGATTGTTATATTTATTATAACTTGTAATTTATTATAACTGTTTTTATTTATTATAACTATTGTTATTTATTATAACTGTTGTTATGTTTATTATAACTGTTGGTATTTATTATAACTGTTGTTATTTATTATAACTGTTGTAATTTATTAAAACTGTTGTTATTTATTATAACTGTTGTTATTTATTATAACTATTGTTATTTATTATAACTGTTGTTATGTTTAATATAACTGTTGTTATTTATTATAAATGTTGTTATTTATTATAACTATTGTTATTTATTATAACTGTTGTTATGTTTATTATAACTGCTGTTATTTATTATAACTGCTGTTATTTATTATAACTGTTGTTATTTGTTATAACTGTTGTTATATTTATTATAACTGTTGTTATATTTATTATAACTGTTGTTATTTATTATAACTGTTGTAATTTATTATAACTGTTGTTATTTATTATAACTATTGTTATTTATTATAACTGTTGTTATGTTTATTATAACTGCTGTTATTTATTATAACAGTTGTTATATTTTTTACAACTGTTGTTATATTTATTATAACTGTTGTTATTTATTATAACTGTTGTTAGAGCAAAAAAAACTTTGGACTGCAGCTGCCTGGAGTGTGCATGTGCCACTTCACACTTGGAGCATTTCATATTTCGTGTGTGTGTGTGTGGGGGGGGGGGGGGGTGTCCCTGAAAATCTCTCCTCTGATACCTGGATTCTGAAAAGAGAGAATAAGGATGTTGTCTGTAAATGAACGGGCGGACGTTTCACGTCGTAGAAACGTCGCCTCAGACTGGCTGCCCTGTCTGTCAATCAAAAGACAAATTTCATAGATGATGATAGACTGACGTCTGTTTTTTAACGCTATGCCATCTACTCAGAATACCTCCAAGCCACTGGTAGATCATGATCATCTTACAGTATTTGGCACCTCTGCATTACAGGAAATGTAAGATTGGATGGTTTTTGGGACTAAGCCATTTTATAAGACATAGGTGAGATCCTTTTGCTACTTTACCTTTGATCACTGTGTGTTTTTTCCACCACAACACTCTGTAAAGTCGTTTAAATTTTATATTTCTTCTACTGAATCCCTCACATCTACAAACATCTAAGGCAGGCCAACTTATTTAGTAAGAATGATAATGAAAAATGTGACAAAATATTGACACAAGTAGGGACATTTTTTTAAATGAAAATATGACAATGTATGCCAACCTTAGTTATTGGTCATTGCAAATAGTGGGAATATAGCAAAAACCCATCAGGTACTGACTGGACCAGTGGGATGAAGTTAATAAGATAGTTCAAAAGATTCAACTTGGTATTTTATTTCTAATTTGTTGCTTTTGCAACCTGGAATTTAAATGGATTTTCAATTTGTTTCTAATAAACTTACACACAAAAAAAAAACTCTAAATTAATGAAAGTAAATGGTAGAGGTTTTATTTTTTATATATAATTAAAAATATATAACACTGAAAAGTGTTGTGAGCATAAGTGTGTTGAAGCCCCCACCTTCAGAAGGCACATAACTTGTTGAATAATCCACCTGTGGTCAATGTAAGTGTCAAAAATCCCAGGAGAGTTGCACACTGCACAGAGCAGGGCTTCATGGACGGGTGGGCAGGGAAAAGCCATTGCTTGAAGCAGCGAACAAAGCAGATGTTTGGAATTTGTCATAAGACATGCCCAATTGGAAAAAGGTGCTGAAGGCAGAAGCTAAAATGGAACATTTTGGATATTAAGGACAATATCATGTCTGGCACAAACCAACAACCATTTATGAGGTGCATAGACATTGCAACAATTATATGTGAAGGGGACATGTACCCCCCCCCCCCCCCCCCCCCCCCCCACACACACACACATTTAGCATGAAATATTAGTTCACCCAGCGCTGTTTCTATTTCTTTATGAATGAATCCATTCCACTTGATTAATAGGAGAACACTCAACCCACTAAAAATCCACTCCGGGTTTTCCCGGTTACCTAAAACTCACCACACAGCGTGCAGTGTTTCCCCGAGGTAACTTGACTTGGCAGGACACATCTCTAAGGGTTTTTTTCTGTCGACGAGGCAGGGGGAGACACCTCTGCATTGTGTGCTAGCTTAGTGCTACGTTAGTGCTACGTTAGTGCCAGCAGTTGTTGACGAGGGGTGGGGGTGGGGCGGAGGCTGTTGCTCAGGCTACTCTAAAGTTCAAAGGATTCAAAGATGTTTTATTGTCATACCAGTTCACATTTGCATGGTCACGGTGCAAAATTCTAACTCAGGTCCCAGATCAATAAGCCCAACAATCAACAAATAAATAAATACAAAAGAGTATAAATACAGGTCCTTCTCAAAAAATTAGCATATTGTGATAAAGGTCATTATTTTTCCATAATGTAATGATAAAAATGAAACTTTCATATATTTCAGATTCATTGCACACCAACTGAAATATTTCAGGTCTTTAATTGTTTTAATACTGATGATTATGGCATACAGCTCATGAAAACCCAAAATGCCTGTCCCAAAAAATTAGCATATTTCATCCCACCAATGAAAGACAAGTGTTTTTAATACAAAAAACGCCAACCTTCAAAAATCATGTTCAGTTATGCACTCAATACTTGGTCGGGAATCCTTTTGCATGAATGACTGCTTCAATGCGGCGTGGCATGGAGGCAATCAGCCTGTGGCACTGCTGAGGTGTTATGGAGGCCCAGGATGCTTCAATAGCGGCCTTAAGCTCATCCAGAGTGTTGGGTCTTGCGTCTCTCAACTTTCTCTTCAAAATATCCCACAGGTTCTGTATGGGGTTCAGGTCAGGAGAGTTGGCAGGCCAATTGAGCACAGTAATGCCATGGTCAGTAAACCATTTACCAGTGGTTTTGGCACTGTGAGCAGGTGCCAGGTCGTGCTGGAAAATGAAATCTTCATCTCCATAAAGCTTTTCAGCAGATGGAAGCATGAAGTGCTCCAAAATCTCCTGATAGCTAGCTGCATTGACCCTGCCCTTGATAAAACACAGTGGACCAACACCAGCAGCTGACATGACACCCCAGTGACTGTGGAAACTTGACACTGGACCTCAAGCAATGTGAATTCTGTGTCTCCTCTCTTCCTCCAGAATCTGAGACCTTGATTTCCAAAGAAATAGCAAAATTTACTGTAATCAGAGAACATAACTTTGGACCACTCAGCAGCAGTCCCAGGCGAGATGCTTCTGACGCAGTCTCTTGTTCAAGAGTGGCTTGACCTGGGGAATGCGGCACCTGTAGCCCATTTCCTGCACACGCCTGTGCACGGTGGCTCTGGATGTTTCTACTCCAGACTCAGTCCACTGCTTCTGCAGGTCCCCGAAGGTCTGGAATCGGCCCTTCTCCACAATCCTCCTCAGGGTCCGGTCACCTCTTTTCGTTGTGCAGCGTTTTCTGCCACACTTTTCCCTTCCCACAGACTTCCCACTGAGGTGCCTTGATACAGCACTCTGGGAACAGCCTATTAGTTCAGTAATTTCTTTCTGTGTCTTACCCTCTTGCTTGAGGGTGTCAACGATGGCCTTCTGGACAGCAGTCAGGTCGGCAGTCTTACCCATGATTGCGGTTTTGAGTAATGAACTAGGCTGAGAGTTTTTAAAAGCCTCAGGAATCTTTTGCAGGTGTTTAGAGTTACGTCGTTGATTCAGATGGTTAGGTTAATAGCTTGTTTAGAGAACCTTTTCATGATATGCTAATTTTTTGGGACAGGCATTTTGGGTTTTCATGAGCTGTATGCCATAATCATCAGTATTAAAACAATTAAAGACCTGAAATATTTCAGTTGGTGTGCAATGAATCTGAAATATATGAAAGTTTCATTTTTATCATTACATTATGGAAAATAATGACCTTTATCACAATATGCTAATTTTTTTGAGAAGGACCTGTATATATACACATACACACACACACACACACACACACACACACACGTCAAACCAAAATAGTAATTGAATCAAGTGTTTACTTATGGAGATAAATGTAGATGTTTTAACAGCTCATTAAAATACACCAGAATGCAGGAAATGGCATCTACTTTATTCAAAATTTTCTGGGGGAGGAACCCCCCCCCCCCCCCCCGCCACATTGCAAATGCTTTTGATACCAACGATAAGGCGGAGAACACTATCCACAAAGTAAAGCATGACGGTGGCAGCATCATGCTGTGCAGAAGATTTTCACTGACACGGACTGGTAACTGTGTGAGAGTTAAAGGGAAGCTAGGTGGAACAAACTACAGCATGAAGACATTCTTTAGGCAAAAGTTTTAGTGTCTTCTAAAGTTTTGAGACTGGGTGGAACTTCCCCTCTCTGAAGGACTAATGACATAAAAAACACTGCTGATGCAACACTGCAGTGATTTAAGGAGTAAATATCCTGGAATGACCTAGTCAAAACCGAGACCTCAATCCAACTAAGAATCTTTGGTTTGATTCAAAGATCGCTGTACACAAATAAAACCCGTAAAGAATGAAGAAAACATGTGGTGCACCAAGCTGTAGACAGCGAGGTGAACACACATGCACACATCACTTTTCAGTTTTATTTGAAACAAGTTTGCATTCTCATTTAACTTTACTTTTCTGGCATATCTCGAGTGGGTCCATTCCTCAAATGTAATCAAAGTAAATGTCCATTTCAAGTTCAGGTTGTACGGATACAGAATCAAAATAATACCCGGAGTATAAACCCACTTTATAACTCAACGACCTTATTAGATGTAATTGTTGGTTCATGTAATATTCCCATAGAGCACAATGCGTCTCACACTGAGGAGCATGAATGTTTGTCTTCCAAGGTGCATTTTAAAACACAAAAAAACACATTTCCAGGTTACCAAGAATAACCCTCCCCCTAAGAACAACTCACTGATTGGCTTGACAGTGATGCATTCAAATGGGTCATCCTGTAATTGTTCTTTCCTGTGACTACTGACCGGGTTGGAATTACATAACGATGATAAAGCTGCCGACCTGGACACCTAAGTTAAATGTTGCCATACAGGACCGTGTGCATTTTTTAAATGCTTCATCTGCGAGTTCTCTGAAGAAAGTGATCGTTGCAGAGCTACCCAACACCGTCGGCCCATTCACTCTGTCGTTCAGTGGGCAACTTTTCAAACACAAGTTATAATTAGTTATGTTACTGTGGCCTATATGCTGCCTGTTCTGTTCTGTTGCACACAATGACAACATTTGAACCACTTCATTAAAAAAAACTGTTTTTACTCCTTGAATTAAAGAGCTCACTGAGTCCGGGATGGGGGATAACCCCCGTCTGTTACATAAAAGCAGAGTTGAACTCCTTTGCAGGATGTCCTGTGGCAAGCTCCAGGCTTCAAAAGACATCATTGCCATATGACTAAATCAGATGTTGTGGGTGACCAATATGACCTCGCAACTTGGAGCAGAACAAAAGACGCTCAGTTGTCTGCAACAGAAACACCCTGGCACTTTGGAGACAACGCGTCTCCTGTATTGAAACCTTGTTTATCCCGTCGGGCAGTGGCAGCGAGGCTGCAGAGAGGCTTTATGCTGCCGCGACGCGAGAGATGCTGCCATGGCACATGAGTATTTCTCCACACAGGAAATGATAAGGCAGAGACAGGATGACGTAGTCACTGCCAAATATGTGCTGGAATGTCACTGGAATGAAGTGCTACCCCATGAAAAATGCAGGGGAGTATCAACAGACGAGAGGAATTCTGGCTGTTGCAATCTCGCTGTGATGTTCATACTTCTACTTGGGTAAACATGAAAGTGAGAAACACCTTGGGTTAATTTTTTATTCAGTTTTTGTATAGCTTCGGCTTATGTCTGAATACACAAACAGGATTTTAGCTTCTTCAATAACAAGTTTAAAACACCAAGTGTAGACCCTCAATGAAGCTGTAAAATAAAATAAAAAAAGTTTTTTTATGTGAAGTATGCGCTTTTATAAAGAAATTCTTAACTTAACCAAGTCCCACTGAGAAGGTGTGCCAATCATGCTCTCAACCATATAAACATTTTCTCAGCATACTTTGTAAAAAATCTTACTTGTTATTCTAAAAACTAGTGAAAGTGATCTCCAACACACATTCTGAGCTCTAAGAGATTGTGCAAAGGTTATGCACACATTATTTGGAGTCAACTTTGTCCATCTGTTACAAAGCTATCTCATGATGAAACACTGGTTTGGTTTTAATTAAAAATTCAGGAAATAATAACGAGACATACCTGTACAACTATCAACATTTGGAGAAAACTCCAGTTGAGTTCACCGTCAAAGCCACCTGACCTTAGACTACACAAGCGTGGCTTTAATTCACATGTACAGAAAACAAGCTAAAGTGTGGTGTAGTTGTAGATCAGAGCCATTCACATCTTTCAATTTTGCAATGTCCTTTTCAAAAATGGCAACAACTCTGTAATTTCCTAACATGAGATGATTTTAGTTTAAACCAGCCACTAGGGAGCACAAACCAGTGTTTCTCTTGTGCCGGTCCCAAGCCTGGGTAAATGGTGAGGGTTGTGTCAGGAATGGTATGAGATATAAAACACTTTTGCCAAAACGAATATGCCAGTTCATCAAAGCGACACCATACCGGATCGGTCGAGGACCGGGTTAACAACGACCGCCACCAGTGCTGTTGACAAACAGGGTGTCGGCGGAAATTGTGCTACTATTAGTCGAAGACCATGAGGAGGGAAACATGTCAGGAGACAGAGGGAGAAGAGGAAAGTCAAGAATGTAGGACTGAGAGTTACAACTCTAAATGTGGGGACAATAACAGGCAAAGGTAGAGAGCTGGCTGACATGATGCAGAGAAGGAAGGTAGATGTTTTATGTGTCCAAGAGACCAAGTGGAAGGGCAGCAAGGCTCGCAGCATTGGAGCAGGGTTCAAACTGTTTTACCATGGTGTGGATAGAAAGAGAAATGGAGTAGGGTGGTCCTGAAGCCGGAGTTGGCAAATAATGTAGTAGAGGTGAAGAGAGTGTCAGATAGGGTGATGTGTCTGAAGGTAGAAGTAGAAGGTCTGATGCTAAATGTTGTCAGTGGTTACACTTCATGCAGCATGGTGGTGGTGCAGCTGGTAGAGCTACCACCTCTCAGCTAGCAGGTTGTTGGTTAAAATCCCAGTGGTCCTTTCTGGGTGGAGTTTGCATGTTCTCTCCGTGCATGTGAGGGGTTTTCTCCGAGTACTCCAGTTTCCTCCCACAGACCAAAAACATGCATGTTAGACTGATTGGTAACTCTAACTGCTCCTAGGTGAGAGTGAGAGAGTTAATGGTTTTTTTTTTTTTTGTTTGTCTCTTTGTGTCCCTGTGATGGACTGGAGACATGTCCAGGGTGTCCCCCACCTCTCGAACAGTGATAGCTAGACATGTGCACCAGTGAAACCCCGCGACCCTAAAAGGAAGAAGTGGGTAAAGATAATGGATGGATGGATGGATGGATGAATGGATGTGCTCCACCTGTTGGATGTGATGTGGAGGAGAAAGCTAAACCTTGGAAGGATCTGGATGAAGAGATAGAGAGTGGTGATCGAACCTGAATGGACATGCTGGTGAAGTAACAGAAGGGATGAACAAGTGAATAAACTAATTAAACTGTATGAAATATTAAAATAATAAATAAAAAAATCTTAAAGGTGAAAACTTTTTTTAATTTATTACTTTTGATAAATGTGGACCAGGAGTAAAAATACAGCTGTGTTGTTCAGTGTCTATAGAAAGTCTTCACCTTGGATGGTTAGTGCTTTTAATGCTGTTAGATAAATCAGTCATGTTGAATATAAATTAGCCTTTTTGACAAAATAAATAAAAAGAAAAATCTTCAGTGTCAAAACATAACAACATATCTAGAGTAACACCCAATTAGATTAAGATATGAGTGATAGCATACATATTCAACCCATTTAAAGTTACTGTCCTAACTTAACAGAGATCCAGCCACTTGGTGCTAGCAGTCACACAATTAGTGAAATGGAATCACCTGAGAACAGTGGATGTGTCTCAAGTGATTGAAGAATAGGAACACCTGTATCTGGAAATATTCACGGTTAAACAGCCTACTATTATTACACCATGAACACAAATGAAGACTCTAAGCAACTCAGAGAAAATATTTTTTAAAAGTACAATTCAGGAGATGGATACAAATTATTTCCAAGTTTGGTTAAATCCACCATCAAGAAACTGAAGGACTATGGTACACGTGTAAATCTACCAAGGACAGTCCATCCTCACAAACTGAGTAACTGTGAAAGAATGAGGCCTCCAAGATGCCTGTAACCACTTTAAAGGAGTTCAAAATTCAGCAGGTGACATGGGAAACTGTGCATACAGCAACTGTTTCCCATGTTTTTCACCAGTCTGAGCTTCATCGGAGAGTGGCAAAGAGAAAACCACTGTTGAAGAAACGTCCGAATTTTTTTTATATTTTGAGGAGAGAGATTAATTTAATACAATCTGAAATAAGGCTGAAACATAAAATGTGGAAAAAGTGAATTGCTGTTAATACTTTGGTTACCTTTATTTTTGGATCATTTTTACCCAAGTTCGTTCTTTTAAAAAAAAAATTCTATGATATGTATTGTCTCGCCACCTAGTGCCACAGCATGAATATTACAGTGTTTTTATTAAAATCCTTTTTACATAAATATGTGGGGTGACTGTGGCTGAGTGGTTAGAGCAGTCGTCCTCCAATGCAAGAGTTGGGGGTTCAATACCACCAGCAGTCACAGGCTGAAGTGTCCATGGGCAAGACACTGAACCCCTCATTATCTCCGTTGTTTGTCCCATCGTTTTATGAATGTGATAAAGCTCTGATTATTCTTTGTAGAGATCTAGCAGAGTGCTGTATGAATGGGTGAATGAGGGCACGGGTTGTGTTGTAAAGAGCTTTGAGTATCTTGATAAGCTAGAAAGGTGCTATACAAATACAGTCCATTTTACCATTTATAAATATGATAAAATATTATTTAAAAATATCCAGAGTAGTGTAAACAGCACTGTGAAATGCATTGTTTTAATTAACAAACAATACAAGGCTTGAAACTACTTTCACAGTGGCCATATACTTTTTCTAAAGTACGAAAAAAAAAGAAGACATTTTTCTCATTTCTAGACCACAGTGATAATATTTACATGAATGCTCCTGCGAACTCCTTGTAGATGTTGGATGCTGTCTATCACGGTGCGCTAAGATCCATAACTGCATCTGCACCATCACTGCACTCTGTATTCATTGGTCAATTTGTTATTACGAACTTCACACAGACTCTCCCACTGGCACATCTTCATCTTTCAATCACTTCTCGGTTTGTTGCCTTTATCTCCTCCTACATGTCTCTGCGTGAGTGCAACTACAGCGTGCGCTCTCAGGACATTATTACATGCAGTGTTCCCTCAGTGAGAACTGAATTTGGCAAAAGGGCCTTTTCCTACTCCGCTCCTGGAACACGTTGCAAAAAGATCTGAAGCTGTCGACTTTGACATCTCTAAGGGAGTTTAAACAACTGCTAAGTTCATAGCAGACAAGTTCCTGTTTTTAGTATTTTACATCACTTTATAATGCATCTGTTTTTGTCTCATTTTTATTTCTTCTATTTGTCATTTTTAATGATTTTATATGACTATATTATTGTGTGTGCCTTATTTGTGTTCTTTGTTTAAAACAGGTCAATGAGACTAAAGATTGAATGAAAGAAAAAAAAATCTTGGAAATAATTTGTACAGTATTTGATACCTTGTATCATACTATTTACACTGGGGTAAAACAAAATTCTTTCAGGATCCTCTTCTGAATATTAACTCTGCCTTATGCTCTTTAAAGTGCAAATTAGCTTAGAAAAACAGTTTTTAACTACAAGAAGGAAACTACACGTGTCAAACTTCTGTAATAGGGGAGAGTGCAGCTTTTATCTGTGGTAGAGTAGTAGAAGTAGGCTGAGTTTATGGGTTTCAGTCATGAAGCTGATTTCCTCTGAGCTCATGTGTTGTTTGATACCATAATAATATCCTGTCATCCATTAGTCATCGTGTCCGGAGACGAGCCTTGTTTGAGTGGAACTTTTTACAGCCTAATGTCAACACTTGCTTTCCACCAGCGACAGCGCTTCTGAGCCGGGGTATGTTGCAATTGGTACTTGCGACAAAGAGTTGCACTTATGTTTTCCACATAAGAACAGTCCGACTATTTCAGCTCACTTACGCTGGACGTGGAGTAACGTGAAGCCGACAACGAATACTGCCGAAGAAAAGAGAACGCCACCGCCTTATATAGAAGCCTAAAAATAACTGACCAATCAGCAGAGAGCACCTATGAGTCGAACCAATCAAAACGGAGACAATCCGAACTGAAACGGAGGCGCAGGCTGCAATTGGTCGACCGTGATGTCATTTGCGGTCGCCTAGGCTGCTCGCTGCTGATTGGCTAAGACGCTGCACGTGATCCGGGTGGGAGGAGGAGGGGCGGCGGGCTTGGAGGTTTGAATAGGGAAGTTTGCAGAGCGCAGTTGTCCGTCATCCAGTCCGCTGTTGTTTGCAAATATCTTGTGCTCGAGCGGAGAGGAGGAAGTGGCGAGTTGAAGGACGAGGACTGTTGATTTCACTGCTGCTGAAAACAAGTGTTTGTTCGCATCGCGAGGAATCCTTTTTATCGCTTTTATTTATTGTTTGTCGTCTGAAAACGTAGCTGTTCATAGTTTATTCTTACACAGACGTAGAAGTTCGGGGGAAAATGGATGTTTTACCAATGTGTAGTATTTTTCAAGAACTTCAAATAGTTCACGACACGGGCTATTTCTCAGCATTGCCGTCCTTGGAGGAGTACTGGCAGCAGGTAACTATTTTATGAAATATTTAATCTGTTTGTTTTCGGCTGGTTGTTTGTAAACGGAACTGAGCTGCGTTCACTGTCCTGTCATTGACCACGCCGCCGAGTTCAGCCAAGTGTTTTTATATTTATTTTTTTTTAATCATCATGTATACATGTATAACGGTTGTAAATGTATGCGTCCGTTATTTAGACGGAGCCCGTTTGCTCAGTTTTCTTGTTTTATTATCAGTTTCGTTCTGAAGTTGCTGGATCAGTGTCAGTCTGACAGCTGGAGGCTGTGCTGCGTTCACTGTGAATGGGAAGACAGCAACTCGATCAGCAGCAGCTCGCTGGTGCTTTTTCCCTTTGCAGCTTCTTCTTTTTGCCTCATGATGCGTTCACTCCAAAGAGAAGTGGAAGTGAGAGAATCAGATTTAGTCTTCTGCCTTGAGTTTTTACAATCTGCACAAATACCTTTTTTTATTTTTAGATTTAATAATTTTATTAATTAATTCCTGCATCAACCCTAGATTTAAAAGTGTTGCACAACATGACACATTCCTCCTTGCATATAGCCTGGAGGGAAACAAAAATCTTTATTTCACGTGTGTTATCTCCAAGCATCAAATCATGAGCATCTTGCTGTTTAACGGGCTCCACATCATCAAACTGGAGCGGGTCGGTGTGTCTGTGCTTCACTGGAGCTGCGGAGGCAGGATGTGCTCGCTGTCAGTGGCTGGAGGAGAAGCAGCTGAATGGCCCTTTGAGGCTGCAGGGGGAAATTGAGCAGCTTCCTTAAAAGGACTCTAAAAATGAGTTCAGTGAGTCATAATGGAGTGACACTGGTGCTCAGCGTGCAGAGCTCGGCTCACTCCAGAATGCCGTGGGTTCTTTGCTGAAGTTCAGTGGAGGAGAGTTGAGGCAAAGCTTGACGAAGTACAAACTGCTGATTTTTTATTTTATTTTTATTTTTTCCTGTTGAGTCTGGACTGTCACTTGTCTGGTGGAGGAATTGTTCCATCCATTTTAGTTTTGTGTGTAAATTAGTGCTACAAAATGATACAAATATGTACCCAAGTTCTAACACAAGCCTGATGCTTAAAGTGCAAGGATAGCTGGGATTTCCTAGTTTGCACTTCCTGCTTTATGCAAATATTACACCATCAAAGCGTATTTGGGACGTGCACATGCATGATTTAAGAGGATTCCCTGGTGTGAGTGAACCGCCTCTCTTTTATTTTTTCAGACCTGCTTGGAGTTGGAGCGCTACCTACAGAGCGAGCCTTACGTCTCCACGTCCGACCTCAAGTTCGACAGCCAGGAGGACCTTTGGAGCAAGCTGATTTTGGCCTGCGGGGATAAGCCCAAGGCCGAATATGACCCGAGGCTGCCCTCGGCCCACGAGGAGGACCATCAGGACAGCCACATCTTGGACAGCAACAGTGTGAATTCGGACGCCAGTAGCGAGGCTTCAGACAGTTCAGAGGAGCTCTCGCCCATGCACAGCTTTACCTCCAACCCTTTGGGTTCTGTCTTGGTGGGCTCTGGACCTTTTAGCCCTTCTGTCATCAGCACTCCCCCGTCCTCTCCGGAGGCCACGCCGGAGGCTGGGGCCGTCGTGAACGGCTGGGTGGCCTCGCACGCCGAGCTGCACTTGCCAGTGAAAATCAGGAGCAGCGGGACAACGGCGGTGGCGGCGAAGGGTTCGGACAAGACTGGACTGTGCGGGGAGGCGTCTCCGGACGGCCGGAGGAGAGTGCACAAATGTCACTTCAACGGGTGCCGCAAGGTTTACACGAAGAGCTCGCACCTAAAAGCACACCAGCGCACTCACACGGGTGAGTTTCAGTCTGACGGCGCCACATGTGATGAGTGTAAACAGAGAGCAGGAACCTGAGGAGGCGGGGCCGCCGTCATCTGTTTGGGCTTAAAATAAAAACCAGGTTTTATTGAGGGAACGCCGGAAGTGCTGCTAATTCAGTCTTCCACCTAAATGACACCGTCCAGCCGTTGTGTAATGTAATTAAAGGTCTGTGTTGCATGCTGTCCTCAGCTGGAGCGCTGCGAGCATTAGCTCCGCTTGGCTGGATATCTAAACTGTGACCTAATCTGTGTGGAATGTGACTGACGGAGCCAGGGGGGGAGGGAGGGAGGGAGGGGGGCCGCACATGGGAGATAAAAGAACTTGAAAACAGATTGAGTTTCACCATGGGAAAGGGGTGAACGGGTGGGGGGAACTAAAGGGGTCTGAGTTTGGAAAGCCTTGAATGGTCATTTGTATGTTTTTGTAGTTGGATCATGACGTGGCACCTCGTGGCTTCATTTCCGTCTTTTTATTTCTTTTATATTCTACATCACAATAGCAACCCCGTTAGCATTCTTGGCATGCTTCAGGTTGCATCAAAACAACGCTGAGCCAACAGGTTTGGTGGAATTTGAGCGCTTGTCAGCACCTTTGCTATCACACCCCCACCCCCGGGCTGACTGATTGGAATAATAACAGCAATCTCCGAGGGATGAACACAGCTCTTTGTTGTAAAGTTTTCGCTCCGTTCATTGTGTCCCGTGTCTGCTGTACAGGTGAGAAGCCGTACAGGTGCTCGTGGGAGGGCTGTGAGTGGCGCTTTGCGCGGAGCGACGAGTTGACCAGACACTTCAGGAAGCACACGGGGGCCAAGCCATTTAAATGCAATCACTGTGACAGGTAAGCTGCAGACCATGATACGGCTGCTTTTTGTTTCTCTGCGTCATCTGAGCCACGACACAGATCTGAACAGATTAACAGCGTTGCTGTGTTTCACTCAGGCAGGCAAAAGTGTAGAGCTCCATCCATCCACCCACTTCCACCTCATCTGGGAGGACTCCAAGGCGTTCCCAGTGAGTTCTGGGTCTTCCCTGGAGTCTCCTCCCAGTCAGACATGTCTGAACCACCTCAACTGGCTCCTCTCGATGTGGAGGAGCAGCGGTTCTACTGAGTCTCTCCTGATAACTGAACTTCTCACCCTGTCTCTAAGGGAGAATCCAGTTATCCTGCAGAGGAAACTCATTTTAACTTCTTGTATCTATGATCTCATTCTTTCAGTTACTACCCAGAGTTCATGACCACAGGTGGGCGTAGGAACGTAGTCTGACTGTAGAGAACTTTGCCTTACAGCTCAGCTCCCTCTTCACCACAACGGACCGGTACAAAGTCCGCAATACTGCAGACTCTGCATAAATCTATCTATCTATCAGTCTCACGCTCCATTCTTCTCTCGCTCATAAACAAGCCCGTGAGATACTTGATCTCCTCCACTCGAGGCAAAACCTCACCCTCGACCTGAAGTGAGCAATCCGCCCTTTTCCCGCTGAGGACCATGGTCCCAGATTTGGAGGTGCTGATTCTTATCCCGGCCGCTTCACACTCTGCTGTGAACCGCTCCAGTGAGAGCTGGAGATCACGGCGCGATGACGCCAACAGGACCACATCATCTGCAAAGAGCAGAGATGAATCCTGAGGCTCCCTGGCTGCACAGAGAAACTCTGTCCATAAAGGTTATGAACCGAATTGTGACAACGAGCAGCCCTGGTTACAGCTCGACACTGAAACATATAGTAACGCCAGGTTTTTGAATATTGTCCAAAAAAGTCGAGCCAATTCAGCTAATAGTGACTAAAGGAGGAGAATATTTGTGAATGTTGATGCCATGATTTGCATAACTATGTCAACTGACCTTCTTGGTTCTTCATGTCCCCAGATGCTTCTCCAGGTCTGACCATCTGGCTCTTCACATGAAGAGGCACATCTAAAGCAGGACCGGCACCAACCAAGCAACACGAGGGGATTTTTTTTTTTTACCTTTTTTTTTTTCTTAGAATGGGAAAAAAAAAAACCATCAAACGCCATCTCCCGACCAGTCTCTTGGTTGAACTGTCCCAGAGCAGAGTGGCGGGAGTGTGTTCCAGCCAAAGCATGCCGTTTTGCACCGTACTGAGAACCCAGTGCCTCCGGACCCGTCCTTTTATGGAGAGGGGTGCTCTGAAGGTTGACTGTCGCAACAAGAGGACAAAATCATGGATCGGGTGGGGGAAGGAAAAAAAAAAGTTTTCAATTAATGACACAAAAAAGAGCGAAGCATAAAGAGTGAATGAAACGTGCGTATGGTGCATGATGTTTTGGGGACGTCTCCCACGCAGCAGATACACTGGTACTTTACAAACCTGTCTGATGTAAGCATGGTGCACTGTGAATGTCTGATTGGCTGACCGGCCCCCCCACTTAGAGGAGCGAAGGAAGAAGAGGTGGATCGGTGTTGGGGCTGGTACCAATGTTGCTGTGGACCGAGTGAGTTTCTGGGGGGAACATTATTCCTGCTGTTTTCCCAAGTGGCAGTGTGAGGACAAGTCTAGCACCCTGACTCTGAAATGGGGGGGACGATGCTTCTCTAGTCGAACCAGAGAGAGAAGCATGTCACCATCTGGTCTGTAACCCAGGGGTTGAAGAACACCCCTCTCCCTCCATCAGGTCACTATGACAGGAGCTTCGTTTGGTAATTTTCTTTATTTTTATTTTTTGGTGCAGCTACTAAATGTGCAATGTGTTATGTAGCCTGGTTTATAATTTTTTACAAGCTACAAAGCTCATTTTCTAGTCCCGACTATAAGCTGTGTGCTTAGGGGTATAACACGACTATACTATAACTTCCGTATCATAGACAGGTGTTGCATGGTTCTAGGGTTTCTTCAATTCCAGTTTCCACTGTAATCAGGACTGCAAATAGTTTCAATAAAAGTGCAGCTAAAACGGTTAAATGTTACAATGTTGTACATAAAACCTTGATTTTTTTTCTGTTTTCACATTTGCATCTATCTCTTGTTCCGGTTTCCTTTTAATGTGTACACTACTCCACATATTTTAATTTTAAAGTTTTGTTTTTGTCTGCGGGACTCTAACAAAATGTACTTATTATGCCGAGCCACTAGGTGGCGATATTGTCCATCAAATGTTAACGTTAAAATTCAAAGAAGAGAACGTTCTTTGCTTGGCTTAAACTTCAAAACAATTTTATTTATTATTCTTTTGGATACTGTTTACAACTTCCACTCAGTTGTTAACCATTTCAGCATGTAAACAAAGTTTTAAAGTTGAAAGGATCAGAATAAAAAGATGACTTAAAAGAAAAAAAAAAGGCGGTAAAGCTGCTCCATTGTCGTTTTGGTTTCTAGGACACAAAGTGATCGTGGCCGTGCACAAAATGGACCGGTTCATCACTGAATCTGAAAATCCCGATAGTTTTCCAGTCCACTCAAAAGCACCAACAATGGAGTTATTTATTTTTTTAATTTAGAAAAGTTTTTAGAAATTTATCTGCGAGTTTGTGCTTAGAAGAACGACACAAACCACAACATGCGTTTTATATTTTTGTTTTTATATACACAGTATTTGGAGTAGTGTAGATTCATTCATTGAATGCCTCGAGGACTAATTTTTTTGCATATTTTAAATTGTGTACTTTGTATCTAATAATGCACTGTTGACCTTAATGGTGCCTTATGCAAGTGGCTCAGCCCTGTGGCAGTCGAGGAACGCTCCCGGGATGCCACGTCTGTTGTCCGGGTGATTTGACGAGCTCCATCAAGGCTCAGTTACAACCGATCTGTGGTCGTGACGTGATCCGACTGTTGTAAAACTAGAAATGTTCACAAAAATACAGATTCTCAGTTGATTGCCTTTCTTTGTTTGTACATTTCTGAGTTGGAGCATCTGTAAAATAAGTCTGATTATGTATTTAGCACTTTTAATTGGGTTTACTACTGTGCAGCATGTAAAGAATGTCGAAGTTGTGCAGCACAGAGGTACAAATGACTAAGAAATACAGTGGTGGTCTTTCCTCCACCAGTACCACCCTCCCTCTGCAAGTGAGACTGAAGAAAAAGCTAAAGATTTATTGTAATTAACAGGCTGCAGTCGGACAGGCCTCGCCTTGTACTGCCTCTCGGTAATGAATTGCTAAAGGCTTTGTTGGCATGGAATCTGTCACAGACTGCTGACTGTGTAGGTTGCTTATTGACCTGTCTGGAGCGCGTTGTTTTAGCCAAGCTGCAACATTATTATGGAAACCACTGAGATGAGCGGGTGACCAGGGGTGGGGGGCGATCATCAGTTGACTGTATATTAAAGTTTCGGCAAAAGAAAATTGTATCTTTGTCGTTGAACATTGAGGATGATGGATTTCTAATGAGGGCGACACAGTGGCTCAGTTTGTAGAGCTGTTGCCTCTCGGCGAGGTCACCGGTCAAAATCCCGGCCATGGCCCTTTCTGGTGGAGTTTGCATGCGTGGATTTTCTCCCACAGACCAAAAACATGCATGTTAGTCTGATTGGTAACTAAATTGTCCCTAGGTGTGAGTAAGCGAGTGAATGGTTGTCTCTGTGTCCCTGTGATGGACTGGAGACCTGTCCAGGTGTCTCTCTTGTCTCGCACAGCGATAGCTGGACATGGGCACCAGATACCCCTACGACCCGATAAGGAAGAATCGGGTAAAGATGATGGATGGGTGTATTTATGATGGAACACCAGAGCCCAAAACAAGGCCAGGGGTTTAATTATTAGTACTTGAGGATAAAGTGATCTGTGCCCCCCCACCCCCCCAGGTTGGCAACCGCGCTTTAGGAATCCAATGTTGCTGCAAGTCGCATTGTGACAAGCTCCATCCGATGTATAGATTTCAGATGAGGACGAACTTCAAACTGCTTATTGCGGTAGATCTGGGAGTGCTGGCGATGCCTCTGGTGGGCAAAGAGCAGCCGAAGTTCTGTACAAACAGCAGCCGATACTCCAAGTGATAATTGAGCCTTGATTTAGCTCCATTTTCTTCTTTGCATCTTTTAAACATTTCCATCATCTCTTTCATCCCACCACCTCAGCTGTTCTCTCACACACAGCTCTTTGTTCTCAACTGAATCTTTGTACAAAAAAAAAAAAACTTTTGTAAAATTGTTATGTTTATGCTTTATGAAAATTTTATTTGAAATTGTTTTGCAAAATTGTTATATTTCTGTATGAATGTATTTTTTATTGGAATAATAAGAAATTCTTATCTGACGTTGGCTTGCTTCCTTTGTGTCACCAGTCATTTCAATTCAAAAATACTTTATTAATTCAAAGGTAAATTAAATGTTGTAACTCATCATCCTGGATTCATTAAAGAGTTGTTCTAGATGCTGATAGCTGTGGGCAGGAAGGATCTCTTGTAGTGGTCTGTCCTACAACAGATCTGAAGAAGTCTCTGACTGAAGATACTGTTGTTGTGACAGTCTGATGAAGAGGATGCTGAGGGTTGTCTATAATGTTCTTCATTTTACGAAGAATCCTTCTTTGAACAATCATCTCCAAAGGTTCTAGAGGAGTCCCTAGAACTGAGCCAGCCTTCTTTATGAGCTTGTTGATCTTTTTTAAGTCATTTGCTCTGGTGCTGCTGCCCCAGCAGATGATGGCAGAAGAGCTAACGCTCTCTACAACAGACTTATAGAAGATATGCAGCATCTTGCTGCAAACATTGAAGGACTTCAACTTCCTCTGTCTCTTCTTGTAGACGGCTTCACTGTTGCATCTCCAGTCCAGTCTGTTGTCCAGGTGAACCCCAAAGTATTTATACTTCTCCACCACCTCCACTTCTTCTCCCATGATGGAAATAGGGTTGGACCTGTTCCGGTTTCTCCTGAAATCTACAATCATCCTTTGTTTTGTTCAAATTCAAAATGAGATGATTGTTTCCACACCATGCCACAAAGTGGTCCACCAGTTCCCTGTACTCAGCTTCTTGTCCATCTCTGAAACACGTGACCACTGCAAAGTCATCTGAATATTTCTGCAGACGACAGGAGTCTGTTTTGTACTGGAAATCTGAGGTGTACAGAGTGAAAAGGAATGGTGCGAGTACAGCCCCTTGTGGTGCTCCTGATCTACTGACCACCTGGTTAGACGCACAACCCTTCAGTCTCACAAACTGGGTCTGTTTGTCATGTAGTCTTTAGATCCAGGTGAGGCCTCCACGTGTCTTCTGGAGTTTCTGACAAACTTAAATTTTCGGACAATTTCTCAGTTTATTCACTGAAAGATTTTTTTCTCTTTTTATTTTTACATTTGGTTGGAGGTAAAAAAAAAACAAAGTCTGCTATTCCTTCTGGATCTGCATGATTGGGTAAATTAGTCTTTTTAAAAATGTTTTTACTGCTCCTGACATAAATTGTTGCTTATAAATGTGTTTGTCGTGCTCCTCCGGCACTTTCTGGGTGTTTTCCCCCTCCGACGTCCCAGAGAAGTTTCCCACGTCTGAAATTCTCCTAAACATTTAAAACTCACTGCTCCCTTCTCAGAACAAGCCTGCTCTAATCAAAGCAGCATAAATAATTTATCTCCATCTCTTACAGCCCATGGCGTTCAGTTTTAGAGCGGCTTTTATGCGTTTTGTTAGATAATTATTCTACGCAGATGATACACAACAGCAGTGGATAAACCAAATAGGCTGATTTAAATTTTACGAAAAAATAAGGTTGTGAAAAAAAAAAACACTGTGCTTTGATGGTGATGACCTCAAATGGGCAGGCAACTTATTACATCTGATTTCCAGTAAAAGCCTGGTGGTTTCTAAATGAAGCTTTCCCTCCTCTTCGGTAATTAGGCCTCCCAGCTTCAGAGTGTTGGAAAGTGTTGTTTTTGTGCCTGAAATGCTGAAGCTCCTTGATCTTCCCAAACTCTTACCCCGCTTGATTTTTGTCAACATCAGTTCTAGCAATTGTGCATAATGCTAAGAGCAACAGCCGAAAGCAGAACAACTAAACTTGGAATCATGTTCATTCAACCTTTATTTCTATAGTTAGTCTCATTGAGCCTCGATGACTCATATACAAGAGAGACCTGTTTATAACAAAGAATTATGACAACAGTAGACAATCATAAAAGAAAGCATATGAACTGAAAAACAAATGTAAGAAAATGATATTTAAAAAACGAAATAAAAACAGCTGTATTCTTGGTTTTAACCCTTGAATTGCAACAATACAAAAAGAACCCTCTTCTTGAAGTGGGTCATCGTGGGTAAAGTTTCCCATAAATCTGGCACTAGGATAACTTCTTCCTTTGATGTATCCAGTACTAATGTCCACCATATTCTTTCTCACACTGATATTGTAACAGTGACCTAAACCCAAAGGATTACTGGACGCCAGTCATTTTTAGATGTTTAAATCTCAGCGAACTGAAGATTTGTGAGGTTTGAAAATTTTCTCATAAGAATCTCTGAACTGCAGTACTTCCAGCTTTACTGTTAATCATTTTAAAGCTACAAGTCATTTTTTTATTTGAGTCATTTAATTTGAGTCATTTTTAATTTACAAAGCATGGTAAACATCATAAATGTTAGTCACAAGGGACATGTCTCCACGTAGACACAATCAAGACCTAACTCTGTGATTTGTGGAAAATTCATTGGGGTATAGACCAAAGCTAAACCATCTTCAAGGTTATTGTTAATTTCTGTATTTTGTATTTTCAACTTGACAAAAAATCTTTCCAATAAAATGGCTAAATAATATGACTGTGTTACATTTGTGTTTTAGTGAAATGTCTTCAGATTCAATGTCAGAAATCTGGTCACCTTAGACTAAGTCTGCTCAATCAATTCATTCTTTGAATTTTATGGCGTGGCTGATGTGTGGCGCATGACCTGGACCCCACATGCAATCATTGTAAACAAGTCAAGTCAAGTCATATTTATTTATAGAGCACAATTTAAAACAGATAGACTGTTATCAAAGTGCTTAACACTAAGGGTAACACTGAGAAATAAAAAGCAGTAAGAATATACCTTAAAAAATTAAAACAACAGCATTAAAATGAAGACATGGAACAAGATATACTAAATCAACTCACACAGTATGAAACGCCAGAGAGAACAGATATGTTTTTAGCAGGGATTTGAACACAGGAAGGGAGGTGGCATGCCTAATGTTGGGGGGTAGGTTGTTCCACAGTTTGGGACCCATGACTGAAAACGCCCGATCTCCTCGGAGCTTCAGTCGTGTTTTTGGAACAACCAAAAGCAGCTGATCGGATGATCTCAGAGCCCGAGAGGGAACATATGGTTCCAGTAGCTCAGAGAGGTAGATGGGTGCGAGGCCATTTAGGCACTTATAGGTCAGGAGGAGAATTTTGAAATCAATCCTAGTTCTCACAGGAAGCCAGTGTAGGGAGGACAGAACTGGTGTGATATGCTCATACCTCGGTGTACCGGTTAAGAGCCGAGCTGCAGCATTCTGGACGAGCTGTAGCCATGAGATAGAGGCCTGGCTGACCCCAGCATACAGTGAATTACAATAGTCCAGGCGGGTTGTGATGAATGCATGGACTAGTGTCTCAAGGTCGGGTCTAGACAGCACTGGCTTGAGCTTAGCTACCTGCCGCAGTTGGAAGAAGCTTCTCTGCAGAACCGAACTGATCTGTTTGTCGAACTTAAAATCCGAGTCAAAAACCACTCCAAGGTTTTTAACAGAGTGCTTCAGATAAGGCTGAAGGGAGTCCAGGTTCACAGGATAAGAGGCGGCAGCAAACTCCAGCTACACTCCTGCATACATTCTGGACCTGTCCCAAACTGGACTTTTGGCAATCTATTTTTGACACCTTCTCTGGGATATGTGGGAGAACTGTTCACCCATCACTGTTCATCTCACTGTTCAGGGTGGTCCCTGTGGATACGTCCTTCAGCAAGTACAAGGATTGCTTTTGGCTCTCTTCTGGCCAGAAGACTTGTTTTGTGCAACTGGAAGGACCCACACCTCCCAGCATATGTACATTGGATAAGAGAAGTGATGCATCATCTTCATCTAGAAAAAAATCAGATATACCCTGAAGGGTTGGGACACTTGGCAGTCTTTTATGTTGTATGTGGAAAACTTGTCAATGCCTGTTTTTCATCAATTCAGTTTCAATTTAGTGAAATTTAGTTTTAAACCATTAAATTCAGTTTGTGGGAAGTGGTGGCACAGAGGTTAGAAAGTGTGGGTTTGTGAGGTCACCAGTTCAACTCTCTGGACCGACAACATCAAAATGGGGGTGGGAAAGGGGAAACACCCACACCTGCCTCTACCTACACTTTCCCCACTCTGGGCCATTGAGCAAGGCCCTTAACCCTCACCATCTGCTTCCCCGGGTGCTCTAGATAGCAGCTCTCTGCTCCACACAGAGAGCTGTGGTAGCTCGGTGGTCCATGGTTGCATCAGGAAGGGAATCCGGAGTAAAAACAATCACCAAGTCTTCATGTGAGTTAGTTGCTGTGGTGACCCCTGAAGAAGGGAGCAGATGAAAGAAGGCTCTTCATACAGAGGAAGCCTTGCAGAACCAGATTAGTTCACCCAGCGCTGTTTCTATTTCTTCATGAACAAATCCATTCCACTTGATGAATGGGAGAATACTCAAACCACTTGTTGTACCATTAACTCTAAAATAGTTATTGAACCAGGTGTTTCCATATGTAGGTAAATGTAGATGTTTAACCCATTAAAATACACCAAAATGCAGGAAATGGTATCTACTTTATTCAAAAATTTCTGGGGGAGGACTCCCAGATCCCCCACCAGTGTGTCCCCTGTCCCAGTATGCTGAGGGGGTGTTTGTCCTTTCATGGCCATAAAAGAACATTTAAACCCTGTTTCTGCTGCATTCTGATTTATTCAGACACGGACCCTGCTCTGACACGTCTGCTTTGGGATCTGACCTGTTTGGGTCGTTGGCCACGCACATCCGCTGAGTGCAGTGGCTGAATGAACGTACCTTTGGGTGATGGATCGCTTCCTGGCAGTAGTCCATCTGAAGCTTAACAAATTTTTACCTTTTCAAGGCCAGTCAGCTCGCGGTGAAATGGCCACGTGCGGCTGGTGGATGTATGGCAGGCCATGTCACAGGGTCAGCCCTTAAATGGTTTGGGTCCTACCTCTCTGACAGAACCTTCTGTGTCAACATCAAAGATTTTAGTTCGGCATCAACAGCGCTCCAGTGGGGGGTACCGCAGGGGTCCATCCTCGGTCCCCTTCTCTTTTCCTTATACCTGCTGCCACTAGGTGCTATCTTCTGCAAACACGACATACCCTTTCATTTCTATGCCGATGATTGCCAAATTTACTTCCCCCTGAGGCACAGAGGCACATGCTCTATTCAGCCTCTTCTTGACTGCCTGGCTGACATCCGGGACTGGATGGCTTTAAACTTCTTAAGCTTCAATGAGAAGAAGTCTGAAGTCATGCTGTTCCATCCCAGTGGCTCACTCATGAACCATGGCATTGACCTTTTCTCTCTAGCCCCGCTAGAGAAACAAAAGGTCACTAATCTGGGGGTGATAATGGACCCGTCCTTAAAACTCAACAGTCACGTAAACATGATGGTCAAATCCTGTTCTTTTCAGCTGAGACGGCTGTCTAAGCTGAAGCCTATACTCTCCAAAAAGAACCTTGAGACAGTGATCTACGCCTTCATAACATCTAGGCTTGATTACTGCAATTCACTTCTGTTTGGAATCAGTCAGTCCTCCATTGCTCGTCTACAACTGGTCCAAAATGCTGCAGCCCGATTTTTAACTGGTACAGGCTATAGAGAGCACATCACCCCAGTTTTGGCCTCCCTGCACTGGCTACCCATTCACCTTCGGATCCATTTCAAAATTCTCATGTATGTTTTTAAATCACTGAACAGTTCCGCCCCATCCTATCTCACTGATCTTCTGCAGCCATATGTCCCACCGCGCTCTCTGAGGTCAGCAGACCAGATGCTTCTCTCAGTCCCAGAAACCCGTCGTAAGCTCAGAGGTGACAGGGCTTTCTCTGTTGCAGGTCCACGACTGTGGAATGAGTTGCCACTGAGTGTCCGGCAGGCTCCCACACTCTCAGTCTTTAAGTCTCGCTTGAAGACCCACTTCTATTCGCTTGCCTTTAACACGGTGTGATTTGTTTTGGTCCGGTCTGTTCTCTACTCTGTTGGCCATTTTAGTTAGCTTCTGCTGCTATTTGTATCTGTATTTCTATTTTTTGTTTTCCTGTCTGCTGTGCATGTTTGGTTCTTTTGTACAGCACTTTGGTTGGCCTTGTTGCTGTTTTAAGTGCTATATAAATAAATTGGTATGGTATGGTATGTTATCATGTAATTGGATCACGGCTGATCCTGACCCAATTTGAAGCCCGACCCGGCCCGCCTATTCATCACATTATCATGGCCCAGCCCGCCCCAAATTTGGGTGGGGCCGGGCTTAGGTCTTGGGTTAGAAATGACAGCTCTTATTAGTGCTTAACTGGAGAACTCAATCCAACCCTCTGGGCTCCTGTCTGCCCACATATGAGATAAGTAATAGTTATATTTAAAAAAAAAACATAAAAAGAAACAACCAAATATGCAAATATTACCGTAAATATCAAACGTGTACCGAATAAATAAATTAATAAATAAATAACACTCCCATATTAAGGTGTGTATTATATACCATAACTTACGGTAATCATTTCAGAGCAATAACTCTGTACAATCGCCCTCCAATACAAATAAAATGTTGTACATACTGCCATTAAAGGACCTAACAGCCAAATATTGAGTCAAACACAAACTTAAGAAAAATACTGGTTGATGGAGGCCGATCCTATGCTTTCTTTTGCTCCTCGCTGCCTGTTACTGCAGTGACATTCCTTATGACATATTCCATCGCTTTAACAGAGTCAATAGACACCTTGTCCATCCCTCCATGTGTGATGTGACACTGTGCAAGAAAAAGAAGACCATACCAGACACCTGGTTGGTTCTGCAGGGGTCGCCTCACCTCCGCGAATGTCGCTCGAGTTGTGCCTTTGCCACGCTTGGGGTGTAATCAGCTGTGATGAACATGGATGATTCTTTGAAGTGGATCAGGCCACCGCTGTGTGCTCATTGTAACATTGCCACACAATCTTGATAATAATGCATCCTGGCCATGATAGCTCTTGATTTATCATCCAAGCCTCTTCTGCCCAGCGTCCAGTGTATGTGGTCTATCAACGGTGACTTGTCCATCTTCAGCGCCTCCGTTAGCATCTTGGTTATCACTGCAGGGGTGCATGAGCCTGGCAATTCAGGAAGTCCAATAATCAGAGTCAGAGTCAGAGAGTCAGAGTTTCTTTATTGTCATTCGCACCTCATGTGGTACATGTGGTGGAGCGAAATTATGTACACAGGGTCCCAGTTACATCCAACAATAAAATGTATAAGAAAAACAGTAATAACATCTAAGATATGAACTAAGAAAAACATCAACTAAATATACACTAAGCACTTATAACATAAAACATTGAACATCAGCACAAACATGAACATGAGTCTGTGAGCAGATGTGCACGCATGAACACATCAACATTGAAACAGATCAGCAGCAACATGAAACAGATCAGCAGCAACATGATATGGTTTTTCACAGTGATTATTCTAGTTAGAGATTCATGAGTCTAACAGCCTCAGGGTAGAAGCTGTTCCTCAGTCTAGTGGTTCTACACTTAATGCTCCTTAACCTCCTTCCTGAGGGGAGTGGGGCAAAAAGTGTGTGTGCTGGGTG
>NC_056517.1:12304929-12314957 GCF_014905685.2 Nematolebias whitei | reverse complement strand
TATATATCTCTATATATCTATATATATCTATATATCTATATATCTATATAGATAGATAGATAGATAGATAGATAGATAGATAGATAGATAGATAGATAGATAGATAGATAGATAGATAGATAGATAGATAGATAGATAGATAGATAGATAGATAGATAGATATGAACACTAAAATAAATGTAACTTTGCTACTTTGCAGAATTTCACTTACTGCGGGCGGGTTCAGAACCGAACCCCTGCAATTAACAAGGGACTACTGTATTGTCATCAGTTCATCACATTATTGAGCTGCATATTATATGTTGGCTGTTACAACTTTGTTACTACTTTGCTCCACAGCACAGATGAGCACCAAAGGTGGGATGGCTTTGACCTTTGTTCCCACCTCGTGCCATTCAGAAATCACACCGAGGTGGTGCAAAGGCATTTCAGTTACAAACTGAGGTATCCTGTGAAATAAAGAGCCTAGAGAGAGTGCAGGTCCCAGACAGGTGGGTCTTGTCAGAGGTGATTGCCACCAGAGTATATAGGTGGAGCTGATCCAACACTGGGCAGTGATCCGTTTGCTCACAACTGTTGAAGGCTTCCATTTGTGCTCACTAACCCTTATGGGAGTTTTGAAAAAAAACAGTTCCTTAGAGGAATCTGTGGTTCAGTTGGTCCTCCTGTCCATGACGAGTCGTTTCGTGGCCTGTTAGTTCAGTGTTCCGGTCAATGTCATCTTCAATGAGACTTCCGCCTTTATAAAAGATTCAAGGTTGGAAATTTTGTTCTGTCCTCTGTTTGTGCCTTCCCATTTGCTCTTTCGAGTCTTGCTTGTTCCTCATCACTCACCTGTTTGTGTGGAACCTCTTGCCTCCTCGTCCAAGTCTGAAACAAGAACAAGAATCAATAAGTTCCACTCTGTGCAAAATCCAGTTTCATTTACTTTACCCAGTCTCATAATTGGTTACCCTCTCTTTACAGATAGATTTTTTCCATCTTTATTTATACAGGTTAATCCTATTGAGCCTCGGGGACTCATTTACAAGAGAGACCTGAAATTTTTAATTTCCAGTCCAGTTCCCCCTCCCCTATAAATAAACCCATTCTATGTCTTTATACTGAGTCTGTGTGTAGGGCGGCATGGTTGCTTAGTTAGTAGGGCTGTTGTCTCTCAACGAGAAGGTCACCGGATCGAATCCTGGCCTGTGGCCTTTCTGGGTGGAGTTGGCGCGTTCTCTCCGTGAATGCGTGGGTTACCTCTGGGTACTCTGGTTTCAGCTCTAGATCAAAACCATGCATGTTAAGCTGACTGATAACTCTAAATTGTCCCTAGGCAAGAGAGAGAGAAAGAATGGTTGTTTGTCTCAATTGTCTATGTGATGGACTGGAGACCTGTCCAGGGTGTCCCACACCTCTCACAGAGTGACTGCTGGATACCAGCACCACACCAGTGACCCCTGTGACTCAAAAAAAAAAAGAAGTGGGTAAAGATAATGTATGTATGTATGTATGTAAGCATGCATGTATGTGTTAAAGACGAGAGCTGGCTGCGGGCCACCGGTCCCGGAAACCCCCTCCAGCCCATGTCTTTCCCCCCGGCTCGAATCTCCCTCAGAAGTGTCAACTCTCATTATCAATAAATCAAGGAAACATCAATTACGTTTTATCAATTATATTTAAAAATGGCAGGAAAAGGTTACAATTTACAGCGCTAGTCTCTCCGGTCTATGACGCGGTCACAAAACCTGGAAGAGCCCCGATGTCCCGTGTCATTACTCATTTATAGGGTCCTAGACTCCTCCTTCGCAGAAGGGGAGCTCAACCTGTAAGTGTATGAGGGGACGTGACTAAAGCCCCCAGTATACTCCCACGTATGTCCATACGCAGAGGTACGCACGTACGTACGCACAGGTACGAGCATACCCCACAGGGCATGTCCGTGCAAAGCTCAATTTTTACAACCACATACGCGTACGCCGTGTCACAATATAAACTGCCCGGCGACGAACTGTTTTGTATGCGACACCAATGTTTTAAATTCCCCTTCTTCATCCCTGATCTGGCCTTTTGTTTTTTGCCAAAAGGCAAGTGATCTTTTCCTCCTCCATTGATGCAATGACTGAAATGGTGAGAAATGAAGGAATTTGTCACAAGCAAATTAAACGCAGGCCCAGCGTGGCTGCGGGAGGGTCTGGAGATTTCCTGGTGGGCTGGTCTGATGTGTGGGCTGCAGAGCTAGCGCTCCCTGCTTTTTTAATTTATTTTTCAGATCTTTTTATGAACAACATATAAACATAGAACACCGCTGTAGCTGAGGCTGCCAGCATTCTTTTTTTTTTTTCCCAACCTGCCAATCAATCCAGTAGGCGTGTCGGCAAATGACCAATCGGCGGCCTCAATTTGACCCAAAGGTAAACGCCCCTTGTCTGTGAAGCTGCTCTGCAGCTGCTCAGGGTGTACGCTGGAGTACGAAGTCTGAACCCTCTGCGTACGGTACACGTACGTATGCGTGAACGGACATATGTGGCAGTATACCGGGGGCTTAAGTGTGATCTCAATGAATCTTATGTGGTTCTGATGTGTTAGGAAATATGAGACGGTGCTTCAAAAGCCTTTCTACGTGATGTGGCAAGCAGATTAAACTCTATTCCTTGACTGATATTGAAATCCCAGGGAGACTCTCTTAGAGCTGCTGGCCCAGTTTAACCCAATCAGAACCAGGTCATAATTTCATTATAATCTCATCTCTGAGCAGATCAAAACCATAGGACCAGTCTAGATAAAAATAATATCCAACATATGTATGCACTTTGTATGTAAGTATGTATGTAAGTATGGATGGATGGATGGAGTCTCTGTGTACCTTCTTGGTCCACTGGATATTTGAGTCATGTGAAGTTGTTGAACACACCAATATGACAGAACAGAGCACTCGAGGCAAAGCATAGGGCACAGCCAATGCCGAGATTGTAATCACTGCGCTTCACTCCCGTGATATCGTTATTGGTCATCTTTTAATTATTTCAGTTTATTTATATAGCACCAAGTCAGGGAGTGGTGGCACAGAGGTTAGAAAAGATGTGCCTGTGAGCGAAAGGTCGCTGGTTCAATTCCCTGGACCGACAACATCAAAATGTGAGTGGGAAAGGTGAAACGCCCATACCTGCTTCCACCCTCACCTACCACACTCTGGGCCTCTAAGCAAGGTCCCCAACCCCCACCATCTGCCCCACCCCCGCAGTGCACTATATGGCAGCTCCCTGCTCCACAAAAAGGGCAGTGGTAGCTCGGTGGTCTGTGGTTGTGTCAGGAAAGGCATCCGGCATAACAACAATTGCCAAGTCATTGTGCAAATTAGTACGCTGTGGCGACCCCTGAAAAAGGGAGCAGCTGAAAGAAGAAGAAAACAATATATATAGCACCAAGTCAAAATAAAAGTTTTCTCAGGGCACTGTGCAAAAGCACTGACATACATTATAAAAGCCAATTAGTAAAAGTAATCTAAGGAAGCAGCAGATTGTGTTGAACTGTTGCTTCGTCACAGTCTCCCATCCTGAGCAAGCACAAAGAAGACAGTGGAAAGGAAAACTCCCTTTTAACAGGAAGAAACCTCCAGCAGAACCAGGCTCTGGATGAGCAGCCATCTGCTTTGACCGGCTGGGGTTTGAGAGGACAGGAAGTAGAAACAGACAATCACAGGATGGCAGGTCCAGGTGTACTTTCTACAGGAGGAAAGATAAAAAACACATGCTAAGATAGAAATACTTACAAATACAAACAGATAGAGTTATCATCATGAGGGCATGCTGGGGGCTCTCGATAGCCAACAAGCCATTAAAAACCAAAATCTTGAAGAATTTACTAATCAATATAATTTAAACTCATCCCATTCCTTCCCCTTTGGTTCTAGTAGTTCCAGTGACTGATCCTCCAGCGGTGGTGTCAGTTCAATCCACCCGTGAATTAGCTGTCCCTCTTTCTGAAATTTTTGAAGGTTAGTCAGATGTTTTAAGTGGTTTTCTATTTCAGTGCTCACTATTTTTTTTGTTGAAACCCACTCACATTTCAGATGGACAAGAGTAAAATAATTTACATCTTTCAAAATCTTAGGCAGAGCGTTGAGATGGGCTGAGTCCCACCTCTCTGCACAGCCCATTGATCAGCTTACTATATATGACTTCCTGGATGAGTTTCACAGGGTTCTTTCTCTCTCTCTTTCTCTCTATGTCTCTCTCCATGAGGAGGCAGTTCGGAAACTTCAAAGACTTTGAGTGGCTAATCGATTAGTCTCGTAACATGCTGTAGATTTTTGTATCACTGCTGTTGATTCAGGCCAGAATGATGAGGTGCTTGTGTGCATTCCTAAATTCCATTTCTAACGAGCTACAAGAGTTGATAGTTACCAGAGAACCTGACACTTTGAATGAATTTATTAATCTGGTTATCCCCTTAGATAACCCTCTCAGAGATTTTGCTAATGATCTGAACAGCAAATCCCAGACTACCTTTGTGAGCAGTCCATCCCAAAATGTCATTCCCAGATTTTCTCAGTGAGCCCCAAAGTTTACATTGGAAGATTAACCCATGCAAGTTAGTAGTACAAATTTGTCGCCGGAGGAAAGTAAACAGCATCTACTCTTAAGCCCCCAGTATACTGCCGCGTACATCCATACGCAGAGGTACGTACATACCCCCCAGGGCATGTCCGTGCAAAGCTCAAATTTTTACGACCGCATACATGTACGCGGTGTCGCACAATAAACTGCCCAGCGACGGACTGAATTGTATGTGACACCAATGTATTAAATTCCCCTTCTTCATCCCTGATCTGGCCTTTTCTTTTGTTTTTTTTGCCAAGAGGCAGTGATCTCTTCCTCCTCCGTTGATGCCATGACTGAAATGGTGAGAAATTAAGGAATTTGTCACGAGCGAATTAAACTTAGGTCCAGCATGGCTGCTGGAGTGTCTGGAGATTTCCTGGTGGGCTGGTCTGTTGTGTGGGCTGTAGAGGGTGTTTTTAGATCTTTTTATTAACAACATATAAACACAGAACAATGCTGTGTCTGAGGCCGCCAGTGCTCGCTTTTTTTATTTTTTCCGACCTGTCAATCAATCCAGTAGATGTGTCAGCAAATGACCAATCGGCGACCTCAATTTGTCCCGAAGGTAAACCCCCCTTGTCCGTGAAGCTGCTTTGCAGCTGCTCGGGATATACGCTGGAGTATCATGTCTGAACCCTCTGCGTACAGTACACGCGTACGTACGCGTGAACGGACGTACGCGGCAGTATACTGGAGCCTTTAAAATTATGTATGTATTGTGGGGAATGAGGCCCCTTTGTTAAAAAGCGCACAGTATGGTTAAACTCTCAATTCCACTAGCAGTTCTGGGAGTGCTATTGGTTCAGACTAATTCCCCAACCTTTTCCTGGTTACAACATCTGATATCTTTGAGTATATACCAAGAACAATTTTCGTTACAAGGTTTAGTAGGCTCAGCTGAACATAATATAATTTATCCTGAATTTGTTAGACAACTTCAGATCCCTGTTGTAATCCTTTCCAAATCATTGGCAGTTTCCATTATTCATTGATTCGGTCAGCTACTGTCAACTGGTACAGACCAGACATGCCAATCCATGTTATTATTTCCAGTAATGATTGTGAAAAGGGACAGTTTTTCATTACTCTTACTCCCTCCACTTCCATGGTATTTGGATATCCCTAGTTAAGGAGACACAATCCTATTGTAAACTGGGGAGAAGGGAGAATTGATGTTTTAAGTCATTTCTGTTTGGAGAACTGTTTAAAATTTGATGTTAAACTCACCCTTTCAGTTAATAAGATCACTGAGGAGATTGAGGCATTTAACATTCCAAATGCGCATTGTGATCTGTTGCCAGCAAACCTAAGACATTATCTTTTCTTCCTCATCACCCACTATGACTGTGCCATAGACTTCCTGCCAGGGTTACTTTCCCTTCCAGTCATCTCTACCACCTGTCTGGACCCTGAAAGAGAGTCCATGAAGCAGTACATTGATGACTCTTTGGCTGCTGGCATCATCCGTCTGTCCACATCCCGAGTAGGTGCAGGGTTTTTCTTTGTTATCAAAAAAAATCCCTCAGACCATGCCTATTGAGGACTGAACCATATTGCTGCTAAAAACAAATATCTACTACCATTGATTGACTGTTTTTCAACAACTCCACTCGGCCCAAGTATTTTTGAAGATGGACCATCAAAACGCCTATTATTTGGTTCACATTTGTGAAAAAGACAAACAGAAAACTGCTTTCAAGGAAACCAATTTGGGGCATTTTGAATATTTGGTGATGCCTTTTTGACTTACTAATGTTCCCACTGTGTTTCAAGTGCTAGTTAAGAATGTTCTTAGTGATTTGTTTGAACATTTTTGTTTTTGTATATTTGGATGACATTCTCATTTTTTCAGCGAGTCAGGAGCAACATGAGTCACACGTCCGCCAGGTATTACAAAGACTCTTGGAGAACCAGTTACTTGTCAAGGCTGAAAAATGTGAGTTTCATGTCTCTATAGTTGCTTTTCTGGGCTACATCTTCTAGAGCGGGCAGGTGAACACAGATCCAGCGAAGATTCAAGCCATTGCAGACTGGCCAGTTCTCTCCACAAAGAAGCAACTACAATGATTCCTAGGATTTACAAACGTCTACAGGAAGTTTATACAGACCTATAGACAATCTGCATCACCCTTGACTAAACTCCCTTATGTCCGGCCGACTTTAGTACAGAACCCTAAAGCTGACTCTGTAAGTCAGGAACTTAAGACCTGTTTCATATATTTTTCCTTTTCTCATACATCCAACTCTGGAGTGGGAATAGTCTTGTACCAACGGATTAGCAATGACGAAAAACTCTACTCATGCGCCTTCTTCTCCTGTAAGTTAAGGCTTATTGAAAGAAATTATCAGAATCAGAATCAGTTTATTATCGCCATGTCAATGAACGAGGTTCACAAACTAGGAATTTGCTTCGACATAAGGTGCGAATAGTAGTAAAGTAAAATAAAGTAAAAATAAAGTAAAAATTAAGTATGATGTTATGATGTTGGCAATAGAGAATTGCTGGCTATAGAGATGGCCCTGAAGGAGTGTAGGCACTGGCTGGAGGGAGTCAAACATCCCTTCATTGTGTGGACTAACCACAATAATTTGGCTTATCTACAGACCGCTAAAAGACACAATCCTGAGAGGCCTGTAGGTTTCAGTTTACCATTACATACCTTCCTGTATAACGCAATGTAAAAACAGGTGCTCTGTCTCATAAATTTTCTGAAACTGAGGATTATGAGAATTCTGAAAACATTCTGTCTCCTGATTGTGTTGTTGGTGCAACCTCATTGAAAGTCTGATCCGTAGTGCCCAATGAACTGAACCTGACACTGGTACAGCACTGGCTGACAGACTGTTCCCCAGTTTGTCAGATCCTAAGTCTTACAATGGGTTCATAATTCTAAGTTTGTTTGCCATCCTGGAAGACTTCTTGTCTTGTCAAGGAGTCTTTCGGTTGAAAGACAAAACATTTCTACATTTTTTTGTTTTTTATTTGTTTTTTGAACCCGTCCAGAGGACCTGACTTAACATTTTTAGATTTTTCTTCCTGGATTATTGAACATGCATCAGGATATTGTCCAGGTGACATGATTTAACCATTTTTTGTTGTTATCTACCTGGATGATTGAGCTTACAAACCTTTTTTTCTCAGAGTAAAAGCAACAATAAGCCTCCTGCTGGCCTTCTTCAGCCATTGTCAGTTGCAAGTTATTCCTGGTCCGACATTTTTCTGGACTTTGTCACAGGTCTTCTTCCCTAAAAAAAAACAATATAGTCTTACTAAAAATAGCGGACAGATTTTCCATGGCCATCAACTCTGTCTGTCTGCCTAAACTTACTTTTGCTTTGAAAACGGCACCATTGATGGTCTTCAGGGTTCATGGCATCCCATCCTCCAGTGTCTCTGATAGTGGTCTTCAGTTTACCTAGCAGGTGTGGAAGGCTTTCTGTAATTCATTAGGTGTTGTCTTCTGGTTTTCACCCACAAAGCAATGGTCAGTCCATAAGACTCAATAAAGAGATGGAGATGTGTCATTGAGGGTCATCCCACATCCTGAAGTGGCATTCTTTATTGGGTTGAGTTGGTCCACAATACACTCACCTCTTCTGCCACAGGTTTGTCCCCAATCAATTCAGTTCAATTCAGTTTACACAACAAAAGTTGTCTCAGGGCACTGAACAGAAACATTCATATATAAAAATAAGTTAACAGAAACATTAATATAAAAATAATAAGTTAACAATATTTAGCTGAAGAGCAGACTGCTTTGAATTTAACTTCATCAAACTCCAATCAAAGCCTCTGTTGGTATAGGATATATATAGGACTTAGTATATACCCCTGAGGAAACCCCTCAATGAAGGATTAAACCACTACACCAGAAATTCTATTTAATTTTTGTAATCAAACAATAATAGAGATGTAATCTACAATGTGAAAAGCAATCTAAAAGAAACAAACAAAGTAAAACCAGAAATATTCTGGAGCTATGAAAAATGAGTGATTGCATAGAATAATTTTGAATTAAATGCTCCAAGGTGTTTAGTGGCTAAGAACACCAATACTTGGGTTTATTCTATATAACAATTTCTAAAGGAAAGAGATAGGAGGACTGTCTGCACACATCATGTCTGATAACTGCTGTAGCAAAAGGTTACTTTGCATTTTAATTATGAGAAGGTCATGCCAGGGTTTGCTCACAGGCCTTGTACTTGGTGTGATTAAACATTCATGCACGGAGTTCACATTGTATAAAGCAGAAAGCTTTGACCAGATCTTAGCTCATGCATTTTTTTCACCAGCCTTTTGTTGATGTAAGTAATGCATGTTATTTAAGGCAGTAAGACGATAAACTGTTTTTATGAGCCCTCTCATTAAAGGAAGTGACTAAGGATGAGAATTCCCACAGTGAATCTATGGTCAAAAGTTCCTGTGAAGTTTTTTGTTTCTTTCACTAAAATATTTCACTGTGGTTCTTTTTCTTAACTCTTTTAAAAGGCCTGCAGACAAAAATGCACAAGGTAAAAAAACTCATCTCATCTAAAATGCTGACATGGATTACATTCTGTACTTGGGAAAATTGTTGTGTACAATATCAAACATCTAACCCAAAAAAGAAAATTGTTGCCCTTCCCATGGAACGCTGTGCTAATCCCCCCCCCCCCCCGCCGCCCCCATAAAAAGCTTATAGCTTCATTCACTGTGCTTCAGAAGAGTGGCCTGGCCTTGATCCATAAGATCTAGTTCTCAGACTTTAGCCTTTTCCATTTGCATACTGTAACACAGCGAGGGAGGGAGAGCTAACTTTCTCACACGGGAGGCCAAAGACTGTGACATAATTGTTTGGCACATTATTAACACTCAGTGGTTGTGAATGAAGCCTCCCATAGTTGGTTGAAGAATACACTCCAGAAGAATATGGAGGTTTTGTCATTTGTGAAAGAGGGAAGAGCTGCTATCAAAATACCAGTAATGTGTTCCCACCCGCCTTCTAGGAAATAAGTGCCCACCCATTGTCAGAACAGAGCAAAACAGAGAGAAACATGTTGTAGTTCAAGGGATGCTCTGCTCTTTGGCGCTGCAGCCAATTTTGCGGCACATAATCCACCCCCATCATGTTACTAATGTTGTTATTAAATATCATTCTTCAGATTCACCCTCAGTCTAAAATCAGGACCCTCCTTTATTATTCTTGAATGCTAACAAACACTACAGGTGCTTTTCGACCACTGGCGTCAGAAGCATTTGTAATGTCGGAGGGGCACTCTGGTGGTGGTGGTGGTGGAGGTGTGTGTGTGTGTGTGTGGGGGGGGGGGGTGTTATGGGGGTCCTCCCACCAAAATTTTTGAATAAAATAGGTGCCATTTCCTTCATTCTAGTGTATTTCAACAGATTGTTAAATGTTGAATTCTAACTTTGCATGAGGATTAAAAATCGTTATTACTGTTTCA
>NC_056517.1:12279160-12301929 GCF_014905685.2 Nematolebias whitei | reverse complement strand
TTATACATTGAGGCAATATAACAAGTAGAAATCATTCCTGTGTAACATTTATAGTATCATTTTAAATGTACATTTAAACTTTTACTTGATGCAAATTGGATGACAGACCAATATTTGTCTAGTGTTCAATAAAAAAATAACTAAGTTAAGCAGCTAGTTAGATGAGTTTAGTATAAAACCAGGTAAACAAAATAAGATACCTTGTATCTCATTCTATTATTGTTACACAGGAATGATTTCTACTTGTTATATTGCCTCAATGTATAATTTCCTCAAATGATTGGGGTGACCCAAGATTACACTGGTGACCAAGACCACATTTGACCACCCCTTGGCTCTGCCATTGCACCTGGTGTTGGATAAAATTGCTCCCTCCACTCGACAGGATCCATCACTCTGCGCTGTGACTGCTGGTGGATTCGAATCCCCAACTCTTGCATTGGAGGACGAATGCTCTAACCACTCAGCCACAGCCGCCCTTTGCTGTGCAGCAACAAAAGTAACCACTAAGGTTCAAAGTCTGTGACTACGATACACTTTGAAATGGGTTTCTAAAAGAGGAAGAAAATTATGTATTCATCCACAAACACAGACATTTTTGTTATTTTCATAAACTACCTTGTACCTGTGTCTTTACACTTACAGAACCCCCACCCCCAAACACATACACACAAACACAAACATGCAAGTAATCTATTAGCATTCTTAAGTATTCTAAACCTGTTTATCTATTGTTTGTTTTCAAGTCATGAACGGATCACGCCACAGAAACAACAGCCTGGTTTATATCTTAATTAGTTTGCCAGTGTTGCAAACACAAATCATAATTCTGCCAGCACACCCCAGTTAATGGATCCCAACAAATGAAATGTACTTTTTGAAAATTGAACAGGCATGCTTCCAGAACAGAGGCTCTTATTCATTGATTCTCAGCATCAAGTCGTTCTGATGTAGCACTTCCTGCTCAGCCAGCTTTCATTTTGTTCAGTTTGCATGACAGATTTCATGCAAGCACTGCCTTCC
The DNA here is from genome assembly GCF_014905685.2 of Nematolebias whitei. Taxonomy (NCBI): domain Eukaryota; kingdom Metazoa; phylum Chordata; class Actinopteri; order Cyprinodontiformes; family Rivulidae; genus Nematolebias; species Nematolebias whitei. Next base: position 12,300,906 of record NC_056517.1, on the reverse strand, counting down.
CCCAACTCCATCATTGTTTGCTTTTGTCGGAACATATCCTGTTGTTTTGTTTTGAGAGTGTAAAGGTCTTTGGGAGACTGAGACACCCATATCAACCCCATTTAGCATAAAGCTTGGGGCTGGCCCCCGTCCGCGGTCTAATGAAAAGTAGAAGATAGTCTGTGCTTGTCATGCTTGGCTTAGCCTGTGATCGGCAGACTGTGGACACTTACTCTGCTTGCATGCCAATTAATCCGTGCCTCTGAATTTCCCACAGACCCCTTTGTTGTAGTATTTTTTTATTATTTTTTTTACTCACTGCTTACTGAAGAAAAGTCTGAAGGGAGCTCTAAAACAACCAGAAAGCACATGTTGCATTTATGTGCACACATGAGACTTTGAAGACTTCACAATTAAACCCAGATTGATTTAGCTGAATTTACTTAAAATGTGGACATTGGAGTGTAATGGTTTTATCTATCTGCAGATAAAATAAGGCAGACATTCCAGCTGTGTGGATTACAGCTTTCCATGAACTCTAAGTTGCCTCAAAGGATTATATTTTCCACCTTTTGAGACGGTGCATTGGTAAGGGGTACTTTCAGCCGTATTAGCATGCTGTTCAAGCAGCCGCTGAACATTATTATTCTCTTTTATTTATGTGTCAAAGCAGTGGGCGGAACCTGGATCACAGCTCAGGCTCAAACGCTTCTGGCTCCGTCTCCACAGACAGCCGGAGTATCTTTAAATGGCCAGTCATCACCATCTAAGGGCAGATAAAGATGGATTTCAGATGGAGATTCATCGGCTGAAAACAGACCTGAGCTTGCTGTTTCTAGCCTTCATCACTCATTGTCTGTTACCCTTTCACAGATATAAATAATAATAATAAAAAAAGATTTAAAAAAGTTCCTGTACAGCTATTTTACAAATCAACAAAGAGCTGACGAAAAAAAAAAAAGGAAAAGTCCATTTCCTATTAATAATATACAGGTTGGCAAAGCTCACAAGGCAAGAGAGGAATCCAGGTTACAATTTATGGGATAAATATTTCATTGCTAACATCTGTCCATATATTCTGCGCCAGCATGTTTTGAAGTTGCTACAAATGAATGTCAAACTGAAAGTGAGTGAACAAGCCGTCAAGGGAATGGAACAAAAGACGTACCAGAGCTGGGAGGAGATTTGCACAACAGGGGGGAAATGAACAGCAAACATTTTGGTGAGTCTTGCAGCTAAGCTCAGAACAAACTCTAAATGAGAAACAGAGTTAAACAAAAAGAGGTGCAATAATCTCATGGGATGACGGAAAATAATTTGTCATATTTTGTTGGGACAGTTAAAGTGGACTTATCTGGCCATGGTTGTCCTTTGAGAAAAGGTCAAATGATGTCTACAGGTTGGGAGTCAGTGTTTAGACACTTTCACAAAACAATTCTGCAAAATGGACAAAGACATATCTGTCTATGAGCTGCCTCTGACTTTATAGAAACCACTCAATGATGGTGCAAGCGTTGGATCAACAGACTTTGTCCACAGTAGTGAAGGCATTGCTCGAATATGTCATGGTGAACAAGGAGCTGGGACAAAAGGCAAAGCTCTGGATGTACTGGTCCATATGTTGTAAGGGTGCATTCACACCAGCCCTGTTTAGTCTGCTTTAATCGAACTCTAATTTGTTTTCCTAGAAAGTCTGGTTCGTTTGGGGAGGTGTGAACGCGTCATCGAACTCTGTCACGGAACAAAAAGGCAAACTCTGGCCCGGGCTAAAACCTAGGTCTTGGTACGGTAGAAGAGAACTCCAGCATGGTTCGAGTACAGTGTGAATGCAAACAGAAGCAAGCAAGAAGTGGAGTACAGCGCAGGGCAAACAAACACGCATTTCTCTTACCTTATATGGAGCCGTCAGCTGCCTTGTGTGAAAAACAATATTCTTCATGGTCTTCTGCCTCATCTTCTGTTCACGTTGAGTCCATTTTTGAAAAATGACAAAATATAACTCCTAAAACTGCTAAAACTTGATGCTACTCCGTTTTTGTTTCTATTTCCAGAAGAAGAAGAAGAAGTGTCTTCAGAGGTTTTTGTGTTGTTTCTTTCAGTAGTTCTTGGTGCAGCGCCCCCACAGGCGAGCGGGGGAACAGGTTGGTTCAACAGCTTGGCTCGACTGCACAGTGCAGTGTGAATGCAAACGCACCAGCTCAAATTTAAACAAAATGTCATGAATATTGGTCCCCAACCGAACTGAGTCTACCGGACTATCAGGTGTGGAAACAACCTAACTCTCACATATGGTCACAATAGATAGATAGTAACTAAAAGAATGAGATATCAGAACAAGCAACTGAAACAAGGTTCCTCAGAAGGATGGCCAAGCTCAGCCCTTACAATATATCTCTAAGTGGTTAAATCCAAATACATTAGATGAAACTTGGATAGACATAGAACAAACTTTATGCAATAATATTAAGATTTCAGATCTACCGTTTATTAGCACAAATATAAAAAGACATGTTTGCTTTAAAAGCATCAGTATTAGCTCTTCTCTGACAGCATGGTGGGAGTATTTGAAAATGACAAAATCTTCACTACTCCCCTGTAGACATACACCCATCTGGAACAATCCTGACATCCTACAAGAAAATAATATGTTAAATTTCCCAGGTTGGAGAGTCAAGGGAATTGAACGTCTGGAACACATATATGAAGGTGTAGACTTTATTCCATTTAATAATTTAATAATACAATTTGACATTGAAAATAAATACTTCTTACAATATCAACAAATTAAGTCTATCATAAAAAAGAAATTTAAGCTTAATAAAACTTTTTTAGAAACACCAATATGTGTGTTAGAGTTCCTTAATCTTAAATCCCCCAAATTATTATCTAAAATATACAAGAAATTGTCTAGAATCAATGACTCCATAATTCTACCTGTTGCAAAATGGGAGTCAGATTTATCAATCAATTTTGACCAAAACACCTGGTCTCAAATATGTTTAAGAACATTTAAAATGACTAGAATCTCCAACTTACAATTAATACAGTATAAAGTTCTTTATAGAGTACATTATACAGGTCAGCGAATGTTTAGGATGGGATTTACATCATCTAACAACTGCTCACAGTGCACAGGCAATATTCCTGATGATTATATCCATGCACTGTGGTTCTGCCCACCCGTTCAGAGGTTCTGGGTCCAGGTTTGTGAAGACTTGTCTAAATGTCTGAAATGTAATATTCCACTCTCACCGTCTGTTTGCTTATTGGCTATCTTGGAAGATGTTACCCTGGAAAAAAATACATGTCGCATGATTTTCACTGCCCTATGCATCGCAAAGAAAACCATACTCCTGAATTGGAAAAATAAAAATAATCTTAGCATTAATCAGTATAAAAATCTTCTGCTAGATCATATTAGTCTTGAAACAGCATCTGCCGACACATTGGATCAATCTCTGTGGGCTCCTTTGATCGGCTCCGTTACATAGTGAGGGTGGGTAGTCTGGGATCTGACCTTGTGGGGCCTTGGGGTTGATGTGGAGGCGGGTGTATGGGTTTGGGGCCCCGGGGGGGTTGCCGGGGGCTGGGCTCTTGGGGGAACCTGGGCAGGGGGGCACTGCTTTCCCTCTGGGGAGGGCCTGGGTGGTTCTGGGGGATGTCTGCTGGTGGCTGCATGCAGGCCCTCAGGTGGTCTGTGGCGGCGGTCGTGGGTCACCGATCTGGTAGCCTGGCTGTGCTGGTGTGGGTTCGGGGTGGGCGCGGGGGCTTGGGGTTCTGGGGGCTTGTCGCCCCCGGGCTTGGGCCTGTGGGGTTCGGGGATCTTGGGCTCTGGCGGGCGGGTTGCCGGGCTCTGGGCCGGCTTGCGCTCTGGTGCCCGGTTCTGGGCGGGGGCCTTCGGCTCGCTGGTGGGTTGTGGGTTCATGGGCTGGGGGGTTGGGTGTTTGGGGGCGTGACCAGTGGCCCCTAAGAGGGGGTAGTTTGACCCAGCCTAGGTGTCTAGTGTGCTATGTGTTTTGAGAGATGTCCGAATGAGGGGTGGGTGTAGTATTTCTTCTGGGGTGGGGATGGGGTGGATGTCCTTGGGGGCGGCCCGGGACTGTGCATGGCCGGCTGGCTGGCCCCTTTCCTGTGGTGGGGGCTCGCTCCCGGTGCTTCCTGGCACTGTCGGCGGTTGGGCGGGCGCTCTTGGCCGGGCGCTCTTGGCCGGGTCGTCCTGGTGGGGTTTGGCTCCATCTGGTGGCGGGCTGACTGCGGGTTGTGGGGGTCCTGGCGGCCCTCGGGTGTGTAGGCTGCTGGTACAGCTTCTGACGACCCTTGGGGCTCTGTCCCTCTCTGGTCTGGAGCTCAGCGGGCCTGGCGGTCGGTCCAGATGGAGAGGTGTCTTGGCCTCAATCCCTGGGTGGACCTTGGGGAGCTGGGGGGGGGGGGCGGTTGGGTCAGTGGGGGAGCTGACTCCCTGTGGGAGCATTTGCTCTCACAGTTATTTCTCCCCATCCCTCACCATGCACCTCCACCCTCTTCATTTCAATTCCATACATTTAGGGTTGTTTGGGCTCGGGTGTGCTGCAACAATTTTACATCTTTGTTGACCATAGCCACCTGGGACTCAATTTTACTGTACACCTTAGACATTCATTCATAACATCCTCATGACATTCATATATAGGAACTTGAGGTGGGCACATGGCTATGGGTGGTGGGATGACCTTACTCTCACCCCCTGTGCCTGTGCTCACTTACAACGGTTGCATTTAGACACTAGGGTTTGGATAGAGTTGGGGTGGAGGGGAAACTGGCACCATGCCAGCCTTTGCTCCTTCTTCTTTCCTTTTTAATGGCACTATACAACAACACACATCAACAGCACATCTAGGGGCGGGGGTGTATGTGTCGGGGTCTTATTTTTATTTTTTCTCCTCTTCCTACCCACCTAGTTCCCTGACTGCCATTCCGGGGGTGGGGTCCGGGAGAAGGGCAGGCCGTCGGGTGTTGACCAGGACTATGTGGGGGTTCAGGGTCTAGGGGGTTGCCGTGGGCGGTGCTGGCGCTGTGCTCTCCCTGGGTTTGTTTGGACCCCCTGAGCTTGGCTCTTGGGTGCCATGGTTGGCCCGCTGGCCAGGGTGGCTGCCGGGGCCTGGCGGGCGGTCGGCTGGGGGTGTGTGCTTGGTTGTTGGCGGTGTGTGGGGGTGGTCGGTGGCGTGTCCTCTTCATGGTGGGGGGGTGTCCTGTCGGCGGGGTATGGCCTGGGCCGGGTCTGGGGTATTGGCTCTTCTCCGCTCAAGAATGAATGGGTTTACCTCCTGGGTTTGGGCATGGGCTGCCCCCTGTAGAGGGCGGGTACATGTCTTGGACCTGGGGGGTATAGAGTGCGTATCGGGAATAAGAATGAAATGTATCGTTATTGTATGTCTTTGAGTGAGTGAATGTGAGATTGAGGTTGGGATTGTGTGATTGTGTCTGTGTATGAATGGGTATTTGTTAGGCCGAGACTCGGACTGCCCCCTCTTTGATACAACTGGGGGTGCTTGGCATCGCGCCCCTATCGCGCGGCCCCCTGGTGGGGTGTGCCCTTGCCTGCCGGCCAAGCTCAGCCCTTAGAGATAAAGTAAGAACTTGTGCTCTGAAGAGCGTTCAGAGTTACTGCTCCTCCACATCAAAAGGAGTCGTGGTTGGGTGTGTGAGTCAATTATTAATTAGAATGCCTTCTGGAAGCCTCCCCTTTAGAAGTTTTCCTGTTTTGCCCCACCGGGAGGAGATCCCAAAGAAAACACAAAACTAACTGGAGGGAACATACAGTATGTCCTCTCTTGCCAGTTGGTATAACCCAGGAGAATCTGTACAGTCTGGCTGGGATGAAGGATGTCTGTATTTATTTCCTTAACCTGTGGCCTCCATGACTCAAACAAAGATCCATCCATCCATTATCTTTACCCGCTCCTTCCTTTTCGACTCGCAGGGGTCACTGATGCCCATGTCCAGCCATCACTGTGCGAGAGGCGTGGGACACCCTGGGCACGTCGCCAGACCATCTCAGGGAGGCATAGAGACAAACAACCATTCACTCTCTCACTCTCACCTAGGGACAATGTAGAATTACCATTTAGCCTAACATGCAAGTGTTTTGGTCTGTTTTAAGAAAACCAAAGTACCTGGAGAAAATCAATGCATGCATGGGAGGACATGCAAACTCTACTTAGAAAGGTCCTCACCCAGGATTCAGTTAGATAACCTTCTTGCTGAGAGGCAACAGCTCTATCAACTATGCCACCATAACTAGGGATGCACCGATCCACTTTTTTTTTTTTACTTCTGATCCGATCCCAATACCTAAATCTGGATATTATACCGATACCTTTCGGATATCATCATCATTATTGATTTTATATGAGGCTGTAATAATCTCCTCTCTACAGGCAAGAACAATTTGTACAAATATATGCATGCATGTCCAAAAAAGCAACTTTAGGTAAGTTTTATTAATGTTGGATAAGTTTTGAAGTTAGTATTAAATCCTGCTAACACAAAACGTGCTTTTTATTCCTAGCTTTAAAGTCAGAGTCAGAGAGTTTTATTGGCATACACACCACATGAGGTACGTGTGGTGGAACAAAATTATGTACACAGGGTCGCAGTTACATCCAACAAAAATCTAAATTGTAAAAGACAAACATCAATAAGATCTAAGAAATGAACTAATAAAAACATCAACTAAATATATACTAAGCACTAATAGCACAAAAACAATACAAACAATATGCCGAAGTGGATATTAAAGTGATTAAATGGGTTCAAACATCTGCTAAGTTCATGGCAAAAACCAACACAGACATGTTCCTGTTTTTAGTATTTTACATCGCTTTATAATGTAGCTGTTTTTGTTTCATTTTTTTTTATATAATTTTCTTATATTTTTCAATTCATGTTTTTTTTATAATGAATGTCTACTGTTGTACTGATAAATATCTACAGGAGGGAAAACTATATCATGGCTACAAGTATTCAATCCAGCTGTGAAGCAGACAGTCTGATTTCAGTCAGCCGCGCTCAGTCTGCTCCTCCTCCGAGACGGGCAGACTGAGAGCGGCTGACCGACATCTGACTGCCTGCTTCAGACTGAATGAGAGGAACACACCGCTGAAGCCACGGAGCTCGAACGTCCAACGTAAAACTAACTTTACCGCGGTGCCTGGCTAAACAATCCTCGTACTCTTTAATGTGGTGCTTTTTCAAATGTTTATTAAGTTTGTTGTATTGTAGGTCGCGACCGAGCTTCCTCCTCTTGGTACAGCGGCTCTGCAGACATTGCATGTTGCTGGCTTGCAGTGTTTAGTGTAAAATACTTCCACACAGCAGACGTTACAATGAAAAGTTGGTTAGCCGTTAGCAACAGTGCTGCTCAGTGCTCAGTATTTACTCACGTTGTCGCTGGCTGCAAACTATGAACTGGATTTCCTGAATGTGAGGCGGGTCTTATTACTCTGGGTTTCATGAGACATGCCTCCGTTCAGAAAATCCATTCCATAGTTTGAAGCCAACTAACAGAGCAGCCGGCAGGGAATCACATGTGGAAATGTTTAATCAGACACAGACATGCATCATAGATTAGAAATTTCTGCAGATGGGATCGGAAAAATCCGATATGTAAATTATGTTGGTATTGGAGGCCAATATGGATACCGGATCAGCTCCATCCTTAACCATAACACCTTCAACCACAGAAATGAAAAGAATAGATACATGAGTGTATTTTTGACTATAGTTAACTGAAGATCAACTGACAACAAGTTTATCAAATCTGTTAATAGTCGAAGACAGAATCTAATTTTGAAGTGGTTGTGTAATATTTCAGTCTGTTTGTTTCCATGCTTGCTCACATATCAGGCAGTAAGCATCTTATTCAGTCCACCTCTGCTGCCTCTCACCTGTGTTCAGCTCCCTCCAGTCACACACATATTATTGACAGTAGTTCTAGATGTCCAGCATTACTTCCATGCCAGTCTTTTGATCTCCTGGTTATGACCATGCTTGCCATCTGGATTTGGTTATTCTACCTCACCCCAAACTTTAAAAGGAAAAAAAGAGAGAAAAAATTAGGCAGCACAATGACACAGTTGGTAGAGCTGTTGCCTTTCAGTGAGAAGGTTGCTGGATTGAATCCCATCCAGGGGCCTTTCTGGTTGGAGTTTCATTGTTCTCTTCGTGCATATGTGGGTTTCCTCCCGGTACTCTAGTTTCCTCCCACAGACCAATAACATGCATGTTAGGCTGATTGGTAACTCTGAATTGTCTCTAGGTGTGACTGAGAGTGAATGGTTGTTTGTCTCATTTGTCTCTATGTGTCCCTGTGATGGACTGGAGACCTGTTCAGGGTGTCCCACGCCTCTCACACAATGACTGCTGGATATGGGCACCAGTGACCCCTGCAAGGAAGAAAAAAGGAAGGCGAGTGTAAAGATGATGGATGGATGGAGACAAAAACTTGACTTTTTTTTTTTTTTTTACTTTGCTCAAATTTTACATACAGATTTAGTGGACTTCGCAGATCTGTTTTTGTAAGAAAGAAATGTGATGGTAGCAGGGGGTCCACCTACCCCCCTTCTTCCTCTGTGTGTTGGGGACATTCCATAACTTGGACAGTACTCACATTCTTCCACAACTTATCCCAGAACACATTCAATAAATAAGAAACCTCACAAAGAGCTCAAATGAAGAAAACAAGCGGGGCTTCTTTTTCTCTACCTTTGTGTACAATTATTTTACACTAGTTTTGTCCAGGACACTGAGTGGAAATGCACAATTAACTGCTCAAACTGTTTCCTCATCCTGTTTGTGTCTATTGTTGGGGATTCTGATTTGATTACACCCCGGGGACACCCTGTCCCCCTCCCACAGAATACAATAGCACTTTAACAGCCACTTATAGCCACAAAACTTGGATCAAAATATCAAATGTCAACATTTGACAAAGTTCCTCTTCTCAAAAGACATTTCCTGTTAAAAAAAAAAAAAGACTGTGTGTTTATTGCCCCAAAAAACGATTACAATAAAAATTAGCTTCAGCTTACCATCTCCTGTTTAACAACCGGCACTGCAATAGTAAAATCAAGAGGAAAAGCATAACACAGAACATAAACACAAAGAGCTTTAAAACGTGGCACCATACTGGGTCGGGACTGAGGCCACATCAGAGCAGATCCATATAAAATGTCTTACTGAAGGGGGCTGGTTTCAGCATCAGAGAATATGACAGAGTCAAAAACCCACACTTTAAAATTGTGACAGCCCCCACAGCTTCCTCCACATTCTGCTAAACAAGACCCCCACCCCAAAAAAAAGAATACAATCTTAAGGAGCCAGACAGTCCATGCACTCAGTAATGAAATGACGAGTATTAATTTAACGGAGGAACACTAAAAAGTGGGACAGTGTGAAAGAACATAACAAATGATGGCTGTGTGTCAGTCTTTGATAAATTAATGTGCTTTAACGTGTGGCAATCTGGTTATCATAGGAAGCCAAATATATTTCTACCTTTTTCATCCCTTGCTGCCATGTGTAAGAGTATCACTGCCTGCAGCTCCTCGTCCAAGATGGCCGCTAATTGTCAACAGCTGTCGGCCAGCAACATGATGAGGATCATGTCCTACATAAGGCTGCAGTCCAGTGTTCCTGCCTCCTCGGTCCAGGTTCCATGGTCCTGTCCTGGTTCTCCCAGCACCTCGTCCTGGTTTTCTTTATGCCTTGCCAACCACCATGTGCCAGCCTTCCTTGCTCTGTTGGATCCTTGTCCTTGTCCCCCTCTGGAGCTCTTCTAAGGATTTGGAGTGGACCCTAAGGAGATCTTCAAATCTGTACGAGATAAAACATAATCAAATTAATATTACCCGACCATCTGCCAGCCTCCTCTGACCAGCTCCTTTCTCTTCCAGTAGCTGCAGAGAAGCTACTTTACATTTACCACTGTAAATAATAAACACTGTCACTTTTGTACTTGCCTGTGTCTTTCTCGTTCCGGGTCTCATACCACTCTGGGCTCTTGAGTCATAACACCATGAAAAGCAGGCAATAATGTAATTAAAGTCTCTGTTGGTCTGTTAGCAAAATATCTTGTGAACCACTGGACGCATTTTAATGGAACTATCAGAAATAAATAATGGATGAACTTATACAGCTGATTAGCTTTTAGAGTCAGCTCAGTTCAAGACGGCCACCACAGCTATTAACAAAAATGACTCCAACTCAGTTAATTTTACAAATTTTGAGCAAAAACTTGTTGTGGTAGTAGCTGAAATTCATCCCTAATATATATTTTGAGCAGTAATTGATTGCTTGAGATTTGTTTGTTTAAAGTTTGCCATACACTGTTGAAGTATGCTGTCTATGCCTGTTAGAAAAATATCTAATTTGTTTCATTCAACTTTTATTTATGCAGGCTAGTTCCCCATGACTGACCGACCAGGGTGGTGGTCCCCCTATTCAAAAAGGGGGATCGTAGAGTGTGTTCCAACTACAGGAGGAATCACGCTCTTAAGCCTCCCTGGTAAGGTCTATTCAGGGGTTCTAGAGGGGAGGGTCCGTCGGATAGTTGAACCTCGGATTCAGGAGGAGCAGTGTGGTTTTTGTCCTGGTTGTGGAACACCGGATCAGCTGTACACCCTCAGCAGGGTCCTGGAGGGTGCGTGGGAGTTTGTCCAACCAGTCTACATGTGCTTTGTGGACTTGAAAAAGGCGTTCGACCGTGTCCCTCAGGGAACCCTGTGGGAGGTACTCCGGGAGTATGGGGTACTAGGCCCTTTGATACAGGCTGTTAGGTCCTTGTACGACTGGTGTCAGAGCTTGGCCCGCATTGCCGGCAGTAAGTCAGGCTCATTCCCGGTGAGAGATGGACTCCCCCAAGGTTGCCCTGTGTCACCGATTTTGTTTAAAACTTTTATGGACAGAATTTCTAGGCGCAGCCAAGGTGTTGAGGTGATCCGTTTTGGTGATTTTAGGATTGTGTCTCTGCTTTTTGCAAATGATGTAGTCCTATTGGCTTCATCAGGTCATGATCTACAGCTTTGGCTGGAGCAATTCACAGTCGAGTGTGATGCGGCTGGGATGAAGATAATCTCCTCCAAATCCGAGGCCATGTTCTTGAGCCAGAAAAGGGTAGAGTGCCCTCTCTGGGTCGGGGAGGAGGTTCTGCCCCATGTGGAGGAGTTCAAGTATCTTGGGGTCTTGTTCACAAATAAGGGAAAAATGGAAAGAGTGATTGATAGGTGGATAAGTGCAACGTCGGCAGTGGAGCGGGCGCTGCACCAATCTGTCGTGGTGAAGAGAGAGCTGAGTCAAAAGGCGAAGCTCTCAATTTACCGGTCGATTTACGTTCCTACCCTCATCTATGGTCATGAGCTTTGGGTTGTGACCAAAAGAATGGTAAATGGTCTGTACTTATATAGCCCATTTCTATCTTATTTCAAGATACTCAAAGCACTTTACACTACAATCTGTGTCCTCATTTATCCATTCATACAGCACTCTACTAGAACTCTACAAAGCTAATAGAACAAATCATTCTAAAGAGATTAATCAGAGCTTTAGATCACATTCATACACTGATGGGACACACATCAGAGGCTATGAGGGGTTCAGTGTCTTGCCCAGGGACACAACATGTGACTAATGGTGGATTCGAACCCCCAATGCTCGCATTGGAGGACGATTGCGCTAACGACTCAGCCACAGCCGTCCCTCAGATCATGGATACAAGCGGCCGAAAAGAGTTTTCTCCGCAGGGTCTCTGGGCTCTCCCTTAGAGATAGGGTGAGAAGCTTGCTCATCCAGGAGGGACTCAGAGTAGAACCACTGCTTTTCCATGTCGAGAGGAGCCAGTTAGTGTGGCTCGAGCATCTGGTTACGATGCCTCCTGGATGCCTCCCTGGTGAGGTGTTCCATACACATCCTACCAAGAGGAGACCCAGAGGAAGATCCAGGACTCAATGGCTGGACTATATTTCTTGGCTGGTCTGGGAACGCCTTGGAATTCCCTCGGAGGAGCTGGCCCAAGTGGCTGGGGAGAGGGAAGTCTGGGCCTCCCTCCTTAGGCTGCTACCCCCGTGACCCGACCCCGGATAAGCAGAAGAAAATGGATGGATGGATGGATGGATGGATGGATGGATGGATGCTAGTCTCATTGAGCCACAAGGACTCATTTACAAGAGAGACATGTTCCAGACAGAACATATGAAGTTCACACAACAATAACGATAAACAATTATAACAACAAACCACAGTCAAAATGCAGTTAAAGGAAAAGTAGTGTATAAAACAATGAATTAGGGTGCTGTAAAACAGGGTGAAATACTAAAAACAAGAACATATATGCTTTGATTTTTCTATTGACTTTATCAAATGTTTGAAACTTTTTAAAGAAATTAAGATGGACAACTTCAGTTCTTGTTGCAAGGTGTTTCAGGTTACAGTAGCTGAGTAGGAAAAGGCAATTTTTCCAAGTTCAGTCTGCACTGAGGGAATGCTGCAGGTAATGGTGGCCTGAGAGTTCATGTTGTAACTGCACAACAAAACAAAATTGATTCTTCCCCCAAACAGCTTCCTCCAAAGTGGAACAAACCAGTTATGTTGGTGCTAAGATGGTGTCTTTGGCATGCCCCCTCCTTTGTTGCCGGCCCTCTTCCTCATCGACAGTCATGTTAAACTGGTTCAAAACCAAAAAAGTCCATGCTCAATAATCCAGATATACAATCAAACAATTTTCAGTCAGGTCATCTGGACAGTTTTTCTTTTTTTTTGCTGAAACGTTTCAAGTTCTATCCGGAAGTCTTCATCACTTTTTTGGTTTTGAACCAATAGGGGGACTGGTGGTGCAGAGGTTAGAGAAGGTGGGCCTGTGATCGGAAGATCTCCGGTTAAAGCCCCGGTACCGACAACATCAAAAATGTGGGCGGGGTAGGTGAAGCACCCACACCTACCCCCATCCTCATTTGCCCCACTCTGGGCCCATGAGCAAGGCCCTTAACCCCATTTGCTCCCTAAACAGGTATCTCTTGAAAAATGAGTTCTCGCTGCTCAATGAGACTATACCTGTATAAATAAAGGGTGAATGAAAATAAATGAAAAAAAAATTGTCAGGGTTGTCCTATTTCCCCAAAATTGTTCATCTTGACTACTCAATTACTATCCCTTCAAATTAATAGTAGTCTCCAGTTGTGGGGAATTAACATTTTTGATAGAGAATACAAGATTAGCCAATGTGCTGATGACACAGCGTTGTTTTTGAAAAATGATTTAATGGTTGAAAGAACCCTTAATACAGTTTCATTATTCTCTAGGGCTTCAGGTCTAGGACTTAACATTAACAAATGTGAGATTCTTCCCATTCATAACTGTATTCATAAAAACATTCATTCAGTCAGGGTTGTAAATTAAGTTAAATATTTGGGTGTATTAGTATCTAAGAATGTAATTAGAAGGGAAGATGTTAACATCTCAGACCACTTAGGTAGATATGAAACAAAGTCTTAGCTGTTGGTTGACAAGGGATCTAACTATTTTTGGAAATAACCTTTTGACTAAAGCAGATGGCATTTCCAAGGTTGTTTAGCCATGCCATTCTATGTACAAAGTATATATCAGCACAAAACATAAGGAAAGACAATTATATTATTTTTCAGTTTGTGTGGGAAAATAAGACATTATATTAAAAGATCCAAACTAGTTAAAAATTATGAGAATGGTGGTATTAATGCATTGGACTTTGAAGCCATGGTTGGTACATTTAGGACCAAACGGCTAAAAATATTTTTACATTAACAAAATTCAATCTGGTTTCATACCCCTGCTTCCATTTTTAAGCAGTTGGGAGGAATTGAATTTTTTGCAAAGTGTGAATTTGAAGTGGCTAAGATTCCAGTTAAATTATCAAACTTCCACAAACAAGTTATTCGTTCTGGAAAATGATATTTCAACATAATTTCTCACCTCATGGATCAACTTTGTGGAATAATAGAGCAATCACAATTGGTAGAAAGTCAATATTTAGAAAAGATTGGTATGGAAAAGCCATATTTTTTGTAAAGGATAAAAATATAACCTTAGCTGTGGTCATAAAGATTTAATGTATATAAATCAATCCCCTTAGCTTTGATTCAGTTAATTAAAAATATCATTATATATTCAAAGGTGACTGTTTTGATGTCTACATTAAAATCAAATGACTGTAACTTAGTTGACTTCATATGTATTAACAAGACTATCAATGAATGTATGCGACAAAACAATTTACTTTGATTATAATACAGATTATTTCAAGAAACCTCCCAATATTAATCATAGAACCATAATAATGTCTGCTCATTCTAAATTTGTCAAGTGGCCTATTATATCTCCTAAAGTGAAGGAGGATAATTTAAAAATAATAAATAAGATATGTCCTGAAGCCATGTCTCTTCAAAGATTTACATTTGAGGTTGATTTGTGTGCCTTTAGTGCATCAGAAGATGAATCCCTCAAGCATGTGTTTGTTTTTTCATGTCAATACAAAGTTTTTGGTCAGACATCAGAAACTGGATTAATATCAAACTTAACATTTCTTCTTTTGATGCTGATGTCATTTTTATGTGGATAACCTAAACTCATATTTCTCTGATGTCATAGTTGTACTTATTGCAAAGTACCACATTCACTGTAGTAAGTGGAGGGAAAATTAGCCCCCCTTCCTGTTTTATGAACAAATTTAAGTCATACGAGTTTTCATTAAGTAGATTGAAAAACTGGAAATCTGCTACAATCATCTCACAACAGATAAAAACTTATTGTTTTAAGTTTCTCATATAGTCTTGCTCCTTTGTGTTTTTAATTTTTTAAAACTCTTTCTTTACTTTGTAAAACCACCTATTTTGTGACACCCTTCATGAGAGTTTGTATTTGTATTTTTTGCACTGTTCTGTTGTTCTATACTATGTTGTTAATAAAGTTCTACAAAAAAAAGACAAACACTAGTGTTTCAATATTGGAAGGATGAGTTTCATTGGCTGGGAGTTGGACACATGATTTAGTGTAGTAACTTTCCGTGAGCTTTGATGATGGGACATCTGCGGAGGTCTGGCCAAGCTCTGAAGAAAATGTGTTTAACTGACGCTCGGCGCCGTTACTGGAACAACATGGTGGAGGTGGTAGTGGCCCAGGCCTGGTGATTTTGTACGATTTTGTACATTGCCTGTGTAACGTCAAGTACTGTAACCTTTTAAGATGGAACTGCTGCCTCTAGGAGTCTGCTTCAGATCATTTGAACACAGAAATACAAAGGTATTCTTTCACATGTAAACCAAAACCTTCGCCTGTTGCAGAAACAAAGATCAATCAGTTTAGCTACTTTCTTCTTTCGTCCTAGCTTGTTTTATCTTCTTCATTTATTTATTTATTTTTCAAATTTATCGATGACCATGCAACATACAGTCCTTTTCTTTTTACCAAACCCCAATGTACTTCAAATTGTGTGAAAATAAAGTCATTGAAGGTCATTTCTAAAAAGTACTTTATACCACTCTTGAGTTCAGAGGCAATAAAGCGTTTTCTCCCTCGTCTGCATCCTCTTGAGAAGTCCCTCTCTGTTCGAGCACTTTAAGTGCCGTAGTGGCCACAAGGACGACTACAAACAGTTGTGATTTAAATAAAGTTGTTTTCACGTACACTTCAAGAACCACAGCAGCTTCAAAATGAGGAATAACCTCAACAGAGCGCTACATATGATGAATGTAGAGAATAATTAGAGAAGTATTGAAATGGATGCCTTGAAAATAAAAATCCTTAAGATTTTCAGAAAAATGTCATGTAACAAAAAATTACTCACGTTTTTATTAAAAGTAATGGTTGGCCAATTGTCGACATTTTAAATATTCTTCTTCACCATTACATCTACATTAGTGTTAGGTGTCCTGCTACTTTTAATGCCAAATGAAGAGGACAAGTATCTGTAGCACATGTCAAACCCACAGGTCAAATATGGCTCTTGACATCTTATCCGAATCTCACAGTGATATTTATATATACATAATAGGCAACAACAAATGTTTTACAATTTGTTGTTGCCTATCATTTTGATTAAAAACTTAGCATACTTTATTTAGTGTAGCCCTCTCATGACAGTTCAACTTTGAAGCCAATTTTTTTTTTCAGTAATCTTTTGATTTTGATGTGGAAAACGCAACAGCGAACATCAAATAAACATGATACCAAGACAAAATGTCAAATATCTGACTCGAGTTTGAGAAATTGGCCTGTCAGGGATTTGTGGTCAAGGTTTATGGATGTTTTTAATACTATGGCCGAGAATGTTAATTGCCCATGAACCATGCATTTGAGTTACCAGAGGGTTCTTTTCTCTCTCAGAGATGCATGAGGAACCAATTTGATCCTGCATGTGCAGCTGGATGACCAAGGTCATCAGTGTCTGCCTGTGAGCTGTGAGAGCTGATAAATTATAAAAACAATTCTCGCACACTGCCCGGCAGATTCTGTTGACTGGGCTCCATGCATGTAACTTCTATAGATCGGTGTAACCTGTTGTGAAAGTCTGCCCCTGCAAGTAAAACCAGTTAACCAACCAAAACCCATAAAAGAGTCAGAGTCAGAGTCAGAGTTTCTTTATTGTCATTCGCACCTCATGTGGTACATGTGGTGGAGCGAAATTATGTACACAGGGTCCCAGTTACATCCAACAATAAAATGTATAAGAAAAACAGTAATAACATCTAAGATATGAACTAAGAAAAACATCAACTAAATATACACTAAGCACTCATAACATAAAACATTGAACATCAGCACAAACATGAACATGAGTCTGTGAGCAGATGTGCACGCATGAACACATCAACATTGAAACAGATCAGCAGCAACATGAAACAGATCAGCAGCAACATGATATGGTTTTTCACAGTGATTATTCTAGTTAGAGATTCATGAGTCTAACAGCCTCAGGGTAGAAGCTGTTCCTCAGTCTAGTGGTTCTACATTTAATGCTCCTTAACCTCCTTCCTGAGGGGAGTGGGGCAAAAAGTGTGTGTGCTGGGTGAGTGGGGTCCTTCACGATGCAGGTGGCCCTCTTCCTGCATCTGGAGGTGTAGATGTCTGTGATGGTGGGGAGGCTGATTCCAACAGATTTCTGTGCAGCCTTCACCACTCTCTGCAAAGCTTTTCTTTCTGCAGCTGTGCAGCCTCCATGCCACACATTGATGCTCGAGCACAGGATGTTCTCCACTGCACACCTGCAGAAGGAGGTGAGGACTGAGCTTCCCAGACCAGCTCGCCTCAGCCGTCTGAGGAAGTAGAGTCTCTGATGAGCTTTCTTGATCAGGCTGGTGGTGTTGTTGCTCCAGCTGAGGTTGTCATTCATGTGTACACCCAAGTACTTGTAGCTGGAGACCACTTCCACCGCAGATCATCTTATGTTCAGGGGGGTGTAGATGTTTTTGTTCCTTCTGAAGTCCACAATCATCTCCTTTGTCTTCTTCACATTGATGTGAAGGTTGTTCTCTCTGCACCAGCTCTCCAGGTGTTCCACCTCTTGCCTGTAGCTGGACTCATCATTGTTTGTGATGCATCCCACCACCGCTGTATCATCTGCAAACTTTACAATGTGACAGCCTGGATGGGTAGCTGCACAATCATATGTGAGCAGAGTAAACAGGAGGGAGCTCAACACGCATCCCTGAGGAGAGCCAGTGCTGAGGGTTATGGTGGAGGAGGAGAGGTTGTGGATCCTCACTAACTGTGGTCTGTTTGTTAAAAAGTCTAGTACCCAGTTGCAAATGGAGGCAATATGAGAAATATTTTGTCAAACCATATTTAATTTTACTGTAACTTAAATTATGGTGGCACGGTAGCACAGTTGGTAGAGCTGACGCCTCTCAGCGAGCAGGTCGCTGCATCGAATCCCTGCCCGGGGGCCTTTCTGGGTGGAAATTTCATGTTCTCTCCGTGCATACATGGGTTTTCTCTGGGTACTCTGGTTTTCTCCCACAAACCAAAAACATTCATGTTAGACTGATTGGTAACTCTAAGTTGTCCCTAGATGGGAACGATTGGTTGTTTGTATCGTTTGTCTCTATGTGTCCCTGTGATGGACTGGAGACCTGTCCAGTGTGTCCCCCACCTCTCACACAGTGACTGCTAGATATGGGCTCCAGTGACCTGAAAAGGCAGAAGCGAGTAAAATATGATGGTTGGATAGATGGATGTAACTTAAATTATATAAAATTTACTAAACAGAAGTATCAATGTAAGTGATAGAAGTACATAAGTTACGTAAACAGGATGCCAAAATATACTTAAAAATCTAAGTTATACTTAAATAATCACAATAATTTTAGGTTATGTGTTTGAAATATTAATTCTATACTAAACATAAGATCCATGCTGGAGAATCAAATGTTTCCATCCATCCATCTATCTATTATCTTTACCCGCTTCTTCCTTTTCAGGTTGCAGAGGTCACTGGTACCCCTATCTAGCTATCACTGTGCAAGATGTGGGGGACACCCTGGACATGTCTCTAGTCCATCACAGGGACACATAGAGACAAACGAGACAAACAACCATTCACTCTCTCTCTCTTTCACCTAAGTACAATTTAGAGTTGCCAATTAGTCGAATATGCACGTTTTTGGTCTGTGGGAGAAAACCTACGCAGCACGGAGAGAACATGCAAACTCCACTCAGAAAGGCCCCCAGCTGGGATTTGAACCAGTGACTTGCTCACTGAAAGCCAACAGCTCTACCAACTGACCACCGTACAACCTCAAAAGTGTTTCTAAACTGAAATAAATTTAGCTGGAAAGCAGGTGTTAAATGTGGAGCAGGGAACAGATGAAAAGCAGGATAATAAAATCTCTAAAATACAAGCAGTCTCCATCAGGACTGCAGTCTTCATCTGTGAAGTCTCAGTGGTGAGAACGGTGCAGCGCTTGGCACATGTATTATCAATGCTGTATGCAGATTTCACACTTGTCTCAAACCTGTTTTTGTGAGGCTTCTGCTTGAAGCCATTTTTTTTCCTCCACTTCTTTTTTGTTGACAGCACCAATAAAAGCCCATTTCTTTCCACAATTTCACACTTCACAAACAGAAAAACAAAAAAACACAGTCAATCACACAATTTTGATTTGCCAAAGACTCGCCTCCATGTTGGGTGGGACTGTGACTCAGTTGTTAGAGCTATTGTCTCTCAGCGAGAAGGTTGCCTGTTCAAATCCCAGCCCCGTGCCTTTCTGGATAGAGTTTGTATGTTCTCTCCATGCTGCATGGGTTTTACCCAGGTACTCCAGTTTCCTCCCACAGAACAAAAACATGCATGTTAGACTGACTGGTGACCCCGAAGAGGTAGAGGTAGGGCAGCTGACTTGGAACCAGAAAGTTGAGCCATTCCCACATGTTATGGTGTATCTGAGCAAGACACTAATTGCTCACCAGGCACTTACACAGCTGCCCACTATTCCACCTGCGTGTATCACGAGTGTGATAGTTAAATGCAGAGAACTATTGTCATCATTGTATGGAAACATACAATGATGACAATCTCAGACGTGCCCTTCCCTAAATTGTCTCTAGGTGTGAGTGAGAGTGAATGGTTGTTTGTCTCATTTGTCTCTGTGTCCCTGTGATGGACTGGAGACCTGTCCAGGGTGTCCCCCACCTCTTGCACAATGATAGCTGGACAAGGGCACCAGTGAACCCCATGACCCAAAAAAGGAAGAAGTGGGTAAAGATAATGGATGGATGGATGAATGGATGGATGGCCTTTGTGGGTTTTTTTTTTTTTTACGCCAGATGTCCTTCCTGATCCAACCACAGACCACCGAGCTACCATAGCCCTCTGTGTGGAGCAGAGAGCTGTTATCTAGGGTACCCACAGGAGCAGATGGTGGGGGTTAAGTGCCTTGCTCAACGGCCCAGAGTGGGGCAAATGAAGGTGGACACAGGTATGGACACGTCACCTTTCCTGCCCACATTTTGATGTTGTTGGTCCAGGGAGTTGAACCAGTGACCTTCCGATTACAGGCTCACCTTCTCTAACCTCTGCAATTCAAATGCCGGTTTAGCAGAAAGTATAAAGTCAGACGCAGCATACTGGGATCAAACTCCAATAATGAACTAGACTTCAGAGACAAGCCCCCCACCAAGGATATCCAACCAACAATTATTAACATTTAAAAGAATGACCCAAATTATTCTATGATGTGTTGGTTACAAAACAGGATTTAAAGTTTTACAGACTATGTTCCTGTTTGGACAAAAATGTTTCTACTTCTTGGATTTGTTTGTTTTGTGGGTTTTTTTCTTTTCTTTCCCCCTAGTAATTTTGTTTGGTTTCGCATGATTGCTTACAGCTTGGTTAGGTTTAAGTCACACAATATTTTTGTTTAAGTCTAAAAACTAGAACTAGTTGGTAGGGTTTAGGGTTACATTATTTTAATAGGTTTTGAAGTAAGTGACCTAGGCAACATGTTGGATACTGACACAGAGGGACTTATCTCACTACATTTTCTTTTTGACATGTTGAATCTTCTGAAAAATATTTGTTCTGTTCACTGAGTTGTGGTGTCAGAGTTTTAAATGTGTGGGTCCATAAAAGTAGAGCTTCTGCACAAGCTTGCTTCTGCTGACTTTGTTGTCCCATCACGGAGCAAAGAAGGGGAATTGAAAATACCCTCCATGGAGGGCCGAGATGGTGTAGAGGTAGGGCAGCCGACCTGGGAACAGAAAGTCACAGGTTTGACTCCCCGATGTGCCCACATGCTGTGGTGCCCTGGAGCAAGACGCCCAATCCCTAATTGCTCCCCGGGCGCCTGCATAGCTCGTGGAGTGGTGGGTGTATCTCAGTTGTGATGGTTAATGCACTAATTTTGTCATCGTATGGGAACATACAATGATGACAACACATAGCACTTGTTTGTCCATCTACCTGTTCTTCCATCCTGTTGAGGACAATAGTTTTAAAAAGTGAGGTAAATGGACTGTACTTATATAGTGCCTTTTTATCTTATAATACTCTATATAATATAATACAATACTCAAAACACTTTACCACACAATTTGTGCCCTCATTTACCCATTTATTCAGTACTCTATTATATTTTTACAAAGACTAATCAGTGATTTTGATCACATTCATGCACCGATGGGACACATATCGGAGGTAATGAGGGTTTCAGTGTCTTGCCCAGGGACACTTCAGCATGTGAATGCTGGTGGAACTGAACTCTCAACTCTCCCATTGAAGGACAACTGCTCTAACCACTCAGCCACAGCTGCCCCAGGTACTGACTTCTGTGTGAATGAATCTAGGTGTAAGAAAGGTCACTATAAAAAAATGGGTTGCCAAGTCAACATCCAAGATGGCTACCACCATGTATAAGTCAACAAACCACCCCTATCATTTAAGGAAACTATGCTTGCTAGTTTTTATGTTACTTAAAAGTGTAATTTCCTCAAATAATTGTATTGACCAAAGATTAATCTATGGTGGCCAAGGCACCCATTGCCCACCCCTTGACTCCACAGTTGCACCTGGTGGTGGATATATTTGCTCCCTGCACTCGCCAGGATCTATCACTCTGTGCCGCCTCAGACAAGCAAAAGATTAATATATACAGTAGTCCCTATTACGGGGGATCTGTACCCTGAATCCCTGTGATAAGTGAAAAACAACGAAGTAGGAATAGTAGTACAAGTAGTAAGTAGTAGTTTATTCTAGTTTACATATATAT
>NC_056517.1:12238078-12264160 GCF_014905685.2 Nematolebias whitei | reverse complement strand
ATATATATATATATATATATATATATATATATATATATGTACAGTGTAGTGAACTAAGCCTCAGGTCAAATCTGGCCTTCCTGGGACAAGAACTGTATTTCATTGATTTGAGTCCAGAAACACAAGATTAAGTTCATCCAGAGACTTTCTAAGTGTCCTGCACTGATCAATTGAAAGAACACTCTCTTTTTTATTATCATTACTATTTTACAAATTTCTTGATAATCAAAGTGTGTTTAGTTCAAACCATTGTTAAATGTTGAAGTGAACTACTCAATTTAAATCAACTGTGAAACAGTATTAGTGATTTTTGATCCTCATTCAAAGTAGAGATCAAGTTAGAATGTGTTATGGAGTAATTCATGCATTTTCTGATTTTCTGTCTGAAATGAGCAAGTTGTGATGTCGGTCAAATATCGGAGTCAAACGCAAAACAAGTTGTTGGAACGAACTGTCATGTTTTTAAATCCTCTCAGACGTAAATAGAGAAGCTGGCACCTGTTTTCCCCCAACTCGCCTAAACATTTCTCTCGTCTGTCTCAAAAACATCTTCAGTCTGTTCCAAAACATTCTTTCTGTTTTTCTGACTTTTAATAACCTCTTACATCACTAAAACACACCCCTGTCTGGTCGATCGACCAATCAGGAACTTCCCAAATGAACCGGAAATAGAACTCTTTAAATGTCGGCACTTCCTAGTTCAAACGGGTCGTGTTGAGTCGAGTGCAGTCCAGCCCAGTCGAGTTCAGTTCGGAGAGCAGTACCGAACGGAAGAAGTGCTGGAGAGAACAGGAGTTCCAGACATGATCCGGAGTTCTTCCGAGTCTCGTGGGAATTATGCAATCTTCCACATCTGAGTGGAACTCTGACGGACTTACAACTCATGTGAGTCCAACCGGGAGGTGAACGTGTGTCGAACAAGTACCGTCACTACTTCGGATGATTCACAGCTGTTCCTACGGAGATGCTGAAAGGGTGCGTTAAATGGAACTCCGTACTAGTGGAGACACCTGCTACAGGTAAAGAGTCGATTTATACCACCTAAGTGTACCGAGGAGGAAGCTGGGATCTTAAAGGAGCGTGCCGTTCTGATACCGACACACAACAACCCCTCATCCATCTTCTCTCTCAATTTAAACTTCATTTTCCCATCTTTAAAACTCTTCTATCCTGCTAGCAAATCATTCCAGATATTTTCAGAAATGTCTGTTGTGAAGCAAAGGAAAACCATTGCCGTATGGTTTTCCTGACTTGTAAAACTTGCTAATTAATTATGTTGTTGTTGAAATCAATTTGCCAAATTAATGTAAATGTTTGATGTTAAACTTTGATTCTGTTAATAAATGACCGCATTCATTTGATGGGTCAAAGAAAATTAACGCCTCACGTTACATTTTAATTTCAATGCACGATATTATTCAGTCCAGAAAAATGAATGAATCCGTTTAATTTATGGATAATATATCACAGATATATGTTCCTCTACAACAGCAATTAAAAAAGCATCAAACGTCAAATGCCTTTTTTTTTAACAGACAATACCACTTTCAGAAGCAGAAACAGACAAAGAAAAATGTGCTTGAACGGTGGGAGGCTCCGAGTTTGCAAGCCATGAACAGCAGCATGGGTTTGTCAACATTTAGCAATAAAATATTTTTTAAAAGAGTTAAATTGCACTGTGCTCTAATGTGATCTATAGACAATGTCCTACATGCCATGAGTCAAAAATGGTAAATGGACTGTACTTATATAGTGCCTTTCTTGTGAAGATACTCAAAGTGCTTTACAACACAACCTGTGCCCTCTTTTACCCATTCATACAGCACTCTACTAGATCTCCACAAAGATAGTCTGAATCTGTAGAAACTAATGAGAGCTTTAGATCACATTCATACACTGATGGGACACACATCGGAGGCAATGAGGGATTCAGTGTCTTGTCCAGGGACACTTCAACATGTGACTCCTGGTGGAACTGAACCCCCAACTCTCCCCGAAAAAAAATCAAATAACACCAAAACTTATTTGTGAAAAATTCTAATATGAAGTTAAATACACCGTATCTGCTTCTAGATGGAGGATTGGCTTATGTCATAAACATAATCTTTGTCTCGATGTCTGCACTCAAGCCAAACATTTATACTGTGACCATTTAAAACAAATAAATGCATCATGGAATTGTCCATGAATTGTTCAACGTTTTTTGAATCTAATAACTAAGATTATTCATTTATCTCTCTCTTCTGGTTTTGTCCCACCATCACTCAAAACTGCTGCAATAACTCCCATTGTTAAAAAAACAGGAGCTGATCCAACTGGCTTAAATAACTTCAGACCAATTTCTAATCTACCTTTTATTTCCAAAATACTTGGAAAAAACAGTTGCAGCCCAGGTTCACAGTCATCTTTCTGATAATAATCTGTTTGAAGAACTTCAGTCAGGTTTCTGCCCCCTCCACAGCACCGAGACAGCTTTGATTACAATCACCAATGATCTCCTGGTTGCTGCCAACGTTGGACTTTTATCAATTCTCATTCTCCTTGACCTGAGTGCAGCATTTGATACCATTTCACACAATATTCTTCTTGATAGATTACATTCCATTGGTTTTTCTGGCATTGCTATAAATTGGTTTCAATCTTATCTCTCTGACCGTCAGCACTTTGTCCAACTCAAGAACTTCGTCACAGTCCTCCACAGTTACTTCAGGTGTACCGCAGGGTTCTGTTCTTGGTCCTCTCCTGTTTATCACTTATCTTCTTCCATTTGGCCTTATCTTTAAAAAATTGGTATTAATTTTCACTGCTATGCAGATGACACCCAGCTTTACTTCTCCACCAAGCCCAACACCACTCTTCCACCATCCTTCCTTTCAGACTGCCTCTGTGAAATTAAATTATTGTTTAATCAGAACTTTCTTAAACTGAACTCAAATAAAACAGAATTCCTCCTTGTTGGCACCAAGTCTGCCCTATCCAAATGTAATATGTTCACAATTAAAGTTGATGATTCTACAGTTTCTCCCTCCTCTACAGCTAATAGTCTGGGTGTCATCCTTGATAGCAAATTATCTTTTGAATCTCATGTCAATAACATTACTTTGCATATTTTCATCTTCAAAACATCAACCGTCTCCGTTCATTTCTTACCCCCACCAGCACAGCTATCCTTATCAATGCTCTAGTCACCCCTTGACTAGACTACTTTAACTCCCTCCTCTCAGATCTTCCTCTCAAAATCATCCATAAACTTCAGCTTGCTCAAAACACAGCTGCCCAGATAATCACTAGAACTATGTCAAAGGAACACATCACACCTATCCTTAAACATCTTCACTGGTTACCCATAAAATATTGCATCGAATTTAAGTTAATCGAGTTCATCGAGTTTAATTTAATTTAATTTTCCTCCTCGCTTTCAAAGCTCTCCATAACTTGGCACCTCTGTACCTCACTGATCTTCTTTGCTATTACACGCCTGCCCAAAGCCTTCACTCCTCCCTATCCATCTCTCTTGTTACACCTCCTGCCCGCTGGACAACCATGGGATCCAGAGCCTTCTCCCACAAAGCCCCACGTCTCTGGAACTCTCTTCCACAGCACATCGGTAATTCTGACCCTCATTTAAATCTAACCTTAAAACTCACTTTTTCAAACTTGCTTCTTGCTTATTCTGTTTAATGTCATTATGTATTTTATCATTATTAGCATTTGATTTAATTGATATCTGTATTTTATTGCTTTATTGTTTTTTTATCTTGTATTTCTTGTTTGGTGACCTTGAGTGTTTTGAAAGGTGCCTTCTGACAAAATGTATTATTATTATATTATTATCATTACACCCCTACTGTTTGTATTTATAAATATTACGTGAATGCATGACATCAAATATAATTTAGATTAAAAACAATAGATTTTTGTTTGTTATATGACCCCTACTTTAGGTTTTTTTATGGCAATTAGTGGTGATTATGGATGATCCATCCCTTTAAATCCTGGTAGAAAGCAATAAAATAAAGAAACTATAAAGAAAATAAAATGTAACACATTTTACTGCCTTCAGCTCTAAAGTCAAACATAAAAACTTCAGTTCCGCAATGCATATTCTCAAGCTGTCAGTGTATTCAAATCGATTTTTGCACATTAAGCAGGAAATATGAGTTTGAAGTCTTCGCATTTGTCCTCTGATATCATAAGTCCATCAGCATATTTCAGCAGAAAAAGGAAAACTCTGGAGCTGTGAGTAAACAAAAGGATCAATCTGTTAATCAGACAATTAATCACTTCAAAAATGCATGTTTATCATTTGTCCAAACGGCGCTCGTTCTGATGGATTACATGCATTACCGGCCTGCTTCCGATCTGATTTGTATTCCTCACTGTGCTGATTACAAAATTACACTGCTGATGCATGGGTTTCCTTCATGCAAGACTGATGGCATTGTTGAATAAAAGGGGGCAACAGGCAGAGTGACAAAACAATTACAGGTTGCTGGATGACTGCAAAGCTGGAGCCGCAAGGAGAACGAAGTGCTGCGGTGGAAACTGTGGCTCCTGGAGCTCCGAGCCGTCCAGACTACCACCCTGAGAGCCACTGTTAATGACAATGGAACCGGCGCACTGCAGCCCACGAGTGGCTGCCCTCAAGTTCATCTGGAAACAAGACCACGCTGCTAACAGAACCCTATTGCTAACAGGACCATGCTGCTAACAGGACCATGCTGCTGACAGAACTATGATGCTAACAGGACCGCACTGCTAACAGGACCATGCTGCTAACAGGACCGCACTGCTAACAGGACCATACTGCTAACAAAACCACATTGCTAACAGAACCACACTGCTAACAGGACCATGCTGCTGTAGATGAACAGATGCTGAGATATATTCATCAATTAAAACGGATTCTTCATTTTTCTGGACTGAATATAAACGTGCGTTGAATTTAATGAAATGTAACGTGAGACGTTATTTATCTTTGACCCATCAAAATGAATGTGGCCATTTATTTACAGAATCAAAGTTTAACATCAACATTTACATTAATTTGGCAAAATATGAAAATAACAACATAATTAATCAGCGAGCTGTACAATTATGATCAATTATCCACACGGCGGTGGATGAGCACTTTACACAGACATTTCTAAATTATCTGGAATGATTTCTACTTGATAGAAGAATTTAAAGATGGAAAATGAAGTTTAAAGGGAGTAAAAGATGGATGAGGGAGAATGTGGTGTGTATGAGTGAAAAGTGTTGACAGGACGACACCCTCCATCCGACCCAGCTTTTCCTAGGTACGCTCAGTAGTGGTCTAGACTCATTTACCTCTCTGATGATGAATCAGAAGAAGAGGAGCTCCAGTTAACGCTACCTTTCAGCGTCTCCATAGGATGGCTGTGACTCGTCCGAAGTAGTGACGATATCCCGTCTGACACAAGTTCACCTCAGCCAGTGGACCTCACATGAGTGGGGTTCGTCCGAGTTCCACTCAGAGGTGAAGATGTTATAATCCCATAAAACTCGGCAGAGCTCTATCATGTCAGGGTTTTCCTGTTTCCCAGCCAGACTCCAACAGAACTTCACAGAACTCACAGAACTGAGAACTGGGCACATCACAGAACTGCCACTTCACCGAACATCTCCGAACTGCTACCACACAGAACTGCGAGAACTAGGAAGTACCGACATTTTAAAGGGCTCTATTCCCGGTATATTTGAGAGTTCCTGATTGGTCAATATCAACCAGACAGGGGTGTGTTTTGTGACGTAAGAGGTTACTAGAAGTCAGAAAACAGCAAGAATTGTTATGGAACAGATTAAAATGTTCTCAGAGACAGAGAGAGAAATGTTTTGGCGAGTTTGGAGAAACAGGTGCCAACTTCTCTGTTGACGTCTGAGAGGATGTAAAACAACGACCATTCGTTCCAACACATGTCTGCTTCGACTCCTGACCTTGGAAAACGTACACTGCTCATTCAAAGACAGAAATCAGAAAATGCATAATTACTCTGTAACAGGCCTTAACATGAATTCTACTTTGCATAAGCAACTAAAAAATCATTGTTACTGTTTTACAGTTAATAAAATTGATTAGTTCACTGTAACATCTAAAATGTTTGAACTAAAACACTTTGATTATCAAACATTCGTAAAACAGGAATGATAATAGAAAAGAGAGTGTTCTTTCACTTGAATTTTCAAGAAAGAAAGTCTCAGGATGGGTGAACCTGTATTTCTGGATTCAAATCAATGAAATGACAGTTTCTGTCCCACAAGGTTCTTAAGGTCAAGGGTTTTGACCTTAGGCTTAGTTTTGACATCAGGTCAAGTTCACTACACTGCTCACACGACCACGCTGCTTACAGAACCTCACTGCTAACAGGACCATGCTGCTAACAGGACCATGATGCTAAAAGGGTCACGCTGTTAACAGAACCACATTGCTAACAGGACCGCGCTGCTTACAGAACCACATTGCTAACAGGACCATGCTACTCACAGGACCACGCTGCTTACGGAACCTCACTGCTAACAGGACCATACTGCTAACAGGACCATGCTACTAACAGTAACAGTGTTTTATATAGCACTACTTTTTATTTTAAATGCTTTTTATTGTTGTTTATTATCTGTACTCAATATGTTGACTGTCTAAAACAGGTCTCTCTTGAAAAGGAGTCCGCATGACTCAGTGAGACTAACCTGTATAAATAAAGGTTGAATAAATAACTAAATTTTAAAAAGCCTAAAAATAAAGAAAATAAGAGAAATTGAAAGCATGAATGATAGACAGCGTCAAACAGGCAGGTATGCTGAGCTGCACGGCAGCATTAGCATAGAGGAGGGGGTTTAGCAGAGCTTTTGGCTTCAACTTCAGTATTTTTGTGACTCGGGGGCGTATTCCCCCCGGTCTGCAGACAACCTCAGGCTGTTCTCTCAACTACACCAAGTCTCTGTCTGTCTCTATCAGCCTGGGATCATGACTGCTCTGAGCTGCTGTGTGTGTGCGTGCATGTGTGTGCCAACACTGTCTGTTGCTTCAATAAAACCAGCCGGAGCAGACTGGGACCAGGGGGGAGATTGACAGACAACACCAGCTCACAGGCACGCCATAATAACCCAGCATCAACACACTCTGGGATGCATGTGCAGGAAGTTGTGTATGCAGCACAGACACCAGCACTCGATGTGTGCATGTGTGCACGTTAGGTGTGGAATAGCGGACTCATTCCCCTGGGTGCTTGGTGCCGACAGGACATTGTCTGCTGCAGGCAGTTATCTGAGGACAAGCGGGGGGTGTTCACCAGTGTATTGCCTGAGCACTGCTGCAACATGCAAAAACAAAATCTGTGCATGCTGTACAGAATTCACCATGAGATGAAACACTCCCACCCCCGAGGAGACAAGTAATGTGCTTCTGCCTCTCAACTCTATGGCTTTTGTTCAACTGCATATTAATTTTCTCGTTAAAAAATAATGTTCTTTTTTACATGTATTAATAAGTTCCCTTGATTTTTATTACAACCTGTATTCCAACAAAAAGTTGAGGTTGAGTAAAGCTACATGAAGAATGCAATAATATGCAAACCCTACAAACCTACAATTTATCACAATGGAACATTGTAAATGTATCAATTGTTGAAACTAAGGAATTTTAACTTTTCATAAGAATAAAGACTGTTATTTTTAATTTTATGTCAGTAACACATTTAAAAAAGTGGGGACAGTGTCCACCTAAGAAGTGGGCAGAAATTCACCAGTCTTTAAAAATCGCATTTAAAGTGGAATAAATTCAAAATAATATTTCTCAACAGATTATTGGAAAGACTGGATATCTCATCATTATCATAATATCATTTAAAGATTTAAATAATCTAGAGAGTTTTTTATGTGTGCAAAAGAGAAGGCTGAAAGTCCTATAGGTGCTCCTGATCTGCAGTCTCTCAGGCTACAGTTTTGGTTCTGTTCTGGGTTTAAACACTTCCACAGAACAGTGTCTGCAAACACAGTTCACCATGACATCCACAGATGCTGCTTAAAGCTCTATCAGGCAAAGAAAAAAAAACGTACAGAAGCACCAAAGTTCATGCTCAATAGTCCAGGTAAGAAGCCAAGTCAGGTCCTCTGGACAGTTTCTATTTTCGCTGCGATGTTTCGTCTTTCATCCAAAAGACTTCTTCAATCTGAGGAGACGCCTAAAAAAAAACTGATTTCCGCAAACAGCATACTCCACAGTGGAGTAGTTTGGTGTCTCCTCAGATAGAAGAAGTCCTTTGGATGAAGGACAAAACATCTCAGCAACAAAGAAACAGTCCAGATGACCTGACTGAATGTTGGATTCTTACCTGGATTATTGAGCATGAACTTTGGTGTTATGAACCACTTTCACATGACTGTCTCAGAGAAGGTGACGAGGGAGAGTGCAGGCCCCGGTGGCCATCTTAGCACCAGCAAACTGTTTTTTTTTTTTCCCCACTATGGAGTATGCTGTTTGAGGATACACAAAACAAACTGTTTTCCACAGATTGAAGAAGTCCTTTGGATGGAGGACAAAACATCTCGGCAAAAATCGAAACCATCCAGATGACCTGACTGAACATTGTTGGATACAGGAGCACCATTCAGAAATGCCACGGTCTTCTCTGGACCAAAGCTCATTAAAAACAGACTGAGACAAATGGAGCTTTGCAACTGTCTCAACTCTCATCGGTTCCACACTGCACCAGTTAAGGGCCTCCCCACTACCAGCACCCACCCCCAGTGAGCCCGGTTTATGGGACCATCTTGTTTGAGGTTCCAACAAGTTGCAGATTTTGATGTAATCAGGCAGCAGCTATTGATTGGCTAGCAGACCTACATCACTGGATGACTCACTCAGCAAAACTGCAAACTACACCTGAACTGATGACCCGACTGAGAATTATTGGATTTGGTACCTGGATGATTGAGCATGAACTTTGTTGCCTTGAACCACTTTGGCTGTGGAGTTGACGAGGGACAGGACAGCCCCCAGAAACCATCTTAGCTCCAGCAAACTGGTTGGTCCACTTAAGGAGTTTACTACTTGGAGGGGAAACAATTTACTGAAACTCCTCAGACTGATGAAGCCCTCTGGATAGAGGGCGGAGCGTTTCTATAAAAAAGAAATTGTCCAGATGATCTGACTGAGAATTATTGGATTTGGTACCTGGATGATTGAGCATGAACTTTGTTACACCTGAACCTCCACTTCCTCGTGTTGACAGACAGCGCCACAAGAAATGAGCACATTTACACAGAGATGAAGGTGCAGCATGGCTACACCCAGACTTATAATCAATGAGCTAAACAAATTCAAGTCTGATTGTGGAACAATTAAGGACCACAATGGACGAAGTGGCTTGAACACAATGACCAGTTACGATACTGCTCACGTTGCATTGACAATCCCGCCCACAGAGCAAGGAAACAAGTCATAGTGGCAAATCAGCTCCACCTTACTGTAAAAGAACTGAAAAGACAAGAGCCGAGTGAATTACACTTATCGATGGCAAAGTGGCCCAAGTGGAGAATTGTTCTGTGGTCAGACGGTAAGAATTGGAAAGTCTTTTTGGAAACCTCTGATGCCATATCCTCTGAACTAAAAAGAAAATGAACCATTCAATCTGGTGTCAGTACACAGTTCAAAAACGGCCTCTCTCGTGGTATGGGGGTATATTAGGGTGTTTTGCATGGACAGATTGCACATTTTGAAAGCTACCATTAATACAGAAATTTATCTACAGTTTTTTGAACAACATACTCTCCCATCCAGTAAAATTATGACAAAAAAGATCCTGAACTGTTGAACAAGCAGAATCCTCTATTGGGCAAAAATGAAACATTACCATCAAAAAACCTACAGCAGCTGGTTTCCTCAGGTCCTAGATGTTTAGAGGCTGATGTTAAAAGAAGAGAGTACTCTTCATAACATGGTCCTGTCCTTGTTTTTTAAAGACGTGCTTTAGCCATTAAGTTTACAATTGACCTACCGTACATGTTTTTTAAAGTATGAAATTTCCTACTTTTAATATGTTTATTAAATTTTCCCAACTATCCCAACTTTTTAGAATAGGACCAGTGTTTAAAATGTATTGTGTGCAAGTAGTACAATGTAAACAATCCTATTTACAATAAAATTAAAAACTACAGTTGGATACAGTTTGGATACATACAGTTGTTAAAGCTTCTTGTTTAGGCTCCCATCACATTAAATGGTAAATGGACTGTACTAATACAGCACCTTTCTATCTTATCACGATACTCAAAACGCTTTACACAACAATCTGTGCCCTCATTTACCCATTCATACAGTACTTTACTAGACAAAGATTAATTAATTAATTAAAGATTTATCAGTGCTTTTCACATTCATACACCTATGGGAAACACATCAGAGGCAATGAGGGGTTCATTGTCATGCCCAGGGACACTTCGGCATGTGACTGCTGGTGGAATCAAACCCCCAACTCTTGCATTGGAGGACGACTGCTCTAACCACTCAGCCACAGCTGCCCCACATTAGCTGATGACTCATCAATACTTTACACAAACAATAAGAACATGGTTGGATCGCGGCAAATTTGTAAAACTTGTCAATCATAGTACTACTGCGCTCTTAGTATTCGCTAAATACTAAACACTAAAAACACTCCTGACCATTGGTATGCAGCTACAAGATGGAAGATGAAACATCATTGCTACAATGCTAAAATTATGGGTGTCATATCTGCCATTAGGTTGTTTTCACGACTTTGTAATGATCTACTTTGTTTTAGCATTCATATGGAAAATTTCTAGACCTCCACTGTCAGTTTCGGCAATGCTGTGGAGGAGAAACCTCCATTCAGCAGAGTCAGATAAAGAAGTTGTGACCACTTTCATCCTTCTTCCCTTCTTACGTAGCAGGCCTGGCTATAATGAGAACAATCATTTCTTTGCAGGTAAGAATTGAAGAATGGCTGAGTGTGGTGCGGTAGGTCATGATGCATGGAGAACTTTGATTCTCAATGGCCAAGCTGCACTGGTGTGCAGGAGTTCCACATCGTGAATATACTGCCATCACACTCCCCTGTGCTCCACCCAGACCCTCAATCTGCTTCCACTGTGATAAAAAAAAAACATCAGAACCTTGCTACAGAATATGTGTATGTTTTAAAACCAAAGTGGCTCTATTATGTTCCGTTGTACATGGTGGTATTCTTAATAGAGGTATTCTTAATACGTGCCTTACGACCTTACGACTCTCCAAAGACCGTCATGTCCTGGTTGATTTTTGATTCTAAGTGCAGTCTTTACCCAATACAACAGAAAAGAAATGCAAATGCATCATAATTTAATATAATTTAGACATGATCCCGTGATATTTGCTAATACAAATCACTTTTCATGACTTTTAAGTGTTGGGTTTACAGTACACTACTGTGTGCTTGTCGAAGTGTACGTTTCTATTTAGGTAATGAAAGTTCATGTTTGCCCAGCGCTGACATCAGTTATGTTACCTTTGAGTACACTGTACATTTTTAAAATCCACAATGTTTTGTATTTCCTTGAAATTGTCCTTTTTGTCCTGACCTTTTCTCATCCACATCAACTTATCTTAACCAATGTGAAAAAGCTTATTCTGCTTCAGACTCTTGTTTTGAGCAGTTGCCATTTTTGGTTCGTTTTAGGCATTATCAGAACCCAGAAATGATCACTGAAGGACCAAGAGACAATAGCAGAAAGGTAAGTAAGTTTATTTACAAGTCGTGCACCAGGAGATCTGCAAAGAGAAATGACAGGTGAGTATGTTTTCTTGAAAGGTTGATTCTATCTTTATTGAATAATGAAAAGCAATCCTTACTCTGGTTTCCTGGACTGAGTCTTCAGGGGAGATCCAGGGATAGTGGCACTGTACCCCAAAATACATTACGGCAAAGACTGGTTCATCCCAAAGATCCAGTCCCCCTGCACAAACAGAGTAATATCGTGTATGCTGTTCAGTGTCAGGAGGGTTGTGATCAGTCTTACATCAGGGAAACTAAACAGCCACTGGCCAAAAGGATGGCCCAGCACAGAAGATCAACATCATCAGGCCAAGATTCTGTGGTCTACACTCATCTCCAGGCCAGCGGTCACTCTTTCAGGGATGAAAATGTTCACGTCCTGGACAGAGAGGAACGATGGTTTGAGAGAGGAGTAAAGGAGGCCATCTTTGTGAAAAGAAATCGTCCATCGTTAAACAGGGGTGGAGGCCTCCGGGTTCAATTGTCCCCCTCTTACAATGTTGTTATTGCTAGTATCACTCAACCCCCTGTGCATAATAAACAGCCATCAGTGTGCTAATGATCCATTGTTAGGCTGATGGTCCTTCTTGACCATGTGAGCAGCTGGTTTTGGTTGTCAGCAGCAAACTGGTTGATCCCCCCTTAGAAGGTGCTATTTAAGAGACTGAGCTGAATACAGCACCTCAGACTGAGGAAGTCTTTCGGGTGAGAGACGAAATGTTTCTACATTTTTTTGCTTTGTTTTGTTTTTTTGAATGTCCAGAGGACCAGATTGAACTTTTTTGGAAAATGATTATTATTATATTATTATTATAGTTATACTCTTACATCGAGTAGCAAGCCTCGACCTCTGGTTCCTAGTGGCTGGCATCGGCGGGTTTTTGATGCAGTTCATTCCCTTTCACATCCGGGGGTGGAAGCTTCAATAAAACTGATAGGGGCAAAGTTTGTGTTGCCAGGGCTCCGTAGAGATGTACGCACATGGGCAGCTTCCTGTTTAGTTTGCCAGCGTGCCAAGGTGCAACGGCACACTAAGGCTCCACTGGAACAGTTTCCTATTCCCCAAGGGATGTTTGAGCATGTGCGTGTGAATTTAGTGGGCCCAATTTCCACCTTCTAGAGGTTTTAACTATCTCCTAACTATGATGGATAGAACCACTTAGTACCCGTTGGCAGTTCCACTGTCATCAACCACTTAGGTTGATGTGACTCGGGCATTTATTTCCTCCTGGGTGACCCGATTTGGTCTGCCGTTGGACTTGACTTCCGACAGGAGTCCACAGTTCACCTTAGAGTTGTGGACTGCAGTGGTAGAGAGCCTTGGGGTTAAACTCCACCATACTACTGCCTACAACCCACAGGACAATGGTCTTTGTGAGAAGTTCCACCGCACAATGAAGGCTGCATTGCAGGCCTCATTGGTGGATAATGGTTGGATGGATCGCCTGCCTTGGGTTTTGTTGGGCCTGTGTTCAACTCCTAAAGAGGACCTACAGTTTTCTTCAGCTGAGTTGGTCCTTGGCCAGCCTTTGAGGTTACCAGGGGAGTTTCTTCCAGGTTCGGCAGGTTCAGTTACTCCCAGTCTGCTAAATTTTATTGAACAACAAAGTTTGATAAAACTCCACAATTTGGCGTCATGAACAGGTTTCTTCGCTGGTCCATCCGCTTGGTGGACCCAGGACAGTGGCTGATCACCAGGAATCGCAAGATTCTTCCTCTATACCTCTTGTATGACATTAAGAGTGAGAGGACGTTCTGGTCTTCCATCAGGAGGATTCGACCTTGACAGAATTCGAAACAGACTGAGAACTTTTGGTTGAGACAACAAAAACAACTACTTAAGGTAAACTGAAAAACTTTTTTATATATAACAAAGTAGGTTTTAAAAATAAAACCGAGGTAGATTTGTGTACACAAATCGAGGTAGGTCCTGATAAGGGACTGAGAAGTAAAAATAGAACAAAAATAGGTTTTAAAAATAAAACTGAGGTAGATTTTGTATAAAATCGAGGTAGTTCCCTCTAAAAGGATTGAGAAATAAAATAGTGATAAAGTAGGTTTTAATAATTTAAAACTGATGTAGATTTGTGAAACCAAATCGAGGTAAGTCTCAATAGAAAGAGACTGAGCGATAAAACGTAAGAAAATGGGTTCAAGAAATAGTAAAACAGAGGATTACATTCCTTGTGGTCCAGAAGCTGACCGAATGCGCAGACTGCATGGTGATTCAAGTCTCAGTTTTGTCTCACAGTGGCATTCCAAATTTAATTTTCCAAAAAATGGTTCTTTTGACCCCAAAGAAATTCAAAAATTAGAAGAACAGTTGTTAAGACAGAAACAAAAAATGTGTAATATGAAGAAAATACCATAGGATATTTTTGTAGCAATGCACAATCATGAGCAAACGTTTAAATTATGGAAAAACCAGTCAAAATCCCTAACACAAAAAACAGCGTCCAGGACCTATCAAATGACTCAAAAATTTGAAAAAGCAACCAAACTGGCTCCAAAGAACGAGGCAATGACAAATTAACAAAATACTTCAGAAGCTAAGTCAGGAAAAGAAACTAGATCATTAAAAGGACAAATTAAACGTGTCTCTCTCCTCTCTCTCTTTTCCTTCACATAAACCGGAGTCCTGTGGACCTCTGTCTTCCGTGGCACCGCTGTAACCCTCTCTGGCTGGTTTCACTGACCCACCATCGTACGCCCCACCTGTAACAGCAAAGAAAAATAAGGAAAAATCACAACAACTACCCATTAAAGGTCAAGCTCTGCTGCTCCCACCACCAAAACCCACTTGGGCCCTCGACTCTGATGATGATTTTCAAGGATGTGCACCAGCATCTGATTCAGAGGAAGAAGATGATGAAACCTCACCAGTGTGTCGCTGAAGACCCCAGCTGATACTAAAGGTCCTGTCGCTGGAATCAGTACTAAAGTCATCACAAGACAAATGGGAAAAATTAAGGCCCTTGAAGAAAACCTGGCCCTCATCTGGTGTACCGTACATGGTCAAAGGCGACCCTGATCGAGATGGCGAGCCAGCACTTGCCTGACCTGGCACAAGGAGGCTGTAGCTGCTGCTATGATAAATATGATAGAAGTGGTCCGGCCCACACTAGTTGAACTCAAAATGATTCTGGCTTCTGTATATGGGATTGCGTTCATCAGCACCATCGGAGCCCAACTATTTGATGTACGTGATAGACATCAAATTGTCAACGTCCAGGCAGATCACAAGGACAACCAACAGTTCTTCACACACGTGGAAAGGATCACAGAACACATCACTGCAGCGTATCCTCAGACCCCAAGCTTCACCACCATCACAGACATTGTTCAGAGACCAGATGAAGCCCCACAAGACTATGCCACCTATCCGTAAAGCTGTTCAATCCACCTACATTGAGTGGAAAACTGGTGTCAGGCTGAATGAGCTTCTCAGACACGCCAGGCACGCCTGGGATCAGCACACAGCTGACCAAAACTCCACCCAGAAGAAAAAACAGAGACAAACTGAAGAGGCCCAGCTCACACTGCTACAAGCAGCCACACAGATGACACTTAATAGTGCTGCTGCTAAATTACCTCACCCACCAACACCCCAGCAGCAACCTGTCCAGACTTATCAACAGCAGACTGACCCAGCTGAACCTCGTCCTTTTTTCCTGTGTGGAGGTCTCGACCATTGGGTCTGAAACTGCCCCCACAAAAGAAATCAGTGGCGTGGAAGAGGATGTCCACCTTATCATTCAAGGCCACAAGACCAGAGGTACTAACAGTTCGGGCCAAATCAAACACACCCACAAAATGAACAGACTTTTTACCCAAGCCCACACTGACGCAGTGGACGTGGCTTTGGGCATCCAGGGGGCAGAGGGCAGAGAGGAGGTTACTCCACCTGACTAGTGCCGGGAGACCATGACCCAGGACTCCAAACTGCAAGTATCAGCACACACACACCTGTTTTTCTGTCAGACGCAGGCGAGATTATTCCTACATATTACAAATACACCCAGTCAGCGTATCTGAAGTTACCCATACTCACAGTGTTAGTTGAAAACGTCCCTGTTAAATTTCTTGTAGACTCAGGAGCAACACAATCTTTAATCATGAAAAAATGTTTTCCTGATGCTCCACTCTCAGGCAAAAGTGTACACTCTACAGGAGCATCTGGTCAAGCTGTTCCTGAAGTTGTTACAGCTCCCCTGAAAACTATAGATCCATTTGACCAATCATCACATGATCATCAATTTTTGCTGTCAGGCTCCTGCCCAGTAAATTTACTGGCTAGAGACTTGATTCTAAAATTTAGATTGACATTTCATCCTCATCGTAGAAGAGGACGTCAGACCCTAAAGTGCTCCACCGAACACCCAGAAAACTCTGTCAGCGGCCACGACCCACCTGTCCCCTGCAATACCGTGAGGGTCCAGAAGGGCTCCTCTCCCTCCTCTACAACGTTGGTGCTCCCCAAGCAGTCTCACACACATCCGGAAGAGCAGTGGGGAGTTTCACAAGAGATGGGGCACCTGACCTCTTACTCTCCAAAGAAGCAGGTGAGCTGTGGTTCACCTGAAGCTGTGCCCCAAGAACCTATTAACATGTCGGTCAGGGAGTGCGTGAACTCTACTGATAAGTCTCCCACTGATCTTGTCGCTTTAAACACGCAGCTCCAAAGACTGTTTACTTCTGCTACACACAACCTAGATCCACAGTACCTGTACACCACTTACTCTGTCACTGAGAGACTATTACTGTCGATACCCGAACTCATTCAGATCCCTGAGTATTTCCACATAATCAATAAAATAAGTTTTTTTAAAGAACAAATCTTTGTTCCAACCATCTCCAACTCACTGGTGCCACCACTGAACCCACCAGACACACCTGCTCCTGGTGTCAGCAAGAGGTCACAGGACGCCTCTCACCACTACTCATCTGAAGAGTCTCCAGAGTCTGCTACAACCTCGACTTCTGCTGAGGTCCCCAGGTTGATGTCCGCAGAAGACTCTATGTCCACAGAAGCCTCAACATCCGCAGAGGGTCCCAGGTCCGCCGACGCCTTGACGTCCGCAGAGGGTCCCAGGTCCGCTGATGCCTCAACGTCCGCAGAGGGTCCCAGGTCTGCCGACGCCTCGACGTCCGCAGAGGGTCCCAGGTCCGCTGACAACTCTACGTCCGCAGAGGTCCCCAGGCTGATGTCTGCAGAAGACTCGATGTCCACAGAGACTCCCAGGTCGACGTCTGCAGAAGACTCGACATCCACAGAGACTCCCAGGTCGACATTTGCAGAAGACTCGACGTCCGCAGAAGACTCGACGTCCGCAGAAGACTCGACGTCCGCAGAGGTCCCCAGGTCGACGTCTACAGAAGACTCGACGACCGCAGAGGTCCCCAGGTCGACGTCCGCAGAAGACTCGACGACCGCAGAGGTCCCCAGGTTGACGTCCGCAGAAGACTCGACAACCACAGAGGTCCCCAGGTCGACGTCCGCAGAAGACTTGATGACCCCGGATGCTTCGACGACCATGGACGCTTCGACGACCACAGATGGTCTCACAGTCTCCAAAGCAGCTCCTGAGGTGGTCTCCATATCCACAGAGGTCTCAAGATCGGCAGAAGTCCCCAGATTGACATCAGCAGAAGAGTCAGCAACCTTGATGGCCATAGAAGACAGCTATGCCCCCTGCTGCAGCTCCCGAGATGGCTACGCCCCCTGCTGCAGCTCCCGAGATGGTTACGCCCCCTCCTGCAGTTTTCCTGGGCTCGACAACAGCTGCAGTTTTCCTGGGCTCGACAACAGCTGCAGTTTTCCTGGGCTCGACAACAGATGCAGTCTCCATGGGCTCGACAACAGCTGCAGTTTCCCTGGGTTTGGCAACACCTGTAGAAGCCATGGTTCCTTCATTCCTTTTCCTACGTGCCGAATGGTCATTGTTCCTTAGGGTGTCCATCAGCAGCCCACAGAACCTGTCGCCCTATGTTGAACAGCCTCCCGGCCACCCACCAGAACTGCCACCTTGTACTGGACAGCCTCCTGGCCGCCCACCAGAACTGCTGCTTTGTGCTGGACGGCCTCCAGGCCGCCCACCAGAACCGCATCCACATTATGGATGAGTTCCCAGGCGTCCCTGAGAGAGATTGTTCTGCACTAGACAGTCCCCAGACCTACCACCCCGTTTTAATGTTTTTGCCCTTTTGTGTTCAATTCTCAGGTCCACTCTGTCGGTTTATGTTTTGTTTTTGTTTTGTTTTTTCTCCTAGTGTGTTCCCCTAATGCCCTCCATCCTGGTAGTTACCCCCTCCTCTCACCCAATTTTTTTTGGGGTGGGTTCTTGGAAACGTCAGGTGACGTCCTTGGGGGAGAGGTACTGTAGGGTTTGTGTTTTTCTTGGGTCTGGCCCCCTCTTCTGTTGTGTCTTAGTACTGCTCTCCTGTCTCCTCTTAATTTGTTCCTCCTGCTCCCACCTGTCATTGTTCCCAGCTGATTGTCATTGTCCTCATTAGTGTGTGTATTTAAGCCTGTGTTCCTCACTCCTTGTCAGCTGGTCATTGTCTCTTCCTGCCAACCCTGCTCTCTGTGTTTCCCAGGATCACCAGTAAAGTTGTGACTTTTGGAGTATCCAGTGTCCTGCCTGCAACCTTGGGTTCGACCTTTAAAACACCCATTATGACAAACCTAACTTTAGCTGTGAATACTGACAAAGAAGAAGATCAAACAATTGGATCTTGGGCCAGAGCTGGCCTGTATTATTACTGTGGTGGTCAGAGATTATCTGTTAAAATTCCCACTAAAACTAAAGGACTTTGTGCCTTGGTCCGCCTTGTAGCTCCCCTCACCCTAGTAGGACATAGCTTAGCTCCCAGCACTCTCAGAAGAAGACGGCATTCCACCGATTTTGACCAAAAAGACTCAAAAACCTACATAGATGCAATTGGTGTTCCTAGAGGCATTCCTGATGAGTACAAATTAGCCAATCCTATAGCAGCAGGTTTTGAATCTTTGATTCCCTACGTAACAGTAAACAAAAATGTAGCCATAATAAATTTTGTCCATTACAATGTTTTGCGTCTGACCAACCTAACTCGTAATGCTGTAGAAGGCATAGCTGACCAACTTTGCCCCACATCCAAAATGGCTGTACAAAATAGAATTGCCCTGGACATGCTTTTAGCTGAACAAGGAGGCGTTTGTCACATGATTGGTGATGAATGCTGTACCTTCATACCCATCAACACTGCCCCTGATGGTAAAATAGCCCGTGCTTTAAAAGGACTAAAAGATCTCTCTGTAGAAACGCAAGATGCATCAGGCATAAATGACCCAATATCAAACTGGTTTACTAAAATGTTTGGAAAATGGAAAGGTGTAATCATGTCCCTAGTAATTTCCATAGACGTCTGTTTGGCCATTTTAGTTGTGTGTGGCTGCTGCGGTGTCCCGTGCCTCTGCACACTATCAACACGCATTATCTCGACAGCCTCGACCCCTGAACGCTTAGCTGAATCTTATGCTCTCCTCTTAAAGGATGGAGCCCAAGACTCAGGTGAATTAACCTGAACTGAAACTGAACACACCACTGCATTTGCCCTGACTAACAGGAAGACAACCATCATGCAAAGTTCACAAGTTTTGTTTTGCAAATTTTTTGCTTTACATCATTTTATTGTTTTTATAATTTTTTTTATTTGATTTCATAATCTTTTTGCTTGCCCATTCCATAAGGGATCTGTCCCCCACAAAAACAGCCTTAGCAACATTTCTAACTGATGTTTATGATAGCCATATGTTAAACCATACTGTGTATGTCACATGTGCCTTGATGTTCCTTTTATCAGTGTCTGATCTTCTGTCTGTAAATACTTGTTTTATTGTAGTTGTTCCTGAAGGAACAAAAGGGAGGAATTGTTGATATTTTCTGGGTTGTTAATATAAAAGTTTGATATGGTTACGCAATTTACAGTTTACTTTAAAATGATAATTAAAGTGTTTGCCTTGAGTTTAGCCCTGAGTCTCAGAAAGGATCATTACTTTGTGGAAATGTAAAACATTGGGTATGTTTACATGGACATAAGTAACCGGATCAAATGGCCGGTTGGAATAAAAGTGTGTCATGTAAACACTCCGTTCGAGTTATTTTTTGTGTATTGGCGCGATCCGATATAATTTGTGATCAGAACGAAATGGGTGGTTTACGCCGATCCAAAACCCAATCGGTGCGCATGTAAATGCTTGATCTGTTCGTTTTTATCTGATCGTGAAAAACTGACCTGACTGCGCATGTGCGACTTTGCCATTTCCGCCTGGCTAATGCTAATAATATTAGCATGTCAGGGAAGCAAAACTGGTCGGTGAGCGACACAATATTTTTACTAGAAACTTTGAAAGCACTCAAAATGATCTGTATTACCTGTATCCTGATGCATGCTCAATAATCCAGGTAGAAAAATCCAAAAAAGTTCAATCTGGTCCTTTGGACATTCAAGGCATTCAGGTGTATTACCTGTAGCTCAGTCAGGGAGTGCAGTAATGTCTCCACCATCATTAAAACCTGTCGCGGGTCCATTTTGGGTGTTCAGATTTGTTTACGTTCACCCGGAAGTAGAACTTCTTCTTCGGTGGTTTTTTTAAGGAGAGTTTACCACTCTGCGCATGTCAGTACTGCTGTCAGAACAAAGCCCGCTGCATGTAAACGCTCGTCATGAACAGATTGTGCCCATGTAAACAATACATTTGAATTATTCAAACAGAACACATTTCAATCCGGTCAAAGAATTCTGCGCATGTAAACATAGCTATTGATGCCAGTTTATTTTGTTCATCAATTTTATCATCACTCTTATTAGTCATTTACTTTATATCACACTCTGTTAAAGCTTATCTAAAACTGTAGCAGCTAAACCCTTTCAACATCAGTGTGTGAAACCTTCTAACTTCTCAAACTCAGCTCCAGAACCAGTCACTGACCACAAACGTACTGTCTGTTTTTACTCTGATAAGATTGCAAATGAGCGCCTGTTGTGTCAAAACATGTTACGTGTGAAGGTGTATAAATGAAGCCTACTGCTCATGTTTTTTGGAGAACACACAAGAACTCTTTGGCTGCGTTTTCGTTCCACGTGTTCTCCCTTCTGCAGAAGAGAAATAAACCTTGCTACGTGCTTTTTAACAAAGTTCTCAGTCTGCTAAATTTTATTGAACAACAAAGTTTGATAAAACTCCACACCCCCTCAGGTGAACAGTTTAGTGGCAGTTGGTCCAGAGAGTCTCCTTTACTTTCATCCCTTGTTGCTGTGAAGAGCAGCCATGGTGGCCACCTTATTAAACTCCTTAGCTGTTACCATTAGGTTTTTCATTTATTTATTTTTTAGTTTGTGTTTTACACCTGTAATGGGTGTCACAAGTTATGTGTTTTTGGTGTTTGTAACATTCTGTGTTCAGAGGGGGCCTGTGTGGCAGACACAAATGTATATATTTCATGTCAGAATGTACTCTTATTGTGAAAGGGACATAATATATAATGAGAAGATCAACAGTTGTAAATCACTCATTTTTCTGAGTTTGATGTTGGAAGAAGTAGGGAATAAAGCGAGACTCAAAATATTTTTCGTCTCTTTCTGCTGACTTCCTCAAGCTAATGTTTCTTAACAGGTATGTTAGAAATGGACTGTACTTATATAGCACCTTTCTATCTTATTAAGACACTC
Source organism: Nematolebias whitei (assembly GCF_014905685.2). Taxonomy (NCBI): domain Eukaryota; kingdom Metazoa; phylum Chordata; class Actinopteri; order Cyprinodontiformes; family Rivulidae; genus Nematolebias; species Nematolebias whitei. Next base: position 12,242,654 of record NC_056517.1, on the reverse strand, counting down.
AAATGTGCTTTACACTACAATCGGTGCCTCATTTACCCATTCATACAGTACTCTACTAGATCTCTACAAAGCTAATTGAACAAATCATTCTAAAGAGACTAATCAGTGCTTTAGATCACATTCATACATCGATGGGACACACATCAGAGACAATGAGGGGTTCAGTGTCCCAGATTAGTGACTCTTTGTTTTTCTGACAGGGTTAGAACGGAGAGGTCGATGCAGTGGTTTGTGATTGTGTTGTTGGGAGGGAATAACATGACTTCAGACTTCTTTTCATTGAAACTTAAGAAATTTAAAGCCATCCAGTCCCTGATGTCAGCCAGGCAGTCGAGCAGAGGTTGAATAGAGCATGTACCATTGTGTCTTGGGGGAAGTAAATTTAATAGTCATCAGCGTAGAAATGAAAGGGTATGTTGTGTTTCCGGAAAATAGCACCAAGTGGCAGCAGGTATAAAGAGAATAGGAGGGGACCCAGGATGGACCCCTGCGGAACCCCCCATTTAAGCTCTGCCACTGCAGAACTAAAATCCTTGATGGAGACACAAAAGGATCTGTCAGTGAGGTAAAATCTGAACCAATTGAGCGCTGATCCTGTGATGCCCACCCACTGCTCCAACCTAGCAATGAGGATCTCATGGTCGATGGTGTCAAAGGTGGCTGTGAGGTCCAAGAGGACAAGCAGCACAGAATCACCGGTATCTGTGGATATGAAGATGTCATTAAAAACCTTCAGTAGGACAGTTTCAGTGCTGTGGAGAGGTTTAAAGCCAGATTGGAATAGCTCTAAGATGGCATGATCCTCCAGGAAGCACTTCAACTGGGACTCGACTATTTTCTCCAGTAGTTTAGAAACAAATGGGAGTTTGGAGACAGGCTGGGAGTTGGACAGGACTGAGGGGTCAAGGTTTTTTTTTTTTAGGAGAGGCTGGAAAGCAGCATGTTTAAAGGATTTTGGCACTACGCCAGTGGATAAACTACTGTTTACTATATCAAGAATGGACGGACCTAGAGTAGGAAAAGCCTCCTTTAGTAGTCGAGGGGGGACCATATCAAAGGGGGAACCAGAAGGTTTTCCCACAAGTACAGAACTGAGTCCAAAACAGTTGACCTCCAAGCCTGGAAAACAGGACTGAGACTGTCCTTAATTTTTTGACAAACCATCCATCTATCCATCCATCCATCCATTAACTTCCACTTGTTCCGAAGTCAGGTTGCGGAGCAGAAGCTTGAGCAGGGAGACCCAGACATCTCTTTCCACAGCCACCTCTTCTGGGAGTACCCCAAGGCGTTCCCAGGCTAACCAAATTATGTAGGCTCTCCAGCATGTCCTGGGTCTTCCTTGAGGTCTCTTTCCAGTTGGACATGCCTGAAGTACTTCAATGGGGAGGTGCCCAGGAAGGATCCTTACCAAAGGCCAGAACCACCTCCACTGTATCCTTTCGATGTGGAGGAGCAGCGGTTCTCCTCCGAGTCTCTCCCGGATAACTGAACTTCTCACCATATCTCTAAGGGATACGCTGCAGAGGAATCTCATTTCAACTGCCTGTATCTGTGCTCTCATTCTTTCGGTCACTACCCAAAATTTGTTACCATAGGTGAGGGGAGGAACGTAGACTGACTGGTAAACAGAGAGCGTTGCCTTATAGCTCAGCTCCCTCTTCACCACAATGGACCAGCAAACTGTCTGGATAACTTGTACTGACTTCTCACTGTCCTCCACAGATTCTCCTGTCTCTGTTCCTATCCCACCATTGTAAATAAACCTACTTACTTTTTTTTTGTCTGCCTTCACTTTGGTCCTTCTCCAAAAGTCAGTACACTGGGGTGTGGTTAAAAAGTAAAACTTGCCAAAATGACACTGGTTAGCAGCATTAGGGATGTGCCAGTCATTGTGGCTGTATATGGTTCTTCCACTTGCAAGTGACACCCATGTTTGTTTAATGATTAAACTTGTAATTTGCCAGTAGGTTTTGTTTCTTCAGAATTTAGTCATCTAATTCAATAAACAACACAAAACAAGTTTTTACAAGTGTAATCATTATACTCAGCTGCTGCTTTTCCTGACAACAGTGGGACCAGTTTAGAAAAAATAAATATGCTTTCCAACTGGGAAATGTCACAAACTGTAAACAGAGCAATAAGTTGGAGCATTTTTATATCCACATGCAAAAACCCCACTGCTTTCAGTTTGATGGCTTACATGGCCAAGGCATATGGTAACAAGAAGCAGACATCTCTGACATTTTACAATATTTATTCCCAAGAAGTCTTGTTATATGAAAGAAATAAAGCAAGCACTTTTAAAAAAAACTTTTTGTTCTTGTTTTACACTTTTTGCTTGGTTTATTTCAACCCACAGCAAATGTGTGTCCGTTTACATTTATTAATATTAAAGTGAAGTAAGCATAATGGTGTAAACTCATTATCTCTGAAGTTGGCTTACATGCTCATTAGAGCCTTTATGTTTTGAGAAATCACAGCACTGATACCATTCATGCTAGAGTTGTAGAGGATAAAATGTCAATGATGCACAGCCATAATATATTACAGAGACACAGAGCACAGTGGAAGCCTGTTTTTTTTTCTTCACATTTTCCACCTTGTTAATGTCCAGGAGATGTGTTGAAAAAGGAGGCAGTCCGTGGGGAATCCTGCACGGTTGTGTAGTCTGTGCTGAGATGCCACACATGAAGGAAGGGCTTATCTCTGGAGGGCTTGCTGTGAAACGTCAACTGAGACGAGGTGGGGGCTCTGAAGCTGAAAAGAAACGGCATGTGTCCAACAAAGCATTTTCACGTCAATATGACAAGTGATAAAACCTTTCAAGTCTGGTGTTCACAATGCATTAGCAACATGAATGCTTTTATTTTCCTAAATGGAATTGGCAAGCTGATATGCAGGTTTTGGAGGATTTAAAGGTATGTGTGAATTGGAAAGATGGAAACAGCTATTACTGTCTTGGACTCTTGTACACTTTAAAGCTCAATATGCACTATCATTGCAATATTCTAATTATTTTTGCATTTATTTTATTTGTGCTGGGCAAAGATTAATATTTTTAATTGCGATTAATCTAAAATATTTTTGTGATTTATCGCGATTAATCTCAATAGTATGCACAAAATTAAATTATGACAAAGATGTTTAGAATAATTTTAAAGGTACTGTTTTATATAAAAAAAATATCCAATACATTAAAAAGGCACTTTTTAACAGCAGTCTTCTCCTAGCAATTAAAGTAAAGTTAAATTAAAGTAACGTAAACATGAACATATCAAATATGAAACCAAAGCTATTTGCATGAGCAAAATGTTTTTAGTTCATTTTAGAGAGAAAATAAAAAGATTTCTTCAAACACAAAACCACAATCTAATAAGGTGACTATTATATTTCACAAGAATATATAATTATTTCACAATGATTTTATCTGTATTGTTTATTTTGCAGCAGTCCCAACTGAATGCGTGCAGCTCAAAAACTTCACTTTGTTTTCTGTAACTACAGACATTATTATCTTATTTGAATAATTTGGTTTTAAATTGAAACAGGACTCTCTTGTAAATGAGTCCTAGAGGCTCAATGGGAACTAACCTGTATAAATAGAGTTGAATGAGTAAACCTTTAACTTTATTTATTCAGGCATGTTCCTTACGGGGAAAATCAACCTTCTTACTTAACTGCTTAAAAATACTAGTTTTAAATGTTTCTGCCACTTAAAACTAGTCAGTCTTTTAGAGCTGCCAGCCTCAAATAAATAGACCTTATCTGAACTCGAAGAACCCAGATAGTATGAAAACCAGTGAGCGAAACAAAACTCCACACGTAGAAAAGTTAACAGTGTTTATTTTCACAGATTGATATTAAAATATGCATTGATGATCCACTAGAATCATGGGGGGCAAGGGTATAAATCAGAGGGGTTCCACTTAAAGGCTGAGGATTTAAATAGGCATTTCTTATCTTACAGGCTGAGGGGAGGTCCAGGTCTTGGATTCGATCCCACAAGGCTCCAGGAAGAGACACAGTTTTTTTTTGGCAGGCCAGTGGATGGAGGGCAATGAACACAAGGAGGTGCTGGGATCCAAGAAAGTCAGCACACGGAGGCACTTCAAGACACAGGTAAGCTAGGGCACAAGAAACGAGAGATATTAGTAATCACTTTCACAAGGGCACTAAGAGTGCATTGACACCAGCCCTGTTGTCCCAAACTCTAGTCCGTTTGTCTAGGAAGTCCGGTTCGTTTGGGGAGGTGTGAACGCGCCATCGAACTCTATCACAGAACAAAAAGGTGAACTCTGGCCCGGTCTAAAACCTAGGTCTCAGTCCGGTAGAAGAAAACTCAAGCACGGTTCAAGTACAGTGTGAATGCAAGCCTGAATAGGTTGGCTCAACTGCACAGTGCAGTGTGAATGCAAACTGCACCAGCTTAAATGTAAACAAAATGTTATTAATATTGGTCCCCAACAGAAACGAGTCTACAGGACTATCAGGTGTGAAAACAACCTAAAGGACCAGAAGCACATCACATATCTAATTTAAATTATTTTAATATAAAATTTAAATTATTTTTTAT
>NC_056517.1:12226601-12238068 GCF_014905685.2 Nematolebias whitei | reverse complement strand
TTTAATATCAAATTTAAATTATTTTTATATCTAATTTAAATTATTTTTATATTTAATTTAAATTATTTTTTATATTTAATTTAAATTATTTTTATACCTAATTTAAACTATTTTAATCCATCCATATATCTGATGCTTTGTTCTCTTGGCCCAGTCAGAGGAGTTCTGGGGTCCCTCCTCTGCGCAGTCAGACATGGAGTTTGGTCCACTTCCGCATATTTTTTTCTTATTCTTTGTGCAGATTATTTGCCGCTGGATAAACACTTTGACCCTCCATCAGAAAGGAGAGGGGAGGTTGTTTACTTGTGTGTGTGTGTGTGCCGGGGGGGGGGGGGTGTTAATGCAAAGGGTAATGGCCGTGTTTTGTCTCTCATTGCCTTTCTGGGTGGAGTTTGCATGTTCTCTCCGTGCATGCGTGGGTTTTCTCCGGGTGCTCCGGTTTCCTCCCACAGTCCAAAAACATGCATGTTAGGCTGATTGGTAACTCTAAATTGTCCCTAGGTGTGAGTGAGAGAGTGAATGGTTGTTTGTCTCGTTTGTCTTTATGTGGCCCTGTGATGGACTTGCGACCCGTCCAGGGTGTACCCCGCCCCTCCCACAGTGATTGCTGGACATGGGCACCGGTGACCCCCGTGACCCAAAATGGAATAAGCGGGTAAAGATAATGGATGGATGGTTTGACTTGGTCAATTAACATGATTTAAAAACTGGTAAAAATGGAATAGCTGAGTTGCTACGTCGTTCCCGATAGAGCAACTGAAAGTGGTCATGTGTCCGTCACATGCAGGGGTGGGAGTCGATTCACTCTAAAGGGGGATAATGTCAGTCAGAGTAGGAGGAGAAATGTCCACCAGTTAAAAAGAAGGCAGAGAGCTATTTGTTTTTAATTGCACTCTCCAGTAAAACTGTATTTTGTCCAGATGTGAGGAACAAACTCCATGGTGCATTTGCGAACTGAACTTTGCCACTCCAACAGAACTGTGGCGGTTCTGGGGTGGGTCCAACAGGGGACAGTGCTCCCATAACACTGAGTCTGGACCCGCCTGTGCCCCCACCCCCCACAAAGAAGATTATACAGTAATTATTAATTTTTTGATATTGCGCCGATGGAAAAGGCGCAACCAATGCACGTGACACAACATTGTAGTAGGATCCTTTAGTGCATTGCACCAATGTAAACAGCAGCCAGTTGATGGTGGAAAAGATGACTGCAAAGTTACCATCCACGATTATCACGACGAACAATATTGTATTGTTACAAGGTAAGACTTCTTGTTGTTGGCTAACTTTATTAATTATTATAGCAGCCTGTCAGAACAGGCATTATCGTCAGCTTGAGTTGATTGCATGCTTAGCTAACGCTAGTTAACCTTAGCTTAACTCACAAACTATATTAAATGTTATTTAAACTGCTGGGTTGCTAAGTATTGTATATTCCTCTCCATTGCATGTTGTGTATAGTGCAAAACGAAGAGAAAAAGGACATGAAGTCCTATTTCTGCACAAGAAAGACAAAGAATGAGGCAGACATTGAGAGAGAGCCAGAAGATGTTGGTGAGAGAGCGTAAGAGAAGCAAGTTAAGAGCGCCACAGAGAGTAATCCAGAGGACATGGGAGATGTTCAGAGAGAGGGCACAGAGATGGAAAGAGAGACAGATGAAGATCCTGAGAGTGAGGAAGATGAGACTGAGATACAAGCAGAGTGTGAGACACACACAGAGAATATACTGCATGTGCATCCACAAGCGCTGGACCAACAGGTTTGTGATGTTGAAAAAACAAAAAACATTTGTTTGTTAATGTTTATTTAACAGGGACAATACAGACAACATTGCCTTTAAAAATGGGAAAATGTGATTCATATAAGACATCTAGCTTCAGCTAATTTGCAGTCTTAGAATTTTCATTTTTTATTTTTCATTTACCCTTGATTTATACAGGTAGTCTCATTGAGCCACGAGAACTCATTTTCAAGAGAGACCTGTTTAGGGAGCAAATGAGGGTTAAGGGCCTTGCTCATGGGCCCAAATTGGGGCGAATGAGGGTGAGGGCAAATGTGGGTGCACCTACCCCACCCACATTTTTGATGTTGTCGGTACCGGGGCGTGAAGCGGCAATCTTCCGATCACAGGCCCACCTTCTCTAACCTCTGCTTCACCACTCTCCCAATACATACAAAGTACATATATATGTATACATAATACATAGCGCTTTAGAATACAATGAAAGAATGTACTGATTACAATAAAAATGCAATTAATAAATACAAAGTACAAGTAATAAATAGCATTAATTAATAAATACAGTGAATCAATTTAGACAATAGAGAAAGAGTTTTTGTGTGTTTAAGCAGTGTCAGTGCAGCTTATGTGCTGTGTCCATGCAGAATAAATGTTTATTTACATATATTGGGTTGGTCTTTCTCCACAAACATCAGCAAATGTAAAGAAGACCCACCGATGCAGCCGGACCTAAAGTTGTTTCCACCAACTTTGATGGGGGACAGGCGGAGTAGCTTCAAGGCAGCCTGGTACCACATCCACCCCTGGCTTGAATATTCAAAACAGGTGGACTCTGCGTATTGTTACGCTTGCAGACATTTTAGCCCTTCCAATAGCCCAGACAGTCTTTGACTCACCAGTTGGTTTCAAAAACTGGAACAAAGCGTCTAATAAAGAGGGGGTCTTTGCATTGCATTCAGGGTCTGAGTGGCATAAACAAGCCATGGTTACATGGAGGGACTATCAGAAAGCTGCAGCAGCTAATGCAACACTGGTCATTGTCTTAAACAAGGAGCACAACCGACAGGTTAAAGAAAATTGGGAATACATAAAAACAATAGGGGAAGTGCTTTTACTTACTGCCACTCAAAACATGACTCAGAGAGGTCATAATGAGTCTGCAGACTCAGATAATAAAAGGAACTTCAAGGCAATTCTAGAAACAATCGCTAGCCATGACAAAGCTGTTAAAAAAAGGTTGACTTCCATTCATAACGCAAAGTACACAAGCAAAATCATTCAGAATGAGGTTCTGGATTGTTTAGCACAAATGGTTCAAACTGAAGTAACAGAAAAAGTTTTTAAAAAGTGAGGTCTTCAGCATCATAGCAGACAAATCAAAAGATGTAAATAAAAAAAAGAACAGATCTCTCTTGTACCAAGGTACTACTACAATGTATCTATCCAGGAAAGTTTTCTCCATTTTGAATCCACAGAGAAGCTCAATGCAGCAGGGCTTAGTGAAAAAAAAAAATCCACACACTGGAAACCATGGTCTGGAGTACAAAAAGAACCTCATAGGCCAAGCTTATGATGGGGCACCTGTCATGAACGGTAAGCATTCCGGGGTACGGGGGAGAATCAAGGAGGAAGCAAAATATGCCTTTTACTTCCAATGCACCACCCACTGTCTAAATCTAGTTTTTGTAGATACAATCAAAGCTGTCCCGGAGGTAGAGGAGTTTTTCTACTTACTAGAAAAACTATATGTGTTCACTTCTGAATCAGCTGTCCGTCCTAAATGGCTAGTTATATAAAGAGACATGTACAAAGGTGCACCAAGAGAGCTCCAGCGTTTAAGTGACACTCGTTGGGCATGTTGATTTATAGTGCTGCGTAACATCATGGATAGATTTCATGCCCTTAAGCGACTACTGCTAGAGATAGCCCAAGAACATAATGGTGAAAGATCTGTTCAGGCACGAGGTCTGCTGGTACAGCTAGATTTTGAATTCATAGTTCATCTTGTAACACTCCATAAAGTGTCTGGAGAAACAAAACTTCTCTCTGATATGCTACAGTCTTCAACACATGACATTTAAAAAATGTGGATATAGTTGAAGCTTTAGTTCAGACATTGAATGATTTCAGGCAGGAGTCGTGTTTTTGATAATCTGTGGGATGAAGTGTTGAATGTTTTTAGGCAGTGTGATCCAACACCACCAGCTGCAAAACGCCAAAAAACACTAAGCTCTAAACTCAGCCAGCACTGTGTACTGACCATTGTTGGACAGAGAGAGTCAGAACAAGATAAAGGAAGGTTTTGTACAACTTTTTTCTACCTTGTCATTGATCTAATACTCAGTGAGCTTGAAAAATGATTTTCTAGGAGAAACTGTGACATAATGAATAGCATCCACTCTCTAAATCCCCAAAAAGATGCATTCCTGAAAGAGGCAGCTCTGTTTTCATTTGCTCGATTGTATGATTCAAACATTGATGACCTGGGGCACGAACTACATCAGTTCAGAAGGATCTTAGACAGAAAAATAAAGACTGATGCAGAGACCCTCCAGTACAGTAGAGCTAGTTTAGTTCATTGAGCCATATAAAGAAGTGTTTTTTGAGCTCTTCAGACTCTGTAAAATAGCAGTTGCGATCCCAGTAAGTACTGCTTCCTATGAACAGGGTTTTTCTACGTTAAAGCTTGTGAAAACATACCTCAGATCCACCATGAATGATGAGAGATTAAGCAATTTGGGTGTACTGAGCATCAAGTCTAGGAGTGCAAAAGAATTGAGTCTTGACTCATTTGTTGATCGGTTTGCCAGAAATCACCAAAACTGCAGAATACGGTTGCTGTTATAAAAGGGGAGCCAATGTAACTAAACCAAGGCTGCACCTAACAGTTATTTTCATTCATCTGCTGATATATTTTCTCCAGTCAATACATCATCCATCCAACCATCCATTTCCTTTACCCACTTATTCCATTTTGGGTCACGGGGGTCGCCGGTGCCCATGTCCAGCAATCACTGTGGGAGGGGCGGGGTACACCCTGGACGGGTCGCAAGTCCATCACAGGGCCACATAGAGACAAACGAGACAAACAATCATTCACTCTCTCACTCACACCTAGGGACAATTTAGAGTTACCAATCAGCCTAACATGCATGTTTTTGGTCTATGGGAGGAAACCAGAGCACCAGGAGAAAACCCACACATGCATGGACAGAACATGCAAACTCAACCCAGAAAGGCCCCTGGACCGGGGTTTGAACCAAGGACCTGCTCGCTGAGAGGCAGCAGCTCTACCAGTTGCGCCACCGTGCTGCCTCAATACAATATGTAAAATGTTATCTTTTTTTAAATATTTGTGTCTCATATGATATTTTGGACCATTTGGTTACAATGGTTAATCACTGTCCCCAGTTAGGCCCCCTCAGCAAAACTAGTGTAGAACCGCCACTGCAACAGAACCGGACTTCAGCTCTGCACCGGCTTGCTTTTCTACGACCCGCCTTCCTGTTAGTAATTGGGCAAGATAACGCGACCTTCAATGAGACTGGATGTAATCCTTGTTCAGGCGGACCCTGTCTCACTCTCAAGATGGAAAGTCAACCCCCGGCCAGAGTGCTGTGTGTGTGAGTTAATAGACACTAACGAGAGAAATTAAGGAGGAAAACGAAACCTAACAGTATTAACAAATCATATTTACAGTATGAACGTCGGGCACTTTTGGAGCTCCGTACTTTTGCTGAAATGCCTGCGGAGTTTTGGTACAGTGGTCAGCACTCTCCTCTACCTGTTCTGTCTGAGATTCTGTCCTAATTGTAGGTTTTTAAAGGCAGAACCCAAAGATGCAGACAGGACTCAGGAGACTCGGTGGTTAAATAAGAAAGCACTTTTAATAACACAAAAACAAACGACTGTTGAGGCAGCAAAACTTACATTACTGAGACACATAGAGAATCACAAGAAGGCACTCAGGAAACACCAGGGATCCAGGAGGATTACCAGAAGAATACAAGACGATGCCCATACCAGGAATAACACCAAGACACAGACTTATATACAAACACTGACGAGGACTAAACACAAAACAACTGTCAGGCTCAAAGGTGTGGGAAAAGGGAAATAACATGAGAAGAAATAAGACAGAGACACACCATTGGGGCAATTTCACCACATTACCCCCTCCTTAAAGGACGTCTCCAGACGTCCCAAAAACCCTGTCCCCAAAAACTTGGGTGGGAGGAGGGGTAAAAACAGGATGGAGGGCACAAGGGAACACAACAGGGAAACCAAGCACACAACACATAAAAGACACAAAAAAATTTCAGGTGGTCGGCCAGGAGGTTGCCCACCACGTCGAAGCTGGTCAGGTGGGCGGCCATCCACCACATTGAAGCCGGTCAGGCGGGCGGCCTTGAGGCCGTCCACCACGTCGAAGCAGGACCATAGATGCTGTAAAGCACCCAAGTGGCATTGACCCCTCAAGGCAAGACACAGACCCTGGATGAGGCGTAGACCCTTGATAAGGTGAAGAGACCATGAGCAAAGCAGCTGGCGTAAGACCCTCGAGCAAAGCAGCCACTGGCATGGGACCCTCGGGAGGTGTGGAACACTCGAGAACTGCATCAGACTTGAGACTCTCTGTGGCAGGCTCTGGATCTTCTGCAGCAGGTTCAGGTCCGGTCACGGAACCCTCGAACATGGAACACTCTGCAGACTGGGGACCTTCAGGCTGAGGCGTGGAAACTTCAGGGGCTGCAGCAGGAGAACCAGAGACCGGAGCTGTATCAGGAGATGGGTTCAGAGCTACTGCTAGGGAGTCAGGGGCAGGAACCAGAGCTGCAGCAGCAGGTGAAACAGGAACCAGCGCAGCAGCAGGTGGTGGAGGAGTCTAGGCTGCAGCAGGTGGTGGTGGTGGAGTCATGACTGCAGCAGGAGAGTCGGGTACCAGGACTACAGCTGGAGAACCAGGAACAGGGACCAGAAACGGGGCTGCAGCTGGAGAACCAGGGACCAGAGATGGGGCTGCAGCTGGAGAACCAGGGACCAGAGACGGGGCTACAGTTGTAGGTGATAGAGCCGGAGCTGCAGCAGCTCAAGACCCCTCTGAAGGCTTGAAACCCTCTGGAGGCTTGGGGCCCAGGAGAGGCTTGGGGCCCACTGGAGGCTTGGGGCCCACTGGAAGCTTGGGGCCCACTGGAAGCTTGGAGCCCCACTGGAGGCTTGGGGCCCATGGGAGGCTTGGGGCCCATTGGAAGCTTGGGGCCCCACTGGAGGCTTGGGGCCCACTGGAGGCTTGGGGCCATACGAGGTGTCAGGACCCACCATTATTGAGATCCCAATAGATGGGGAGTCAGAACCAGTCCCTACAGAAGCACAGGAAGATTGTGCATTGGGACCAGCCGCCACCAAGCATAGGAATGAGGTGGGGCATCGGGTTCAACCCCCATAGAAGCACTGGAGAATTGGGCATCGGGACCAGCCTCCACCGAAGCATAGGAAGGAGGTAGGGCGTCAGGTCCTCCCCCCACTGAAGTACTGGAGGAAGGGGTATTGGGACCAGTCCCCACATAAACAAAGGAAGGAGGTGGGGCGTTGGGTCCTACCCCCACTGAAACACTGGAGGAAGGGGTATTGGGACCAGCCCCCAGTGTCATGAACCAGAACCGGACCTACTCCAGAGTTTTACTTTATTTCACAATAAATCTTTTAACCCTCTCAGTGGTTGTTGTTGTTGTTTGCGATCCGGCCTCTGGTTCATGACAGTAGAATCTGGCCATTATGGATCCAACACCAACCCGAGAGTGGTGCTCTAAGGTAGAAGGGGCTGTTAGTAAACTTGAGAAAGGGCTTCAGGAAATGGTTGTTTCTCTTCAAGCTTTGTCCCAACAGTCAAACCAAGTCATCAACCAAACCCTGTTGACTCCTGCACCAAGAGAACCACGGTTAGCCCCCCCTGAACATTTCAGAGGTGAGCCTGAGCAATGTCGACCATTTTTGACTCAGTGTGACATTCAATTTCAATTGCAACCTTCATGTTTTCCCACTGAGCATGCTAAAGTAGCTTATGCTGTCTCACTTCTCGCTGGAAGAGCCAAGACGTGGGGCACTTCTGAATGGTTAAAAGGTGGCGTGGTATGTCGTAATTTTTCTGAATTTTCCAAAGAGTTGTGTCGGGTTTTTGACCCCATCCTCCCGGAGAGAGAGGCAGCCCGAAGAATTTTTGATATTAAACAAGGCAAGGATTCTGTAACCAAATACATCATTCACTTTCACTCTGTTTCAGCAGACAGTCATTGGGATGAACACGCACTCACTGACGCCTTCTTCAGGGGGCTTAATGAAGATGTTAAGGATGGGCTGGCAACAATGGACTATCCCTCATCCCTACGCCAGCTGGAGGAGGTGGCCACCCGTGTTGACCTTCGCCTGCGTGAGCGTGAGCGTGACCGTGAACAGAGTCGAGGCAAGACCACAGCCATGTCCAGAACCAGACATCACCTTGTGGATCATGAACCTAAAACGGAACAAACCAAGAGCCCTCAGGATCCTCTGTATGCTACGGAACCCATGCAACTAGGAAGAAGTCGTCTGACCACCCAGGAACGAGAACGTCGGAGGAGGTACCATCTCTGTTTTTATTGTGGTCAAGGCGGTCATGATTGTCATCATTGTCCAGTAAAAGACCAGGCTCAGCAGGAGAAGAGAGGCTCCTGTTGAGTCTTAGTCATAAGATCAAGTCCTCTCCACCTATCATGTCCAAGTCCAAGGTCAAGTTCATAATAAAGGGTGGTCAACCCGTCATCGTCTCAGCTTTTATTGATTCAGGGGCCGACACGGAATTCATTGATAAAACCTTAGCCAAATCCATAGATCTGACCATTGTTCCATCACCTAACAACCATAAGGTCCTCGCTTTAGATGGTCATCCTTTAAGTCAATCTAGTCTTGAAACTGTTCCAGTCACCATGGTGTCGGCCAACAACCATTCGGAACTGATCAGATTCATTGTTATTGATTCACCCCAACTCCCAGTGGTTTTAGGTTCCACTTGGTTACGCAAACACAACCCCCAAATCGATTGGAGGAACCAAGAGATTGTAGGATGGGCTAATGAGTGTTATTCTACATGTATTCAGAGCCAACCCAGTTCACCAGCCCTTGTCACAGCCAATGAGGAGACCTATCCTAATCTAAGTCAGGTACCTAAAGAGTACCATGATTTGAAAGAGGTCTTTAATAAATCAAAAGCTACGTCCCTTCCGCCACATCGTCCATACGATTGTGGTATTGACCTGTTCCCAGGTTCTACCCCCCCTCGGGGTAGATTATATTCTTTGTCTGGTCCCGAGCAAGAGTCCATGAGGAAATATATAACAGAGTCCCTCCAAGCTGGTATCATTAGACCTTCAGCATCCCCCGCTGGTGCAGGTTTTTTCTTTGTAGGGAAGAAAGATGGGTCACTTCGTCCATGCATTGACTATAGAGAACTTAACAAAATAACCATAAAGAACAAGTATCCTCTGCCCCTCATGAACTCTGCTTTTGATATAATCCAAAATGCTAAGATATTCACCAAACTGGATCTTCGCAACGCTTACCATTTGGTCAGGATACGGCGGGGAGATGAATGGAAGACGGCTTTTAATACCGCAGATGGCCATTATGAATATCTTGTTATGCCATTCGGCCTCACCAACGCTCCTGCCGTTTTCCAAGCCCTGGTTAATGATGTCCTTCGTGACATGATTAACATTTACGCTTTTGTTTACCTTGATGACATACTTATCTTTTCACAAGATAGCATTTCTCACCGTCGCCATGTCAGAGCTGTCTTAACCCGCCTTTTACAGAACAACTTGTTTGTCAAGGCAGAGAAGTGTGCTTTCCACCAAGTGTCCACCTCATTCCTTGGGTTCAACATTTCTCCAGGTCAAGTATCCATGGAACCCGGGAAGGTATCAGCGGTGGTGGATTGGCCCAAGCCCAAGGATCGTAAACAGCTGCAAAGGTTTCTCGGTTTTGCAAATTTTTATAGGAGGTTCATTAAGAACTACAGTTCAGTTGCAGCTCCTCTTCATTTTCTCACCTCATCTAAGACCAAGTTCATCTGGGACTCCGTTGCCAACCAATCATTCCAGAAGCTCAAAACATTGTTTTCCTCTGCTCCAATCTTGCACTCTCCAGACCCCGAGAAACAATTCATTGTGGAGGTCGATGCATCCAGCACCGGGGTGGGCGCCATCCTCAGTCAGCGCAGCACAGATGGTAAGATCCACCCCTGTGCTTACTTCTCCAGGGCACTCTCCCCCGCTGAGAGAAACTACGACGTGGGAGACCGTGAGCTTTTGGCAGTCAAGATGGCCCTGGAGGAATGGAGGCACTGGCTGGAAGGTGCGAAGAAGTCCTTTTTGGTATGGACCGACCATAAAAACCTGGAGTACCTTCGCACAGCAAAGAGACTCAATCCCCGTCAGGCCAGGTGGGCTATGTTTTTCTCTCGGTTCAGTTTCACCCTCTCTTACAGACCCGGGCCCAAGAATGCCAAGCTGGATGCCCTGTCCTGGGTCTTTGAGGTCAAGGAAGGGCCCTCAGAAGAGGTCGAGTTCATCCTGCCTGAGACCGTACGTCTTTCTTTGACTCAATTAGAACTCGATCTCCAACAAGTCCAACTCTCCGAGCCACGTCCACCCACCTGTCCTAGGGGGCGCCTGTTTGTCCCCAATCAAAAGGTAAAAGAGGTTCTTGAATTATGCCATTCATCAAAGTTGTTCTGTCACCCAGGAATCACCAAGACCCTCCAACTCATTCGCGCCCGATTCTGGTGGGCTACGCTTACGGAGGACACCAAGCACTTTGTCAAGTCATGTCCCGAATGCAATCGTGCCAAGTCTTCCAATCGCCCACCTGCCGGGCTGCTACGACCCCTGCCAATTCCTTCACGCCCATGGTCACATATTGCTATGGACTTTGTGACTGGATTACCCCCTTCTGAAGGTAATTCAGTGTTATTGACCATTGTGGACCGTTTTTCTAAAATGGTCCACCTGGTTCCTCTCCCCAAGTTACCTTCTTCCAAGGAGCTCAGCGTTATCATGGCCAAGGAGGTTTTCAGGCTCCATGGGCTCCCCCAGAACATTGTGTCTGACCGAGGTCCCCAATTCATTTCCAAGTTCTGGAGGGAGTTTTGCAACCTGCTAGGGATCTCGGTCAGCCTCTCGTCAGGTTTTCATCCCCAAACGGATGGACAATCTGAGCGTACCAACCAGGAGGTGGAGACCAAGCTTCGGCTCCTCTGCGAGGGGGACCCGAGGAAATGGACGTCCAACCTCCCTTGGATTGAACAAGCAATCAACTCTCTTCCATCCTCTACATCAGGTATTTCACCCTTTCATGTTGTCTTTGGATTCCAACCCCCTGTTTTTTCAGTCCAGGGGAGAGAAGCTCGGGTTCCCTCTGCACGACTCGCAATTTAACGTTGCCAGCGAGTCTGGAGAAAAGCCAGGAGAGCCCTAATTTTGGCCACCAAAAGGTACGTTCGGGGGGCTAACCGCAGGAGAACGCCTCAACCATTGTACAAGGTGGGCCAGAAAGTGTGGCTCTCCACCAAGGACCTCCCTCTCCATGTGGAATCTAAGAAACTAGCACCACGTTTCATTGGTCCTTTTCTGATTACCAAAATAATCAATCCTGTCTCTGTTCGCTTACAGTTACCCAGGTCCATGCGCATT
>NC_056517.1:12214345-12226201 GCF_014905685.2 Nematolebias whitei | reverse complement strand
GAGTGTGCAGCATGACAGAGGAGCTGACAGAGAGCAGAGCTATGACACCCAGTGAAACAAAGGAAGGTTTTTCTTGTGGGTTCTGCTGTGGCACAATATAGCTGGAGAGAGAATGGTGTTTAAACTGTTCTTTGAAAGTCCTTATGTTAATGAGTAATTGATGGAACTCTGGGATCTGTGTTATTGCAGGCTGAGACAGGAATAATTCTTCAGCTAGGGAATAAATAGTGCTCTGACAGGTCGGGTTGAGTTTAGCGGATGAAAGCAGATTTTGAAGTGTGTTATTTAAAGCAATAGATTCAGGAGATGACTTATCGGAGAGGGAGGATTGGTCCTGAAGGGATTCAACAGAAGACTCAGGAAGAAGCTGAATGGGCTTTCTTTCCGGTTGGTCCCCCTTCGTCTGCTCCACTGACGAGCGGGGGATTGACTGCTCCTCCCCCTTTGAAATTCTCCCCGGTGCTTTAGGCTGTGCAGCGGGAGAGCAGGTTGAGGGCTGAAGCTGGAGATCGATGATAACGAACCATCTTTGCCGCTTATTCCTCCTGCGGTGGGGGCGTGAGCTGAGGACAGGAGCGCACCAGAGTTCATCCTCCAGCTCAGCGTTGCACTCCAAAGACCACAGCAGGTGCGGCAAGCAGGGTGACAGGGTGGAGGAAGAAGCTGGTTTAAAAGCCAGGCGGCTCCCCCAGAGCTGAGACCTCATTTCCTCTTCCTCCACTAGAAGACGTGATGGCAGGATCTCAACCTCCGGGCTGCGGTGACCTTGTCTCTGGACGGGTTTGGTCCGGAACCCGCCCCACCGGATGACAAGCTCCTCCATCCGCGCCTGCTCCCACCGGGTCGTCCGAGCTGCTTCTTGGGCCCGGTATTCAGCCCAAGTCATCCGCCTGCTGGGTTTTCGTTGGTGTCTGGGCATACTGTCGTAATTGTAGGTTTTTAAAGGCAGAATCCAAGGATGCAGGCAGGACTCGGGAGACTCGGTGGTTAAATAAGAAAGCACTTTTAATAACACAAAAACAAAGAGATGGTTTCTTGAGCATGGACTTTGTTGTTTTCAACCAGTTTGACAAGACTGTCAACAAGGAAGAGGGCCGGCAATGGAGGAGGGGGCGTACCAAAGAGACCATCTTATCACAAGCAGAACTGGTTTGTTCCACTTTGGAGCAAACTGTTGAGGGAAGAATCAGTTTTGTTGTGTGTTTCCTTGACTGAAGAAGCCTTCCAGATCGAAGGCGAAACGTTTCAGCACAAAAATAAAAAAAAGAAACCGTCCAGATGACCTGACTGAAAAATGTTGGATTGTATACTTGGATTATTGAGCATGGACTTTGTTAGTTTGAGAAGACCTACTTCACCCAATTAATGCTATATGCAAATATTAATATGTTTACTCCCTCAGTAGCTGATACAGCTTTTGGTACATGGGTCTTAAGGGGAGTGCATTCTCTGTGTGATTTCTATGTAGATGGTAGATTTGACTCATTTCAACAGCTGGTACAGAAGTTTAATATTCACAAGTCACGGTTTTTTTAGATATCTGCAGCTGAGACATTTTGTGAGGTCTAACTCTGATTGTTTTCCTTTGTACCCCTCTAAACATTTTGTAGCTAAGATTTTTGAATGCATGTCTGATACCAAGGGGGTCCTTAGCAATATTTATACACTGCTCAGTTCATACCGTGAATCTATTTTGGACTCCCTTAAAGGGAAATGGGAAATGGACTTGGAGGAATCCATATCAGACTCAGTCCAGGGAAAGATCATTAAGAACATTTACTCATCTTCAATCTGTCTGAGACATGCTGTAATTGAATTCAAGGTAGTGCACAGGTTGCACTGGTCCAAGACAAGTTGTCCAAGATCAAAGCTGATGTGGACCCTGCATGCAATCATTGCAAACAAACTCCAGCATATATTGCATACATTCTGGACCTGTCCCAAACCATAGACTTTTTGGCAATCTTTTTTTGACACCGTCTCTGGAATATGCGGCAAAACTATACACCCATCACCACTCATCTCACTGTTGGGGTGGTCCCGGTGGATAATTCCAAATGCAAGAAGGATGTGATTGCCTTTGGCTCGCTTCAGGCCAGGAGGCTGATATTGTGCAATTGGAAGGACCCACACCCCCAGCATGTACATTGGATAAGAGAGTTGATGTTTCATATCCATTTGGAGAAAATAAAATATACCCTGAAGGGTTCTGTAAAAAGATTTTGGGACAGTTTGCAGCTTTTTGTGTTGTATGTGGAAAGCATGTTGATGCCTGTTTAATTTGTTTGTGTATGTTTGACTGACCGGTGTGGGAGGGAGGGGGTAGGGTGGGGGGTGTTCTATGTTCTTTGTTGTTGTATGTTCAAAAATAAATAAATCAATTAAAAATGTTTGTTTAAAAACAACTGGGTTGCCACATAAAAATCTAAGATTGCTGCCACCATGTATGTATACATGTTAAACATTTGAACTGGATAACTTGAATAGTAAGGGTCGTGTCGACTTACATTTTGGTGTGCAGCTGTAAAAGAAAGTTTGCTATCAAAATTGATTTGCCACCAGGCCTGGAGTGGCCAATCGAGACAACCTCGAGATTTTCCAGTGGGCCGGTCTGATATGTGGGCTGCAGGGCCACCACTCCCGGTTAAAAAAAAACAAAAAACTTTTACAACTTTTTTTAACAACATATAACACTGAACATCGCTACTGTGCTGCTCCTGTGCTGCCCCACCCTTCATTTATTCACATCATCATCAGTTTATCACCGCAGCAGCTGCGGGGGGCTGCACCTCCTCAACCTAGGGCCGTCCTGCCTCCACTTTTAGTTTCGTTTTTTGTTACGTGCCCGGAGGTAACATGTAAGTGCGGTCAGTGGAAAGATAGAAGGGAGAAAAAGCAAGGGTGATGCAGAGAAGAGAAGAATTAAAAAGATAAAGGCTATGGAAACAGACGCAGCTAAATGTGCCAAAATTGGCACTTTTTTCATTCAAACAAGCTCATAGTTTGTAGCTGTGAGACAGACTAAAGATGTCCCCTCTGGAGGGTTACACTGTCAGGACCTTTAGTGGAATGCCACAAGGAAGTGAGGAGGTTCTTTCCATGGAACAGCAGGATGTTGAACTAGAGAGCAAAATTTGTTCCTCTTGTAAAAACTGTGTCATTTGTGTTCATCTCATCCTCTCTCAGTACAATCTGCTAACTGATGCCTACCATGTGATTAGACTGACCTACAAGTTGCTATTAACACTGTCCATCACACAGGTAGCCTGTGAGAGAAGTTTCTAAAATGTTAAATTCATAAAAAAAAACAGACTCAGAAGCACTTTGACCCAGCAGAAACTTCAGGCATTCATGCTCATGTGATCTGAGAAAGAAATTCTCATGTCTTTAGAAAGTGATACTGTTATAAACAAAGTTGCAGAGACCAGTGCCTTTCCGAGGTGTTATTGTTTTAGGGTTGGCCATGTTTCTTTGAAACTACTTATATGCAGAGGAAAAAATATAATATCATTAGAAAGTTATGTTATACTGTGAATAACAAACACTGAGAACAGTACAGTTTTATTATTTTTTTCATTCATAAGGATTAGATATCTGTGAACACTAATTTGACCCTGTGATGGACTTGCGACCTGTCCACGATGTACCTTGCCCCTCGCACAGTGATTGCTGGACATGTGACCCAAAATGGAAGAAGCGGGTAAAGGTAATGGGTGTATGGATGGATGAACTAATTTGCTTGATATTTGATAATGCAGAAAATTCCATTTTCGTGTTGTAAAGAACAGTGTTGGAGTTGCCCTTTAACTCATCTTTGTGAAATTTAAGGTGTGATGAAGCTGTTTCTTTGGAGAGGAAAACATTGACAGTGTTATTAGAAAGTCTAACACCGTATTTTTTAATGTTCAATATATTTTTTTTATTATTATTTCATTTTTTTTAGGTTTGAATATGCAGTATGTGAACACTAATTTGAGCTGAATATAGATTGTGATATTGTTGAAAATGATATGTTGAAAGAATAATGTTGGAGATGTGCACTCATGTTGAAATAAATCTACATTGTGAATCAACCCTTACTTGCACGGAAGTGGAAATATTTTTGAAAAATATACTGAATTACAAAGCTTTATAGAACAGTGCTCTATTGTAGACTTAACATGTAAAGTTATAATTACATGATTTTAATGATAATAGGTTGTGATCTAAATGCCTCAGTTAATTCCGTGAGCTTCACTACCTCCACCATTACAGCTATCTGTTGATCTGAGGTTAGCTCACTCTGGGTTACATTTCCTCATGGGTGAAGCAATTTTACCGTTCACATAAAATATTTGATAATGTTCTTATAGAAACAATTCCTGAATTTTGTTCATACTGTGTTAATGCTACGTTTGTCTTGGGTTACTTCTTGTTCTGCCATTAACTCTAAAATAGTTACTGAATAGTTCACTTATGTAGGTAAAACTAGATGTTAAACAACCCATTAAAATACACCTGAATGCAGGAAATGGCATCTATTTTATTCAAAATTTTCTGAGGGAGGACACCCCCAACCACCACCTCCACCAGTGTGCCACCCACATTACAAATGCTTCTGATGCCAATGGCCACCAAGCCAAGAGCCATTGTCAGCACTGGGGCTAAGCGAACCTAAAGGCCGTGTTTTAGAATTGCCCCTGATTTATGGTTATAATTACATGATTTTAATAATAATAGGTCCTAAAAAAGTGGGCCACTCTGAGACTGAAACTCCAAGGCTGAAAATGAGTCCCACCCTGGCCCTGTTTGCCACATCAAAATCTAAGATAGCCACCACTATATTTATATGTAAACTGGTCCCACCTATTCTTTGAGGAAACAATGTTGCTAGTTTTTATATTGCTTAAAAGTATATTTATACACATAAACTGAGATACTACATTTATATTATACATAATATGATATACTACACACATAGAGCATGCATCAGGATGCCTAAAAGTATAGTTTCCTCAAATGATTGTGGTGGATGAATATTATCTATGCGGGGCCAAGGCCACCATTGGCCATCCCCTGACTCCATCGTTGCTTTAATGACAAAAAAAAAATGCTTCCTTCACTCTCCAGGATCCATCACACCAAACTGCCTCGAACTGGCAAATAAAATAAAAAAAACAACCTCTGTTCTTCTTCACATTGTAACTCTTACACACAATTATCTTGCATCAAAACATTAAAGATTTCTTACACTCCCTGTTCAATTCCAGTCCAGAAAAACCCTTATTTAAAAAACTACAAACATTCACTATTCAGCTCCCTCAGCAATGGGGGACATCGGTGTACCGCATGTTAGTACTAAAAGCACAGTTTGTGTGTAGAATGAAGCTGAAAATGCATCAGAAAATATCTGTTTGTAAAAATCTCTGGAGTAGTGTGGAAAAGCCTTAAGTTGTGATTGTTGGTATTTTCATATTAACAAAACAAACCAGCGTCTGGTTGTAGAACATAAATATGAGTTTTGCTGTCTATGAAAATGTCTAAATATACTTTTGAAGTGAAAGTCTTCCAAATATGAATTGTAATATTTTGAGAAGCAGATTGCTTCATGTCACCACCACACTTTGTTCTCCTGCCAAGCATCCTCAGTGGTAAACAAGGAATTTTTATGACACAATGTAGAGGGTTACACGACTTCTAAACTTTCTTCTAAAAACCTTCAGCACAGCTTTCAGTACTTGCCCAAGCTTGTGAAGGCCTTTAATAAGTTTCACATCTACTCCTCAAGGATATCTCACCAACTCAGTGTAACTCCCACCACCACCCCAACTCACTCCATTCAAAATCAGGATGACATATTTTCACTCCAATGTCATTTTACTTTTTCTTTACTACTTCATTTCTGAGCTTTTGTACTACATGAACAAACCCAAGCTCTGGAGCAGATCCGCAAATAATGAGCCATGCTGCTATCTGTGTTTTAACTGGCACCTAGCCAAAACAATTCATTCATACAGAGTTCTACTCGTGCCCATGATATTTTATTCTTTTATTTTGGAAAATCAGCATAGCAGTCTATAGGCGTTGCAACAATTCTATGTGAAGGAGACATGCCCCCCCCCCCCCCCCCCCCCCCCCCCCCCACCACCACCCCCACACACACATCTAAAAAAACAATAATTTGGACCCCCCCATTCACCATGATTAGTTCACCCAGCACTCTTTCCGTTTCTTAGTGAACAAATCCATTTCACTTGATTAATAGAATAATACTTAAACCACTAAAAGTCCACTTCGGGTTTTTCTAGTTACCTACAACAACTCACCACACTGCATGCAGTGTTTCCCTGAGGTCATCTGCCTTTGCAGGACGCTCATCTCTGAGAAGTTTTTTTGTCAACAGTGCTCAGCGAGGAGGGGGAGACACCTCTTTGTTCCACGCTAGCTTAGCGCTACATTAGTCCTAGTAGTTGTTGACCGGGGAGGTGAGGTTAAGTAATTGACGGCCATCTTGGAGGAGGAGCTGCAGGCAGTGGAACTCTTACAAGCACAGCACAACAAGAAGTAGCCTGACCAACAGCTCTCCTTGTGTGAGTAGAGTACACTCTGCTTCTCTCATGCATCCTTAACCACTCCCCCACCCTCCCTGACAACTCTTGATACTAAAGTAGCGCTAAGCTAGCGGCACACAACACAGGCTAGCTGACTAGTTAGCTACGGATGTAGCACTCCACTTCTCTCACTCATCTTAACCCCACCTCCAGCCACACAAGGCCCAGAATGAGACCAGAAGTGAGCAAGCTCCCTCACATATGGAAAACATCAATAAACTTGAAGAGATTCATACAAGTATGAACTCAACAACAACAGACACAGACCAACATGAGAGAACTTGGAGGTATGTTTTTGTCACTTAAATCAACAACTTTCACTTTCTTCTCTTCCTCCAGCACCAACAGCACCTCCCGAGCCCAGTTCCTCCAAAACAGAACCCGGAGGCCCTGCCATTACCCAACAGGTAATCACTAAATTTTCAGAATATTTCTCCGGAGACCCTAATCTATGTAGAGGTTTCCTATTACAAATTAAGTTTGCCTTAAAGGAAGCACCTCAGCTATATGCTACAGACATCGCAAAAATCATTTATTTCACCAACCAACTAAAAGCTGACGCACTTTGGTGGGCTAACTCCTATTTACACTTTCATGACTTGGATTTTCTATTGTTTGATACCTTGTTAAAGGAGTTTTGCCGATTCTTCGACCGCCCTTTGCAGATACCCAACACCATAAAGCAACTACTTGGATTATGTCAAGGCCGACGTCCAGTGGCAGAGTACGCTCTCAAATTCCAAATCCTTAATGCTCAGACAAGGTGGAATGAAACAACGCTTCAAGGTACTTTTCTAAATTCTCTGTTTGACCCAATTAAAGACCAGATAACTGCACAAGACGAACCTGGGGGTTTTGACGAGCTGATTGAACTGGCAGTCTCCATCGATGAATGCTTCCGGGATCAAAGGAGAGAGCGGGACTACAATCCCCACAATCACTCCACGTCCGGGTTCACAACATCAAGTGAGCCTCGTGCCTACAAACACCCGGTAGCGAACTACAAGGACCGTGAACAACTCGCTTCCAGTTCACCTCCCCTTTCTTCGGTTCCAGTCAAACACCTTCTTGCTCTTCCTGAACCTGAACCGATGCAAATTGGGCAAACTCGCCTAACACCTGAAGAGAAAGAGATGCAAAGAATAACTCCTGCATATACTGCGGCAAGTCTGGCCATTATTTAGCCAACTGCCCATTGCGGGAAAACGAAAACACCGCCAGTAAAGAGAGAGGTACTGGTGGGCACTTCTGCTCCCTCTCCCACATGTAGACTGTTACTTCCCACTGTCATTCAGATAAATCAAGATCGTCTTCCTGTTGACTCCGGTGCCGAACAGAACTTGATCAGTCTAAATCTTGTGGAAAAAATTATCTCTGCCTACTCAAGAGATTCCTCCCGTTTCCATTGCAGGGGTTACAGGTGAAACTTTAACCCAGATTTGCCTCAAGACCACCCGCCTTCACCTAATGATTTCAGGAATCATCATGAGCTAAATGATTTCTTCATATTTGAGTCTCCTAATGCCCAACTAATTCTGGGTTACCCATGGCTCAAGGAGCACAACCCTCACATTAATTGGAAGATTGGAAGAATTGAGAAATGGAGTGATAGTTGTTTAAAAAACTGTTTATGCACTGCTGTCACTAACCCACATATTGAGAACACTCCCCTTGAGGAGATAGATATTTCTGCCATTCCTCCCGATTATCATGACTTGGTCCCTGTATTTAGTAAACAGCAAGCCCTGTCGCTTCCTCCACACCGCCCTTATGATGTGCGATCGACCTCCTCCCTGGGTCTCCTCTACCCGCCAGTTGACTGTATAATCTCTCCGGACCTGAAAGAGAGTCCATGAAGAAATACATCGAAGAGCCCCTCGCTTCAGGCATTATTTGTCTCTCTACCTCTCCTGTTGGAGCTGGCTTATTCTTTGTGTCCAAAAAGGACAAGACTCTGTCTCTGCATCGACTATCGGGGGCTAAATAACATCACTATTAAAAATAAGTATCCACTCCCATTAATCGACTCCATTAATGAACAACTTCAGTCAGCCACCATTTTCACCAAACTAGACCTCAGAAATGCATACCACCTAGTGCGCATTAAGGAGGGGGATGAGTGGAAAACTGTGTTTAGGACCCCTCTTAGACATTTTGAGTATTTGGTTATGCCATTTGGCTTGACCAGTGCACCTGCTGTGTTTCAAGCTCTGGTTAATGACATACTCAGAGATTTTATTGGCAGAATTTTCTTTGTGTACCTGGATGACATCCTTATCTACTCTAAGGATAAGGATGAGCATGTAAAGAGAGTCAGGACTGTGCTTCAGAGACTCTATGAAAACCAACTGTTTGTAAACGGTGAGAGTTCTCTGTCTCCTCTGTGTCATTCTTGGGTTTCATATTCAAAAGAGGGTGTTGCAGAACAGATCCAGAAAAAAACAAGGCCGTGGTCGAATGGCCCGGTCCTGAGACTAGGAAGCAGCTTCAGCGTTTTCTTGGGTTCGCCAACTTTTATAGGCGATTCATTAAAGATTACAGCCGAATCGCTTCTCTTCTCTCCCAACTCACCTCTACTAGTAGAACCTTTAAATGGAATCCTGAAGCCGACTCTGCTTTCTCTAAACTCAAATGACTCTTCTCTTGCACTCCAGTTCTGTGCCATCCCGACCCTAAATGACAATTTATTTTGGAGGTGGATGCCTCGGACTCAGGAGTCAGAGCTGTTTTCTCCCACAGCCCTCATGAAGATAATAAGGGCCATCCCTGCACATTTTTATCTATATTTTTATTTTATTTTTATTTGTTTTCCTGTCTGCTGTGCTTGTTTGTTTCTTTTGTGCAGCACTTTGGTTGGCCTTGTTGCCGTTTTAAGTGCTCTATAAATAAATTGGTATGGTATGAAATGATATTTTCTCCAGACGCTTATCCCCATCAGAGAAAAACTATGACCAAGGGAATCATGAGCGACTGGCTGTTAAATTGGCATTAGAAGGGTGGCATCACTAGTTGGAAGGCATGGTAACCCCTTTTCTGACATGGACTGATCATAAAACCCTCACTTATCTCAGGGACGCCAAGCGATTAACTCCCAGGCAGGCACGTTGGTCTTTGTTTTTTAACCGCTCAATTACATCTTGACTTTCAGACCTGGATCAAAGAATGTCAAGTCTGATGCCCTCTTGTGGCAGTTTTCTTCCCCAGACAGTTCTGAGACCGAGGAGAGCATCATTCCCCCAGTTTGTGTGGTGGGGGCCCTCACATGGGACATCGAGAAGGAGGTTCGGGAGACTCAAAGATATGAACCCAACTTTGGCACTGAACCTGCCGAAACCCTCTTCGTCCCCTCTGTTATGAGGGCTAAGGTATTGGACTGGTTACACACCCACAAATTTTCTTGTTACCCTAGCACTTCTCGCATGATCTCCCTTTTAAAGAGTCATTTCTGGTGTCCCACCCTCATTGAGGATGTAAAGGGGTTTGTCGCAGCTTGCTCCACATGCGCCAGAAATAAGACTGGCTACCAACCACCTGCCGGACTTATACAACCGTTGCCCTCCGCCAGCCGTCCCTGGTCACAAATCTCGATGGACTTTGTCACAGGTCTGCACCCCAGTGAAGGTACCATCACAAGGTCATCATCAAGAGGTTTTCTAAAGCGGCCCATTTGGTTCCCTTGCCTAAGCTCCCGTCTGCATTTGAAACTGCCCAACTGTTGATACAGCATGTAATTAGAATCCACGGTATACCCTCCGATGTGGTCTCAGACCGTGGCCCACAATTTATTTCCCAGGTCTGACGATCTTTCTACATAACTCTAGGGGCATCTTCCAGTCTCAGGTGGGGCAGCTGTGGCTGAGTGGTTAGAGCAGTCATCCTCCAATGCAAGAGTTGGGGGTTCAAATCCACCAGTAGTCACATGCCGAATTGTCTCTGGGCAAGACACTGAACCCATCGTTTCCTCTGATGTGTGTCCCATCGGTGTATGAATGTGATAAAGCACTGACTAATGTTTTTAGAATGATTTGTTCAATGAGCTTTGTAGAGATCTAGTAGAGTGCTGTATGAATGGGTAAATGAGGGTACAGATTGTAGTGTAAAGCACTTTGAGTATCTCAATAAGATAGAAAGGCGCTCTATAAATACAGTCCATTTACCATTTACATCAGGATACCACCCCCAGTCCAATGACCAGGCCGAGCACTGTAACCAAGAGCTGGGGACCACTCTCCGCTGTGTCGTAGAGAGAAACCCCTCAGCCTGGAGCCAGCACCTGGTGTGGGTGGAGTATGCCCACAACACTCATAAATCATCAGCCACAGGTATGTCCCAATTCAAGGCCACCCTTGGCTATATTCCCCCCTTGTTCCCCAGTCAAGAGACCGACATTTCTGTTCCGTTGGTTCAACACCATTTTTGCCGATGTTGACGAGTCTGGTGGCAGGCAAAAGCAGAACTAATGCGAACAGCAGCCCAAAACAAAAGATTTGCCGATCGTCACCATTCCTCAGCTCCATCCTATCAGGTGGGTCAGAAAGTGTGGCTCTTCACCAGAGACAGCCATCTCAAGGACACACCCAGAAAGATGGCGCCCCGGTTCATCGGCCCTTTCCCCATCATTAAAATCATAAACCTCTCTGCAGTGCGCCTTCAACTCCCCAACTCACCAGCTCCATGAAAATCCTTCCTACTTTCCACGTTTCCCAGGTAAAACCCATATCAGTAAGTGCCTTGTGCCCTCAAGCCGACCTCCCTCCACCCACCCAGTTGATCGATAACCACACGGCTTTCAGAGTCAGGACTATTCTGGACGTGCGATGCCAAGGTCAGGGGTTCTAGTACCTAGTCGACTGGGAGGGTTACGGACCTGAAGAGAGGTTGTGGATCCCACAATCATTCATCCTAGACCCAAGTCTCATCACCGCCTTTTTCAGAGCTCACTCCAAGAAGCGCCTCAGGTCACCTGGGGCAATTCTTGGGGGGGGGGGGGGGGTTGTGAGGATACTGTAAGAGTTCCACTGCCTGCAGTTCCTCCTACAAGATGGCCACCAATTACTACCAGCTGTCGGTCATCCACCTGATGAGGCTCCGCTACTATTTAAGGCTGCAGTCCAGTGTGACTCTTTGCTGGAGCATTGTACCCTTTTTGGTATTTATGCTTTTGGCCTGTATATTGTATGACCCACAAGGTGTACTTACCTTGTTCCTTGTGCCCACAGTGTGAAAAAATTAATAAACTAACATGTATTGTTTAAATATTATTTAA
>NC_056517.1:12212300-12214335 GCF_014905685.2 Nematolebias whitei | reverse complement strand
TTTTAAGAGTTTTTTAAGTTTAGAACAATTATTTATTTTCCACAAAAACAGTCATCCTTCTTCCTTGGATCCTGCCCAGTCCTGGTCTTGCCGTGATTCCTGTCCCTGCCTCCCATGCCTTGCCTTCCAGCCACTTGCCTGTTTGACCTGTCTTGCCTGTCCTGCTTGGTTCCTCATCTCTGGAGCTCCTGGTGGATTAAACCTTCACCTAACATCTGCACCAACACCTGTAAGAAAAAAACAACAAATAAATTACCAACTGTGCTCTGCCTGGCAAGTGGACATCACTGACCCAGTTCTTTTTCCAGGATCTCCAAGAGATGATCTCCTGTACAAATTGTCACTGTAAATAATAAACACTGTTACTTTTTCTATCCGAGTCTTGTCCTGTTCTGGTCTCGTTCCACTCTGGGTTCCCAGCGTTCTGACAGTGCTCTCTAAAATAGTTATTGAATCAAGTGCTTACATACGTAGGTAAACATGCATGTTTAACGACCCATTAAAATACACCAGATTGCAGTAAATGACATTTTCTGGGGGAGGACTCCCAGATCCCCCCACCAGTGTGTCCCCACCACATTACAAATGCTGCTGATGCCAATGGAGCAGTCTCATTCATTACTGCCAGAGTGGCTACAAATATCCTCTTGTACTTTTTTTAGGAGGGAAGATTGTGTTTAACTTTTTGCACCACCTGAATTATTTCAGCATTAATATTTCAACTGTAAGCTTTCCATTTGTTCTTGGTATTTGATAAATGTGAGAGCTCCTGCTGCAGATTCTGTGTTAAGTTCAGTAAGTTCAAGAAACAACTGTAAACACTGCCATCTGTGACCCAACCCCTCAAATTTTTAATCAAATCTTTCAATTCTGAACTCTCTGCTTCCTCTTGTGTTTCAACTTGTGTGGGCAGAGACATCCATCTTCATTTCATAATCGGTTTGTCTCATTCTCAGTCACTACCTGGCTTCCTGTCTACAACAAACACTCTCTTTATCAACCCTTGGTATCACAAGAAGCAGAAGGTAATATTACTCATCTGTGTATCTACATGAGTCATGATGTCACCGATGAACCACAGACTGCCTGGACTTCATCTCAGGAGGCAGAGCAGTAAGTTTCAAGCATTTCTATCTCCAAACACTCAAACAAAAATCACACTGCTATCAGCTTGATGACTTCAACAGCCAAGATGTTTCGTAACCAGCAGTAGACATCTCTGTAGTTTTATACTTTTGGTGATAAGATAGCACCTGACCCTCCCAGTGTGGACCTAGTTTCCTTTAGATGTGGTTACGTCTGATAAACTTTTACATTCTTTACCAGTTTACAGTGATAGATTTATCTCTTGTAAGGCTTTGCCAAGCCTTTGTCTTTAGCAGGTTGGCTCTGTTGCTACCAAATGACAACCATGAGCGATGTAAATGGTTGTTATATAATATAGTATGATTTAAAGGGGATGTGGGTAAAATTTGTGTGCAAAGCAATTTTACACAAAGAAAACTAAGAATAGCACATTTAAATATTTTCAATTATCTGTGTATTAATACTCCTGCCTCACTTTTGCACATGTGTCTTGCATCATTTAAGAAATATACTGTATGTGTGTGTGTTTGGGGGGGGGGGGGGGGGGGTGTCTGTGTGTGTGTGTTGGTGAGCACAGCTAATCAAAAAGGTAACTTTTCTAATAAGGTGACCAGATTTCTGATATTAAATCTGGGGACATTTCCAGCTCAGAAACAACAAAAAATTAAATGTTATCAAGTTGAAATGAAGAAACGAGGACAGTTCCATTTTCATTTATTTTAACATATTTATTCATGATTAAACAATAAAAATCAAATCTAGCAGCAGTAATGTATCTCCCCACACTGTTGTTAACATTTGCTGAGTAATAAAATGAACTAAGTAATAGTAGTATTAATAGTATTAATAGAGTACTAAAACTGGGGGGAGATGATGTATACTAAGTGTGCGTACATATGCACATAAATGTGAACATGTTTATACATACAAAGTAGATAAATTCAATTCA
>NC_056517.1:12176173-12192300 GCF_014905685.2 Nematolebias whitei | reverse complement strand
TTGATGCTGGAGCACAGGATGCTCTCCACTGCACACCTGTAGAAGGAGGTGAGGACTGAGCTTCCCAGACCAGCTCGCCTCAGCCGTCTGAGGAAGTAGAGTCTCTGATGAGCTTTCTTGATCAGGCTGGTGGTGTTGTTGCTCCAGCTGAGGTTGTCATTCATGTGTACACCCAAGTACTTGTAGCTGGAGACCACTTCCACCGTAGATCCTCTTATGTTCAGGGGGGTGTAGGTGTATATATATATATATATATATATATATATATATATTATATATATATGTGTATATATCGTTGAAAATATTTAAAATTGAAGATGTGTTCTTCACTGAGGATGTTCATCATTTCAACCAGCAGCCCAGCCCCCGTGTGTCTATGTGCACCTTTTCCCTGTGCCTCAGACACTCAGCAACCATTTAAGGCAACATGGTTGGTTCTCTTTCTACAAATGACATAAACAGATGAACTTAACGTTTCACTTTGATCTTATATAAAATATGGCCACTAGTGTATGACTCCATACCAGCAGCACTGTATTTTACATATGTTGCAGCTTAGAAGCTTGACTTTTTTAGGAATATCATGTCAGAAGAAGATTTTGATCTTTGATAATCTTACTTGGCTTTTTGATCTTCTTCATCTGAAGGGTCCTTACTGAGGGATTTTGTTTTTCTTTTTAGTCGTGACTAAAATTAGCAACAGATCTCTAACATTTTTATTATGTTAGACTTGAACTGTACTGCTTGCTGTTCATTATTCACACTAGGACTAAGCCCCTCCATTTGCAACTGGGTACTAGACTTCTTAACAAACAAACCACAGTCAGTGAGGATCCACAACTTCTCCTCCTCCACCATAACCCTCAGCACTGGCTCTCCTCAAGAGTGTGTGTTGAGCCCCCTCCTGTTTACTCTGCTCATGTATGATTGTGCACCTAGTCACCTACCCATCCAGGCTGTCACATTGCAAAGTTTGCAGATGATATAACGGTGGTTGGATGCATCACAAACATTGATGAGTCCAGCCACATGCAAGAGGTGGAACACCTGGAGAGCTGATGCAAAGAGAATAACCTTCACATCAATGTGAAGAAGACAAAGGAGATGATTGTGGACTTGAGAAGGAACAAACACACCTACACCCCCCTGAACATACCATACCATACCATACCAATTTATTTATATAGCACTTAAAACAGCAACAAGGCCAACCAAAGTGCTGTACAAAAGAACCAAACATGCACAGCAGACAGGAAAACATAAAATAGAAATACAGATACAAATAGCAGCAGAAGCTAACTAAAATGGCCAACAGAGTAGAGAACAGACCGGACCAAAACAAATCACACCGTGTTGAAGGCAAGCGAATAGAAGTGGGTCTTCAAGCGAGACTTAAAGACTGAGAGTGTGGGAGCCTGCCGGACACTCAGTGGCAACTCATTCCACAGTCGTGGACCTGCAACAGAGAAAGCCCTGTCACCTCTGAGCTTACGACGGGTTTCTGGGACTGAGAGAAGCATCTGGTCTGCTGACCTCAGAGAGCGCGGTGGGACATATGGCTGCAGAAGATCAGTGAGATAGGATGGGGCGGAACTGTTCAGTGATTTAAAAAACATACATGAGAATTTTGAAATGGATCCGAAGGTGAATGGGTAGCCAGTGCAGGGAGGCCAAAACTGGCGTGATGTGCTCTCTATAGCCTGTACCAGTTATAAATCGGGCTGCAGCATTTTGGACCAGTTGTAGACGAGCAATGGAGGACTGACTGATTCCAAACAGAAGTGAATTGCAGTAATCAAGCCTAGATGTTATGAAGGTGTCACGGTCAGCGGCCCCCGCTGCCCCCCCATCTGCCTAAGCCTCTGCTCTTCATATCACAGCCCCTGCTTTAAGATCATTCACGTTTTTTCCTGCCTCAGTTTTCTGTTTATTTCATCCTGTTTGGTCCTGCACTGCCTATCACCCATTTTCTGCTCCTGTCACTCTCTCTCAGCAATCTGCACTCATCTGCTGCACCCTGTCTCTGCAATCACCACTCACCTGCCACACCTGTTCAGCTCACTACTTAAGCTCCACTCTCACTCTCCTCAGTGCCAGATTATTGAAAGCCTCACAGCCAGTAAAGTATCCAGCATTCGTTCGTTCTAGTCTCTTTGTTTTTGACCACAGCTTCCCTCTTGACTCCCTGCTTTGTCTTTGCCCCTGTCTGGATACCACGCTCTCGGCCTACATGGTACAACCTCGCTCTCCTCTTCGACCACGACTACGGATCATCCTTTTGCCTGTTCACACAGCTCCTGGCTCTCGACCCCTGCTACGTCCCTGGATTCTGTTTCCTGCCCAGCCCTCCAACGTTCTCTGTCTCAGCCCTGCTCCTGCCACAGAAGGTTAGTGACGTGCACACCACCTCTCAGCTCCCAGAACCTTTTTGCAGTCACTAACCTGTCTGTCTTCATAGTTTGGACCAGAACTGAGGCTCAGATCCTTCAGACGAACGCCTATAATAAAAATAAAACATTTTATTTTAATATTGTCCTGAGTCAAGTGTTGTGCCGATCCATACAGACTCGTTACAGAAGGCGTGGATCACTGTCTCGAGGTTCTTTTTGTTGAGTATAGGCTTCAGCTTAGACAGCCGTCTCAGCTGAAAAAAACAGGATTTGACCATCATGTTTACGTGACTGTTGAGTTTTAAGGACGGGTCCATTATCACCCCCAGATTAGTCACCTTTTGTTTCTCTAGCGGGGCTAGAGAGAATAGGTCAATGTCATAGTTCATGAGTGAGCCACTGGGATGGAACAGCATGACTTCAGACTTCTTCTCATTGAAGCTTAAGAAGTTTAAAGCCATCCAGTCCCGGATGTCAGCCAGGCAGTCAAGAAGAGGCTGAATAGAGCGTGTGCCTCTGTGCCTCAGGGGGAAGTAAATTTGGCAATCATCGGCATAGAAATGAAAGGGTATGTCGTGTTTGCGGAAGATAGCACCTAGTGGCAGCAGGTATAAAGAAAAGAGAAGGGGACCGAGGATGGACCCCTGCGGTACCCCCCACTGGAGTGCGGTCGATGCCGAACTAAAATCTTTGATATTGACACAGAAGGTTCTGTCAGAGAGGTAGGACCCAAACCATTTAAGGGCTGACCCTGTGATGCCCACCCACTGCTCCAGTCTAGAAATGAGGATCTCGTGGTCGATGGTGTCAAAAGCAGATGTAAGGTCCAATAGGACAAGCAGCACAGAATCACCTGCGTCTGTGGATATGAAAATGTCATTAAAAACCTTCAGTAGAGCAGTTTCAGTGCTATGGAGAGATTTGAAGCCAGATTGGAATAACTCAAGGATAGCGTGATCCCCCAAAAACTGTTTCAACTGAGACTCCACAATTTTTTCCAGTAGTTTATAGGTGAATGGGAGTCTGGAGACAGGCCGGAAGTTGGACATGACTGAGGGGTCAAGGTTAGGTTTTTTCAGGAGGGGCTGGACAGCAGCATGTTTAAAAGTCTTTGGCACCACACCTGAGGATAAACTGCTATTCAGAATAGCGAGGATAAAAGGACCCAGGGTAGGAAAAACTTCCTTTAGTAGTCGAGGGGGGACCACATCAAAGGGGGAACCAGATGGCTTCATGCTGCACATTACCTGCTCCAGAGAGGACAGAGAGATGGGCTCAAAGTGGTCAAACACAGCCACACACTGAGAAGGGATGGACAGATCATGAGCTGGTGGAGAAATGAGTGCCCGGGTGTTTGCCACTTTTTCTAAAAAGAAATGGAGGAAGTTCTCACACAGCTCCGTTGAGGCTTCCAGAGGTGAAGGCTCACTGAGGTGTAGAACTGAGTTCAGGGTGGAGAAAAGAACTCGGGGGTTGTGGGAGTTGGAGACAATTCAATCAGAAAAGAATTTACATTTGGCAGCTTTAACGGTTTTCTGTTAGTGACGCCAACTTTCCCTTAACATTTGAAAAGACACCTGGAGCCTGTCCTTCCTCCACTTTCGTTCAGCTTTGCGACACTGCCGCCTAACGGCTCGTGTGACGTCATTCAGCCAAGGCTCTGATCTAAGTTTCGTTTTTCTGGTTTTAAGGGGAGCAACACGGTCCAGAACATTTAAACAGGCAGAGTTGAACTGAGAGGTTAGCTCCTCAGTGGTAAGAGACACCGAGAGCTGTTCGATCCTCTCAGAATTAAAACCTTCATTAAAACGAGCAGCAGTGAAATGGTTAATGGAACGCGTACGTGCAGGAACGCGCGTCTTAGCAGTATGACAAGGGGGGGTGAAGTCAAACAATACAGGCATGTGATCTGAAAAAACATTGTCACCGATTTTCAAATTAGAAACAGAGACATCGCGTGTTAAAACGAGGTCCAGCGTGTGACCATGTTCTTGGGTGGGGCCGCTCACCTGCTGAGCTAAATTAAAAGAGTCCAATAAATCCAGAAAGTCCTTCACTAAGGGCTTCTCCTGACAACACACATGCAAATTAAAGTCACCAATAAGCAAAAAGTGAGTGTATCTCTGTGTGATATCAGCCAAAAAGTCAGAGAATTCATTTATGAAGTCCTTAGAACGAGGTGGGCGGTAGATGAGCGCACACAGGACCGGAGGAGAGTGTCCAAGTTCAAAGGCGCTCAGCTCGAAGCTGGCGCGGGACACCGGGATGGACAACTGTTTACACGCAAAGTTTGCTTTAAAAACTGTTAATAATCCCCCCCCGCGCCGACCTGATGGCCGCGGGGCATTGAAACACAGACAGTCCGGAGGAAGTAGTTCCACCAAGGCGCTGGACTCACCATCAGAAATCCAAGATTCTGTGACGAACAGAAAATCCAACTCCTCATCTTTAAAAAAGTCATTGAGGATAAACGTCTTGTTGGAAACAGACCTTGCGTTGATTAAACACATCCTGATATTGTCCGACACAGGCACAGCCGTGGAGGGAGACGCGCGCGCTAGCGGGCGCAGGTTATGAAGAACGGCTCCTCCTGGTCTGCTGGTGCGGCGCACATAAGAGGATATGTGGTGGAAGTGGTCTCCAGCTACAAGTACTTGGGTGTACACATGAATGACAACCTTAGCTGGAGCAACAACACCACCAGCCTGATCAAGAAAGCTCATCAGAGACTCTACTTCCTCAGGCGGCTGAGACGAGCTGGTCTGGGAAGCTCAGTCCTCACCTCCTTCTACAGCTGTGCAGTGGAGAGCATCCTGTGCTCCAGAGTGGTGAAGGCTACACAGAAGTCTGTTGGAGTCAGTCTCCCCACCATCACAGACATCTACACCTCTAGATGCTGGAAGAGGACCACCTGCATCATGAAGGACCCCACTCACCCAGCACACACACTTTTTGCCCCACTCCCCTCAGGAAGGAGGTTAAGGAGCATTAAGTGTAGAACCACTAGACTGAGGAACAGCTTCTACCGTGAGACTGTTAGACTCATG
Source organism: Nematolebias whitei (assembly GCF_014905685.2). Classification (NCBI taxonomy): domain Eukaryota; kingdom Metazoa; phylum Chordata; class Actinopteri; order Cyprinodontiformes; family Rivulidae; genus Nematolebias; species Nematolebias whitei. Next base: position 12,186,863 of record NC_056517.1, on the reverse strand, counting down.
AATCTATAACAAGAATGTAAAAAAAAGAATCATTTGTATTCGTGTTTTTTGAAATCAAGGACCAAGGAGGCTGAAGAGAAATACAAAAAATACAAAAACAAATTAGTTAGTATCATAAGGAAACACAAGAGGGAATACTATAGTAAATCATTGCATGAATGTAAAGGTGATATGCGCACAACATGGAGAGTAATGAATACTGTTTTAAAAAAAGCATAAAGAGAGAACGGGACTTTCACAACATTTTGTGGAAAACGATGTGGAAATCTATGAAAATGATGAGATTGTCAATGGATTTAATAATTATTTTGCAAATGTTGGGTCTTGTCTAGCAGCTTCGATTCCTAAAGTGGAAAAAAAATTAAGTTATTTAAGAAATGGTTGTGTTGACAGTATGTTCTTGAGTGGAACAGATAAGGAGGAAATAATGAAAGTTGTCAAAAAATTTGCTGATAAAAGATCAAAGGATTGTGAAAATATGGATATGGTGGTTGTAAAGGAAATAATGAGTTATGTGATTGAGCCATTTACATACATCTGTAATTTATCATTTTCAAAAGGAATTTTCCCAGATAGAATGAAGGTTGCTAAGGTAGTTCCTCTTTTTAAAAATGGTGACAAATGTACATTTAGTAATTATCGGCCTATATCTCTATTACCACAGTTCTCTAAAATTCTTGAAAAATTGTTTATGACTAGATTAGATAAATTTCTTGAGAAAAATAATATTTTAAGTAATAATCAATATGGTTTTAGGTCAAACTGTTCAACATCTTTGGCTCTCATGGAGTTGATAGAACAAATTACTACAGCGGTTGATCAAAAACAACATTGCATAAGTATATTTGTGGACTTAAAAAAAGCATTTGACACAATCGATCACACCATTCTGCTTGATAAATTGAATCATTATGGTATTAGAGGTCCTGCTCTGCAGTGGATAAGCAGTTATTTGAGAGATAGAAGACAGTTTGTTCAAATAGATGAAGTAAAATCTAATTTGTGCAGAACTCCATGTGGTGTACCACAAGGTTCAATACTTGGACCTAAATTGTTTATATTATATGTAAATGACTTAATTGAAGTATCTGATATCTTCAAATGTGTTTTGTTTGCTGATGACACTACTTTTTTCTGTCTGGGTAAAGATATGGAACAATTAATTGAGTTGATAAACAAGGAATTTGTAAAAATACAGGATTGGTTTAAATCAAATAAGTTATCATTGAATATTGATAAAACTAATTTTATGGTATTTAGTAAAAAAAAGATAACTTTGGATTTTTGTTTCAAAATTGATGGCATTAAAATATGTAGAGTAAATGAAGTAAAGTTTCTGGGCGTAATCATTGATGATAAACTATCATGGAAACAACATATAAATTTTGTAAAAACTAAAATATCAAAGTCCAGTGCAGTATTATATAGAGTAAGGGACTTGTTAAATAATGAAGCTTTACATTTACTTTATAATACAATTGTAGTCCCACATTTTACTTATTGTGCCAATGTTTGGGGTACAGCATGTAAATCCACAACAAGGCCTATATTTATTCTGCAAAAAAGAGCAGTAAGAATTATAACAAGAAAGAGTTATTGTCATCCTTCTAATGTTCTGTTTAGTCAATTTAAATTACTTAAGTTTTATGATTTGGTGGATTATAATATTCTTTTACTTATGTTTAAGGCCCATAATTGTTTGCTGCCATCAAACATTCAAACATATTTTGTAAAAAGGACGAGTGGTTATAATCTAAAGGGATCAGAGATCTTTGTAAAACCTAAGTACAGAACCAGTTTGAAGGGACGCTCTACGACCATACATGGAATAGGTTTATGGAATAATTTGGAGGATGATGCAAAAATGGAGAAGTCAATGTTTACATTTAAGAAAAAGATAAAAACTATTTTGTTGGAAAAATATAAACAACTGTTTGTCTAATTATTTTAAATGTAAAATCTGTTTGAGTTATCTACGTTGTTGCAATATTGTGATTGACTTTTTGTTTGAATTGATAGTTAAATTGATCTGTTAAAGAAGGAGCAGATTTGATAAGAATTTTTTTCTTCTTCTGCTTCCTTTCATTTTATGTTTATTTTTTTAAATTATCTAAATTGTATTTGTGTGTTTTTTTTAATGGAACTGAAATGAAATAAATAAATAAATAAATAAATAAATAAATAAGAATAATCACTGTGAAAAAAATCACATCATGTTGCTGACTACAGAAGCCCCATAGGTCATATCATCTGGCCCACAAAGTCTTGATGCATTAATAAATCAGACATTTCGATACAGGCTTCAGTTGTACCTCAGCACATTAAGGGTTAATAATGGTAGGGCCTTTGCCAATCAGAAGGCTCATTTACAAAGTTTAAATTAAATATACTGTATTTTTAGGCATTAGTGTTGTTTAGAGGTTAAATAACTGCATTTGTATCTAATTGTCTAGTCTCATGACCAGGGAAAGTACTTTTACAACACAAGATACTTTCCCCATTCACACAGATTAACAAGTTTAGAACAACATAGCGTTTTGTGTCTAGCCCAGAGCTATCACGTTTAGTAGTATCAACACCCAGGGATATTACTAAGACATGGCAGATCAACAGTTTGTAAAACAGTTGTTTTATTTTCAATAATGGAAACACAGGAGCACAGGAGGGAGAAGAAGAACAAACAAAGTGCTATGTTTTGTCATGATTGTATGTTGATGACATCATTGCATGTTTCAATACAATGATAAAATTAGTTCTCTGCATTTAACCCATGACACGTGAGAGCCATCCAGGTAGGGCAGTGGGCAGCTATGTAATCTACATAACACATGTCTGAGGCACACACTGGGGATGCTGAGCTTTAATACACTAAATTTGTGAAAGAGTATGGTAATATCCGCGGGGTTTATATATGGTATTTAGAATAGCTTAATTTTAACTTAGCAGCTGACTCAGCCATGTTTCGGCAAATGAAGATGGTGCTTCAAAAACTTTGATGTGTGTGTTTTAATGGACAGCAGCAAACATGGAGTTTGAGGAGCAACTCAGCAAGTGAGAAGGAGCAGAAGAGCAGAGCAGAAAATCCATGGCTTTGCTGTCTGAGAGGTTGTAGCTGTACCTGACTTGTGTTTCACAGCAGTGAAGTTGACCCATGATAAAACTGGAGCTCAGTATTTGCACGCAGCCAGGGATGACTCAAACGACCTCTTCAGTGTCCAGTTCAGGACCACCCCATGGACAGTACTGGGGTCCCCCACATTCTGGAGCACACAGTGCTGTGTAGGTCTGAGAAGGATCCTTGTAGGGACCCCTTCTTTAAGATGCTCAACCACTACCTGTTTACTTTCATGAACGCCTTCACAGCCAGTGACTTCACCATGTATCTGTTCTCTTTATGCAACCCAGAGCTGCAGGAGAATGAAGAAACGGTGAGTATTTGACTTGTAAGAATATAGCGCTTTCTGTCCAGAGAATGTTAGCTGCTTACTTGATGTCTTTTCTTGTTAAAGGTTTGGAGGAGGATCCCAGAGGATTCCAGGATGACTGAGATTGCCAGGTGAACAGGTAAGAGGGGGCAGTTTTAAGAGAGTGGCTGGACGCACCTTAAAACTGGTGGAGAAGCTGTTCAAATGATGGTTATGGTCCTTGTTTGTAGATGACTGCTCCAGAGGAAAGTTCCATGGAGGATTCAGAATCACCAATACCAGGCGAAGACTTGAGGTTGGTCAAGGAGACGAGGAAGAACTAGAAACAGGAGCTACAGGGAGTTGACAAGAGAGCACAGGTAAGTTTAGCACAAGGAGTCTAGAAGCACTAGAAGGTACCATTAACTGGACAATGTTCCAGCAAAGACTGGTAGATCCAAGCAGCCTTAAGTACTGCAGGCCCTCATCAATACCATAGTTGGGAAGCAGCTGGAGATTCTTGTGACACTATACTAACCTAAATATGTAAAAAAATATACTTATACAGTAAGTTTGCTTTTTGAAGCCTTTAAGTTTCAGTTTAGTTCTGGAAACACAACTTAAATAAAAGTTTTAGCCTATCTTAATCTAAAAACCCACTAGAAAAACTTGAGAATTTCCATATACCTATTTAAAAGTGCCCAGTGATACGTGACATATCATTGCACATGCCATTATATTGAAACGTCTGGGCGAAATGCGTCGTAAACGTCCTCAGAGAACATCGGTGTCCCTCTTCTTTCTTTTGGGGGGCAGGGGGAGACAGTCTGTTTGTATTCTGCCAGGCGTGTGTGCTACCGCGAGCCGCTTTACCTGAAGCTAGCGGGAGTGCTGCAGAGCATCACCGGAACAAGGGCAAGGGGGTATTCAGAAGTTTAGACCGGATATTTATATTTCGATGTTTCAAGAGTATTTGTAAAGTTTGAAGACACCAGTTTGAAATTTTGTGAGCAATAAACAGCAAAACCCTACTTAAACAACAGTTCTTGGTCACATTACTTTACATGAAATTATTATTTTTTCAAACAACACAAATTGTAAAAAAAAAACAAAAACAAAAAAAAACCACTTAATTTAAAACGTTCATATTTACATGAGCCACTTAAAGCCTAAATAACTTCCATATATTGCCAAATTTACCTTGAACTAAAAAGAAAATAACTTATAATAATAAATATGATAATATATGTGTTTGTGTGTGCGTGCGTGCGTGTGTGTGTGTTTGTAACATGTATCCATTCATCCATCCATACATTATCTTCTACTTCCTAGGGAGGTGCTTTGGGGAAATCAAAATGAATTGACGATTATATTGTACTAACTGGTGTATTTTGTTTTCTAAGCACAGTATACCAACTACAAAAATGTAGACTACACCACTGGTCTAGCCTAAGGACATTTCGGCATATGGGGGACAAAATTTGAATTGCACCATGAGCCTTTCAGCTGATAAACTACCTGAGTCACCAAGGCCTTATGTTATTGATTTATTTTACAGTATTTTATGCTAACGTTTACACATTTCATTTTTTCATAAATAAACTTGCAAATAAAGTTACATGTTCCAGAAATAAGAAAAAAAGGAAAAAACACATGAACCTTCTATCCAATTAGAAAATTAGAATCAGAATCAGAATAAGCTTTATTATCATTGCACCGAGATACAACGAGAACATGTACGTACAGTCGTCCAATTAGTGCAGCCCTCTTATTCTTGTTCAGAATAATATTTTTGCTTAGATGAGAAAAGGGAAGAAAACATGAGGAGAGACGGTATAAAAAAAGATCTCTCACACCTTGTCCAAGACAGGGCACGATTTGAGGCATCAAAAAATCTACCACAGCATAGCACATAAATAGACGTTATACATGAACATATAGGCCGGTGAAGACACTGAATTTTAAGGGAAGGTTGTACCATAGTTCAGAGCCCCCCCCCCCCCCCCTCAGCCATTGTCCAGATAAGAGGTGTTATTTATCATCAGCTTGGTTGAGGTTCCATCACATGTCCATGGCCTTGGGGAAGGGAGGGGTGAGGAGACAGACAAAGCATCTTTGTTTTTTGCTAAACATGCCAGGAGGAGTTGAGATAAGTCCACCGTCAAGGCCACAGTTTGGGTCAGGCAGAACTCGTAAATTGCCATTTCTGCCTTTTAAAGTCTCACTGGTATATTTCTCAGAAGGTGACTTCAAACAGCCAAATTGATTCCTTACGCCGAAAGGAGCTTACAGCTTTCTCCAAGATTATTCCCAACCATTCATGGGTACTGCTAGAAAGTTCACAGTCCTGCTAACAGCCTGCTCCAGCTCTGACGCAGCTCCACATAATTCAGTCTGAGTGCTGTCAAGCTTTGACACATTCCACACAAATTTGTAGACAATCCAGATTTTGCCAACCCAAACATCAGAATCTAGTTGTCACCATGAAGCCAATTTGTTTCTGTCGAGGTAAGAGGGTCCTCCTTACCCTGACTCCTGTAAATAACAAATTTTTAAAATGTGGCAATTTTTCCTTTCCACCACAGATGATTCTAACCTTATTGTTGTAACTCAAGGTACCAAGTTTGTAACGAGACCCAGAACGACACAAGACTCAAGCTGGAAAGTGAACAGTGTTTATTATTTACAGTGGTTCTTATATACATATGTACATGTTGGTGAACTGGAACCCCTGGAAGAGGAAAGACACGGTCAAGATGGCCAGGCAAAGAGAGCAGTATAGGAAATTGATTGTTTTGTCTTGTTCCCTCCTTACAGGTGGATTGGCAGAGGAACTCTGTGTTGAATCCAAGGCTTCCAGAGAGGTCCAATTCAACAGGCGGTTCGAGGCAGGCAACTGGCTGGAGGGCAAAGTGCAGGGAACGAGGCACAGGAACAAGGTGAAACTTGGACTGGATCCAAACGACAGGATGACTGTAGGCACACAAAAGCAAGGTAAGTCTTTTCATTAAACTCTAGTAATACTGGCTAGAAGCATAAATACCAAAGAGGAATCAATGCTCCATCGAAGAGTAGAACTTGACTGCAGCCTTATGTAGAGTTGGGGCTCATCAGGTAGACGACCGTCAGCTGTGGGTAATCGGCGGCCATCTTGGGGCTGCAGCAAGTGTTACTCTTACACTTATGATGTAAAAAAAGATCTGCAGGTATGTGGGTGGTCTTTGCAGGTCTTACAGGAGGTTTCAAGTGCCTTTTAAGAATGCAAGGGTCTCCCCGTTACATGCTGATGTTACCAGTACAGTAGTTGATGTGGCCCAAAGTCATTCCAGTGTGGGCAACTAGAGCGATGCTGGTGCAGGAGAACATCTTAGGAACATGAAAAATGGCAGAAAAAACTGAGGAGTGCTAACAGCATAGCAATAACACAATTCCCTTCACATGGGATGCTTTTTTAAAATTTGTCACAATCCAGCCATGTCTCAAAATGTTCTTGAGTGTGAAGGACCCACTTAAAGGCTGGTCTCCATACTGTCCACTCAGAAGAGTTCTCCCCTTTGAGCACATTTTAATAGCTGCTGCTGTTGAGCATATTTAAATTTGTAGAGTTTTTTTGGTTGTTATTAATAGAAAGTCTTCATTAAATCTTTGAAATCTTCCGGCTGGAAGAGAGGGACTTGAAGGTTGGTACCAGGTACCAGGGGAAATCAGCATTCCCTTCAGGAAATGAAACTATTATATGTGATCGTCTCCCAAACTACCATCCATCGTGCGATGAAAAGCAAGAGAAGTGATGGACCGAATGAGGCAAGAAGCAGCAGCCAGAGCAGGTACTTTTCTTTAACAGTCACTTAAAAACCTCTCACGTCTTCTCAGATGATGTGATTCCATACCTGGAAACTTTTATGACCTTTTCCTCTAACTAGGCTATATAACAATAATGGCCTCTGTCTTTAGTTTTTCTCTGCCAGCTACATAAACTTACCCTCTGTTCATTTGGTTTACCTTAACTTGATTGATAGCAGTTTTCCTATGCATCTGTTGCACAATTAAATTGGGTAATATCACAAACAACTGGAGACATTCCTGTGTACAACAAACCATATCTAATGAGGTTCTCATCACAAAGGCATGAAAGTAATCCAGTCAGGATTTCCTGAAAGGACAGAAAAGAAATCAAAGTTGTAAAAAGAGAAACCATAGAAAGGAGAAAAGTGTTCATTATAAATAAACATGACAAGACAAAAACCCTCTTTTTGACCTGCAGCACTCACCTAAATTCTAAATGACGGCGAGTTTGAGGGCAATTTTAGCAAAGAGTGTTTTAACCGATGTCTTCTAGAGATTGTCATATTCGGATGTTTAAAAAGTTAATAATGTGGATCATTCATGAATAAAAATTTAAATCTTTTTACATTAGAATCCTGAAGGCCCAGATTGACAGGTTGAGAGAGTCCGTCCATCCATTATGATATGCTGATGATACACAGTTATTTTTGTCCATGAAACCCAATGAATCAAATCATCTACTTAGACTATAATCATGTCTTAAAGACATTAAAACCTGGATGACCCTAAATTTTCTGCTTTTAAACTCAGACAAGACTGAGGTTTTAGTTTTTGCATCTTAGAAATAAATTTTGCAGTCACCAAGTCTGGATGGCATTAATCTGGCCTCCAGTGTTAAAAATCTTGGTGTTATTTTTGATCAGGCCATGTCTTTAATCCCCCACATTAAAAATGTTACTACAACTGCCTTCTTCCACCTGTGTAATATCACTAAAATTAGAAACATCTTATCTAAAAAAGATGGAGAAAAACTGGTTCATGCGTTTGTCACGTGTAGACTGGACTATTGCAATGGTTTATTATCTGGGTGTCCAAATACTTCTTTAAAACATCTTCAGTTAATCCAAAATGCTGCTGCCAGAGTCTTAACTAGAGTTAGTAGGAGAAATCATATTTCTCCAGTTTTAGCTTCTCTCCATTGGCTCCCTGTCAAATCCAGAATAGAATTCAAAATCTTACTTCTAACCTACAAAGCTCTCAACAACCTGGCTCCATCTTATATTACAGACCTTTTTGTTCCATATTTTCCTAACAGAGCACTTCACTCTCAGAATGCAGGTTTACTTGTGGTTCCTGGAGTTTCTAAAAGCAGAATGGGAGGAAGATATTTCAGTTATCAGGCTCCTCTCTTGTGGAACCAACTTCCAGTTTTTGTCCGTGAGGCTGACATATTGTCCAGTTTTAAAACTGGGCTTAAGACTTTCCTTTGTGACAAATCCTATAGTTAGTGTTGTTTTGTTTAGCTGCCATAGGCTTAGACTATTGGAGGACAAATTGACCTCATTTCTTAAAATTACTAGTTACAAATAAATAGTTTGTATTTGAAATTATTTCTATCTAACATGTGATTCTTGACCTGCCATTGTGTATCTCTTCCTCCTTCCTGTTCTACTCAAACCCAGCTGGTCAAAGCATATGGCCACTTGTCCTGAGCCTGGTTCTGCTAAAGGTTTCTTCCTCATGAGGGAATTTTTCTTTTCTACTGTTACCTTCATGCTTGCTCAAGATGGGAGTCTCTGATGAAGTTAGACTCCAAGCAGTCTGCTCCTCAGATAAATGCTATCTTCCATTTTATGTATATGAATGTTTCTGTTCAGTGTCCTGAGATGACTTCTGTTGTGACTTGGCGCTATATAAATAACTGAACTGATTTCTACTGAATTATCTTCCGCTTACTCCAAAGTCGAGTTGCGGGGGCATCAGCTTTAGCAGGAAGGTTCAGACATCTCTTTCCACAGCCACCTCTTCCAGCTCTTCTGGGAGGACTCCAAGGCGTTCCCAGGCCAACCGAGAGAAATAGTCCATCAAGTGTGTCCTGGGTCTTCCTTGGGGTCTCCTTCCAGTCGGGCACGCCCGAAGCACATCCCTAGGGAGGCGCATGGAAAGCATCCTTTCCACATGCCCAAACCACCTCAACCGGCTCCTCTCAATGTGGAGGAGCAGCGGTTCTACTCCAAGTTTCTCCCAGAAATCAAAACTTCGCACCCTATCTCTAAGGGAGAGTCCAGCTACCTTGCAGAAGAAACTCATTTCAACCACCTGTATCCACAATCTCATTCTTTTGGTCACTACCCAGGGTTTGTGATCATAGGTGAGGGTAGGAACGGAGACGGACCGGCACAGAGTCCGTAATACTGCAGATGCTGCACCAATCCATCTGTTAATATCATGCTCCATTCTTCCCTCACTGTGAACAAAACCCAGAGATACTGAACTCCTTCACTTGAGGCAGAACCTCACCTTTGACCAAAAGAGATCAATCCACCCTTTTCTGGCTGAAAACAATTTGGGGGTCATCAGCCCAAAATGTTAAGTATCGATATTTACCTGATGTTTTTGATTGCGTACTATCTGCTCACTTGATTTGTATTTATTTAGGACCAACATTTTCTACAACTCATTCTTTCAACTTACATGAACCTGGGAAAAACTGATGTATGAGTTGGAGTTGTGAGTTTGGAGTTTGGTTTGGACTTCACTTGAATATGAAGGAGAACAAAAAACTAACTTTGAGCAAAAAGGAGAAGAAGCAACAGTTGAGGCTGAGACCATGGCTAGATCTTGACAACATTTTGGCCATTAGCTAATGGAAGAACTGGTGATAATAAATGCTGGTGAACACCACAAATTTGCTGCAGCGATGTCCCATATAAGAAATAAATGCTGCACCAGCAAAAGCAAGAAGACAGTTTACGTCAGGGCAACATGTCATATTCTCCAAAATAGCATCATAGGTGTAATAAGATAAACCTTTACTACTCTTTAAACCAATACATGTGCTATATACTTAACAACAATGCATGAAAAATTTGTATGGTGTGCACTTGACAAGACATGTCTAACTTTTGCTATTTTGACCCACGTATAAAGCAAACCATCATACATGGCAACATACCTAATGGTGACATTAGTCTAACTTCTGGGTAAATTCATCCATCCATCCAAATATCTAATTTATTACATTTTAGCTGTTGGTTTCTTGTATTCACAGCAGTTTGATTGCTGAAACTTCCACCTGCCTTGATCCTGTTTCTTTTGGCCTGAATTAAACATTAAAACATCATAAAGTCCTTTAAACAGGCTGCATAGTTGTTGGGAAAGACCTGAAACACCAAACAAATTATTTAAAAACAGATCATTGTACATCATTGTTCATAAGTCAAAGTTAGGCAATACTTGAGCTTTTTAGAGCAAATGTCCAATGTGTAGCTGTGATTAAA
>NC_056517.1:12163848-12175773 GCF_014905685.2 Nematolebias whitei | reverse complement strand
TTTTTTGTTTTTTTTTCAGCTGTGCCAAATCCAGAGTACCAGCAACTTGTCTTGTAGATGTCCCTTCTCATGCACGGGGGAATACAGGCTAGTATCAAACTTCGCCTTGAGCTATAACCTTTGTTCTCTCATATCAAACTCATGTGGCTATGCTGTATGGGATCAAAATGTGGGAGTAACATTGATATTCAGACAAAATAGCAGCAGTGGCCTTTGAAATAATATTTTTCTATGCAAGACCTTCCATTTTTGTTCCACATGCACTATATTAGGACACACTATATCACAGAGGGAAACAGTGGGGAATTCAATCAATGTTCCCTTTGAAATTCATCCCAGTAAAAAAAAAAAAAGATCTGCTTTGCCTCAATTCACCAGACATGATGGTGATCAGGCATATGTGTGTTGTTAAGTGTGTACGTGTGTGTAGAATGAGATGTGAGTTGCAGTAAATTGTAACAGATTCCTCCCATGGGGACATGAGGATGAACTGATGAGGGAGTGATGTAGGACTGGAGGGGTGGGGTGGAGCTGAGAGGCTGACAGAAATATTATTCAAATAACGCTTCTCTGTTTTGTTTGTTTGTTTTTTGGTCTTTTAACTTTTCTGCAAAGAAGCTACTTAAACATTTAGCCCTCATCTACACTTTTGTCAGATGTTTTAAAAAGTGTTACATTTCCAACATCTGTCCATTCACATGCACAGTTTCTGGTGAGAAAATCTGAGATTTCCAAAGCAGAGATTTTTAGATATTGTGGGAGTTTGGTTTTTCTACTGCCTCTGATTGGTGCCAAGATGGCACCAATCAGCCACACCTGTGGTCTATTACCCTGCTGAGCGCCAGGAGGATATAAGGCTGCAGAAAAGCTCTACTACCTGCTGGAGCAATACATGCCTATTGGTACTTGCCTCTACGTATGATTAACAGTAATAGTTAAAACTTACCTTGTGCTGTCTTTGTGTTACAGCCTGTGTTCCACCAGATCCCCAACTCCTCTGAGTAAACCCTGAATTCCTTGTGGACCTCCTCAGCTGTCTCCACTGCCTTCCAACCACTTGCCTGCCACACCTGTTACTCACCTCCTACATCTTCTCCCCTTGTGCTGGAACCCATTTGGACCCTCTTCCTTGTTTTGTTCCGTGACACCAGCTGTAAGGGAAGAAGTACATTACTCATCTTCATATGAGCTCCACCAACCTGACATCTCTCCTGTCCCTCAGCATTCCAGAGCCTCCCTTGTACATTGTGGTATATTGACACTGTAAATAAAGCACTGTTAACTTGTCTATGTTTTGGAGTTTGTTTCACTTTAATTAATACTCTTTGGGTTCTTAATGCTCTTTACAGATATGCTGTTAGTAGCATATTCACATGGACTCAAAATACTGATATTTTCAGAATCTAAGATATACCGTAACTGTGGGGCTTCTGGGTTTTCTGTCTGCATTCACCATCATCTCTTGCAGTTCCTGAGTGGCAGGGTGGCATTCTCAGCTGCTCCCAATCAGCTGGTGAGGATCTCCTGAGTATGTAGGGCTGCTTGATCCAACTAGACTCTGTTGGAACGTTATCCAATACTAGTACACGTCTGACCCTCAAGCAAATTTATGTCTAAAAAAATTACTAACTTTTGTTTTCCTTGTGAATCTTTGCAGCTCCTGTTCCTCAGTTCTGTGGTCCCTGAATCTTCCTTGTGTTTCTCCTGTTCAAACTCCTTGTGATCTTTGGAACATAATCTGGAACAGCCATCTACATACCACAACAATCTCAACATCTTACCATCCAGCCCTAAGGTCTGTTCTGCCACTATCTTCCTTCTCTCATCACTTACCTGGTCACCTTGGTCTGCTTCGCCGTCCTGAAATCCTCGAGTTCCTCCTCTCCACCCACAACCAAGAGAGAAAGACGAGTAAATTCACATCACCTCTCTGGAATATTACTGACTCCATTAATATATACTCACACTTGGTCCTCTCCTACAGAGATCCCCTGGCTTCCTGAAACCTTCCACTTTTTAAATAAACACTTACCTTTTACTGCTTTATCTCGTGTCTCAGTTCTGGGTATTTAGACATACTGCAAATACAAATGTGATAATGGCAACTTGTTTTGTGTATATCCACTATTACTTTGTGTCATAGAAACAGAACAACAATGAATCTGTTTTTGTATCTGACTCCTTTTTACTTTCTGGATTCTGTTGTATTTTACACAAATCAGTGAGTGAATTTGCATGAAGACTTCACAATTGCTTTTATGCCAGACATCTTTCTGGACGCAACCACTGATCACTGTGCAACCACAGCTCTCATATGTGTTGCAGAGGGCATCCAAGGCACCCAGAGAGGGAAGTGGGGGTATGGGCCATGCTCAAGGACCTAAACAAATGAGAGTGGAGTCAGTTGTGGATCATCTGTCCCACTCAAATGTTTGTCGGTCCAGGGATTCAAATATGCAACCTCCCAGTTACAGGCGTACCTCTTCTAACCTATGCACCACCACTCTCCCTTAAGTCCACCTAAATGGATGATACTACAAAAATAAAACTAAATCCATCCATCCATTATCTTTTACCTGCTTCATCCATTTTGGGTCACGGGGGTCGCCGGTGCCCATGTCCGGCAATCATTGTGCGAGGGGCGGGGTACACCCTGGACAGGTCTAAAACTAAATCTTCAGGGAAAAAAAATAAAGTGTTGATTTGTTTATTTGTATAGTTCTTACCTTGTTACTGCATTTTCAGTGTTGTTTTTTTTATTATTTCCAAATGTGTTTGGCTGTGACTAATTATTTGATGACTAAAACTTACCACAATTTTATGGGAGAATTGACAGGACCACCACTCAAATACCCTGACTCTGGCTTAAAAAAAATAAAATGAGGCAGCAACAGTAAACTGGATTCTGCAAGCTATAATTTTGAACAAGATGGGGAGATGGGCCTTGGCCACATCAAAAGCAGAAGCGATTATTAAGAGTTTTCAGTATTGTCTGTCTTTATATTTTTGGCACCAAACGTTTCAAGGTCCTCTAGCAAATTAAACTCATATTGGCCCTGCGTTTGCATTTATGGATTAAATATTTGAATGTGGAAAGTCTTTTGTCTGATATTGCCAACTGTCATCTAAAGAAAAAGGTCATGGTAAATCTAGCTGATCAAGAAGATTGTGCACTTCTGGCATGTTGGTGGTAGTCCAATGGGAGGGAAACACTGGGGAAGGTGGGACTTGTGAGGGTGATGAAGGAGGAAAAGAAATGAGGAGCAGATAGAAGCAAGAGTATGGGGGAGAAGAGAGGAAGTGGGGGAGTGTTCTGCCAAGCTGTCACCTGGACATATTGTGCTTTGATGGGTTGGCTTTCATTTTTACTGCCGTTTTTCTTTGCTGTGGAGGAGCAGTATTAAAGTCTTCAATCTACACCTGATATTACAGGACTCACAGCAGATTGTGATGAACAGTGCTGCACCTTTACTGGACACATGCTCTCTGAACATCTGCTGGAGGATCACACAGTGACAAAAGCAATGTAATTATAATGCACCACCTTAGAACTACATACCACACAGGACCATGTGGTGTTCATGAAAGTAGGTGTCACTTTGGCAGGCGAACAGTCAATTTTGAGGGAGGTGTGTGTAGGTATGTGTGGGGGTGGCAGGATACACATAGCTCTATGTGTGTGTGGGTGTGTTTTGTAGCGCTTATAAAATCACAAGTGATTGCCGGGCAGGTTTTTCATCTTGCACCATAGAATTACAGCACTGTCCTTTTACCTTAAAGTGAATTGAGTCACGTTAACACAAATACAGAGTGCTGCTACACAACGAGCACATGTGTGTATTTAAGCACTTGTGCTCCATGGTGCTTTACATACTGTCCAACACAGTCAATAAAACAGGTGGGCAATGTTTATTAAAGTGTAAATTATCTGAGAACAGCCACAAAAGAAGTGCAAAAGTGACAGTGGCAGTAAATGAAGTCAGTACAGAGTAATTTTCACTAAGGTAAGCTTCAAGTAGAGGTGTCTTGCATGCTTCATTTCAATTCAGTTTATTTATATAGCACCAAGTCACAACATAATTTGTCTCAGGGCACTTTACAGAAACATCATATACATAAAAATACAATTAGTAACATTATCTAAGGCAGGGTAGTGTAGCCAGCAGATTGCGCTGAGTCTTCATTTCATCGCAGTCTCCCATCCTGAGCAAGAACAAAGGAGACGGTGGAAAGGAAAAACTCCCTCATAACAGAAAGAAACCTCCAGCAGAACCAGGCTCAGGACAAGGTTCAAGGTGACTTTATTGTCATTCGTATCACATGTGGTACATTAGGTGGAATGAAACTGTGTACTCAAGGTCCCAGTTACACCCAAACATAGCAAAAATATAAAGTATAAAAAAGAAACAATGTATAAGGATCTAAGATATACGCTAAACAAGCAGCCATCTGTTTCGACCGGCTGGGTTTGAGACGACAGAAAGAAAAGAACAGAGACAGAATGGAGGCGAGCAGGTTCCTCTCTGGGAGGAAAAAAAAGTTAGGATAGAAATAATTACAAATACAAACTATTCATTTGTAACAATTCATTTGATGAAAAGAGGTCATTTTTTTCCTCAACAGTCTACGCCTATAGCAGCATAGGATAAGGGATAGGTCAGGAAACCCAAACCAATCCTAACTATAGGATTGATCAAAAAGTAAAGTCTTAAGCCCAGTTTTAAAACTGGACAATGTGTCGGCCTCACCGACAGAAACTGGAAGCTGGTTCCACAAGAGAGGATACTGATAACTGAAAGATCTGCCTCCTATTCTGCTTTTGGAAACTCTAGGAACCGCAAGTAAACCTGCAGTCTGAGCGTGAAGTGCTCTGTTAGGAAAATCTGGAACAATAAGATATGTAATATAAGATGGAGCTAAGTTTTATGTTAGAATTAATATTTTGAATTCTGTTCTGAATTTTTCTGAAAATTTCCTCTCTCTGCACAGAAATACACTATTTTATAAACAGAGTTTTCTCTCAACATCCACTTGGCGCATTCATTTAAACAAACAAAAACAGCAATAGTGTTATCCTTAAACCATCCCTTGTCACTCGGAACAATCACCATATTAAGTACAAATCCCTGACATCAGCAGTGACACACCTATGTACAATTTGTAATAACAGATTACACCAGTGTCTATCAGAGCCAGTTACACCAACTGTACCTGAGGCCTCGCCCCTCACTGCAGGCGATGATATTTGAATGGTTGTTGATAGTGCTGTTGGGTTTGTCTGGAATATCTGTAAAGGTCTATGAATGTCTGTGTCTGCCACAATTACTGATTAGATTACTCTGAAAGTTCAGCATAGTGAATCAATTTAAGCATTTTTTTTTCTTAACATGAATAATTAATTGTTTTTTTTTTTCAAGTTGTGTGACACTGAAGAATTCTTGAGAAGGAACAAAGTTGGGTCCTTTCGTTAGACTGGCGTTTATTTGTTCACTATTTTCCAAGTTTTCCACTTATTTTAAACAGATAATAAACCTACTACACGCACAAACAGAAAAACAAACCACCCTTCCTAGTGGGGATAGGTTAGCAAGTCATGTAAAGCAAGGTTGGATTTTTTAGCTAGCAACTTAAGTATAAATTAAACAATAAAAACTATCTTCTACATTCAATCTGAACTGTAAACAATGTCCAACATTCAGGTGTCAAAGTACAAGTGTGATAAGCTCAAAAACTGACAGTTATTTTTATACATTATTTACCAAAAGTCAACAAAATGTATGTCCCAACGAAACTACAGTAATGTTAAATAGTGAGCGTTATTGGGCTGCACATACATGTGGTGTATATCTATAATGTTTGTAGGATGAACAAGTTCATAAATTGTGACCCATTTGGCTTTCCGTACTGTTGAACTCTTTACTGCTGCCAAAGATCACCAGAAACCTGAATCTTTTACACAGGGGTGATATGAAACAATCAGGCAAGTTTTCAGTTCAGTCCAAACCAACCAACAAGCTTTGCTTTTGTGAAGAGGGCTTTAGAAAGTACCTTTTCCTACTCCATTTCTTGTGGTAGTTGGCCTAATGTAAAGAAAAACAACATGTGCACTATCTTCTACATGAAAGAGGACCTCCATCCATCCATTATCTTTACCCGTTTATTCCATTTTGGGTCACGGGGGTAGCTGGTGCCCATGTCCAGCAATCACTGTGCGAGGGGCGGGGTACACCCTGGACAGGTCGCATGTCCATCACAGGGACGCATAGAAATAGACAAATGCGACAACCTATCGTGCATGTATTTTGTTGTTGTTGGGTTTTTTTGTTGCTCTTTAGGCATAAACCGGAGTACTTGAAGAGTGCTAAGTTCATAGCAAAAACCCACGCAGACATGTTCCTGTTTTTAGCATTATACATTTCTTTATAATGTAGCTGTTTTTTGTTTAATTTTTATATAATTTCTTCTATTTACTTTTCATTCTATGTTTTTTTATACGATTGTCTATTGTTGTCTGTACCTCATCTGTTTCTTTGTTTAAAACAGGTCTCTTCCTTAGATAGAGAACTTTACTAATTGGCTTTTATGTATGTGAATGTTCCTGTAAAGTGCCCTGAGACAATTTTGTTGTGATTTGGCGCTATATAAATAAAATGAATTGAATTGAATCTCTCTTGTACAAAGTAAATGAGTTTCCTGGCTGAATAAGACTAACCTGTATAAATAAAGGTTGAATGAAATGAAACCCACACATGTAGAGAGAACATGCAAACTGATGGGGGATGTAAAGGTCATGGATATTTCACTTACTAATGTCAAATTATATAGAACCTTGTATGTGAAGTAAAGAGTCTTTCTGTCTACTCAGAGAGGAGTAAAACTGATTTTCCTTCCGACTTCTGATAACTGACGCCTTCAAGAGATGTGAGCTATGAAGCAGAGGTTGTCTTGACCTCGCCTCTGTCTGATAACGGATTATTAAAAAACTTATTTTTACTGCCTGTGAGACCTTGTGAGACAAAGCACCATGTAACATCTTGATGCTTGTTTTTCAACTGCTGCTCCAGCTTGCAAGATTAAACCTGGGTTGATAAAGATCTTGTAGTTTCCTTGTGTGGCTTAATTATTTAATGAGTTGTTGATAGGATAATTAAATTATCCAACACAAACTCCACCCAGAAAAGCCCCAGCTGGGATTTGATCCAGCGACCTATTCGCTAAGAGGTGGAAATTCTACCAACTGAGCCACTATCCCACCCACAGAAACATCTCATCAGCATAAAGCAGAGGCCGCTTTCTGAGTTGCCAAATGGTTTGCTCAAACCTCCTTGAGGACAAAGAAAAGTCCATCTCCACGGCCTCTCTGAATTCCTACCATGACTGAATTTTTCCATCCTCAACCACAGAAGCTGCAGTCCTTCTGGCCACTCTGCACCAGGGGCAGACTGGGATAATATTCCAGGCTGGGAATTTGATATCATCCCAGACCACCACCATCCGATTAATGCAAACCACCAAGACTGAGTTAAGTCGAGCACACTTGGAACACCATATGTGTACTTGGTTTGCAACGCAGTGGCCATTGGCATCAGAAACATTTGTAATGTGGGGAATGGGGAGAAAACTGGTGAGGAGGTCTTGGGGTCCTTCCCCACAAATTTTTGAAAAAAGTTTATGCCATTTCCAGCCTTCTGGTGTATTTTAACGGGTTGTTTGACATCTAGTTTTGCCTACACAAGTAAACACTTGATTCAATAACTGATGGCACAAAAAGAAGTAGCCTGACCAACAGCTCTCCTTGTGTGAATATAGCACCCTCCGCTTCTCTCACAAATCCTAGCCAGTTGTAGGGTCAAGAGACAAACATGTTGAATTGGCAGAGTATGAACAACATTCAGGAATTTTTTCTATAAGAACATTACCAAATATTTTACATGAACGGTAAAATCGCTGTGCCCATGAGGAAATGTAACCCAGGGTGAGCTAACCTCGGACGAACAAACAAACAAGATGGCTGGAATGGTAGAGGTAGTGAAGCTCACAGCGTTTTCTGAGACATTTCGTGAGGCATTTCGGTCTTATCAGCCTGTCTTATCATAATTAAGGCAAAGAAGACATGCAAAAATAAATAAATAAATAAATAATTCTACGCTACTAATAACTTCAAATAGTTACTGCAGTGGATGTTTTCATGACCCAGAGTGACACAGGGCAAGAACTTACAGTGAAATTCAGATCGGACCAGAGCAATAACAAAAGCTGTAGGAGTTTTTAAAGCTCTGGATCTACGTTTCTGTTGTTGATGCGCCGGCTTTAAAGTTATTGAGCCCAGCTACGACATCCCATCACGTCAACACTTCAGCCAAAAAGTTGTAGCTGCACTTTATGAAAAGCTTAAACTGATATGGTCAACAAGCCCTGGACCAGATTAAAGTCCTACCACATGATGATGATGATAATGACTGAGATATTCAACCACCTCATAACAACTGTTTAAGAAGAGGTATTGTTATTATATTATTATTATCTAATTAACTTTTTTTATTTTAAAATTATAATCTTATTAACTTTTTTTATTTTTTTTTAACCTATTTGTGTTTTGTTTCCAGTCTGGGACAGAGATAGCAGCTGAGTCTTCCTGTTCAGGGAAATCCACCAGAGATCACCTCCAGCTAAGAAGTCTGTGATGAGTGAACTCTGAACTTTTCCAGGGACAGGTGAGAGCAGGTCCAAGAGGTAGTGAGTAATGAGGCCAAATACAGCCACACTGCAAAATTAGCAAAGCTCTACCTCTCTATTCCTGCTACTGTTTTTAATGAGCGTTTTTTTCACCGCTGGAGATATTCACTGCAACTAGATCTGTGCTTTTGGCAGAAAATGTAGATAAGCTTGTCTTTGTGAGTTTGTCCTCACTCTAATTTCACTTTCAAATAAACTGATAATCCTAGAGGTTCTCAAACTTTTATGGGTTCAATGGTAGCACTGGCCATGATACATTAATCCTCAGTCACATCAAGGGCCTCTCCAAACATTTTGAAGACATTATACTTTTAAGCGATATAAAAACCAGAAACCATAGCTCTTTTTTCAAATGATAGGGGTGGTTGATTTATTATTATGAAAAAATTTCACACAGCCTTTATCTTGGCTTTGTTTGGACAAGTTGTTAGTTTGTCAGTCTTGTTAGTCATAAACTCTACTCTCTAAACTATGTCTATTTAAATAGCTATCTACAACAGTCAGTATATTAATAGTTTAAAGTTTTTACACAGCAGACCACTTCATAATGGCCAAAATATCCATTTGAATGCAACAGAACATTGCAGGCATCTGAGCTCTTCAAGCTAGTTGTGATTTAAAAGGACTGCTTGGGGCCAGACAGTAGATCATGAATGGTTCCACTGTGTCTAGCTCTGGAGCTGAACCCATGAGCACACATATCTACACACAGGCACCCACTGCACACTCCAGTGGTCCAATCTTTTCATTGCCTTGGTGTCACTATGGAAACCTACCTCAAACCCCCCACAATACAGTCTCTCCCATAACTGTCCTCTACTCAGTAATCCTCTGGGCTGCAAGAATATAACACTGAAGCATGACTGAAGAGAACAGAGTGTTGAGTTGGACAATTTGTGGGGAATAAAAACAACTTTAGGCTTGGACAAGTGTGTTATGCTCATCCGTCCACACCTGGGAGAAGGTGTGTGCAGAATCAATATGAGCTGTAGAGCCCACTCAGCCAGGAAGGCATCTGAGTGGATGTACCTTTAAGAGAACGGTCTGTGATTAAACTGCAGTTTAACAGAAGCCACGGTGTAAATACCACATGTATCACATTCACTGTCTACCAACAGGCTTGCGGACAAAGAGATCATTCTGTTAGCTTGGTGATCTCATTGCCGAGCTATCTCACTCTCTCTGTCAGTGCCATGGCCTTGGTACAGTGTTGGACTTGAGAGGCAGAAGACCATTTTTTACAACACCACTAATAAAACTCAGGATTTACAATATCCTTTGTTACATTACCTGATAAGTGATCTCTTGGTGCATAGCACACACTCAGCACCAAACAGAGCCTCATTATAGTTTCCACTACTGTTTTTCAGCCTTTCTGAGGTGAAGAGCTGATGCAAAAGATATGATATGGACTGACAGAAAATAGGAGGAAGGGATTTAGGTGGGAGTGATGAGACAATGCTGAAAGCACAAGAAGGAGTGAAGGAAGGAAAGAATGAGATGATCGGGAGCGTTAGATAAAGAAAAAGGGTAGATGAAGAGGGACAGAGGATGATGGCAAGAGTGTACTGTGATAAAGACAAAGAGGGGATGTAAAAACTCCCACCTCCAATCTGGTGTTGTTGAGCACAGGTTGTAGTAGAGCACACATTCCATTAGGCAGTAAATATTGACTCAGCAGCGAACAACTGGTTTCTATTGCATAGCAAACAAAGCTATTTTGTGCCTGGCAGCCCTGAAAGACCTCTGTTTGCACATCACGCTTCCAACTCATAAGTAGGCAGTCTTATTCACTGTGGGGGTCTTATACACGTTGCTCTTTCTCTCTGTATTTCTATATTTATTTCCCACTCCTGGCCTCCAGCCATCAGGCCAACAACCTTGACTGTAATCCCTCTTCATGCCATGTTTTCAAGTAGCCGAGTGTGCAGTTGAATTAATCTCGGGCGTTCCCACCTCAAACAATGGGGCCCAGACATGTTACACAGCAATAACTGCTGGCCCGACAGTCATCACTTGGCAGCTCATCAACATTTATGAAATGTTCATTCAAACCATCGAGGGACTCACGACGAGACAAATGAGTGCAGCAATATTTACCTTGATGACTGTACAGAGGGTTGGGTTGTTTGTCTGCAGATTACACTGCACATTTACATGTAGACCTCTGAACCCATACAGCTCTGTGAAGGATTTGTAGCATATAGGAGTGGACTTATCATTTACCCGAGACTGTAAATATGCATCCACACCCTTCATTGCGCAGAAAGTATTGCACCATGTGGGCTGAGTCAGGCTGTCACTGGGTGTTGCAAAGTTCCCAGGAACTACTGTGTTTTTTTTATGGAGGTGTGTCCAGCATTCATTCAACCTTTACAGGTTAGTCTCGGTTAGCATGGACTCATAATGTTAAACAGTGCTGCAGGACAACCAGGAAATTGACATTTTACTACAAAGAGTGAACTGAAATAGGAGTTAGAAGGACATGCTCAAATGAGACTGTAGTGAGATGGAGTTGTTTTTATAACTTACCTAGGTTTGGGAGTTCACTAGTGGTTTTGGAAGGTTTTAACTCTGCCTTGAATTGGCCTGCATGTATTTCATTAATTAATTAATTTAATTAATTTAATTTGTTTATTTATTCATGTTATATTTCAATACACATTGCTTTTGGTACCGAAAATATATTTTTTAAAGTTACATTGCACCTATACATAAAGAGTTTGGACTCCACCAATCCACAGTCAGACAGACTGTGTACAAATGGAGGGAATCCAAGATTATTATTACCCTCCCCAGGAGTGGTGGACCAACAAAGATCACTCCAACAGCAAGATGTGGAATAGTTAGTGAGGTCACAAAGGACCCCAGGGTAACTTCTAAGCACCTGAAGGTCTCTGTAGATGAACATATTCTGTGATATATTCACAAATTAAACGGATTCATTCATTTTTCTGGACTGGATAATACCGTGCATTGAATAATTAAAAACGTAACGTGAGATGTTAATTTTCTTTGACCAATCAAAATGAACGTGGTCATTTATTTTCAGAATCAAAATTTAACATCAAAACATTTACATTAATTTGGCAAAATATGAAAATAACAACAGGTTAATTAATCAGTTTACAATTAGAAGACAATACGGCGATGGTTTTCTTTGCTTCACAACAGACATTTCTGAAAATA
>NC_056517.1:12154321-12163838 GCF_014905685.2 Nematolebias whitei | reverse complement strand
ATTAACCTGATTTCTACTTTGAATGAGGATAAAAATCACTAATACTGTTTCACAGTTGATTTAAAAATGAGTAGTTCACTTCAACATTTAAAAATGGTTTGAACTAAACACAATTTGATTATCAAAACATTTGTAAAATAGTAATGATAATAGAAAAAGAGAGTGTTCTTTCAATTGATCAGTGTAGGACACTTAGAAAGTCTCTGGATGAACTTAATCTTGTGTTTCTGGACTCAAATCAATGAAATACAGTTCTTGTTCCAGGCAGGCTCTCAAGGCCAGATTTTGACCTGAGGCTTAGTTCACTACATCTCTCTCACATTGACTAATGTTGATGTTCATGAGTCCACCATCAGGAGAACTCTGAACAATGGTGGTCATGGCAGGGTTGAAGGAGAAAGACACCGCTCCCCAAAAAGAACATGGCTGCTCGTCTGCAGTTTGATAAAGATCACTTGGACAAGTCAGAAGACTGTTGGAAGAATATTTTGTGGACTGATGAGACCAAAGTAGAACTTTTTGGTTTAAATGAAAAGTGTTTGGAGAAAGGTAAACTGCATCCCTGCAGAAGAACCATGTCCATCTGTGACACATGGTGGTGGTAGTTTCATGGTTTGGGCCTGTTTTGCCGCATCTGGGCTAGGACTTCTTGCCATCATTGATGGAACAATGAATTCTGAATTATATCAGAGAATTCTAATGGAAAATATCCGAACATCTGTCCATGAACTGGATCTCAAGAGAAGGTGGGTCATGTAGCGACAATGACCCTCAGCACAAGTGGTTCTACCAAAGAATGGTTCAAGAAGAATACAGTTCATGTTTTGGAATGGCCAAGTCAAAGTCTTGACCTTAATCCAATCCAGATGTTGGGGAAGGACCTGCAGCTGCAGTTAATGTTAGGAAACCACCAACATCCAGAGTTGAAGCTGTTCTGTAGAGGAATGGGCTCAGACTCCTCTAAACCGGTGAGCAGGACTGATCAGCAGTTACCAGAAACGTTTAGCTGCAGGTTTTGCTGAACGGGGGGGGGGGGGGGTGTCACACCAGATACTGAAAGCAAAGGTTCAAATACTTTTACCACTCACTAATATGTAATATTGGATCATTTTACTCAATAGATAAATGACCAAGTATAATATTTTGTCTAATTTGTTTAACTGGGTTCTCTTTATCTACTTTTAGGACTTGTGTGAAAATCCGATGAGTTTTTAGGTCATATTGATGCAGAAATGTAGAAAATTATAGAGTTCACAAAATGTCAAGCACCACTGTATTAATAGGAAATTCATTCATTCAACCTTTATTTAGACAGGTTAATCCCAATGAGCCTCGAGGACTCATTTACAAGCGAGACCTGATTTCAACAAAGGATGAAATAACTTTGAACAGAAGTATTCTCGAATCTACAGCTCCACATGGTAATAGAAAGGAAGAAAAAAATTAAATGTTATTCAAATTGAATTTTTTAATCCCTCTAGTCTTGATGCATTTTCAGACAACAACTTTAGCAAACTGAAGTCATTTTGAATATCCTTGTCATGGAGAAGGGAAATTGATGGCTTTGAGTTGTGTTTGTTAATGGTTTCATGCTGTCCAACATATAAACAATTAACAGGAGACATATTTATTGTCTCTAATTATCCTTTCTGCCTGCAGATTAAATGATTTCATGAGTTTGGTTTCTAACAAGCCAAATCCACTAAAATATGGGCAATGCATCTGTTCAGATTTTTAAAACCAAATCACTTCACTGCTGTTGTCATCAACTGTGAGCAGTAGCCATCATCAATATTATTTAACCAGGGCTGTTAAGGCTTTATCTAATTGCCTTTTAGTGCCATTTTACTCTGAACTTGACCTTTCGCTCAGTCCACTGACTGTGGTCACATGTGGTCAGAGTGCATTTAACGGTAATTTGTCAATGAAATGACCTAAAACGTGTGCAGCTTGAGTAAAGATCCCCTCCTCTTGTCCCTGAAAGACTACAAGGGGAATAATTTTCAAAGGTGGCTTGATTGTGCGGCGCCCATGTTAATGAAAAATTGTGGTCTTTGATAGAATTGGCACTTAATGAAGACTATAATGTGAGCACAGAAGCCTTGAAAGAACTGCATCAAATTAGATCTGATATTCTAAATCTGGTGTAATACCTTGAAGAGTATTTAAAGATAAGACAATTTCTCATTTGGCATGTGAAACAATTAATTATATTTTTGGTAGAAATCTTAACAAGGTTCTTAGTATGCATATAAAATTAGGAATAGCAAAAATCTAATTGACATCATTAAGTTATTATGTGGTAGATTACATCTATGTGCTCTTATGAGGTCCCAAGGAGTTGAACTGGTGATTAGGTAATGAAATGAAAATTCATGATTGAATCAGTGGCTGTAGATATTAGCTCTGCAGTAGCCATTCTGTGGTTGCAGGCATAAATGGGTAGGGGGCTCCAATGTCTGAAAATTTCAGAGGACCTTATGTGCTCATTTACTAATGTGGTTATTTAGCATATCATAGCCGTCAAAGCTGGTTTGAGACTCAGCTTTTGCTCAGTTTTTGTCCCCCTTCACAGACTGAAGACAGGAAATTGGAAATACACTCACTCCATCCATGTAGTGAACAAAATAAATAAGTTAGATTCCAACTTCTATTTTGGTGTGTGGCTACGTTCAGACACAAGAAAGTTTTTTTTTCGAAAATGTTGTTGTCACGGGCAGCACAAAGGCGCAACTGGTAGAGCTGCTGCCTCTCAGCGAGCAGGTCCTTGGTTCAAACCCCGGTCCAGGGGCCTTTCTGGGTGGAGTTTGCATGTTCTCTCCGTGCATGCGTGGGTTTTCTCCGGGTGCTCCGGTTTCCTCCCACAGTCCAAAAACATGCATGTTAGGCTGATTGGTAACTCTAAATTGTCCCTAGGTGTGAATGAGAGAGTGAATGGTTGTTTGTCTCGTTTGTCTCTATGTGGCCCTGTGATGGACTTGCGACCCGTCCAGGGTGTACCCCGCCCCTCGCACAGTGATTGCTGGACATGGGCACCGGCGACCCCCGTGACCCAAAATGGAATAAGCGGGTAAAGAAAATGGATGGATGGATGGATGTTGTTGTCACATCAAAATCCAAGATGGCTGCTGCTATAAATGTCCATCTGTGTTGTGAGCATGACAATTAGAACATTAAATAAGATATTGACTTCCACTTTGGTGTATGGCTGCATCTGGGCGTAAGAAAAATTCCTTTAGAAAATGGAGTTGTTACATCAAACTCTAAGATGACTGCCACCATAAATGTGTATATGTTAGCTTGCGAGCTAGATAACTTAAAATATAATCAATGTGTCAACGTCCATTTTAGTATGTGGCTGCACATAGGAGTATGGGTTTAGAGCAGGGGCAGCACTGTACAGTCATAGTTTCTGATTTGGAACAAGCATAATTCCTCATGGAGTTCCTCAGGGTTCAGTGCTTGGATCCACACTCCACTTAATATATGCTTCCATTAGGTAGTTATTAAACAGCATGGGATCCATTTTCATTGTTATGCTGATTATACACAGTTATATTAGTAAATGAAACCCAATGAATCCAGTCAGTTATTTAGGCTACAAGCATGTCTTAAAGACATAAAAACCTGGATGACCCTTAACTGTCTGTTTTTAAACTCAGACAAGACTGAGGTTTTTTTTTTTTTTGGACCTGAACAACTTAGAAAATAAATTTTGCAGTCTTTCACTGGATGGCATTAATTTGGCTTCCAGTTCTAAAGTTAAAAATCTTGGTGTTATTTTTGAGCAGGATGTGTTTTTTAATCTCCATATTAAAAATGTTACTAAAACCACTTTCCTCCACCTGCGTAAATCATTAAGATTAGAAACATCTTATCTAAAAAGATGCAGAAAATCTGGTTCTTTTCTTCATTAGATAGTTTATTTTTCTAATTGGCATTTATAATATGTATGAATGTTTATATACAGTGCCCTGACATAACTTCTGTTGTAACTTGATTCTATATAAATAAACTGAATTGAACTGATTTGGAACAAGCAGGGTTTTGAGTTGGGGTGGCTCTTGGGGTGGCCAAAAAATATTCATGGGGTGATCAAAGACACCAATGGCCACCCCTAGGGGTTGAATGACTACATAATTTTTAAACTTGACATTAACATAATAAAACTCGAGTAGAACTCGAGTAGTTGATGACGTCATAGGATCTCAAGATGCAAAAATAAATAAATAAAACTGCAATAAAAAGTCATTTATTATTTACAAAAAAAGACCAACAAAACATTGGGAGCATATATTACGCTCCTACCATTTATCATACTGCAAATAAGTAACAGGAAAAACTAAATTATTAGTTATTATTATTAAGCTGCAAAAGTAAAAGAACATGCAGCACGTCAAAAATAAAACTAAAAACAGTGGGACGGACGACCACCCCGCACCACCTCCAGCTGTGGTGCGCATTAGGTTTAGTTTTAGAGATTAATATGTTTATAGGTTTAGAGATTAATATTTTTTGCTTTTTGTTTGTGAAACAAGGTCAGAGGAAGCTGGTTCGGTTGACTGGACCTGGTGTTACACCATATTCTGTGACCTGCAACAGTGCATGCAACACCGCCCCCTACAGTCACATTATACGGTGGTCACAGAATATGGTGTAACACCTGTTTGCAACGAGCTCCAAACAGTCAGAAAGTTTATTCATTTTCTGTTTCCTTATGGTAGTTGAACCAGAAGATTCATCTTTAGTGAAATATTTCCAGATTATTGATGCATTTCTACCTGTTTGCCAAGACTGGGCCTGCTCAACTCCATCTGTCTGCTTGGAAGAATCCATTTTGTAACCCGCGCCCGGTGCGGATCACGTGACACGTGGCGCAATGATGTAACGGCGACGTAATGACGTCACTACGAATACTTGACGTGAAATTTAAAAACTCGATGGATGTCCTAGGAACCAATGTGTTGATTACTCGAGTAGTCTGTTAAAACCCTAGCCACCCCCTGCTGTCCCTATTATGCCTGGGCTCAGACAAGCAAAAAAATAATAATAAAAGCTACCTCTTTTTTTTCTACAGTGTAACTCCTACCCACTTGAATATCTTGCACCAAAAACATTAAGGTTTACTTATATTTTCTGTCCAATTCCAGTCCAGACATACACCCATCTTCAAACTACATTCACTTTTCAAATCCCTCAGTGATGGGGAACATTGGCGAACAGCTTGTTACTCCTTGTTCATCAAAAGATTAAACTACAACCTTAATTGAGAGGGTCTTTTACTTGAACATTCCCATCTTACTTACAGAGCCTGTGCTTACAGTCCTAATCAGTTAAAGCATGTTTAGTGATGCCAACTTTTAGAAATCAAATTTAAAAAGTGTTGGCAGGGCAGCAATGGAGGCGGTGTAAGATGGGGTCCTGTCATCAAGAAAAATGCAACAGCTTTAACAATTACCCAGAAAAAAAGTGTACCTTTTCAGGCTCATAAATGAAAGCCTAAATAAATAAGCAATTGAGTTTAGTCCGTTTTGTATTTTGAGTAATTATTATTTAAAGGTATTGTGTGTGTGTGTGTGGGGGGGGGGGGGGAGGATTCCGAAGATCGCCAGCTCCAGTCCTCGGATCAACAAAATCAAAATGTGGGTGGGAAAGGTGAACCTCCCGCACCAGCCTCCACCCTCATTTTCCCCACTCTGGGCCCACAACCCCCATCATCTGCTCCCCCAGGCGCCCTAGATGGCAGCTCTCTGCTGCATACAGCGGCCTATGGTAGCTCAGTAGTCTGTGGTTGCATCATGAAGTGCATCCGTCATGAAATCACTTATCAAGTCTTCATGCGAGTTTGTTCACTGTGGTAACCGATAAAAAAGGGAGCAGCTGAACGAAGAATACATTTACATGTATATGCATGCATATGTATATATGCATACATTTGAAGATATTGGAATATGATTACAAAATGTTGTTTTTGGCAATACACAAAACCCCACTCAAAATTGTTTACATGTATTACTTGTTTAAAAATAAAGCAGAACCATCGGAGGCAACAAGGGGTTCAGTGTCTTGCCCAGGGACACTTTGGCATGTGACTGTTGGTGGATTCGAACCCCCAACTCTTCTTTTGGAGGATAACTGCTCTAACCACTCAGCCACAGCCACCCACATTTTCAATTAAAAAAACTATTTGTTCCCAGTGGACAATTAAAGCACATGGGGCAATTATACATATGGACATAGTGATGTGTAAAACATAGTGTAAAGAAATTAAGTTCAAACAAAGAATATTTACAAGGAATGAAAAAAAATCAGCTGTGCAAGCAGCAGTGAAATAAATATGCCCTTGTCATGAATGTCTTCTTTCAGTAGCTTGCTTCCTCAACATCTGACACAGATCAAGTTACGTTATGACTCGGCCAGGTATCATTTCTTTGACGCGTTCTCATTATGCATTGAGGTTGCTCAGAGGTCACCTACATTACTCTTTGAACCCCTGATCTTCAATTCTAAGGTTGTTGCAATAACAATGTGCCAACCTCCCAGCTCTTACAGGAAGATTTGTGCCAGCATTCAAAATGGGAGACTCCACCAAGGAAGGTGGAGGATGGCAGGGTTGAGAAACTGTGGGACTTCCAGATCCAGACTGACAAACATGTGATGGCTAACCAACCAGATGCTGTGATGGTCTACAAGCTACAGAAAGTCAGTGGTGATGAACACAGCATTCCAAAATGACCGTAACATCAGGAAGAAGGAGCATGAGAAGTATGAGAAATACCAAAGGCTGAAAGTGGTAATACCGAACTTGTGGCCTTAAGACCTCAGTGGGGCCAGTTGTCACCTGAGCACTTGGTGTGGTGACCCTTAATCTGGAAGAATGACCTCAACAGATCCCACGAACAACTTCAAAGATCTCTGTCCAGAAGAGCGCAGTCCTAGGAACAACTTAGATACTGCACAGAAACCTCAAACTCCCAGACCTCTAGAGCTTGTAGTACAACAGTATGTGAGGAAAAAAAAAAGATAATCTGAGTGTTACATGCAATATATGTCTGTGTGTGCTTGTGTTTGTAATTGTGATTGTAGGGTTTTCAGTCTTCTTCCAGGTTCCTGAGTTCCAGGGGGGTGCCAGTGAGCAGCAGCTGGAGGTCATTAATTGGCTCCAGGGGTACAAGATTCTTCAGATGAGCGCATTCCCTGCTGGAGCATTATTGGTACTTGTGCCTCCAGCCTTCTAGTGAGAGAACAATCAAAGAGTACTTGCCTGTGTTTTCTTCATGCTTTTCAAAGACCTGATTTCAGAGTCCATTCCCTTGGACCACTCTCCTACTGACCTGAATTCTCTTGTGGTGGTACCTACCTGTGAAGTTCCTGCTGGCGCACCTTCAGCTGCTCCTGTGCCATCTAACCACTTGCACCTGCATCCCCTTGCTACAGCTGTATCTTAGAAACTTGGACCTTACCTACTGGAGATCTTCTGCCTTCGCCACACTGCAACCGACCTACTCTACTGTAATACACTAAGAACTAAAATATCACCATTAATCCTCCTCAAAGAGATTCATAATTTCTCCTCCATTCCCAGGTTCCCTGATCACTGCACTGTATATAGTCCCTTATATCACTGTAAATAAAATCTTAAGAGTTTGAGTTCTGCTTTCCTCAGTCCATATTTTCTGAGTTCTTGTCCCCGTGACAGTAACTAATTTACATATTCAAAGTAACCTTCACAACGTATTTAACAGATTTGTTAATACTGCACGGTACAGCTAAGGCTAATGGGACTGTCATAAACCAGGAGTCTTCACTGTAGACTTCATCCTCAGGGGAGAATGAATGTGTGGGAAAACAATGTGGTTGCACTGCATTTAAAGTTGCAGGTATTAAAATATTTAACTAAAACTAAAAATGTGAATGTAGGACAAAAGATGAAAGTCAGGGTACATGAAAGTTAGTAGGACACGTCCCCTCGGGAGCATGAGTGCCTGTACAAACTTTGACAGCAGTTTGTTCAGGAGATGTTAGGATTTTTACTCATTTTATTTTACTTTTTACACAAAAGGCTGACAGATATAGAGTCATGAGGCTATTGTGCCTAAAAACTTTGACCTGACACAGCAATCCTGTTTCCTCTTCTACACAGAATGTAGTCGACCTGCATACTCCTTCCTCCACTCTTGTAGGTCACTCTGTGTTCCTCTCTGTTTGGGAAATAGGTATTCACTATAGCCATTTGCATTCTCTTGGCAAAATCCACCACTATCTGTCCTTCCTGTTTCTTTCCTTGACACCAAACCATCACTTCCTCATCCCCTCTGTTTCCTTCACGAACATGTCCATTCAGGTCTGCTCCAATCACCACTCTTTCCTCCCTGGGAATACTCTCTATCACGTCATCCAGATCCTTCCAAAATGTATATTTATCCTCCACATCACATCCAACCTGTGGAGCATAACCGCTGACAAAATTTAGCATCAGACCTTCTACTTCTACCTTCAGACACATCACCCTATCTAACACACTTTTCACCTCTACTACACTCTTTACCAACTCCTCCTTCAGGACCACTCTACTCCATTTCTCTTTCTATCCACACCAAACAATTTGAGCCCTGCTCCAATGCTGTGAGCCTTGCTGCCCTTCCACTTGTGCCCCTTTTCCATTAGTATCTTTAACACCGGTACAGCACGGTTCTACTTGGCTCGGTACGGTACACGCTGTGTTTCCATTATGTTTTCAGTACCAGTTCCAATGGGCGGGGTTCAAAATGATGTCACGTGCCTTACCAGCTGGTGGCAGTAATTCTGGTGGGAAAACCCTGAAACAGGCTTCAGTACAGGGTGGGAATTTATTTTGAAATTTATTTTGATTCTGATAAATTTAAAAAGATACAGATGATTAAAATTATCAAATAAAAAAACAAAATATATATATATATATATATATATATATATATATATGTATATATATCCTGCTAATGAATTTTAGCTCACCATTAAATCTCTGATGAACCAGATTCTACAAAATCATCTATATTTAAAATGTTATAGGTTTTCTTCATCATTTGACGTATTTTCACTCATTGTGTCTATATTTATTGTTCAATTTAGATATGTGGAGTTGTTTCTTGTTCATATATATATATATATATATATATATATATATATATATATATATATATATATATATATATTAGCCTTGTTTTAAAGTTTAATTCTTGTTTTGTGATTTGTACATCTGAGGGTTATAATAAAGTTGAACTAAAGGCTGTGTCTTTTCTTTAAATATATTTGAGGGAAATATTGCTGAGAGATCCATTAATTTAGTGTATTTATGAATTTTCAGTTGAGTTAAGTCTGAGAGATTATTTCATAGTCATTAAAGTGAAAACAGGGTTTCATGATAAAGCCGGCACTGTTTATTTATCTTTTTTAATCTTCACTGATAACCCTCAGATGTACAAATCACAAAACAAGAATTAAACTTTAAAGTAAGGCTAATATATATATATATATA
>NC_056517.1:12153207-12154221 GCF_014905685.2 Nematolebias whitei | reverse complement strand
TCCCATCCTGTGTTTTTTTTCTGTAGGAGGTAGGAGCAGGGGGGGGGGGGGGACTAATTTTGCTTTTTAACCAAAAGAGAAAAATAATAGACCAGGACTTGTGGGTTTTTTTCTGAGCCCAAAAGCTACAATAAAACTGATGAGAATTTATACTTAATGTAGCCACCAGAGAATAAAACCTAATGCAGTATATTAAATGCAAACAGGACCCTCCTGTAATCATTTTATTCACTAATATTTCAACATTATTTTTTCTCGAATTTCTCCCTGGTATTAATAAAGCATCCATGCATCCGTCCGTCCGTCTGTCTGTCCGTCCATCCAGCCATCCATCCATCCATCCATGGAAACATAAAAAAGCTCAAAACAAACAAATAAACAAATGGTGCACCGACGTTCCGTGGCTGAGGGGTCTGAATAGTGAATGTTTGTAGTTTTGCACATGGGTGTTTTCTGGACTTGAATTGAACAGGTAATGCAAGTAAACCTTGATGTTTTTGATGCAATACTGTATATTGAAGTGTGTAGGAGTTACACTGTAGAGAAGAACAGAGGGAGGTGTTTTTTCTTCTTGTCTGAGTCAGTGCAGAGTGACAGATCCAATTCACCCTTTCTGCTCTGTAATAATAATGCTGACAAAATGAGAAAAGAATGAGAATATTCAACTATTGTAATAATGATAAGAAAGCCTCCATTAACTTATTGCACATTGTTTTTTATTTTATTTTAGCATTTACTGATATTCTACCTGATTTGTCTGTTAGCAAAATCTCACAAACTACTTCACAGATTTCATTGAAACTATCAGAACATAATCATCTGCTTTGGATTAAAAAAAAAAGCCAGTGGACGGAAGGAGACAGGAAGAGTATTTACAATTCCCTCTTTTCCCTCTGTGACTGTGGACAAAAAAATACTTTAAAGAACATCAAATACCTGATGGAGAAGGAATAAAATGGTTGCATAAAGTTGTATAAAACTATACATGCATTTAATTTGCTTCCAAAATAGTAT
>NC_056517.1:12145108-12153107 GCF_014905685.2 Nematolebias whitei | reverse complement strand
TATATATATACACATACATACATACATATATATATATATATATATATTTATACACATACATACATACATACATACAGTATATACTTTTTATATATATGTTGTTTGTTTAAAACAGGTCTCTCTTGAAAATGTGTCCTTGTGACTCAATGAGACTAACCTGTATAAATAAAGTTGAATAAAAAATAAAATTATTTTATTTGCATTAATATAAGCTTTCTGCCATTGAACGGTCAAAAATACCACCCAATGGGGTTGGAGTGTGCTTTTTTTCAAAGCTTCTGACTTTAAAATCATTGATTCGTGGGTATTGATCACCAATTCTATCAACTCCTGCAGATATATGATGGTCATTTTGTGCAGTGGGGCAGAGAGAATAATCATACTGATTGCTTTTTTTGCTCTGATAGGTGTTTATTCTTTCCCCTGCATAACTAGCAGAAGGGCCAACACCAGCTGGAGCGATTGACATCGTTTTCTCAGTAGTCGAAATATTGGACCCACGCTGCCTGGCCCTGGCTGTGGCGATTGCAATGAAAGATTGATGAGGCTCTTCAGGTAGATACAAAGCTAAGTGTCTTGTTTATTAATGCGCTGTGATTGGATCCATTAGCTGCCTGTGTAAACTAATCGCCTCATAATGTGTGTTGTCATTTCAGCCTAACTGCTCATAATGTATTCCTCCCCCGTCTTTGCAAATGCAGTTATTTTCTAATAGACTCGTAGAAATAATGTTGTGTCAGGAGTTAGGGATTTTTCTTTTCATTTGGTTCATTGAACAGTAAGCATGTTTCGCATTCACATTGATTGCTAAATTTACTGTTTGCTCCAGCTGCTGTAATTTGAGCAGCTGAGAGCAGAAAACAGTGATACTTGGATATCTATCATTTTCTAAAACTAAATTTATAGTAGGTTGCAAAATAATCCCTCTATTATTCTCAATATTGTCCATTCATCATGACAAACCAGCTCCTTTAAGTATGATGAGCAGTAGAGCAGAAATTATTTCACATTTAACAGAATACCCAGAGAATATGGACTGAGAGCAGACTCCAAGACTTATAGTAATTAAAGTGCTTTATTTACGGTGAATGAAATGCAAACCTATATACAACAAGGAGATCTGGGAAACAAGAAGAAGAGTCAGGATGATGGAGCTCAAAGAATCATTTAGTAGTAGGTAATTTATGTCTTACAGGTAGCTGAAGGAGTAGGAGCATTGAGAGGAAAGCAGAGTGTTCCAATGGGTACAGTCCAAGATTAGAGAGCACAGAATGTGAGTAGAGCTAGTTGGTGGCAAGTGGTTGGAAGGCGATGTAACAGCTGAGGTAAGTCACAGGAGTTCTCAAGGATCCACAGGAGAGTCCAGGAAGTGATGAATCTCAGGAAGCAGAAACTGAAACACAAAGAATACAAGGTAACATCAGCGAGAACCCTCACCAGTACGCATAACACAAGAATCAATCAACAGAGGATGCCAATTCTTCTGTGGTCCACACTGCTCTCACCCACCTGGAGTAGAATGACTCCTACGTCTGTATGCTCTTTGTGAACTTCACATCTGCCTTCAACACCATGATTCCCCAGATCATGATGAACAAACTACTCAAACTAGGACTAAGCCCCTCCATTTGCAACTGGGTCCTGGACTTCTTAAACAAACCACAGTCTGAGGATCCACAGCTTCTCCTTCTCCACCATAACCATCAGCACTGGCTCCCCCCAGGGCTATGTATTGAGCCCCCTTCTGTTCACATATGACTGCACACCTACCCATCCAGTCTGTTATATTGTAAAGTTTGCAGCCAATACTGTGATGGTTGGATACATCACAAACAATGATGAATCCAGCTACAGGCAGGACTCATCATTGTTTGTGACGTGTTCTTCCTGCACCAGCTCTACACCTGGAGAGCTGGTGCAGGAAGAACAACCTTCACATCAATGTGAAGAAAACAAAGGAGATGGTCGTGGACTTCAGATGGAACAAATACACCCCCCCCCTTCCCCCACAACATAGGAGGATCTGCAGCGGAAGTGGGCTCCAGCTACAAGTACTTGGGTGAACACCTAAATGACAACCTCAACTGGGACAACAACACCACCAGCCTGACCAAAAAAGCTAATCAGAGACTCTACTTCCTCAGGCGGCTGAGATGAGCTGGTCTGGGAAGCTCAGTCCTCACCTCTTTCTACAGGTGTGCAGTGGAGAACATTCTGTGCTCCAGCATCAACGTGTGGCATTGAGGCTGCACAGCTGCAAAAAGAAAAGCTTTGCAGAGAGTGGTGAAGGCTGCACAGAAGACTGTTGGAGTCAGTCTCCCCACCATCACAGACATCTACACCTCCAGATGCAGGAAGAGGGCCACCTGCATCATGAAGGACGTCACTCACCCAGCACACTCACTTTTTGCCCTGGTTCCCTCAGTCAGGAGGTTGAGGAGCATTAAGTGTAGAACCACTAGACTGAGGAACAGCTTCTACCTGGAACTGTCAGACTCATGAATTCCTAATCTCGATTATCACTGTGGCAAAAAAAATAAAAATAAATCACTGCAATGCCACTTGATTGTTGATATGTGCTGCTGACTATCCATGCTGCTGATCTCATGCTGCTGATTTATTTAATTCATACTCAACTGCTCACACAAACTCACGTTCATGCTGCTGCTTTTCGGCTTATTGCTCTTGTACTATTAGTGCTTAGCCTTTTCTTAGTTTAGCATATTTCCTAGTTCATATCTTATATCCCATTACTGTTACTTATTACTTATTCTTTTAAAATGTATACTTTTGTTAGATGTAACTGGGATCCTGTGTACACAATTTCATTCCACCACATGTACGACATGATGCGAATGACAATAAAGAAACCTGGACCTTGTAAGTACTTTATTTCTTGTAAAGCACAAGGAGGCTGATACCACAAATATCAGTAGGCATGAAATACTCTAGCAGGGAAGAGAGCTCCTCTGCAGCCTTTTATGATGCTGAAGCTTGTCAAGGATCAACAGCTGTATCTTGTTGGCGCCATCTTGTAAATCAGGAAGCAGCAGAATAAAACTGAAACCCCTACATATTCTCAGTCAGATTGAGGTCTGGGTTTCAACTGAACCATTCCAGAACATTTACTGTATATAATTAAAATAAATAAAAGGACAATATATCAAAATAATCTAAGTTCTATAAAATCTTTGTTTAGAACAAAATAAAAAGATGGGTCCTAAGCAAGGGTTGAAAAGAATGGTGGGCATGAATCAGATTTCCAATGTGCACCAAAAATGGTGTTGATTACTAAAAGTTACATTTTTTTTATCATCTAACAACACCTTCCACATTTTATGAGTGGGAAGTCTCCATTATGCCTTCTAGCAAACTCCAAATGGTCTACCCTTTTTTTCCTTTAAGTCATGGCTTGTCCTGCCAATTCTCCAAGAAGCCCATCTCTGTGCAGCTCAGAGTGGTCCTGTGGACATATCCTCCCATCTCTGCAGAAGAGCTGCAGCTCATTCAGGGTTATCTTTGGTCTTTTCATTGCTTCTTGGATTTTTGCCTGATCCAGGAGTTTTGGTGGACCCTTTTGTTTCAGGTTTGATATGGTGGCAAAATCTCTAATTTCTAATAACAAAGTTGATGTTGCCCAGTGGGATGTTTAAGGTTTGATATATTTTTTTAATCCATAACCTTTTCCCAAATGAAAACAGTTTTTATAAGTCCATTACTAATGGTCAAATTAAAAGCTCATTTTATTTCCAAGTTGTAAAGTAACAAAACTGCAGGAATACCAGGGGTTGTGAATAGCTCAATATTGTACCTGGCTGATTGCACATCTGTAGTGTACTGTATATCTTGAAAACAAATTGAGTCAGATCTCAGCAGCAACCTGCTTTATGACTGCTGACAAGATTTTCATTCAGTAAGACCTGGCATCTGGAGACACATCAGCACAGCAGCAACACCAGGGACAAAGATTATTGACTCCTAATGCCATATCTAATAGTTCCGCTTTCACAAAAGGATAAAAAAAAAGCACACCTGACAGAGAAATAAGAGTACAACCTAACTACGCTGGCTGACATCCAGTTTGCCATCCTCAGGGATTAATTTCTTCAAAGCATAATGTATCTTCTTTATTCTTGTAGTGAACCTGATCTGACCCTTATCTGACCTCAAATCTACCAGATGGACAGAGACTGTTATTTTCATTGATCTGAATAAGTCTGAGCCATCTGATGACTTTCTTTCTTGAATTAATCAAGCAGAAAAGACAATCCTCTATAATCATTACTGTTTTACAAATGTTTGATAATCAAATTGTGTTAGTTCCATTCAATGCTTACAGGTTGGAAAAGAACTACTCATTTTTATTTTACATAAACAGTAAGTAATGATTTTTATTCCTCATTCAAAGGAGAAATCAGGTTAATATGCATTTCTTGATTCTCTGTCTGAAATGAGCTAAGCTCGTAAGTATGTGAAAGGTTGGTTTTCGGTCAACTAAATGTTTACTGAAAATGGGATGTCATGTTTTACTATTTGAAAAGATTACCAAGTGTGAGACTCCACGAAGTCTGGTCGACTGCAATAATCTGTTCTGTATGTTGAAAACAATCCTTGACTTTTGATAATAACTTACGTCAAAAAAACCACTCCTCTTTCTGGTCCATCCACGAATCAGAAAGCTCTGAAGTAAACTCGGAAGTAAACTCATTTAAAATGTGACAACTTCCCGGTTCTGGCAGTGTGCAGTAGATTCCATAGAATGGAAAAGTTCTCAGAGAGAGTTGGAATAGAGAATGAAAAAGTTCTCATGTAGTGCTCAAGGAGTTCTGAAGAGAATTCGAGAATTCAGGATGATCCAGAGACGTTTGGAATTATAATTTCTGTTTGAACGACCACGCACGACTCTCCAAGGATTTTAGCTGTTCTCAACGGAGACGCTGATTTCAGTTGAAAAGGATTCTTACTGAGGTGATCGATCGTCAACAAGGTAACGGTTTCTTCTTCGACTAAAGTGTACCTGGGACAAGCTGAGATACCTGACGGAGCGTGCAATTTCTGGTCAAACAGATTAAATTCCCTCACATAATTCTCTGTAAGATAATCTCCATTTCATCTTAAACTCTTTTCTCTCTCACAAAACTAGTACAGATATTTTAGAAATATCTGAAGCAAAGTCCTCAAATCACCGCCGAGTGATTTGAAGTTCATTATTTGTGAAATCACTGTTATTGCTTTACACTATTCCACCAAATTAATATAAACAGTGTGCCGTAAAACGCTTTATTCTGTTTACAAACTGGTGGCTCGCACGGCTCATAAATGACTGTAAGAACGTGTAAGATTGATTTACGTGTTGGCATGTTGAAAAAATAACAGTTTATCAGCTGTGAATGTTAACGCAGCGGCTGGGCTGCGCGCTTGGAGCTCGGCTCTGCAACTTTACGCTGTGTTACGCTGGCAATGTTTTAAGAGCTGAAATTGTGTCATTAAGTCTTGTGTAAGCTGAAATTGTACGTCTGTTACGTGTAACTAAGAGCTGATGAGCTGTGGAAGACGTTATTCTGTTTAAAAGTACGAGGTTCTGCTCTAAGACCCGGCTGTGGGTTCGGTTCTGTTCAGTTTGAACGAGTATTTTGAATAGATGGATAAACGTTTTAAAAGCTGAGCGCCGTCTCAGGACACAGTTAGGAGTTGTTTCGTTACAATTTTTAACAGAAAAAGTGCATTTTGATGGTTTAAAAGACGAAAAAGTGACGAACTAGTTCACGCTAATCTAACTTGCTAGTTGGAGAAAACGCTTCGTGATTGGTTGGAAATTGCTGTGTGGAGCGCTCTGATTTGCTGAGAAGGTGGATTGACGTGCCTACGTAACTTCCTCTCAAACCCTGCGCTGCTGTCATTGGTGATTTCAGTCACGTGACCCGGAAATGAAAGTTCGTTTTCATAGGGAAATAAAATCTGCTTTTTAAAGCTGAAAAGTAACTTTAAAGTGGTTTTGATACGCTGGTCAAGTGCTTCGAAGCATACTCGCTGAAATTTTGCCACGTTAGAGTTAAAATTCGTCATAAAATGATGTTTTTAAACAACGCTAGCGATGCTAATTTTAAGCTAACAGCTAACGACTGGATGAATGACGTGCCACGTCACTCCCCCATGTCGGAAAGGAGCCTTAACTACGCTTAAAATCACTAAATGAAGCTGCAATATTGTTCCAAAAACTCATGTTTGAAGCTATAAAGTCTGATTGCAAAACTTTTGCCACGTTTGTGTAAAAAATCCGTTCAGAAATGTTGATTTTAACCGAGTTTAGCCGAAGCTAACTTCAAGCTAAGCAGCTAACAACAGGATGTCAACCGAACGCCACAGGAAGTTATAGCACCCCTAGTGGACAACACAAACAGTGACGGAGTTAAATTTTGTTGAGGTTATACTGACATCTCCTGGCGAAACTTGAGAAGACAGGTTTCACTCGCTTTTTAGGTCTAAATAGTGAAATTAAACGTTCTTTTTATTTTTCTGTAAGGCATTTTTGAGTTAAAAAACTTCCTCAAAGCTGAATAAACACTGTTATCTTGCATTTTTAAAAGTAAAGGTATTTATGCAAAGAAGCATTTACCAAAAAGATTTTATTCACTGATAATTCCTTATAAAGGTTCATAATAAAATTAGAAACTTTTTAAAAACAGATACAGTTACAAATATTCACAGAGTTGAATAGTTTACTCATTTTGCTTGAAGGATAATACACGTTTAATTGCAAAATCACTAAATAAGAGTAAATTTATGAGGAAAAAGAGATTTTTCTGTTAAAATTGTCACCTAAAACAAAAATCTTTCTATTTAATTTTAAATAGAAGCTTTACAGGAGGACAGGAGTAAATACAGTTTTTCTGAAGA
This sequence comes from Nematolebias whitei, assembly GCF_014905685.2. Taxonomy (NCBI): domain Eukaryota; kingdom Metazoa; phylum Chordata; class Actinopteri; order Cyprinodontiformes; family Rivulidae; genus Nematolebias; species Nematolebias whitei. Next base: position 12,146,210 of record NC_056517.1, on the reverse strand, counting down.
AAGACTGATTATTCCTCATCATCAATTTCTTTTCTCTTTTCACCCACCTGGGTTGATGAGTAACTGTTTAAAATAGCAAATTTCTGGAACAGAACGGTTTAAAAACGTTTTAAACTAATATTGCTGTGAGACTAAAAGGAAAATTTGCAGGTTTATAAAAAATTCATTGTTTTAGAGTAAAATACACTAAAAACAGCTTGGTACTCTAGTATCTGTGGAAAATAAGCACAAAAAGTAACACTGCCAAAAGAGCATTTACTTAAATATTCATGAATTGGGGTAAAACCTGAGAAAGGTACCCACATTTGAATAAGTTGACTTATAACAGTACTTCCGTGTAAACCCAAAGCTAAAATAAGTGTGAAAACTCATTGACTTGAATACAAATATTTACCTGTAAAATATCTAAAGCTTGCAACTGTTCAAACAGATAAATTGCTACACAGTGAAAACATGACAGGTGTGTTAGAAAAAGATTTTGATCCAAAAGGAATGGCGGACTGCTTGGAAAATGCGTTCGCGCTACTGGGAGCGTCCTTACATTCATATATGATTCAGACAGAGAGCATGAACCCAAAAGAGTTAGTGGACAATCTGAAGGAGGTTGCAGAAAGTGTGACCTCTACAGAAATCACAAAGTCAAGTTATGAAAAGCTGGCTAAAATTGCAATTTTGCTGAAAGAATCATTCTATATGGTTGTTGAGAAAGCTGATTACCTTGCAATAAGGTTAAACAGTGAAAAAGAGGTGGTTCAGAGAATTGAAGAACACTTCCTTCAATTTAAAAGTGAACACGAAATCCTCACAAGAAAACATTCTGAACAGATGTTTCAATCACAGCAAAATGCAAATGCAGAAATTGATTCGCTGAATAGCAAAATAGATTTGCTTAACAAAAAGGTGGAAGAACTCAGAATGGATAAACACATATTGCAACAGCTACAGATGCGTTTAGAAAGTGATTATCATACATCACAGGAACGCTTAAAAACATGTGAAGAAAAACTACGAGCGGCAACAAACAAGATTTCTGACGTGGGGCGAGTTGAAGACCGTGGACAGAGTCCAGGCCACCCACATACACCTCAGAAAGACGTTGTTG
>NC_056517.1:12139263-12145008 GCF_014905685.2 Nematolebias whitei | reverse complement strand
AGTCCTCAAATCACCGCCGAGTGATTTGAAGTTCATTATTTGTGAAACTTGTCTGTTATTATTTTCATATTTTGCCAAATTAATGTAAATGTTTGATGTTAAACTTTGATTCTGAAAATAAATGACTCCATTCATTTTGATGGGTCAAAGATAATAACGTCTCTCGTTCGCATTTCTGTTAAATTCAATGCACGGCATTACACAGTCAGAAAGATGAAGAACTCGTGAAAATTGTATGCATATATCTCATATATTTGTCATACTACAACTAGTGGCACGTACCCACGTGTTTACTACATTCTGCATCTGAGATGCAGAGTTGGTGATCTCAAGGTGCGCCGTGAGACTTTGAAGTGCTAAAGAGTCAGAGCGAGAAATAGATGCTCCCGGCCTGGGTTTCTTCCCACTGAGATACTCTGACCTCATGTGAGCACAGTAAATCTAAGCAAATTGAAAAGAACTTTCGTTGGGCATGCTGCAATTCAACATACGGCCTGGGGGAAAAAATACTTCTGTCTAAATCAATTTGCGATGCTCATGATAAAAAATATATATATAGTTTTGTCTGTTTGGGTAGTGACATTTAGCATACTTTAATCCTGCAGTGAGTGCATTTACAAGAGATTTTCACTCTTTTGTCCCCTGTTGCGGAACGAAGAGGGGGAATAGAAAATATTCTCTGTCCGTCAGTTCATGTATGTTGTAAGCATGAAAACTTGAAAAATAAGTGAGGTACCAACTTCAGTTTGGGTGTGTGACTACATTTAGGCATGAGAAAAGGTCCTTTCAAAAACTGGTTTGCCACATCAAAACCCAAGATAGCTGCCACCATAAATGTTTATCCACCTTGTGAGCTGGACAACTTGGGGGTGGGGGGTGGGGGTAGTGGTACTGATTTACATTTTTCTGTGATAATGATGGATAAGATTAGGAATGAGGTCATAAGAGTACAGCACAGGTTGAACAACTGGGAAATAAAGTTAGAGAAGTGAGACTGAGATGGTTTGGACAGGTCCAGAGGAGGGACAGTGGGTATATTGGTAGAAGGATGTTAGAAATGCAGCTGCCAGGAAAAAGACAAAGAGGAAGGACAAAGAGGACATGTGTGGATGCAGTTAGAGAGGACATGGAGGTAGTTGGAGTGAGGACAGAGGATGCAGAGGACAGAGTGAGATAGAGGAAGATGAGGAGCTGTGGCGAGCCCTGAGAGGGAAAAGCCAAAAGAAGAACAAGAAGATGAGGTCACCTACTGACCTTTATCCATCTTTTACATTTGTCCATACTCCGTTTAGGTTTTGGAAATGGACAAAACATCCCTAAACACTCAAGGTAACGCTGTCTGAATTACATGTTCCCAACTGACAACAGTTAACCATTTTTTTTTTCATGAAATCTCGATAACTGCAAAGTGTTTGAAATGCAAAACCCCAACAACGTTGTTGGAGGGAAAAGGCGTGCAGCTCCTGCAGGTGAGGGGCGTTTCACTTCGGGATAAATTGCAATCGCCGATTGGTCAGTTGCTGACGAGCCTTTTGGATTGATTGACAGGTGGCGTTGTGTTAATTGGATTGTCAACTCAAGTTCTAACGTAGCCACCACCAAGTAAATGGGTCACCCTTATTTTTTGAGGATATTATTGCTTTCTAATTTTTTTTTTTTTTTTGCTTAAAAGTGCAATTTCCTCAAATGACTGGGGTGACCAAAGATTGATCTATGGTGGCTAAAGCCATCATTAATCACCCCTGGCTCCTCCATGGCACTTGGTGGTGGGTAAAATGTCTCCCTCCACTCTCCAGGATCCATCACTCTGTGTTACTTCTGTTCTTCTCCACAATGTAACTCCTACCCACTTGAATATCTTGCACCAAAAACATTTAGGTTTACCTCATTCCCTCTTCAATTCCAGTCCAGAAAATCACTCATCTCAAATGCTACAAACATTCACTATTCAAAACCCTCAGTGACAATGTACTGCTTGTTCCAAACTAATCTGCATGACAAGTTACACCAAATTTCTCCTCACCAGTCTGTGCAACACAAAATAATTTGAATCTACAAATTATCAAAACTTTAGGATCTGATTCTTTTCACCCCGTCCTCATTGATCTGTGTATGTCATGAACCAGAGGCCGGATCGCAAACAACAACAACAACCACTGAGAGGGTTAAAAGATTTATTGTGAAATAAAGTAAAAATCTGGAGTAGGTCCGGTTCCGGGCTGGTTCCGATCTTCTGATTGGTAGTTCGAGATTGGGTAGTGTTGTAGTGGCGGGCTGCCAGTAGAAGTAGAACTGATGTTAAGGTCCACTGGAACGGAGTCCAACAGGCTTGCAACTAAAAGATAAAGGTTAGTAGATGCAGGGGGAAAAAGACTAATTGGGGAAATGAATCTGTGGGAATCAGATTCAGGGGTAAGGATAAGTCCGTGATACAGAATGAGCTTGACCTTTAATCCGTGATCCAAAAAACAGTCAGAAGGGAAAGGCAGAGTTCATACCGTGAAGTCAGTTGTTCAGCAGAAGTATCCAGTACGTGATCCAAAAAAGAGAGTCAAAAAACAAGAGCATGAGTCGGTACCTGATCAGATGAGCAAAAACAGACGAGGGCTGAGGCAAAAGCGTGGTCGTGGTCAAGGCAAGGATCATGAACGTGATGAGTCAATCAATGGAATGCTGGAAAGTCTACTGCTGATGAGACAGGATAGAGAATCTGGCCCAGACTGAGAGGAATGAGTGAGCTTAAGTACTGACTGGACCAGGTGGTGGAGCTGTGGGATAATGAGCGGTGACAGGTGACATGAGTTGAGTGATTACTGAGTGTGCAGCATGACAGAGGAGCTGACAGAGAGCAGAGCTATGACAGTGTATCAGGTGTATAAAGTGAAAAATGTGCTTTGTTTTTATTTATTTATTTCTACACCATATTCACAAAACCAGGCCTCTTCTAGAAATAAAACTGTGATCCAGTCTTTTGTAGTAGACTCACAACAAGACCAAAGCCAGTCACACAAGGACTCCACAAGGAACAGATCAGCAAACAATGAGGGAACAACAACAAGAAAATGTGCCACTCTGCTTTTCTTTCACAGTGTACAAACCACATGCTGCAGAGCTGCACTTTCTGTTCATTGTAATGATTGCAGCTCTACCCAGAAAAAAGGACTGAAGCGAACAGAGTCCAAGATGCAAATAAGGTTTACAGTGTTTATTTACAAGGTGTGGAGTATCTTCTGAGGCCATGGTCCTCAGACGGAGAAGGGTGGATTGATCTCTTTGGGTAAAGTGTGTGGTTCTGCCTTACGTGGAAGAGTTCAAGTATCTCGGGGTTTTGTTCACAAGTGGGGAGAGAATGGAGTGTGAGATTGACAGACAGGTTGGTGTAGCATCTGCAGTATTGCGGACTCTGTGCCGGTCCATTGTGGTGAAGAGAGAGCTAAGCTGTAAGGCAAAGCTCTCTGTTTGCCTGTCGGTCTACGTTCCTACCCTCACCTATGATCACAAACTTTGGGTAGTGACCGAACAAATGAGATTGCTGATACAGGCAGTTGAAATGAGTTTCCTCTGCAGGTAGCTTAACTCTCTCTTAGAGATAGGGTGAGAAGTTCAGTTATCCAGGAGAAACTTAGAGTAGAACCACTGCTCCTCCACATTGAGTGGAGCCAGTTGAGGTGGTTTGGGCATCTGGTAAGGATGCCTCCTGGATGCCTCCCTAGGGAGGTGCTTTGGGCATGCCTGACTGGGAGGAGACCCAGGGGAAGATCCAGGACACAATTGAGAGACTACTTATCTTGATTGGCCTGGGAATGCCTTGGATTTCTCCCAGTAGAGCTGGAAGAGATGGCTGTGGAAAGAGATGTCTGGACCTCCTTGCTCAAGGTGCTTCCCCAACGAGCATACTTCGAAACAAGTGAAAGATAATGAATGGATGGATGATGGTTGGAGTATCAAACATACAGGAGAATGAGTTGGAACCCTAAAGAGTAAGGAGATAGGTTAACATGATATCCACAGGGGTGATACTGTTTTTGCTTCTCTGCCCTATGGTGTGGATTGGAGTCAGTCATGTGGAAGGGTGACCCAATGGTTCCAGAGCGAGGAAGGAAGATGCCCGATAATGGTTCCAGGCAGGAGGCAGGCAAGTGGTAGGAAGGCTAAGAGGCAGCTGAGGTGGCACAGGAGAGCCTGAGGTTCACATAAAAAAAACAGGCAAAAGGAAGACGACAGAGAATATGCTGAAAGTATGAAGGAACACAATGCATGTTAATATTTAGCTTGATCACAAGTAAAGGGCCAGAAACACAATTACCATTGTCAGGTAAGGCTCCAGCACTGACTGCATGTCCTCTGCAGCCTTTTATGCTCCTGTTGTTTGTTAAGCCGATGATCCTCAGGTGTGGCCGATTGGTGCTCTGATGTGGCTACAGGGAGATGACAGAGCAGAACTCCCACATTCATGAGATGAATGCACGGACTCCACTGCATATTGGATAAATACACCTCGGAGATTAGAGTGTTATGGGGTGGGTGGTTGGTGGGGGAACGACTGCACAGTAAACAACCTGGTTAGCAGCTACTTTAACACATTTAAAAGTCAGCTAACGAGGACTGAAACATCAGGTCTTTGCCTTTGATTTTGCTCAAACAACCTGAGCTCGGTCGGCTGTTTTCATTCATTAATCGGTTTTAAAATTGTCTGGGTACAACAAAATGTACCAGACTCAGATGATCTAAAAGTCAGCAAACATTCCTCCATCTGTGCACCAAAAGAAAAACAGAGCACATTTACACATTTCCTTTGCTCTTTCTATTGTCCCTTTTATAAACACACCTGCAGTTCCTTCCTTCCAGCAACAAGTTTCCCACAAAACCAATGGGATGGCCTGAAAGGCTTATGCACAATGATGTAATTACTCACCCTGCTTCCCAGGTCATACAAAAAGGAAAAAGGGGGATGAAGGCAGGGGGTGGGATGGGCCAGGACTATAGCTAAATAGCAAAGCTATTTTATGAGACTTGGGTGTAAAGCAATTCCGGTTTAACCTGATACATGAGATGTTGGTGCATTCTACATTGATTCTACCCACAAGAACTCTCAGAACAAAGTACAGTGAGGATATTTAGCCAGAAATTAGCAGTTTCTTTGGTAGGAAAAACACGAGAGAAATAAGAAAAAAAGGCTTTATTACTGATTGAAATAGACTTAAATTTTTAAGGAAGGCATAAGAAAACGGTGAACTATACATCACTAAGGAAGAAATATCTACAAGCTTAAAGTAAACATAAACTAAAGTTTGTGACACAATGTATTAAATAGTTCCATATTTAAACTGTAAATAAAATGCATTTAAATAGGTATTGTTGGTCCTATTCACCACTTAAAGTGTTTTTATGCTATGAGTCAGCCATACATTCACACTTAGAAACTGATTTGGAATTCTTTCATAAGGAAGCTGGCGTGTGTTACTGTTGGATTAAAATATCCTCTATTCATTTTACTTACTATAAGAAGCCACACTCGAGGACACAATGTTTTTTTTTAATGGTTTTACTTGCAAGGACATACTTTCACAACAGGTTACACAGATGTATAGAAGTTCTATATGCATGGAGCCCAGTCATAAGAATCTGCATGAGTTTAGAAACATTGTTTAGAATATTGCAAGAGAGTGGGAAGAGTACGCATTAAGATATATATACGGAAAAACACATATATATATATATATATATATATATATATATATATAT
>NC_056517.1:12130969-12139163 GCF_014905685.2 Nematolebias whitei | reverse complement strand
TGCTGCATTGGAGGATGAGTCATCAATATGAATATTAAAATCACCAATAATTAAAATTTTCTCAAGCTTGATAACAGAAGATAAAAATTCAGAAAAATCCTCTAAAAACGCACAAGCAGGACCAGGAGGTCTGTAAATTAAAACACAATAAAATGAGTCAAAATTCCCAACCTTAGTCATCTAGTAGAGTTCTGTATGAATGGGTAAATGAGGACACAGATTGTAGTGTAAAGAGCTTTGAGTATCTTGATCAGATAGAAAGGCGCTATATAAGTACAGTCCATTTACCATTAAAGTGTTATGTCATCTTGACAGAAATATTATAGATGTTTTTGTTGAAATTTACTTCAGGATGCTGTTGCTGCAATTTGTAGTTGGAACAATCATAAACTTCCATGTGAACAACCGTTTAATGGATCAGTAACCATATAATGGATCTGTTTACGGTGACCAATGTGCATCCGTAAACGTTTTCCCTGTTTTGCCCAAATACATTCATAGCTACTTTGGGTAGCTACCGTAAAATACTAAACGTTGAAAAAAGATGAATGCAAAGATGAAACGTCAAATTTAAGAATAATTTCAATCACTTTTTTTTGTCAGATATGTATATATGTGATAGTAACAAATACACAGAAACAACAAAACGTGTCAAAGAACCCAAATTAGATCACATCAAGTGCACCACAGTATGGCAGCACTGACGGGAGTTTTTTGTTCCTGTTGTTTTTGTTTTGACTTTTTGCACACACACTGCACACCCACGCTATGGGTATGACGTGACACACTTTTAGAGTTTTGTCTGTTGCTGCCTTGCCATCGTGCCATTGTTGTTCAGTTCCCAGCCCCCTTCCCACCTCGGGCTCAGGTTCCGGCCTCTCATGGCAGCCGTCTTCATGATCCTCAATCTGCCTGCACAGACGGAACTCTACGGACCGTTCGGATCTTCAGGGAAACTTTGGATGCTTTGTGTCTGTCGGACCGGGTTCTAGAGGGCATTCATCGTCCGTTGCAGTGGTCGTTAACATCATGCAGGACCACACCGCTAACAGTACCATGCTGCAAAGAGAATCCCATTACTAACAGAGTCACTCTGCTAATAGGACTATGCTGCGAATAGGACCACATTGCTAGCAAAACCACATTGTTAACAGGACCAATCTACTAACTGTACCATGCTGCTAAAAGGACCACGTTGCTAAGAGAACCTCACAGAACCACTCTTCTAATAGGACTATGGTGTTAACAGAATGACATTGCTAACAGGACCATGATGAAAACAGAACCACACTGCTAACAGGACCATACTGCTAACGGGACCATGTTGCTAACAGTAACAGTGTTACTGTTACTATTTTTATTTTAATTGCTTTTTATTGCTGTATATTGTTGTCTGTACGCTAGTTGCATTCGGGTCTAAAAACATCTGACCCCACTCGGCCTGAGCCAGTAGGGTTTTTTTCCAAGCCCGACTGGATCCGACCCAATTAATTGTAATTACAGGCCCGAACCCGAAAAAAAAAAAAAAATTCTTATTAAGCCTTTACTGCTTTTGTAAGTAAATCAGTTTGACATGATAGCTTTTAAAACATAATGAAAGGAAGGTATAAGCATTATTTTTATAAACAAGTCACCAAATGAACATTAACATAGGCAAATAGCCTAAAAAAAATCAACAATAAAGGTAGGCTATTATACAGATGAACAAAAATATTTTAGAGCAAACTATTTGGAAAAATATAGAACAAGGTTATTTTAATTGAACGCAATGCTCGCTTCAGCTTTTCTAGCTTCAGATACTTCCTTCACCGCAGATGACAGCAGGGTGTGGAGACGAGCGCGGACGGTGATCAGGTGATCCATCTGAAGCTTAACTGGACTTTTTTTTTTACCTCTTTCAACTGGCCAGTCAGACCGGTCTCCTCCTCAAGTAGATTAATACAATATTATATTGTGCATTCTTATTTAGTTTTCTTTGTGCTGTATGCAACATTTTTCAGTCAGGTCATCTGGACAATTTATTTTTTTTTTGCGCTGAAACGTTTCGCCTTCGATCCAGAAGGCTTCATCAGTCAAGGAAACACACAACAAAACTGATTCTTCCCCTAACAGCTTACTCCAAAGTGGAACAAACCAGTTCTGCTTGTGATTAGATGGTCTCTTTGGTACGCCCCCTCCTCCATTGCCAGCCCTCTTCCTTGTTGACAGTCTTGTCAAACTGGTTGAAAACAACAAAGTCCATGCTCAATAATCCAGGTATACAGTCCAACATTTTTCTGTCAGGTCATCTGGACAGTTTCTTTTTTCTGTGCTGAAATGTTTTGCCTTCGGTCCGGAAGGCTTCATCACTCAAGGAAAGTCCATGTTCAATAATTCATATATACAATCCAACATTTGTTGTTTTCAACCAGTTTGACAAGACTGTCAACAAGGAAGAGGGTCGGCAATGGAGGAGGGGCGTACTAAAGAGACCATCTTATCACAAGCAGAACTGGTTTGTTCCACTTTGGAGTAAGCTGTTGGGGGAAGAATCAGTTTTGTTGTGTGTTTCCTTGTCTGATGAAGCCTTCCGGACCGAAGGCGAAACGTTTCAGCACAAAAAAAAAGAAACTGTCCAGATGACCTGACTGAAAAATGTTGGATTGTATACCTGGATTATTGAGCATGGACTTTGTTGTTTGTGCTGTATGATTCATAAAACTGCATCAAAAGGCCAAGACCGACCTGACCCACCTATCAAGCACATTATTTAGGCCCGAATTTCGGATCGGGCCTAAATAATGTGCTCGGGTCTGAAATTTGCAGCTCTGTTGTTTGCCTAAAACAAAACTTCTGTGAGGTACTTTGCACTGATTCATCTTAATAGCACCATTATATTCCACCATGTTGTTTACTATATTTCTTTTGGACCTTGTAGATGTATTTTATTTTCACATTTTGGTGCTTTATTTTACTTTGTTGCATGCTTTGTTTTTTTTTTGGTTTTTTTGTCTTTTCTTTTTTGGCAAGTCGAGAAGGTTCTTCTCGTCCAGAGCATTTCATTGCATTGTTGACCTTGTGTTGACCTGCATGTGACAACTCTACAATAAACAATTAAGTGTGAATATATCTAGACCACAGTGCATCACAAAATACTGACTGAGTGTGTGCATTAGTATCCACGTAAAGGTCCATGACTGCAATATAAAGATTTACAAAATGGCATTTGCCTGATCTGTCATGGATTGAGTTAGATTAGTGTGGTTTTAGAACAGCAGGTTTTGGACCTGTTCAGATTAGCTGAATCATCAGTCTTTGTTGGAATTAGGCCAGTAACTCAATGGGTTGCAACTGTTGGCTAACAGCAGTCACAAGGGAGTCTTCAAAAGGTCTCAAATCGTTAGCATAGTTTTCTAATTTTCTCACATTCGTTGCAGAAGTTTGTAGTCTTGAAACCATTCAAAAAGCTTTTTCACAGAACTCCACTTCAAAGTGTCAATAATATCCCTTTAAAACATTTTATTTTTCACTTTAAAAGAGCTCAGAGACTGTTTAGACCTGTGGAGCTGGTTATCCTTTCTTAAATCTAAATTCTGGCATAATTTTTTCCCCCCTGCAAGATCAAAGAAGCCGAAATGTATTTCACACCAATTTTATTTCTGATTTCAATTTGCCACCACTGTCCCTGAGTGGATCTATGTGTGTTAGTATAATTCTTGTGTCTTCTTTTCTGTTCTCCTCAGTGTTTCTCCCTCTTGTAATCAGCTCCTGCCACAGCCACCAGTTGTCCTTCCCCAGGTGTTTGTCATTGTCTGTTCATTGGCGTCTATATATACAGTAAGTCTGTGTTCCTCAATGTCTGGCATTGTCTTGTACGACGTTATAGTTCTGTCTTCCTTTGTGTCATCTCTGAGACCATGTAAGTTTCCTACACGAGAGCCTTTGTTTTTTCTTTATTAAATACATATCCTACTTTAAATCCTGAGTTCTCTGAGTTCCACCAAACATCAGAATTGTAATAGTGCCAAACCAAATGTAACAATATTACAGGAAATTTAATCATCTTGATTGAAAAACAAGGACACCGGTGATAGCAGAGGTAATATTTAGGCCAGAAGGAATGCCATACCAATGACCGTGTGTGAGTGGCTCCAAGTTCTACCTCCATAGTAACAGAGATTAAATTAGCACTGCAGTGAAATGAAGGTATGAAGTCTGGAATGCAGGCTACAATATCCTGTTGACACACAGACACCAACCCTGGGTTCATATGCATCGAGAAAGAAGAGAATATTTTCTCAAGTTGATCTTGATGATTTTTTTTTTGCGAGTTCTTTGTGCTTTCAAATGACGTGCATCATGATGCCTCAGCAGTCCGCTGATCCATATCTGCTTTATAACCTTTCAAAAGCAAAGTAAAACAACAGATGTATAAAAAGTGAGCTGCAGACGCAGTAAAGTTTCTGTTCGGCTTTCAAACTTCAGAAGCTATGTGACTCTTACCGTATGTAAGGTGAGATTATGTTACTGCATATGGGGTTTTGGGGGTAACATTAGTGTTTCGGTTTGACTCCTATAGCAAAATGAAAACAACTCAGAGTTAAAACGGTGCATCTTAACGTATCAATCAATGGGAGATAAAAGTCAATCCAGGGAATCCAGTTCCAGTTGAAAAATTATATACTGTATATTAAGGCTCAGACAATAACAATTGTTGCAAAGACACTTATGATATCACAATATCCATCCCCCCATTATCTTCACTACCATTGTACTTTCTGGGTCGCAGGGTGATGAGGGTGGTAGTGGGAGGTGCTCACTGACAAACATGTCCAGAAGCTTTGAAATAACATCCAGGCTGCTTAAATGTCAACTATTATTGAGATGTAGGAGAACTGTGGCATGACCATTGACATCAGAAGCATTTGTAATGTGGGGGTGGGGGTGGGGGGTCACACTGGTGAGGGAGTCTGGGACAACCCAGGGTCCAGTCCAGGAAGCAGAGTTGTAGTCCTCCACACCTCTCTGCTGCTTCTCCTCTGTTACACACCCACACGCCCATTGAAACAGTGTCAACTCGCCCACGGCTCAGATTAAATAAACCAAAAATCAGCTATAAAAACATAAACCATAAAAATCTTATTGAAATAAACACAGTTACTTTACCAGAGCAAAATCATAAAATGTGGAATATTGAACATCAGATCTCTTTCCTCTAAATCCCTGTTAGTTAATGAACTGATAACTGATCAGCATATTGATTTATTCTGTCTGACGGAAACTTGGCTACAACAGGAAGACTTTGTTGGAATAAATTAATCCGCTCCTGTTAATTATTTAAATTTTCATGTTCCTAGAACAACTAGCCGAGGTGGAGGAGTAGCTTCTATTTTTCTGTCAGGATTATTGATTAATGCCAAACCAATTATTAGTTATGATTCTTTTGAATCGACACAGTCACTGAGAGTAAATTTCACCTCAGCAGGTGCTTATCAAAAAATGCTGTAACCAAATTTAAACAATCTCTTCCATCAGTGTTTTCCTCTGTCTTGCAGAGTAACGCATCAGAGAACAGTGACTTAGATCATCTAGTTGATCATCTTACAACTTCAATGCAAACTTCACTTGATAAAATTGCTCCACTGAAAAAGAAAGTAATCGATCAGAGGAAACTGGCTCCTTGGTTCAATTCTGAGTTATGTACTTTAAAGCAGCCATTTAGAAACCAGGAGGGAAAATGGTGCTCTATTAATGTTGAAGAATTTTATTTAACTTGGAAAGATAGTCTGCTAACGTATAAAAAAGCTCTCCGTAAAGCTAGAACATTATATTATTCATCTTTAATAAATGAGAATAACAATAACCCTAGGTTTCTGTGTAGTAATATTGCTAGACTAATTAAAAGTCCCATTTCACAATCTGTGCCTCATTTACCCATTCATGCAGCACTCTACTAGATCTCTACAAAGCTAATTGAACAAATCATTCTAAAAAGACTAGTCAGAGCTTTATCACATTCAAACACCGATGGGACACACATCGAAGGCGATGAGGGGTTCAGTGTCTTGCCCAGGGACACTTCGGCATGTGACTGCTGGTGGGTTAGAACCCCCAACTCTTGCATTGGAGGACAACTGCTCTAACCACTCAGCCACAGCCGAAACCAGCTGCTCACATGGTTTTGGTTGTCAGCAGCAAACTGGTTGATCCACTCTGAGAAGGTGCTATTTAAGAGACTGAGCTGAAAACAGCACCTCAGACTGAGGAAGTCTCTCAGATGAGAGACGAAACGTTTCTACATTTTTTTTTTTTTTTTGATTGTCCAGAGGACCAGATTGAACTTTTTTTGGATTTTTCTACCTGGATTATTGAGCATGCATCAGGATATTTACATTATATATGCTTCCATTAGGTAAAATTATTAAACAGCATGGGATAAATTTTCATTGTTATGTTGATGACACATAATTATATTTGTCCATTAAACCCAATGAATCCATCAGCTACTTAGACTACAAGCATGTCTTAAAGACATAAAACCTGGATGACCCTAAATTTTCCCCTTTTGAACACAGACAAGACTGAGGTTTTGGTTTTTGGACCTGAGCACCTTAGGAATTATTTTTTCAGTCTTTCTCCCTCCTTAGATGGCATTAATCTGTCCTCCAGCTCTAATGTTAAAAATCTTGGTGTTATTTTTGATCAGGACATGTCTTTTATCCCCCCCGCCCCCCACATTAAAAACGTTACCAGAACTGCCTTCTTCCATCTGTGTAATATCACTAAAATTAGAAACATCTTATCTAAAAATGATGCAGAAAAACTGGTCCATGCATTTGTCACATCTAGACTGGACTATTGCAATGCTTTATTATCTGGATGTCCAAATACTTCTTTAAAACGTCTTCAGTTGATCCAAAATGCTGCTGCCAGAGTCTTAACCGGAGTTAGTAGGAGAGATCATATCTCTCCAGTTTTAGCTTCTCTCCACTGGCTCCCTGTCAAATCCAGAATATAATTCAAAATCCTACTTCTAACCTACAAAGCTCTCAACAACCTAGCTCCATCTTATATTACAGATCTTATTGTTCCATATTTTCCTAACAGAGCACTTCGCTCTCGGGCTGCAGGTTTACTTGTGGTTCCTAGAATTTACAAAAACAAAATGGGAGGCAGATGTTTCAGTTATCAGGCTCCTCTCTTCTTCCACAAACTAAATTAAAGACCATGGGAGATCGGGCAATTCTGTGTGGCTGCCCCCCACCTCTGGAACTCCCTCCCTGACTATCTGAGAGCTCCACAATCATTGACTGACTTTTAAAAAGGCTGAAAGACTTTTCTTTTTAAGCAAGCCTATTCTGCCTCCATATGATTGTATCACTGATTTTAGTTGATTTTATTATTGATTTTAGTTGATTTTATCATTGATTTTAGTTAATTTTATGATTGATTTTAGTTAATTTTATCACAGATTTTATCATTGATTTTATACCTGGACTATTGAGCATGGACTTTGTTGTTATCATTGATTTTAGTTGCACTCTGTAGCACTTTGAGATTTTTGTTAATGAAAAGTGTGTTACAAATTAAATTAATTATTATTATTATTAACCAACTTCCAATCTCTGTCTGTGAGGCTGACACATTATCCAGTTTTAAAACTAGGATTAAGACTTTCCTTTTTGCTAAATCCTATAGTTAGGGTCGGCTTGAGTTTCCTGAGCTGCCCCTTAGTTATGCTGCTATAGGCTTAGACTGCTGGAGGACAAACTGACCACAATTTTCACTCTGCTACTGTCGTTATTTACTCTGCTCAACCTGTTTTGTATTTGTAATTATTTTTTCTATCCTTAACATGTGTTTGTTTTTTTTTTGTTTTTTTTTTTGTCTTTCAGATACACCTGGACCTATACCTGGACCTACCATTATGTGTCCATCTGTCTCTCCTTTCTGTCCTCTCAAACTTGCCGGTCAAAGCAAATGGCCGCTTGTCCTGAGCCTGGTTCTGCTGGAGGTTTCTTCCTTTTAAAAGGGAGTTTTTCCTTTCCACTGTTGCCACTGTGCTTGCTCAGGATGGGAGACTGCAACGAAGCCAAGATTCAACTTGTCTGCTGGATTCCTTAGATAGAGAACTTTACTAATTGGCTTTTTTATGTATGTGAATGTTTCTGTGAAGTGCCCTGAGACAACTTTGTTGTGATTTGGCGCTATATAA
>NC_056517.1:12117459-12130869 GCF_014905685.2 Nematolebias whitei | reverse complement strand
GTGTTAGTTCACTCAATGTTTACAGGTTGAAGAGAACTACTCATTTTATTTACATAAACAGTAAGTAATGATTTTTATTCCTCATTCAAAGAAGAAATCAGGGTAATATGCATTTCTTGATTTTTCTGTCTTCAATGAGCAAATTTGTAAGTATGTTAAAAGTCGAGCTTCGGTCAACTAAAATGTTTACTGAGAAGAAATGTCATGTTTAATCTTTACAGCAGATAATCAGAGTAGAGGCTCCACGAAGTCTCGTTTTCTCCAATAATCTTTCTGTCTGTTTTTAAACTATCTCATTCTCTGCCCTTGACTGTGATAACACCTTACATCACAAACCACACCTCTGATCTGGTCTATCCACCAATCAGAAAGCTCTAAAATGACCCGGAAGTCAACTCATTTAAATGTGGCAACTTCCAGGTTCTCGCCAGAGTTAAAGAACTAAAGAGAGAAAAAGAGTAAAGAGTTCCAGAGTTTAACTCTCTGAAGAGAGTTCTGAAGGAGTTCAGAATTCTGACGAGACAGGATGCAGAGAGGATTTTGGGAGTTACAACTTCTGTTTGGATAACCTCGCACGACTCTCTAAGGGTTTGGCTGTCCTCATGGAGACGCTGAAAGAGTCAGAAAGGAACCCTACGCCGACGCTGATTTTATCATCAACCAGGTAGAAGGTTCTATTTTCGACCAAGTGTACCGTGGCCAAGCTGATTCCCCAAAGAGCGTGCACGTTTCTGGTCAAACAGATTAATTCCCTCACACATCTCTCTGTAAGATAAATCTCCATTTTCCATCTTAAACTCTCCTTTCTCCTAAAATCATTACAGATATTTTAGAAATATCTGAAGCAAAGTTCTCAATCACCGCCGTGTGATTGATGTCTGTTGTTCTGCTGAGAAGTGAGGACAATCTCCGTATTGTTCCAACTTTCTGTGAAACTAGCATTGTTATTGTTTTCATATTCTGCCAAATTAATGTAAATGTGTGATGTTATAACTTTGATTCTGCAAATAAATGACCGCATTCATTTGATGGGTCAAAGATAATTAACGTCTCTCTCGTTACATTTTTGTTAAACTCAACGCACGACATTTACACAGTCAGAAAGATGAAGAACTCGTGAAAAATGTATGAATATATGTAGCATATGTCATACTACATATATATATATATATATATATATATACCTATATACATATATATATATATATATATATATATATATATATATATATACACGTGGCCAGTTCTACGTACCATTACCAGTGGAAAAGCCTTGGAACCATGCTGAGTCGAGTTGAGCTGTGCTGTACCGTTACTAATGGAAAAGGGGTATTGATCTCTTGGACAGATAAAACATCTACCTTCCTTCTCTGCATCATGTCAGGCAGCTCTCTACCTTTGCCTGTCATTGTCCCTACATTTAGAGTTGCAACTCTCAGTCCTACATTCGTCACTTTCCTCTTCTCCCTCTGTCTCTTGACATGTTTCCCTCCTTGTGGTCTTTTTTTTTTTTTGTCATTTAACTGTTTATTGGTATTTTTCATAATTGTTTACATATGCATTGTACATGAACACTTCACTTTCAACATAACATACATAAAACTTAACAAAAAAAAAAAAAAAAAACTTTTGCTTGGGAGTTATTCCTCTATTTGACCTTTGTCCCACCTAATTTGTCCAGTTCTTTAGATTTTGTCGCTGTCTTTTGTCCTGAATGTTGTCCATTTCATCCACTTTTCTTCCATTTGTGTTTGCTGAAGTCTCAAATGATGTGTTAGTTTCTCCATAATGTAGATTTCTTCTATTATTCCAGTCCACTGTTCTTGACAAGGGGGGTCAGCCTTTCCCCGTTTCCTCGTAATAGCTTTCTTGCTAGCTATTAACATTATCTTAATCAGATACCTGTCTTTTACCCTCACTTTGGTATTGTTAAAATTGCAGAGATATAGTGTCATGCTACTCATAGGAATATCATATCCCAAAACCTTCTTCACAGTTTCATGTACATTTTTCCAAAATTTAACAATTTTAGGACAGTTCCAAAATATGTGAGAGTGATCAGTGTTCATTGATCCACAGTTCCGCCAACACCCTGTGTTTGTATCCTTATATCTATTCTTGACTTTAGGCGTGATGAAAAATCTCATTAGATTTTTCCATGTGAACTCCCTCCATATCCATGAACTGGTGGATGTCTGATGTGTTTTCCACATGTCTGACCAATCTTCATCTGTAATTGTCATGTTAAGTTCTGATTCCCACTTTTATTTTACATACTTAGTTGAATGTTTATTCATCATCAGTTTTTGGTATAGAGTAGAAATTATTTTAATTTTCGTTCCACTGAATGATTTTATCACAATTTCAATCACACCATTCACTTCCACAGAGGGATCCCACTTGATTTATGTCCTGTAATAGTCTCTCAATTGCAGGTACCTGTAAAATTCGTGTTTATCTAAATTATACTTGTCCTTCATTTTTTGAAAACTCTCCAGCTCCCCGTCTTTCTGAAGGGTATACCATCCTGTGACCCTCTTGCTTATCCATTGTTTGAACCCTTTATCATACATTGCTGGTTTGAAATCGCTATCATATGCTACCCATCTGAGCACTTTCATTTCTTTCTTTAGCTTGTTTTTTTAATGTTTTGAACCATAATTCCAGTGTAAACACTGTAATTGGATCCATGTATTTCTTGATCTTCTCATATCTATCTTCATCCCCAATATCACTTTGAATTGGGTATCCTCCGAACTCTTTCTCCATATCTTTCCTCTTAGCTACGTAGTCTGGTGTGCACCAGCATATAACATGTCTGAGCTGAGCTGCACAAAGTACTCCCTTAATTTTGGGAGACCCATACCCCCTTTATCTTTCGGTAGCTGAAGAGTTTCATATTTAACTCTAGGTTTTTTGCCACCCCAAATGAATCTTGATATTATCTTGGCCCAGATCGCAAATTGAGTTTGAGGGACCTCTATTGGTAATGACTGGAATAAATATAGAAGTTTTGCTTGCACATTGATTTTAAGTATTTCAATTCTTGAGTTCAGATCCAAGGGCAAGGTAATCCATCTATCTATATCTTTTTGTATTTCTTGGCTTATTTTGTCATAATTTGCTTTGTACAGTGTTGATAATCCTTTAGTAATGATAATCCCTAAGTATTTAATTTCCTTCATATTCCATTTGATGGGAAATGATTTCTGAATTTCTTTCGTTGGTATGTAATTGAGTATTAGAATTTGTGTTTTTTTTATATTAATTTTATATCCCGAAAGATAACCATACTTTCCAAAGAGATTCATCAGCACTGGTAGCGATCCATTTGGTTGTTCAAGAAAAGTTACTACATTGTCTGCAAAAAGGCCTATTTTGTGTTCCTCTCCATTTACTATAACTCCCTTAATTTTATGATCTTGTGTACTGCCTGTGCCAGAGGCTGTATAAAGAGGGCAAACAGTGTAGGTGATAGACAGCACCCCTGTCCGGTTGATCTTTGTATGTTGAATTTGTTAGTCAGGCTTCCATTTATTTTGATTCTTGCTGTGGGGTGATGATATAATGTCTTTATACATTGTACTGATTTATTACTGAATCCAAATTGTTGTAACGCTTTATAAAGAAATTCCCAATTTACTAAATCAAATGCTTTTTCTGCGTCGACACTTACTAGTATGGTACTTTGTTTTTTCTGCTGCGCTTGATCTACTATAGTACTCTTCTAATATTATCATGTGTTTGACGTCCTCTCATAAAACCTGTTTGGTCTTCTTCTATCAGTTATGTTACAAAGGTATTTAATCTATTAGAAATAATGGTTGTGTATATTTTATAATCTACGTTTAATAATGAAATTGGTCTATAATTGCCACAGTGTTCCTTATCATTTCCTTGTTTTGGGATAACTAAGATTATGGCTTCACTCCATGATGGAGGTATTGTATTGTTATTGAGTGTCCAAGTGAAAGAAGCTGTAAGTACTGGTGTCAACTCTTCTCTAAACATCTTATACCACTCTGCCGGGTATCCATCACTGCCTGGCGATTTATTGTTTTTTTTTATGTATTTATTGCCTCTTTCACTTCCTCTATTGTGATTGTTGCTGTCAGTGTCTCATTTTGTAGTTTGCCAATTGCTGGTAAACCTAATGCACTTAAAAAGGTTCTCATTTCTTCCTCAAGTGCAATTTCAGGTTGTGTATACAGTTTCTCATAATATTCTCAAAAAATGTCCTCTATTTCCTCTGGCTTTTCTGTTAATTCACCTGTGTGGGGGTTTCTAATTTTATATATTGTGTTAAGTGTTTGTTGTTTGCGTATATGTTTAGCTAACAGTTTAGCTGCCCTTGAACCTGTTTCGTATTAATTCTGTTTCAGAAATGTTTCTTTTTTCAATCTCTCCCAGTAATATGTCATTTATTTTGTTTTTAACTACCTTGGTTTCTTGGTATACCTTTGGGACTTTTGTTTCCTGATATTCCTGCTCTAATTCCCTAAGTCTCTCTGTATTTGCCCTGTATGTCGCTAATTTAATTATTTTATCATGCGCAGTTTCAGCTATTAACTTTCCCCTGATGACTGCCTTCATGGCATCCCATAATATTGTCGGGTCTACTGTTCCATTATTATTTTCTTCAATATATTGTTTTATTTCTGCTTTTATCTTTTCTCTCTGTTGTTCACTATTCAATATTCCTACGTTCGGTTTCCATACAGTATTTTGTTTCCTGTTACTTAGACATATCTTTAAATAAATTGGATTATGATCAGAAACATCTGCCGCTCCTATCCTGCATTCCTTCACTCTGTGTTTGTCATCTACCTTGGTTAAAAAATAAACTATTCTTGAATGTACTCCATGAGCAGCCGAGTAATGCGTCAAATCTTTTCCTAATGGATGTAGGCTTCTCCATACATCGATCATTCCCATCTCTTCTAATGAGTCATTTATAAATTTTGCTAGATGCATTTTAGTTTTTTTGTGACTCGTTGTGTCTATATTATGGTTCAAGACTACATTTAAATCACCTCCACAAATTAGAATTCCTTCTGTTTCTTTTGCTATTAAATCAAATAGATTCTTGAAAAAGTTTTTGTTACTCTCCGGGGGTGCGTATACATTTACCAAGGTTATTAATTCATTTTCTATTCTTCCTTTTACTATTATGTATCTTCCTTCTTTATCTTTTAATTCTTTTTTGTAATCAAATTGTATTGTGTTCGAAATTAATATTGCAACTCCTCTTCTCCACCCCTGTTTATACGAACTGTAGTATAGATTCCTGTGGCCATACTTTTTTAAATTTTCATGTTCTGTTTTGGGTAAATGAGTCTCTTATAAAAATATAATTTGTGCTTTTTTCCTTTTTCAGTTTTGTCATCACCCTTTCTTTTTTACTCAATACATTCAAGCCATTCACAGTCAGCGACATTATCTTGATATCAGTCATAACTATGATTTATCAGTCTCTGCAAATATTCTCCCAAGCAACTCAAAACAAAACCACAATAAACTTTTGCTAACCCAACGTAAACCAAAAATCTGACAGACTTTCAACCATGGGGTATTCTTCATTCCCAAGTCCCTGTTGGTAGGTGGAGAGGAAATCCTCACCTCTACTGAGGGCCCCTCCCTAGATCTAGTACTACTCCCATCCTGTGGGGTACCACTCCATCTAGACATGTCCTACTTAAAGATCTCACCTTCTCCTAGTCGGTTTTAATTGAATCCTCTTTTCCCACCATATCAAATTCTTCTGAAAGCAGAACATTTTAAGATTTCCACTGAAAGCTTTGTAGTTTGTAGACCTCATTTTGTATTTTGCTTTGTGTGTTACCTGTTGTTTTGTCTGTACAGCACTTTGGTTGGCCTTGTAGCTGTTTTAAGTGCTTTATAAATAAAGTGGTATGGTATGGTATGGTAAGTGGTAGTTTTTTCTCACTCGGTTTGCCGCGTCTCGTTCCCGTTCTTTCCCCCTGACTCGCTGCCACCCCGCGGCTCCGCGCTGTTTCTCCTTTTCGTTTGCGTTTCC
Source organism: Nematolebias whitei (assembly GCF_014905685.2). NCBI lineage: Eukaryota > Metazoa > Chordata > Actinopteri > Cyprinodontiformes > Rivulidae > Nematolebias > Nematolebias whitei. The sequence goes on along the minus strand of NC_056517.1, from coordinate 12,124,832 downwards.
TCCTGGCTCAGCAACGATGTAGCCCCTTTCCTTCATGTCCTGCGCTGCTGTCCTGGCACTGTCGTATGTCTTCGTTCTGTTCTCCCAGTGTATCCGAATTTTAGCGAGTGGTGTCTGGAAACGTATTCCTTTCTCCTTCAATATTTTTTTAATCTCCTTATATCTCTTTCGTTTCTGCACAATCTCGGTCGGATAGTCGTGGTCGAAGTAGATTTGTTTACCCGCTACCTGGATCTTTTTCTGCCCGGCTTTCTTCAAGATTGTTTCTTTGGTCTCAAATTTTAGAAAGTTAACTACGTCTGACCTCGGTGCTGCATTAGGGTTCAGTTTTGGGGTGAGGGCGCGGTGGGCTTATTGAATCTGGAGATCGATCCCCTCTGGAAGTTTGAGTTCCTCCTTAAAAAGTTGCTCCAGAAATGTAGCTGTGGATCTCCCTTCTACGTCTTCTGGTAAGCCGAAGATTTGGATATTGTTTCTCCTTGTTCTCCCTTCGAGATCAGTTAGTTTTTCCTGCATTCGCTGAGTTTGTTCCACCATCTTTGTTAGCACCTCGTTAGCATCCGTCTTCCACTCCTCCACCTCCGCTATGCGTGTCTGTGCCTCGCTGATGTTAACTCGCTGTGTCTGTAGCTCCTGGCCATTCTCGGACAGCTTACGGTCTATTTCTTGTAGAAGATTCGTTATTTCTTCCTTCATTTCTCTCTTCAGCTCGTCTTTAAATACAGCCAGCTCCAGGCACAGCTCTTGTTTAAAGTGCTTTAATATCACCTCTAATGGCTGCGAGGCCTTTTTGCAGCGTCTCCATGCTATCGTGCTCTTCCATTTCCTCTGCTGGGGCTTTTTCGTATTCGCTAGCTTCGTGTTCGGAGATTTCTTCCGTTACAGGCAGCTCTTCGGTTCTGTCTTGCTTTTTATAGTTTTTCCAGCTTCTTTTCTTGTTTATCCCACTCATGCTGTAGTTTTATCTATCGAGTTCTAGTTTTGTTGTGGGCATTTTTACCCGACTCTGGAGAGCTAGCTGACTATGCTCCTATTCCCTCCTCCATCCTGCCCCGCTCAGCAGAGAACTTTTAGTTGGGCATTTAACCTTCCTCCTTGTGGTCTTTGACTAACAGTAGTACAATTTCCGCCGGCACCCTGTTTGTCATCAGCACTTGTGGTGGTCATTGTTAACCCAGGCCTTGACTGATCCCGTATGGTTTTGCTTTGACTAACTCACATTATGTTTTTTGCAAAAGTGTTTTACATCAGATGCCCTTCCTGACACAACCCTCAATATTTACCCAGACTTGGGACTGGCACAAGAGGTACACTGGCTTGTTCTCCCTAGTGGCTGCTTTACACCGCAACGCATAGTGTCATTTAAAAAAAAAAATTGAGATGCAACCTTTTTTTTAATATACATTTCATTATAAAACAAAATGGGCTTGTTCCCTGAAGGTAGTTTCAGACCTAGTCGTTTTGTCAATACAATTTAATATTTGGTCTGATGCAAGGCAGCACGGTGACATAAAAAATCAGTACTTCAGCTCCACTGCCTCATAGCGGGTTAAATGGAGCGAAGGGCAATGTGCATTTCTCAAACAATCCCTCTCCTCTGTGCTGCCGCAAGTTGTTCTTCCCCCTCTAAACCCATCGCTTCCCGGTGTTTCGACTTAAAGCTTTACCCTGTGGGGTCCCAATAGGCTGGAATAAAACACAAGTGGATGCGGCAAGTTGCCATGGAAACTTAATAAACCAGCAGTTTCAGCAGGAGACAGAGTCTGCTACAGTACCCAGTGAAGCATGTGTCTGAAGGAAATAAATTGAATGCTTTGGAAGGGAAGGAGACAGAAAAAGAGACAAGAGGGACTGTGCTTTGCTGTGAAATAACCTTTTAGGTCTGAATTAAATATTTTGTCAGGAGTGTGCGACTCTGAGGTCCTTGCCACCCCTCCCTGCCCCTCTTTCTGATGTGCCTGAGGAGGAAGAGAAGGTCTTGAGGTTAAACGGCTGTCTGTGTTGTCACGAGTATACTCGGCACTGACTGGACCACCTTCTGCTGCATGTCACAACCAGTGACCGAGGGGTGGCGTGTTCCTCCTTTACCCTAAATCTCACCTACAGCTGTCATTGCTTTGACAGTTGCACCATTATGGCACCCTTGTCTCCAGGGCACAATTGATGTACCTTTGGCTGTCAAAGCTCTAAAACCTCCAAACACACCATCTGATTGCCAAACGTCCTCTATGCCGCGTTCATTAACCACCAATCTATCATTAATTATTGGCTTTTGGCAATTATGTAGAGGTGGGGAGATTGATGGAGAGGGTTGGGGGATGGGTTACTGATTGAACCAATCTATATACTCACAACAAAGAAGATTCCTCTTAACATTTTATTTATAAGATGAGCCCTGTTTACCACTTGCCAGAGGTGTTGTTCATCCATCTAGCTAACCCAATAACTTGGGTCCTCATAGCAGCTAGAAAACAACTTTATCTTCATTGTCAAGGTCTCTCGGGGTTCTTCTTGATGCCTCTGGACAGCTCAATGATCATCTCTCTTTAACTTCATGGGCTTTTTTAAATTTCAACTTCTGTCAAGAAACAAATTTATCAACAGTTTTATGACCGGGTCCAACCAAAGCAGGCACATCTGTGAATGTCTTTTATTAATTTAATTTAAGCAGAGGCGTCCACACTTTTTCAGCATGTGAGCAACTTTTAAAATGACCAAGTCAAAGTGATCTACCTACTATAAAGTCCCGTCTACACAAGAACAACCCCTAGAAACCTTAGTGTTTTTTTCAATGTTTATTGGGGGCAATAAACAAAAAATGAGCAGGTTTACATGAAAACACATTAGTTTTCATGTCAACTGGGTTGTCAGATAAGAACTATAGTACTGTGGCTTTAAAATGATAGTATTTTGACCTAAACTGTCATATGTCCTGAGTAAAGATATTCTAAGATGACGTGTGTGTTGTGTTTGTTGAACATGTGCACAGAAAAGGAGGGGGTAACTCTAAATTTATCTGGCAACCCTCATCATGTATGCAGCGTTTGCATGATCACAGTTATGTCCAAACAGATGAATCCAATAATGTCTCTTCGGAGCCTGGATTTGATTAGTTTGGCTCCTACAAGCTGAAAAAGGGTGAGCAGCACAAAAACGCTATGCTCTCTGCCATTTATTATAACTGTTATTTATTATAACTGTTGTTATATTTATTATAACTGTTGTTATTTATTATAACTGTTGTTATATTTATTATAACTGTGGTTATTTATTATAACTGTTGTTATATTTATTATAACTGTTGTTATTTATTGTAACTGTTGTTATTTATTATAATTTGTTATATTATTATAACTGTTGTTATTTATTATAACTGTTGTTAGAGCAGAAAAACTTTGGACTGCAGCCGCCTGTAGTGTGCATGTGTCACTTCACACTTTGCACATTTCACACCTCCGTTGGGGGTTCCCCCAAAAATCTTCACTCTGAGACCTGGATTCAGAAACCTTCGGTTTCAGAGAGAATGAGGATGTTGTCTGTAAATGAACGGCCGAACGTTTCACTTCGTGTAAACAGGGCCTCAGACTGGCTGCCCTGTCTCTCAATCAAGAGACAAATTTCATAGATGGATGATAGGCATGATGTCTATTTTTAATGCCATGCCTTCTACCCAGAATACCTTTGAGATCGACCGGTAGATCGAGATTGACCGGTAGATCGAGATTGACCGGTAGATCGAGATCGACCGGTAGATCGCGATCGACATATTGGGCACCCCATTTTAAAAGATGAAACATTCGCTTTCAGTTTAAAGGTAGTTGTTTCCCAGAAAGCCCTTTGTTTATTGGAATTTATTTAAAATGAGCTACTTGATTTATATTAAAGGTTTCAGCCCTATTTTAAGAATACTGTCTGTGATAAACTTATGGTAATGATGAGCTCCATAAACCAGTTATTGTGCATGTCTATAAATCATAAAAAGAGAAAAGCATGGCCTACATGTGCCAAGCAAAGGTTGTCACATGTTGAATCTCTCTTTTCTCAATTCCCATCTTGCTCTGGACTTGACACTATTTACAGCTTTTAAGATGTTCAAGGCACCGAAATACAGCATTGGTTTATCTTTAGACAAGTCGATAAGGCAGCATATTGGTTTTCTGCTAAAAGCTACGGAATGTGCTGCCTGTATTGACTCATCAGTCGGGCAGTTCAGACTACAGCCCAGCGAGGCACATCAACACACACACAAAGTCACACAAGCACACTCGGAGTCCTTGGCTTGCTCGCAGCTTTTCATTTTCTGCGACTCACCTGGCGGAGAGAAAGATATTAAAAGTAAGAACAGGGATCAGATCTGGGATAACACAAGAAAGGGTCGTGAGCAAGATGGAGAGAGAACTAAGGCAAAGGAACAGAGAGAGAAAAAGACAGAGTAAGACAGGGGAACAGGAGCAGACGTGCAACGAACACCCCTTCGGAGTGCTTTATCCTGCATTGTCACACTCTGTTATCCCCGCTGTCTACTTGATATTTAGTGACAAAGCTAAGATTAGTGCTGCCAACCTATTGCTGCTGTCCTCACTCAACCCCACAGAGAACAAGCAGCCACACTCAGGAACTTTCTACCTGGAGCTGATAAAAGCTAGCACCCCAGGTAGAATCTGGAAGGTTTCAGGGCAGAAACAGCCTCAGTGTCAAGGCCACGAACAAACTTGTTACACCGGCTATTATTCTGGCTCAGGTCAGAGTGGAACAAGAGAGCTCAGCGGGATTTATTAAACTTAAGAGCAGGTTCTTCAGTCAGCTGGTTGGTGCACCGATTCTAGGAAGCACTGAATACAGAAAGGGTCACTGGAGGTGGTTGACAGAAAATGACCTCTATGAGTTTTATTTCACTGAAAGATCACAAAACACCAGCAGTTCATCATGAACAATGAAGATGTAAATAGAGTCATCCAAAGACTCAAGAAGCCACAGACAACTACCAGCCAAAATCGTGAATCTATAGCTTTTTCAAGGATTCAAGGATTTAAAGTTCTTTATTTGTCATTCACAACACATGTGGTACATATTGTGGAATGAAGTTGTGTACACAGGGTCCCAGTTACATCCAACAATAAAATGTAAAAGAAAAACAGTAATAAGATCTAAGATATGAACTGAGAAAAATGTTAACTAAAAACACACAAAGCAGTAGTAGAATAAAAACAATATGCCAAACAGCAGCACGAACATGGGTCTATGTGAGCAGATGAGCACAAATTAACACAACAACATGAAACAGATGAGCAGCAACATGAAACAGATGAGCAGCAACATGATGTGATTTTTCACAATGATTATTCTGGTTATAGATTCATGAGTCTAACAGCCTCAGAGTAGAAGCTGTTCCTCAGTCTAGTGGTTCTACACTTTGTGTTTCCATAGCCCCTTTCAGTACTGGTTCCAGTGGGCGGGGTTCAAATTGACGTCACGCGCTTTACCAGCTGGTGGCGGTGAGACCATGGAAACAGGTTTCAATACAGGATGAGAATTTATTTTGAAGTTTCTGGTAATTTAAAAAGAATACAGATAAAGAAAATGATCGAATTAAACTATATATATATATATCCTGCTAATAAACGTTTAATGAACTTTAGTTCACCATTAAATCTCTGTACCAGATGCTACAAAAACATTTAAATTTAAAATTTTGAATTTTGAATTTTGAATTCTGTTCGAACTGACAGGGAGCCACTGAATAGTAGTTAAAACTGTTAAAACAGTTGAGAGGATCATTTATTACAGACGTTTTGGCTTCATAAGCACAAGTTTTAAATGATGATTTTAGCATAATTCAGTTCTAGCACAAATAAAACAATGTGAATGGGTTTCCAAAGACTTCACTCCACATTGGTGTGAATTCCGATCACTCCATTCTGTACTTATCGTGGAGTGCTCCTATGTTAACCCCAACGCAGAATTAGGATTCACATAGCGTGGCTTTACAAGTACTCTTCCAAATGACTCTGCAGAGCCCTTCAGGCTACTGTCAGCTAAAGCCCTCACAGGAGACAAACAATAATATGCTTTTGGTGTTTTAGAGCATTGGAGCAGATGGTTATGATATGGATTACACTGACAGTAAGTCAATAAGACCCAGATCTGGGTTTGCACCAGATTAGCCAATTGTTTCTACCAATTCTTATTGTAATTTTTTTGGTTGTTGCTCACATATCTGTGTTCACCTCACTTTGAAGCTGCACTGCAAACCAGGCAATGAAATGGTGCTTGAAAGTGATTGCCTGTCAAGTCTGGGTAAACAGAAGATGTTCATTCTAAAGCTGAAGCCCATCGGTTGTATGGCCTTACATAAATCTCATTTATTACACACACACCCCTCCCCCCGCCATATGGTAGGTGTCCGCTTTCTTTTACTCTGATATATGCTCACAAACCAAGCTCACAGGCCAGCTTCGGTTACAATTAACCAGCGCTCCGTCCGACCAGAGATCAGCTATTAAACACCATCCAATTGAATTTGCGTGACAAGCAGATGCCTTACATCGCAGCAGGGAACCAGACGACCCAGTACTATCCCACCTGTCCCGAGTGCAATTTTAGAGATGGTCTGGAATTGCTAATTAGGCCGTCCTGCTTACAGCCATTGAGCATGGGACACACAGCAGTCCAGTATAATAAAAAAATTCCACTTCATCTTGTCATCAAGCCCCATTTTCCATGTGTCGCCATTCTCTTGTTTGATCCCTCGTCAGTGCCGAAAAAGGAGATAGAGAAGCTGTTTTGGTGCATCTAACAGAGCTTCAGAAAAGTTTAAAGGTACCTGCTGAGCACATCACTCTGCATGCTTTTCAACTGCAGTCCCACTGACAGAGGAGGAGGTTGGACTGGGACAAGAAAACAGCTTCTTCTTTAAACGGCGAAGCTGCTCGTCTGTGTTTAACTGGTTGTCACGTTGTTGAGAGAATATTCAGGAGGTGATTGGTTGCACCTCCACAGCTTTGAGGTGGGAAAAAAGCGCTTCAAAGAGCACGTCGGAGCTGTGAGGCTCTTTGAGTGCGCTTTTGTTAAAATCAATCTATTTTTAGCTATTCTAGGTTTAGTTAATGTTAGGTAGGGGTGTTGTTTTATTTCAAATTTGATACAGTTTTTGAAACAAAAAGGGAATTTTAGGTTGCCTTTTGCTCGGCTGCAGACAGTCAGAACTTCTCTTTGTCCTGGTTTCTCTACTGGGAAATGGATAAAAACTCTTACTGCTAAAAAATAATATTTGCATTATGGATCACAAGGGACCAGTTCACAATTCTTATAATTGCCCAGGGACACTTCAGCATGTGACTGCTTGTGGATTCGAACCCCCAACTCTCGCATTG
>NC_056517.1:12111399-12117359 GCF_014905685.2 Nematolebias whitei | reverse complement strand
TATTTTCAGAAATGTCTGTTGTGAAGCAAAGAAAACCATCGCCGTATGGTCTCCTCCTTGTAAAACTAGCTAACTAAGCCATGTTGTTATTTTTCATATTCTGGTGGCCCGTGACAGGTTCATAAATGGACTGTATTCGTGTAACAATTGAATTATCATGTTGGCATGAAATGAAAAGTGCAGAGAGTTGCTGTGCGAAACGCAGCGTTTTGAGCTGCGACGCTCAGAGAAAATATAGAAATGTTCTATCGCTAGTGATGTTTTAAAAGCTGAAAAAAAAAGGTCAAAGAGTCATTTTAAAGCTGAAAATGTACGTCTGTTGTGTGACAAAGCTAAGGAGCTGTGAAAAACGTGAATTCTGTTTAAACGGACGGAGGTTCTGCTCGACCCGGTTCTGGTCCGGCTCGGTTCTAATAAGTTCGAACGAGTGTTTTAAATAGATGGAGAGACGTTTTAAGGACAGCGCCGTCTCAGTGAAGCTTTGTGAGGTGATTAGTTACATTTTTAACAGAAAATAGTACATTTTGACAGTTTAAAAGACGAAAAGTTGACCGGAATGTTTATGCTAAATGCTAAGACGCTAGCTGGAAAAACGATCCGTCATTGGTTGAAAACGGCTGTGTGGTACGCCCTGATACGCTGAGAAATGAGTGACGTGTCTGCGTCACTTCCTCTGAGTCAGCGATATAAAACCCACCCCCGCTGTTTGTCTCTGTGATTGGTTGAGAACGGCCGTGTGGAACACTCTGATACGCTGAGAAATGAGTGACGTGTCTGCGTCACTTCCTCTGATGTCAGGTTGTAAAGCTCGGTTGAACCGAAGCCTTTTCTGTGCTTAAAATCACTAAATGGAGCAGCCACATGTCCCACAAAACTCATGTTTCATGCAAAGAAGTCGTGCTTGTTGAAACAACGCCACGGTTTAGCTTGAAATACGTTCAGAAATGTTGATTTAACTGAGTTTAGCCGATGCTAATTTTAAGCTAAGCGGCTAACGACAGGATGTCAACAGAACGTCCACAGGAAGTTGTCATAGGCTCCTGCTGGTATAAAGCTAACACCACCACCTGCTGTTGGAAACTTGAAATCACAGTTTCACTTCGTTTTTAGGTTATTTTGGTGAAATTATACGTGTTTATTTCTGTCAGACGCATTTTTGAGTTAATAAACGTTCTTCAAGCTGAATTATTACTGTTATCTTGCATTTAAAAAGTGATGAAGGTATTTATGCCAGAAGGGCATTTACCAAAACATTTTTCATTCACTGGTAATTCCTCTGATGGAGGGGCAAAATGAAAAATTAGAAACTTTTTAAAAGATACAGTCCAGATATTCACAGAGTTGATAAAGTTTGCTCATTTGCTGAAAAGATAATACACGTTTAATTGCTAGAACACTAAATAAGCGTAATTATATCAGAAAAAGAAACGTTTTTGATTTATTTTTACCACCTAAAACAACACATCTTCATATTTAATTTTAAATAGAAGATAATGGCAGGAAAAGAGGAGTATAACAGTTTTCCTGAAGGGGAGACTGATTATTCCTCATCATCATTTTTCTTTTTCTTTTCACCCACCTGGTTAATGAGTAACTGTTAAAATAGCGAATTTCTGGAAAAAAAAAACGGCTTAAGAAAGCGTTTTAAAACTAAAGTTGCTTTAAACTTTTAGAAAAAGTGCAGGTTTATTTAATGTTAAGTGCTTTAGAGTAAATATCACTAAGAAGCTGGTTCTTGTATCTGTTAAAAATAAGCACATAAAAAAAAAACACTGCAGAGAAGCATTTACTTAAGAATATTCATGAATTGGGGTAAAACCTACAAATAGGTGCCCACATTTGAATAAGTTGACTTATTACAGTACTTCAGTGAACCCAGAGCTAAAAAGTGTGTGAACCTCACATGACACTTGCATACAAATATTTACCTGTTAAAAAACTTCTGAAGTTGGCAACTGTTTACACAGATAAGGCTACACAGTGAATAACCATGACAGGTGTGATAGAAAAGGATTTTGATCCTTGTGAGATGAAGGACTGTTTAGAGAGAGCGTTGACGCTGCTCGCAGGATCCTTACATCCACATGGCGAACAGGTGGACAGCATGAACCCAAAAGAGTTATTGGACAATCTGAAGGAGGTTGCAGAGATTGTGACCTCTACAGACATATCAAGGTCAAGCTATGAAAAGCTGGCTAAAATGGCAATTTTGCTGAAAGAATCATTCTATACAGTGGTAGAAAAAGCTGACGACCTTGAGATAAGGTTAAACAGCGAAAAAGAGGTGGTTCAGGAAATTGAAGAACACTTCCTTCAATTTAAAAGTGAACACGAGGTCCTCACAAAAAAACATTTTTTACAGATGTTTCAATCACAGCAAGATACACGTGCAGAAATTGATTCACTGAATAGCAAAATACAGTTACTTAATGCATCACTAACAGAAGCCAGGGATGCTAAAGAGCTGTTGTCCAGAGAATACTTTGCATTAAGACGGGATCACGTCGTGACAGTGTCACAAGTTTCCCGCTGCAAAGCTGAGATAGACGTGCTTAAAACACAACTTTGCCATGCAGAAAGGAAATATGGTGAGAGGCGTGGACAGAATGTGGAGACACACTGGGTTTCAGACCCAAATCTCCTCACATCACACACCCCTCCATCCATACCTAAAGTGGTAGGGACAGACCTGAACAGGTTTTCACTACCAACCATGCAACAGCGTGCATGGAAACTTCCTCTTTCAATAGATGTTCTGCTGAAACTCTCAAAATATGTACAATGCTTTGTACCGGGACCAATGGGTTCAACTGGAACAAAAGCGTCCCTCAAAGACATTGAATTCAGACTGGGTGGTTATCCTAATGCTACGGTTGAGGATAAAATCAGTCTGATAAGGCTCACTTCGGACATAGAGGTGTTCACCTTCATCGAGCGTCTACCTGATGCAACGAGAAAGGATTACAACCTTCTGTGCGAAGCTTTGATCAGAGAGTACGACCCCTGCACGGGACCTGCTGGTTTCCCAGCCGCTGACAAGGTCATGCAGGGCAAGAATGAACATCCAAAGGTTTATTACAAAAGAATCTTCCAAGCTTATTTTGGTTACAGAAATGAAACCGGAATGGAGGAAGAAGAAGGTTTTAAATTTGTTTTCAGCAAAAATCTCCACACTGACATACGCATGTCAGTACAAATTATGGCAAATTTCAGAGAAAAATCCATCAATGAGATTAAACAGTGTGCTGTGAATGTGTTTGAGGCATGTTCTCATGCTAAGACGCCCATAGAGGTGTTTCCTGGTGTAAAGGTTAAACCCCACTCCCTAGAAATGGAAGGACGGCGTACATTGACCCCTCCTCCTAAAAAAGGCGAGAAAAAGCAGTATTTTCAAACTAACAAACCGCCTAATGAAGGTGCACGCTGGGACAAAAAAGCTCCTCTTTCAGAGGATGAACGTGATTATCGTAAATGGGGTGTGCGTAGGACGCAAAGATATGGGATCCAAGAGGACCCATATTATCAGGGGAAGTCCGAAGAGGAACCCCCAAAAGATGTACCTAACCCTCCCCCACCTCGGACGAAACGAACCGAGGCGATAAAATCACAAAAGTTCCAGAAACAAGGCCCTACACCTCTGAGCTCGGAAGAGACAGAGAAACTACGTAGGTTTTTAGAAACTTTGAAAAACGCTGAAATGGGATACCGACCTGGAACACTGTGTAGTGATGTGATCGCTACTAAATCTGAAGGCGCGAATGACAACATCACAGATGTCGGTGAAACACACCAAGACACTGTTGTTGTGGCCTCCAACAACCCCTCATCGGAAGAAGGGGGGGTAAACTCGCACACAAACGATGATGAGTCATCGCAAGCTGAACACTCAGAACCTGATTTTCATGATTTTGAACTAGGCATTCCATTTCTGGGAGGACTCCCAGATAACCTGGTACCGAGTCAAGAAACTGGGCCAGTATGGTTCACAAAACCAACACAGGCCATAGCTCTTTTCTCAACCGATGACGTCGACCAAGGGCCTCAAACCTATGGTGTCTTACCCATAGACAGGTCCGACGACTCAGAAAGGGATTCGTTGGAGCTCCCCAAGGAGCAAGAACCCTCATCAGTCTCATCACAGATTGATCAGGAGGTCGCCCAAGCCGACGCTCTGACATCTGATGAAGAAAGAGACAAACTTCGCCAAGTTCTTTCAAAATATGAAAAGTCATTTTCACCTGACCCAGACATCATCCAACTTCAGAAGTTGGATGATCCTGCAATTAACTCGATGATACTGTATCTGACTGACCCAGACAAATACACTCCATCGAAAAGCGAACTGGATTCCGATCCAGACCTTAAAGTCCTCTTTCGGCTGCGCAAACAGTTAAAACTACTCAAGGACAACCTAACTTTAGCTCATGGAGCGACGTCCTCACCCCTGTTCGCGGTCTCCCATGACCGAAGGGGGGTGACGCCAGTTAGGATAATGCTACCAGACGCGATAACGTGAGCAAATCTGACATCCAGAGTGAGTGACGCCCCGAAACGTCGTTTTCTAGTTGCTTAATCACTGCTTTTGTCAATGTTGAAACGTTGTTTTACTGGTTGCTTAGTCACTGTTTTTGTCGATGTTGAGACATCGTTTAATTGGTTTTTGGTATTGTTTCTGAACACCCCAAGCAAGAATGAATTTTGTGTGTAATTAAGTTAGAGACTAAGAGGCCTTTAACCATGCCAACATGCAGTTCATTCGTTAAAATGTAATCTTTGCGGAGTCAATGTAGATTACTGCTACCTTAAGTACCATAATCTACATTGATCTCACAACGCTTAAGCCGAACCTACTCGAACAATTCTATTCGGGGGGATAGCTAATTCTTTTTGATGAGTCTCGCCATAGACTTCCAAAAACATTTATGGGGAAACCAAACACCCAATCTCAAGTCGTTCGTCTAAAAGACAACAGACAATTGAACCAAACTATATTTTACCATGTAAAGCTAACTTAAACCAAGTTAGGAATGGAAAAATAGTTTGGAACACTCTTCTATAGGTATAAATCCCTATTACTACCCTTTTCAGCATGTTCCATCCCTTAACTGGTAGCTGTAGCTGTTCCCAATCATAATAGCTTACACACCAGGTGCATATAGTTTAAGGCCTTATGTAAAATCCCCTTCATAAGCCCACCTTAAACCACATAATTGCATGTCACATTGAACCAGAACGGCATCGACTGGACATCCACCCAGTGACGACCTTCGCTGGAGGAGACCTGTAATCCTGACGTTGGTCTCCACTCTTCATCCAGTGGCCGCATCTTCAGTTCAATCCAAGGGAACCCCTCTGTATGCTGATCAATCAAACACCTCCATTCGTTGTGGATTTACCGTTGTGGATTATATGACTTTTTCCAATGGATTACAGACTCTGTTTCCAAGGGGTTAAAGCATTGCTACAATGGAATTACCAACAACATTATGGAATTACCATCAACACAATGGAATTACCAAAAACATTGTGGATTACCTCCTTTGACTTTTGTTTTCCTTGCTGGATTACATCAAGACCAAGGACATTCGAAGGCGTAAGTTCATGTTGGAATTCATCCCCATGGACAGGCGATGATTTCCAAAGGGGGGACTGTAGTGAACTAAGCCTCAGGTCAAAATCTGGCCTTGAGAGCCTGCCTGGAACAAGAACTGCATTTCATTGATTTGAGTCCAGAAACACAAGATTAAGTTCATCCAGAGACTTTCTAAGTGTCCTGCACTGATCAATTGAAAGAACACTCTCTTTTTCTATTATCATTACTATTTTACAAATGTTTTGATAATCAAATTGTGTTTAGTTCAAACCATTTTTAAATGTTGAAGTGAACTACTCATTTTTAAATCAACTGTGAATCAGTATTAGTGATTTTTATCCTCATTCAAAGTAGAAATCAGGTTAAT
>NC_056517.1:12105460-12111299 GCF_014905685.2 Nematolebias whitei | reverse complement strand
GAGTCAGAGTCAGAGTTTCTTTATTGTCATTCGCACCTCATGTGGTACATGTGGTGGAGCGAAATTATGTACACAAGGTCCCAGTTACATCCAACAATAAAATGTATAAGAAAAACAGTAATAACATCTAAGATATGAACTAAGAAAAACATCAACTAAATATACACTAAGCACTCATAACATAAAACATTGAACATCAGCACAAACATGAACATGAGTCTGTGAGCAGATGCGCACGCATGAACACATCAACATTGAAACAGATCAGCAGCAACATGAAACAGATCAGCAGCAACATGATATGGTTTTTCACAGTGATTATTCTAGTTAGAGATTCATGAGTCTAACAGCCTCAGGGTAGAAGCTGTTCCTCAGTCTAGTGGTTCTACACTTAATGCTCCTTAACCTCCTTCCTGAGGGGAGTGGGGCAAAAAGTGTGTGTGCTGGGTGGGTGGGGTCCTTCATGTGGGGTTCAGTGCTTGGACCAATACTCTTTACTTCATATATACTTCCATTGGGTAAAGTTATTAAACAGCATGGGATAAATTTTCATTGTTATGCTGATGATACTCAGTTATATTTATCTATGAAACCCGATGAATCCAATCAATTACTTAGACTACAAGCATGTCTTAAAGACATAAAAACCTGGATGATCCTTAATTTTCAGTTTTTAAACTCAGACAACATAGAGATTGTGTTTTTTTTGGACCCGAGCATTTTAGGAATAAAATTTACAAGTCCTTCACTGGATGTCATTAATTTGGCCTCCAGTTCTAAATTTAATTTTTTTTTTATTTTTGATCAGGCTATGTCTTTTAACCCCAACAATAAAAATGTTACTAGAATTGCTTTCCTCCACCTGCATAATATCGCTAAAATTAGAAACATCTTGTCTAAAAATGATGCAGAAAAACTGCTCCATACATTTTTGATCATGTAGTTTGACGTGACACAAAGAAAAATTTCCTCTTAGTCATGAGTCCACAAGAAGGATTCGGTTCTTGCTCTTGTATTTTCTATCCTCGTCTTTTTCTTGTGTTTGCACTTGGGAAGATAGACAATTCAACTCAATTCAACTCAGTTCAATTCAACTTTATTGTCAATAACATTCAATGAAATGGAGATTTGTCTTTGACATCTGGCTTATAAAAACAACATAAGGTAAAAATGTGATTACAAAATTTTAAAAACTTTACAAAAGCTTTGCTAAATCAATAAAAAACGTGCAGTTAAAACCATTCTAAAATGCATGATACATTAAAATATGGAAACATCACAGCAGACAGTGGTTTGTTATGTGAGGCTGCATTTAAATAGGACCTTGTTAAGTACATTAACTGCAGAGGGAACAAATTACCTTTTGTACCCATTTTTATTTATTTATTTGCTAAAGGAACCAGCAGTCTTCTGCCAGATGGTACCAACCTGAATAATGGTTGCAGTGGATGAATTGGGTCATTGTAAACCTGTATTGCCTTTTTTTGTGTGTGCAATATACACACTCTATGGTTCCTAACTAACATGTGTATGTGAATGCTTCACACCTTGTTTCCTGGTTCTGTTGTCTCATCAGTGTACTGTGCCACACACAGGCCTGGCATAGGTATTACCACATTTTCTGCCTCGTGGATGAATACATTAGTATAAATGGTGCTGTAAAACAAGGTTGGTGTTATAAATGAAAAATAAGAAGATTGTTTAGTAAACAGAAACATTTTAGTGTGGACAAGGTCAAACGCCTCTGCTGTGGGTGCATGGAGACCCTCTGCAAGCCTCTCTACAGAAGCAACAAGATGGTGGGCTGCAGCTGAGGGGAGCAGGTTTAGATATCAAACCCTGCAAAGCAGGTCTAGCTTTTTCAGTTTGATGAATTGCTGGCATGCCCTTGAGCAGAGCAGTGATACGCACACATAATAGCAAGAGTAGCCAGTGGAAAAGCTAAAGGCTATTTAGTCCCAGCCATTAACACTAATCAAAAACCACTTTACCTGATAAGAACTACAGGGGTCGTCTTCCGGCTACTGGCACCCACATCCCTCTTTGCTAATATTGACCGAGCTTAAACAAGGTGCCACTAGTAGAGCCTATGAAGGTGATGAAGAGATACAGGTGAGAGTGCTAATTTGTAGCAAATCGAAATGGGGTCCATTCTTTTGCTGACCTGAGCAATTAGTCTACGGCAGACTGAAATGGACCCTGACCCAAAACTGGCTTAATAACGACATGGATACACATGTGCCATGTGGACGAGCACTAAAACATTTATGTGTGGCACATTCAGACTCAAGACGAGAAAATACAATGTAGACTCACATTCTCCCTAAGTCACACACACACAGTCCCATACAGTATGGATCAGACATTGACCAGCTCTCATGAAAGATGCAGTTATGCAGATGAACTAGGGGTGACTGAATAAAGGCCAAATGGGGGAGGTGGTGGGGTGTGGGGCAGCTGAATGCTTTCCCCCACTGCTGAACAGGCAGGTCTTCCAGGCAGCAGAAACCTCCTGGTGTCACAGAGTCATCAAAATACAATATTGCATGGTAATGACTTTGTCTGAAAATATTTTTAAAGACATGTTTTTGTAAATGAGGCACTCAGAGATTCTAACCTTCACCAAACATAATGACCTGTGTCACTTTAAAAAGACTGAATAAAATCCTGAAATGTGGTTCCTTAGCCTGTTCTCCATCTTTTTTCTAAACTTAATGGAACATAGCTTTGGATGTTTGTTTTTGACTTTATATTACTGACAAAATGAGAAAATAATGAGAATATCTAACTATTGTCATAACGATAAAAAAACCTGCATTAACTTATTGCACATTGTAATTTCTTATATTAACATTTACTGGTATTCTACCTGATTTGTCTGTTAACAAAATCTCACAAACCACTTCAGATTTTAATGAAACTGTAGTGGTGGGGGAGTCCTTCCCCAACATTTTTTGAATGCCATTTCCTGCATGCTGGTATCTTTTAATGAGTTGTTAAACATCTAGTTTTACCTTCATAAATAACACTTGATTGAATAATTATTTTAGAGTTAATGGCACAACAAGAAGTAGCCTGACCAACAGCTCTCCTTGTGTGAATAGAGCACACTCTGATTCTCTCAGGCATCCTAGCCCCCATAAAAGAAAAAAAAAAAATCATAGTTTCTCCAAGTGACAGGGGTGGTCAGTTTACCTACAGTGTGTCGGCTGTGGCTGAGTGGTTAGAGCAGTCGTCCTCCAATGCGAGAGTTGGGGGTTCAAATCCACCAGCAGTCACATGCTGAAGTGTCCCTGGGCAAGACACTGAACCCCTCATAGCCTCTGTGTGTCCCATCAGTGTATGAATGTGACAAAGCTCTGATTAGTCTTTTTAGAATGATTTGTTCAATTATCTTTGTAGAGATCTAGTAGAGTGCCGTATGAATAGTTAAATGAGGACACAGATTGTAGTGTAAAACGCTTTGAGTATCTTGAAATAAGATAGAAAGACGCTATATAAGTACAGTCCATTTCAAGTTATCATGCTCACAACATGCATGGATGGAAGATATTTCCAATTCCTCCTTTTCACTTCGCAACGGGACAAAAATACTTTAGAAATGAATCATGTCAATCTGTGCACAATAAACAGCTGCACTGGAACTTCAACGGCATGACAGCATGAGTACAGCAGTACGTCTATAACTCAACGGATTCTGCTTTTAACTCTGTGCAGTTTCTTAAAAACATTTTTGTGTCATGGTGATAGCGTCACCTCCTACACAGTCTGCTCAGCTAGGCTGTTAGTGTTTGCAGAGTTTTTGATGTTCTCATTCTTCCATGCGCTACTTTCTGAGGAATGCTGCAATTTCTGCAGCAGCAGAACATGCAGCGCATCCATGAATGTCCTCAGACGTGAAGACTTGAGGTCGTCAGAGCATGTAATGAGAGCTAGTTTGCTAAGATGATCATGTTGCTAAGGCTGCAGTGTCCTGTCACAGCGTTCTATAGCTTCTTATGTACATAATTTAGCACATTTTCCTATTTCACAGCTCTAAATATTCATGAGTGATAAGAGCTCAGGGCAAACTTTCCCCAAAACTTGGTGATTCCTTAAAAACTCGCTTCCTGCTCTGTGCTGTTTTTGTCATCGGCTTCAATAAGATCAATATCGCATCACCACTGCGCTCCCGCACACGTCGTGTTACGCTACACCATCACCAGCAAATGAAATAATGAATTTATGCTTTCACATAAAGACAAATGAGGGCATATTTGAATGTTCAAAAAGAGAGAGAGCAAGTTTTTTTTTTTCCCCCTTTTGCAAGGCAGGGGAAACAGAGCGACAACATTCCCAAAATTAATTTTCATCTCCAGGGTTCATGCATATTTAATAGCAAGCGCTTGAATATCATAGGGTAACACTAGCTTGGTGCGCATACAGAGGCCGAGATGCGGAGAGAAAATAAACGACCGTGATCGTTGTCATGAGCAATAACTCTCTGCAGAGCTGTGAAACAAAATAGCCAGAAATGCTTTGATGAAGGAGTGCAGGGAGGATGAGGAGGAGGAAAGTGGGGGTGTGTGTGCAGAGGTTAAAGACTGGCAGAGTGATGGTCCCTTTGGATGCAGCTGCTGTGGCTCTGCTGCTGTCTTTGTTTTCTGCTTGCAGAGGAGGAGACGACTGCACAGGGAAGCATGGGATGTTGCCGGCTGATGACTGAGTGACAGTAGTTGACAAGTCCTGTGGATCCCAGGAGGCTCTGTGCTGCCACCCCCACCCCCCCACAAACACTCAAGCTCCTTCCTTTCAATGAGTAAACACATCACAGAATCAGCACATGCAAGCAATATTGTCTCACACATGTCGGCCTGCGTGCACACAGATACAAGTTCTGTGCACAACACAAAGCTCCAGTCACCATTTTTTTTCCCCGAGCGTACATGTAACATTACAGCTTCTGCCACTGCTGAACATAACCTGCTGCTGCTGCTGATAAGCTTGCCGGGTCTGCGTCTGTTCTCCAACTGTTTTCGAGGTAGAGCATCGTGCACTCCAGGCGCGCACCGACAGCGCCTTTTCACTTATCGAAGCCGTTCTCATCCTGCATTCAGCCCACGTGCACAAAAAAAAGAGGCATGAAACAGCGTTGTCATGCTGAACAGAATTTTAATTACCGACCATCTCCTGTGTGTGCTCGCCACTTGGTGAACAGAAGAAGACAAAACACGGAGAAAATGAAAGAAGAGGTCTTTTTGGGGGGAGGGGGTCACTGCTAGAGCATGCTGGATGGAGATCATATTAGAGGGGAAAAAAGAAACGCAACTGAACTGGAGAAAATGCATTTCCTGTGAAAATGCATTGTGAATGCTTATTGCTGGGAAACAGGTGAAATTAGCTAAAGACATGCTGAAATGTAGCTGAAATGAAAGAACAAGCCTAAGTTAGCAGAAGAAAACAGAATTTTCTAAATTAGATAAGCAGAAATGAGCACAAAAATTTGGAAATTAGCTAAAAATAAAAAATAAATTGCTGAAAAGTAGCTGGAAAGGCAGAAAGAAGCTCAAACTACCAGAAGGAAGTGGAAGGAGTTGAATAGAGCTAAATAATATGGAATCACCTGGAAAAGCTGAATTTAGCACAAAAACAGCCAAATCGTAGCTGAAATAGCAGAAAAAGCTGAAACTAGCATGGCAAGCTGGAATTAGCAACAAGAAGCTCATTAGGCAGAAAGTAACAGAAATTACCACGAGAAACTTGAATTTATCTAAACATAGCTGAAATTAGCTTAAAAATGCTAAAAAAAAGTTAATTCAGTTCAGTTCAATTCAGTTTATTTATGTAGTGCAAAGTCACA
>NC_056517.1:12083598-12105360 GCF_014905685.2 Nematolebias whitei | reverse complement strand
CTCAGCAATTGTAGGGTGAGTACACACAACCGGCACAGGCCTAACAGTACCCCCTCCTCAAACATCGCCTCTAGGCGATCGGAGACGTTTGTCAGGGTGTTTTAGAAAAAAGTCCTTGATGAGACCAGGATCCAAGATAAAGGACCTGGGGATCCACGATCTTTCCTCAGGGCCGTAACCCTCCCAATCAACTAAAAACTGATGTCCACGACCCCGTCGTCGAACATCCAGGATCCTGTGAACGGTGAAGACAGGCTGATTATCAACAAGGCGAGGGGGCGGACGATCCGGGTCGGAAGGAAGCAACGGATCCTCTACGAAAGGTTTGAGTTGAGAAACGTGAAAAGTCGGATGAACTCGCATAGAGCGAGGGAGTCGGAGCTTGACGGCCGTGGGATTAACAAGTTCGATAATAGGAAAGGGGCCAATGAACCTGGGTCCCAGCTTCCTGGAGGTGTCCTTGAGGGGGATGTTCTGGGTGGAGAGCCATACCTTTTGCCCCACGGAATACAGAGGAGTCGGGGCACGGTGACGATCAGCCCACCTTTTGGCCCGATCACGAGTCCGTAGAAGAACCTCCCTGGTCTGCCTCCAGATTCGTCTGCAACGATGTAGATGGTGTTGGACTGAGGGGACAGACACATCGACCTCCTGGTGGGGAAACAGAGGGGGCAGGTAACCCAGAGATGCCTCAAATGGGGAGAGACCAGTAGCTGAGGACGTGTGGGAATTATGGGCATACTCGACCCAGGGAAGGAGAGAGGACCAATCCGCAGGGTTATCCTCAATGATACAGCGGAGAGAGGACTCAAGGGCTTGGTTGCACCGTTCAGACTGACCGTTAGTTTGGGGGTGATAACCAGAAGATAAGCTCACCGTGGCACCAAGAGCTTGACAAAAACCCTTCCAAACCTGGGACACAAATTGAGGACCACGATCCGAGACGATGTCACAAGGTATGCCGTGAAGTCGAAAGACATGTTGGACCAAGAGGTGAGCGGTCTCCAGAGCTGAGGGGAGTTGGGTTAGTGGGACAAAATGCACAGCCTTAGAAAATCTGTCCACAATGGTGAGGATGACGGTGTTACCTTCAGAAGGGGGTAGGCCCGTCACGAAATCCAGAGCGATGTGAGACCAAGGGCGACCAGGAACGGGAAGGGGCTGGAGCAGTCCCGCAGGAGGTTGATGGGAACTCTTGTTTCGAGCACAAACAGCACATGCAGAGACGAAACGTTTGACATCACGGTGAAGAGTAGGCCACCAGAAGTGTCTCTTAGTGAAATAAACCATACGACGGACACCGGGATGGCAGGAGAATTTAGAAAAGTGGACCCATTTCAGAACCCGGCCGATCACAGACTCTGGGACAAATAATCGATCAGGCGGGCCATTACCAGGATCAGGGTCAGTCCGTTGAGCCCGAATGATGTCCTTCTCGATCCCCCAGGAGGTGGCACCCACAACACAGCTGCGAGGAAGAATAGCCTCTGTGGTTTCGGAGGAATCTGTAGGTGAGAACTGTCTAGACAGGGCATCGGGCTTAACATTCTTAGACCCCGGGCGGTAAGTGATGGAAAAATTGAACCTGGTGAAGAACAGAGACCATCTGGCCTGTCTCGAGTTCAATCTCCTGGCACTCCGTAGGTACGCCAGGTTCTTATGGTCGGTCAGAACAATGAAAGGCAGGTTGGAACCCTCTAACCAATGCCGCCATTCTTCGAGAGCCAGTTTTATGGCCAACAATTCACGATTCCTCACGTCGTAGTTGGCCTCAGAAGGGGATAGGCGACGTGAAAAAAACGCACAAGGGTGGACCTTGTTATCGACAGGGGATCTCTGAGAAAGGACAGCACCCACACCGGTATCTGAGGCATCAACTTCAACAATGAATTGTAAGGCGGAGTCAGGATGGTGAAGAACAGGAGCAGAGGAAAAGAGAGTCTTGAGTCTAGTGAAGGCCTTCTCAGCCTCACTACTCCAAGAGAACGGGCGGAGAGGAGAGGTGAGTTTAGTCAAAGGACTCACCACTTGGCTGAAGTTCCTGATGAAACGGCGGTAAAAGTTTGCAAAACCCAGGAAGCGCTGGAGTTGCTTGCGGGTCTGAGGAGAGGGCCAGTCCAGCACAGCTTTGACCTTCCTTGAGTCCGTCCAGACCTGACCACTCTTAAACACAAAACCCAAAAAGGTTATGGAGGGGACACTGAATTCACATTTCTCTGCTTTAACAAAGAGTTGGTTCTCCAGCAGCCGCTGGAGAACTGCCCGAACATGTTGAGTATGTTGCAGAGGGTCCTTGGAGTAGATCAGGATATCGTCAAGGTATACAAAAACGAACTGGGACAAAAAATCCCTCAGAACATCAGTAACTAAGGCCTGAAATACCGCAGGGGCGTTAGTCAATCCAAAAGGCATCACAAGATATTCAAAATGCCCGAAGGGGGTTCTGAAGGCCGTCTTCCATTCGTCCCCCTCCTTCATACGAACTAGGTGATAGGCATTTCTGAGGTCAAGTTTGGAAAAAATGGACGCCTCCCTGAGTTGTTCGTAAATGGATTCGATCAGAGGTAGAGGGTATTTATTTTTTACAGTTATCTGGTTCAGTTCTCTGTAGTCAATACAGGGCCGCAACGTCCCATCCTTCTTGTCGACAAAAAAAAATCCCGCTCCTACAGGGGATGTAGAAGCACGAATAATGCCTGAGGACAGGGATGCAGTAATATAGTCCCTCATGGTTTGCTTTTCAGGGCCAGACAGATTATACAGACGGCAGGAAGGCAAAGGAGCACCAGGCAGAAGGTCTATGGAGCAGTCATAAGGCCTATGGGGGGGTAAGGAGAGAGCCCGGGCCTTGCTAAACACAGGGGCCAGGTCATGATAACAGGACGGAATTGACGACAAATCGATCTCCTCCACCGCATGACAAGGTGGAGGAGAGGTGGTGACGGCAGAACCAAGGCAGTTGGAGGAACAATAATGGCTCCAGGAAACTATCTGGTTACGAGACCAGTCAATTTGAGGGTTATGTTGTCTGAGCCAGGGAAATCCTAAAATTATTTGAGGGGTCTCGGAATGAAAAACGAAAAATTCACTTTGTTCATGATGGTTACCAGATACAATGATATGTAAAGAGGAGATTTTATGGGAAATTGTGGAAATGGACTGACCGGTGAGCGCTGTCATAGAGAGGGGTTGGCGTAATTTATTCATAGGAATGGAAAGGTGAGCCACCAAACCATCACTGACTAGATTCTGTTCTGCCCCAGAATCGATCAGGGCTTGTACAGGGAAATTAACATTATCATAAAAAACTGATGTATTAAGGGTAAGACGATTCACAGGAGAAATGTCTGCAGCGCCCACCAGTATCTCCCGTTTTACTGGTGGGATCGACCTTTTAAACGAAGTGAACATGAAGCAATGAAGTGCCCCTTCTTTCCACAATATAAACACTCTTTGGCAGAAAAACGCCTCTGTCTCTCCTCAGGAGTGAGGCGGGCACGCCCAATTAACATTGGTTCAGTAGGATCAGGTTCATTCATAGGATTAGATACCGGGCTGCGGCTTACCGGAACCGGAAGTGGAGTCACGGAAGTGGTAGGACTCTGGGATTTGTAGTCCAAAAGGCCCCGGTATTCCCTGTGCCGATCATCAATACGAATGGACAAATCTATTAAATCGTTTAGATTGTCAGGTTCATTTACAAGGGCCAACTGATTCTTAATGTGATCGTTGAGGGCATTAACGAATACTCCCCGTAGAGCGAGGTCCTCCCATCCGGCCTGTCTGGCCGCGACCCGGAAATGAAGGGCGAAGTCCGCGGCAGATTGGTTCCCCTGACGTAGCGCCATTTTCATCAGGTCTCTCTTGTAAATGAGTCCTCGAGGCTCAATGGGATTTACCTGTATAAATAAAGGTTGATTGATTAGCCTCTTGGAAGCAGTCTCCTGGTACAGAGGCCTCTCAAAGACTCTCTGAAAATCATTGAAAAAGGAGGAAAAGGAACAGTCACTTACAGAAATGGAACCAAAGTAAGCATCTGCCCACCTTAAAGCCTCTCCTTGTAAGGCGGAAACGATGTAGGAGATGCGGGACGAGTCGGATGAAAAGGTCTGTGGGGCTCTGCTAAAGGCTAGGTTACATTGAAGCATAAACCCACCAAACTGTTCGGAATTACCAGAAAATAGTTGACTGGGCTTTATCTCAGGTTCACTGACAGGATATTGAGTTGGTGGTACAGGGTTTTGTATAGCGGAGGCAGTGCTGGTGGCTCCGGTGTGGGAAGGTGGGGATATCTGTTTACCTAGCTCGTGGACCATTCCACCCAGCTTAGTCACGTTCTCAGAAGTGGTTTGTTGTTGGCTCAACATCTGTTGAAACAAATTTTGGATAGTAGTTAGTCGTTGTTCTTGGGAAAGAATAGCTTCTCTTAATTGATCCATCTCAGTCTGGTCGTGAGTACTCATGTTAAGGCTGAATCATTCTGTTAGGATAAATCTCAGGAATCGTACTCAAATTCAGACCAGAGCTAAGAAGGATTACAGACACGGTATAAAAGTTCAGTGAGTTTATTTACAGTGCTGGGGAACAGGAAGTCTGAGTTCCTGGAAGGGAGGGGAAAAAAGGGGAAGACAGGTTAATGATGGGTAGGAGAATATTGTTGCTACTTTGGATAATTGAATCCTTCTCTTACAGGTGGATCTTCGAAGGCAGACTCAGGGAGGTAGGCGAGGTGTCTGTTGGGTGAATGAAACCTTGTATTTTCCAAGTGACTTGATGAGTTTCTTGTAGGTGGCGGCTGATGGAGGAGTGTCCCGCTGGGTGATGAGGTTCCACAGGAAATGAGTCCAGTTTGGAGAAGATTCGTCTAGGTCTCAGATCTTGGAGGTGAGTCCAGGTCTTGCCTTAAAAATCACAGGGAGACACAGGTTGATCAAACACAGGTTCACGAGAGAAAACACTAAAATGGCTGTCTCACAGTACCCAAGGTGACTGAATGATTCAGCGAAGACTGGAACCTCCTCCAAGGCTTAAGTAGCAGCTGGACTCATCAACCGGATTGAAGACAGGTGGTTGCTCAGGAACTCCATCACCAGCACTCAGCAATTGTAGGGTGAGTACACACAACCGGCACAGGCCTAACAGTTTATGTACAGTAGATGGTGGAGTGCTGACCTCCATTCTGTTTCCTGAAGTCCACTATCATGTCCTTTGTTTTGCTGACATTTAGAGAGAGGTTATTTTCAATTCAGTTTATTTATATAGCACCAATTCACAACAAAGTTGGCTCAGGGCAACAAAGTCCATGCTCAATAATCCAGGTATACAATCCAATATTTTTCAGTCAGGTCATCTTTCCTTGACCGATGAAGCCTTCCGGATCGAAGGCGAAACGTTTCAGCACAAAAAAAAGAAACTGTCCAGATGACCTGACTGAAAAATGTTGGATTGTATACCTGGATTATTGAGCATGGACTTTATTGTTTTCAACCAGTTTGACAAGACTGTCAACAAGGAAGAGGGCCGGCAATGGAGGAGGGGGCGTACCAAAGAGACCATCTTATCACAAGCAGAACTGGTTTGTTCCACTTTGGAGTAAGCTGTTGAGGGAAGAATCAGTTTTGTTGTGTTTCCTTGCCTGATGAAGCCTTCCGGACCGAAGGCGAAACGTTTCAGCACAAAAAAAGGAAACTGTCCAGATGACCTGACTGAAAAATGTTGGATTGTCTCAGGACACTTTACAGAAACATTCACATACATAAAAAAGTCAATTAGTAAAGTTCTCTAAGGAATTTCCCTGACATCAGCTGGTCAGTGATTTCACATCATCTCTGTAGGCACTCTCACTGTTGTTGGTGTTTAGTCCCAAAATGGTGGTGTCATCACTATACTTGAGGATTATGTTAGAGCTATGCTTGGAGGTACACTTGTGTAAATAAAGAGTACAAGAGTGGACTGAGGACACAGCCTTGAGGTGTACCGGTGCTGAGGACTAGTGTGGAGGAGAGGTGACTGCAGATTTTCACTGCCTGTGGTCTGTTGGTGAGGAAGTCCATTATCCAGCAGCAGATGGACTTCACCAG
Source organism: Nematolebias whitei (assembly GCF_014905685.2). Lineage (NCBI taxonomy): Eukaryota > Metazoa > Chordata > Actinopteri > Cyprinodontiformes > Rivulidae > Nematolebias > Nematolebias whitei. The sequence continues at coordinate 12,099,280 of NC_056517.1, read as the reverse complement.
GCCCAGTGTTGTGAGCTTGGAAACCAGCTTGGAGGGGATTATGGTGTTGAATGCTGAGCTGTAGTCAATGAAGAGCATTCTCACATAGGTGTTTACCTTCTCCTGATGGTTGAGAGAGGTGCTTAAAGCTAATTGTGCTTTTTATGTGTTTTATATGTAGGTATATGTGGTAACTTCTGATTGCACAAGTTTAGGCTTTGTTAAAACTAAACTGTTTTTGCACAGTGTTTAATAGATTGTGTGTATAAAATTTACACTCTTACATATTGAATTTTACTGTGAGTTCTTACCCTGTGTCGCTCTGTGGCATGAAAACATCTACTGCAGTAACTATTTTAAGTTCTTAGTAGCTTTTTGTTTCTTTTTTGCTCTAATTTTAGTTGATAAGACAGAAATGTCTCACTAAATGCTTCAGGTAACACCATGAGCTTCACTACCTCCACCATTACAACTATCTTTGTTGGTTTGTTTGTCCGAGGTTAGCTCACCCTGTGTTACATTTCCTCATAGGCGAAGCAATCTTACAGTTCATGTAAAATGTTTGATAATGTTCTTATAGAAACAATTCCTGAATGTTGTTCATACTGTGTTAAAGCTACATGTTTGTCTCTTGACCGTACAACTGGGTAAGGTTACAGTAGACCTAGCCCATTACTGGAGTTTTAATTAGGTATTTTAAGCTACTAATAAACATGATGGATGATGATCATATTGCGTTATGCTATGCCATTGGTAAGAAGGAGTAATTATTATTATTGTTTCATATTGACCAGTGATCTTTCTTCCTAAAAGTTAACTTAGGCTACACTACAGTATGTTTCTTAGACTGTGGCTAGGATGCATGAGAGAAGTGCAGCGTGCTCTATTCACACAAGGAGAGCTGTTGGTCAGGTTACTTCTTGTTGTGCCGTTAACTCTAAAATAGTTACTGAATCAAGTGTTTACTTATGTAGGCAAAACTAAATGTGAAACAGCCCGTTAAAATACACCAGAATGCAGGAAATGGCATCTACTTTTTTCAAAATTTTCTGGGGGAGGACCCCAGACCCCCACACCAGTGTGCCCACCTCCCCCAAATTACAAGCTTCTGACTCCAATTCTGACATTGCTCAAGCCAAGAGCCATTGTCAGCAATGGGGGCTAAAAGTGTCCCTAAAGGGCCGATTCTGGAATCGCCCCTATGCAAACTCATAATTACATGATTTTAATAATAATAGGTTGTGATCTAAAGTGGGCCACTCTGAGGCTGAAACTCCAGGGCTGAAAATGAGTCCCATTCTGGCCCTGGTGGTACAGTATTTTGGAAATATGACAAAATGCAAAGATGCGAAGATTTCCCTTTCCATCTCCAGCTATATCGCAAAGGATTTATGAGCAGACAGCTCAGTGGAAGGTGAGGGGTTTAGGTTTATTTTTAATACGCTGGACCTTCACGTAGATTTATTTTTATTTTTTTCGATATGCAGCACCACAACTTCACCATGAAACAATGAATGGGAGAAGCTCTGATGCAGCTGCAGCTCAAAGGTACTATAAGTTTTATTTCTCATAATATACAAAAACTTATACAGTTAAGTTACACAACAAATTTAATGTAATTTGTCTTTTTAACAGGTTGAAGAGGACAGATTAGACACATCCCCTGGAGCCTGTTCTAAATGATACAGTTTATGGTTTATAAATTACAGTTCAGAAGAGATGTTGTGCAAACTTGCACAGGCTTTGAAATTTTGTTAAACATTTACCAAATATAAATCAATATGATTAAAAAAAACTAAAGTCTGTATTTTATGTTGAGTTAAAGGTTAATGTACTATGGTAGCCTGAAGCCTGTTGACTTTTGTATTTATATATTTTGAATTATTTGTCTGTGATGGAGATGAGACCTGTCCAGGTCTCCCCTGCCTTTTGCACATTGATAACTGGACATGGGCACCAGTGATACCCATAACCGGTAAAGGAAGAAGTGGGTAAAGATAATGGATGGATGAATTATTTGTTCCTAGATTATTTATTTATTTATTTTTTAAATCCAGGCAGGTAACCTAACCTAGTACTAGTATTTTAAGTTACAGAATTTTTTTTGCATCCATGTATTTTTTCCTATTTTTAGTATAAATATAAAATAATGCAAAAAGATTTGATACAGTAAATAACCTAAAATTCTTGTTTTAAATAAATGATCTATTTGTTTACATTGTTGTTTAATTTTTTTCAGCTTGTCAGTTTAATTGAAACCAAATTTATGACCATTTCAAAAGAAAAATCATTTCTGAATCAAAAATTGATTTTGAATCGAATTGTGACACCAAAAATCACAAATGGATCGAATCGCCAGACACTAAGAGATTCACACCCTATACTGCACTCCCCATCAAACCTACATCTATGTGTTGTAGTCTAAATCCACTGGGATCTCAGGATCTCACACACTTTAGGGTAGAGGTGGTCGGAGATATATGGTGATGTGCTTGGTGTGTAGTCTGGCACAGCCTAGAATCTAATTCAGGCAGTGTGGACTGAGAGGTAAGTTAAGGTGACAAGAAGGTCTGTCCAGAACTAGATTCCCTATAGGAAAGAGATAAACAAGAGGACTGTGTGAGCTCAATGTTTCTGAGAATAATAGTTACATAAAATAAAAAAAAATAAAAAAACTGAAGTATGAGGGGCCATCAGAAGGGAGAACAGGGTGAGACAATACTTCTTTTTTTGGCTTTCCCCTCTGCAGGGGTCACCACAACAAGTCATCCTTCTCCATCTCACTCTGTCCTCTTCATCCTCTGTCCTCACTCCAACTACCTCCATGTCCTCCCTATCCATCTATCTCTTCTTTGGCCTTTGTCTTTGTCTTTTTCTTGGCAGCTGCATTTCTAGCATCATTCTACCAATATAGCCACTGTCCCTCCTTTGGACATGTCCAAACCATCTCAGTCTGGCCTCTCTAACTTGATCTCCCAGTTGTTCAACCTGTGCTGTACCTCTGATGATCTCATTCCTAATCTTATCCAGCCTTGTCACTCCTAAGGAGAACCTTAACCTCTTCATTTCTGCCACTTCCAGTTCTTTCTCCTGTCTTTTTCTCCATGTCTCTGTCTCCAGACCATACAATATAGTTGGTCTCAGCACTCTCTTGTAAACTTTTCTCCATCCACTCCATCCTACCTGGACTTTTTTCTTCACCTCTTTACCACACTCCCCATTTTCCTGTTCCACCGACCTCCCTCTCATTCACACACATGTACTCTGTCTTATTACGGCTGAATTTCATTCTTCTTCTTTCAAGTGCGTACCTCCACCTCTCCAAGTTCTCTTCCACCTGTTCCTTGTTCTCACCACAGATCACAATGCCATCTTCAAACATCATAGTCCATGGGGATTCCTGCCTCACCTCATCTGTTAGTCGGTCCATCATCAGAGCAAAGAAGAAGGAACTCAGAGTCAAAGTCAAAGTTTCTTTAATTGTCATATGCCACATGTGGTACATGTGGTGGAACAAAATTATGTACACAGGGTCCCAGTTACATACAGCAGAAATATAAAATATAAAAGAAAAACAGTTATAAGATCTAAGATATGAACTAAGAAAAATGTTAAACTAAAAATACGCTAAGTACTAGTAGTTCAAAAACAATACACTGAACAGAAACATGAACATGAGTCTATGTGAGCAGTTGAGCACGAATGAACACAGCAGCATGAAATAAATCAGCAGCATGATGTGATTTTTTTCACAGTGATTACCCTGGTTAGATATTCATGAGTCTAACAGCCTCAGGGTAGAAGCTGTTCCTCAGTTTGGTGGTTCTACACTTAATGCTCCTCAATCTCCTTCCTGAGGTGAGCGGGGCAAAAAATGTGTTTGCTGGGTGAGTGGGGTCCTTCATGATGCAGGTGGCTCTCTTCCTGCATCTGGAGGTGTAGATGTCTGTGATGGTGGGGAGGATGACTCCAACAGTCTTCTGTGCAGCCTTCACCACTCTCGGCAGAGCTTTCCTCTCTCCAGCTATTTAGCCCCCGTGCCACACGTTGATGCTGGAGCACAGGATGCTCTCCACTGCACACCTGCAGAAGGAGGTGAGGACTGAGCTTCCCAGACAAGCTCGTCTCTGCTGCTTGAGGAAGTAGAGTCTCTGATGAGCTTTCTTGATCAGGCTGGTAGTGTTGTCTTGATGCAATCCCACCTCCACCTTGACACTATCGGTCACTCCTACTGCACATCTCACCACTGTCCTGCTGTCCTCATACATGTCCTGTAAAAGTCCAACATACTTCTCTGCCACTGCAGATTTCTTCATGCAATACCACACCTCCTCCCTCGGTACCCTGTCTCCCCCAAATAATTTTGAATAAAGTAGATGCCATTTCCTGCATTTTGGTGTATTTTACAAAGGTTTATTACAGTAGATTATCATGAAACAAAACATGTAAACTATGTTATTATTGAAATCTCTGACTGCAAAGCATTCTTAATGCAACACCACTGCAGCTCTGCAGGTAAGGGGTGTTCACTTCTGGACAAATTGAGGTAGCTGACTGGTCAGTTGCAGACATGCCTACTGGATTGATTGACAGGGACTGGGGTTGTGAATTAGCTGTAGCTATATACTCTTTGTGCAACACATCAGTCACAGACTTGTTCTGTTCTATGTTTGCGTGCACTGTCCCTGTCAAATAAACTAACTAACAACAACAGGTGGTGGGACTCGTGCAAAATAAATCATAGATTTTGCTGGCCCGTTTGAAACTGTTGTCATTTATTCCATATTTATTTAACATTTATTCAATATTTTGGTGAATCTAAGGTTTGAGAACTGTTTCCTTGCAAAATCCTTATGATGGTTTCTTAATTTTTCAGAGATGCCGAGTTAAAATTTAGGGGTGCTCATAAAGGTTGTGTGATGGGCACCTACATGATGCTCAGCTTTGTCAAAGGAAATGTTATTCAGCAGCAAGAAACTGCTGAGAGACAGTATGAAGTCTGTCAAAATAAAATAAAAATGATTAAAATTAAAACAAATTAATGCCTAAATTAGTCACTCCAGCTGTGTAGTGTCATTACAGTGGTCATTGGGCCAACTTTCTATCTAACATTAAACTTGGAATGACTTGAGAGTAAACACATTGATTCTTCAAAGGAAATTTTAATATAGTTATAAGGATAGCTTGGAGGGCCAAATCAAATGGCTTGGTGGGCCAACTTTGGTCCACGGGCCCACTTAGGGCACCCTTGATGTAAATAAACAAAGACAAAATTGAATTATTTCTGATCCTCTCTGTACTTCTCAATCAGCATCCTCAAAGCAAAGATGGTGTCTGTGGTGCTCTTTCTTGGCATGAAACCATACTGCTGCTCACAAATAGTCACCTCTCATCTAAATCTTGCTGCTACAACTCTCTCCCAGATCTTCATCGTGTGGCTCATTAACTTAATTCCCCTGTAGTTGCTACAACTCTGTACATCACCCTTGTTCTTAAAAATGGGCACCAGCCCACTTCTTCTCCATTCCTCAGGCATTTTCTCACCCTCAAATATGCCATTGAACATTTGAGTGAAAAACCTCACCTCCATCTCTCCAAGACATTCCCAAACCTCCACTGCATTATCATCAGATCCACCTGCCTTACCCTTCTTCATAATTTTCAGAGCTTTCCAGAATTCACTCTCATTAATACTACCTGAGCCATCTCTTTTTTATGCTGCAAAGGCTTAGACTGCTGGAGGACAAACTGACCACATTTCTTCACTATGCTGCTTAATGTCTTTACTTACTCTGTTCAACCTGTTTGTATTTCTAACTGTGTTGTATTTGTATTTTTTTCTATCCTTGATATGTGCTTTTGTCTTTCTTCCAATAGGGGGTACAGCTACACCTACATCTGGATCTGCCATTCTGTGTTTGTTTGTCTCTACTTCCTGTCCTCTCAAACCCAACCAGTCAAAGCAGATGGACGCTTGTCCTGAGCCTGGTTCTGCTGGAGGTTTTTTCCTTTTAAAAGAGAGTTTTTCCTTTCCACTGTTGCCATTGTGCTGGCTCAGGATGGGACACTGCAATAAAGTGAAAATTCAATGAGTGCTGGTTTCCGTATATACAAACCTTTACTAATTGGCTTTTATATATATACAGTATGTGAATGTTTCTGTACAGTGCCCTGAGACAGCTTTGTTGTGAATTGGTACTATATAAATAGACTGAACCACAATGAACTGATCTTTCACACTTCCTGGTCCACAGTTTCTATGGTCTCTACTTTTCTTTCTTTTTCATTCTCTTTATTCATTAGCTCCTCAAAATACTCCTTCCATCGTCTCACCACACTTTCCTCACTTGTTAGAACATTACTATTTTTCTTCTTCTTCTTCTTTTGGCTTTTCCCTCTTCGGGGTCGCCACAGCGAGTCATCCTCCTCCACCTCACTCTGTCCTTTGCATCCTCTGTCCTCACTCCAACTACCTTAATGTCCTCTCTAACTGCATCCATATATCTCCTCTTTGTCTTTTTCCTGGCAGCTGCATTTCTAACGTCCTTCTACCAACATACCCACGGTCCCTCCTTTTGACATGTGCAAACCATCTCAGTCTGGCCTCCCTAACTTTATCTCCCAGTTGTTCAACCTGTGCTGTACCTCTGATGATCACATTCCTAATCTTATCCAGCCTTGTCACTCCTAAGGAGAACCTTAGCATCTTCATTTCTGCCACTTCCAGTTCTTTCTCCTTGTCAATGCCACTGTCTCCAGACCATACAATATAGCTGGTCTCACCACAAGGAGTCATCAGGACTCTGTATCACAGAGCAGACAGCGTCCCCACTAACTCAGGAGCCAGGCAGAAGGAGAAATCCCACACAAGACAGGCTCTAGAGAAATGTGGATATTCTAACTGGGCCTTCCTGGAAGCAGAGAAGAAACTCAAACAGGACTCCAATCAGCCATCAGGTGAAAAGGAGGAACCCAGACCAGTGGTCATTCCATATGTTGCGGGAGAATCAAAGAAACTGAGACGTTTATTTTCTAAACACAACGTCCCAGTGGCTTTTAAACCCCAAAATACATTATGTCAAAGACTGGTTCATCCCAAAGATCCAGTCCCTCAGCACAAACAGAGTAATATTGTGTATGCTGTTCAGTGTCAGGAGGGCTGTGATCAGTCTTACATCAGGGAAACTAAACAGCCACTGGCCAAAAGGATGGCCCAGCACAGAAGATCAACATCATCAGGCCAAGACTCTGTGGTCTACACTCATCTCCAGGTCAGCGGTTACTTTTTCAGGGATGAAGATGTTCACATCCTGGATAGAGAGGAACAATGGTTTGACAGAGGAGTAAAAGAGGCCATCTTTGTGAAAAGAAACCATCCATCATTAAACAGGGGCAGAGGCCTCCGTGTTCAACTGTCCCCCTCTTACAATGCTGTTATTGCTAGTATCACTCAGCCCCCTGTGAATAGTAAACAGCCAACAGGGTGCTAATGATCCATCGTTAGGTTGATGGTCCTCCTTGATCATGTGAGCATCTAGTTTGGCTGTCAGCAGTAAACTGGTTGATCCACTATGAGAAGGCGCTATTTATAAGACTGAGCTGAATACAGCACCTCAAACTGAAGAAGTCTTTCGGATGAATGATGAAATTTTTCTACAATTTGTTTGTTTGTTTGTTTGTTTGTTTTGTTTTTTGAATGTCCAGTGGAGCAGATTAACGTTTTTACATTTTTCTACCTGGATTATTGAGCATGCATCAGGATTTTACCGTTAATATTTTTAACAAGACTAACCTGCTGCACATCCTTTCCAGCCTGATCCCTCTGTCTCACCAACTTTTACAAGCCCTTCTTGCCCTCTTTAGTGTTCAGTCTCCCATACAATGTGTCATAGGCTTTCTGCTTTTCCTTTTCTACCTCTCTTTTTGCTCTAAATTGCATTTCCTTAAATTTCTGTCTCCCTTCTTCAGTTCGCTCACCATCAAATTTCTTCTTAGCTAACCCCTTTCTTTGAATACCTTGATGCACTACACTATTCCACCACCAGGTTTCCTTATCATCCATTCTCTGTCCAGATGACATGCCAAGTACCTTCCTACCTGTCTCTCTTATTACTGTTGCTATAGTAGTCAAGTCATTTGGAAGCTCTTTCTTAACACCCAGAGCCTTTAACAGCTCCTCTCTAAATTTCTCACAACATTCTTCTTTCCTCAGTTTCCACCATATGGTCTTCTCTGATTTTACGCTTTTTCTCTTCTTCACAAGAACATTCATTCTGCACACACCCATCCGATGCTGTCTGTCCATGCTCTCCCCTGCTACAACTTTACAGTCTCCAATCTCCCTTAGGTTTTCTTTTCTACACAGAATGTAGTCGACCTGTTTATTCCTTCCTCCAGTCATAGGTGTGTTCCTATGTTCATTCCTCATTTGGAAATAAGTGTTGACTACAGCCATTTCCATTCTCTTGGAAAAACTGACCTTGGCCTCCCCACCATCACAGACATCTACAGCTCCATATGCAGGAAGAGGGCCACCTGCATCATGAAGGACCCCACTCACCCAGCACACACACTTTTTGTCCCGCTCCCCTCAGGCAGAAGGTTGCGGAACATTAAGTGTAGAATCACTAGAGGTTGCGGAACATTAAGTGTAGAATCACTAGACTGAGAAACAGTTTCTACTATGAAACTTTTAGACTCATAAATCCCTAACCAGGATAATCATTAATTAAAAAAAGACAAATGTCACTTTAATTGGTGATATGTGACTGATCTGTGTTGCTGATTATCCGTGCTGTTGATCTCATGCTGCTGTTTTCATTCATAGCCATCTGCTCACCACAGACTCATGTTCTGGCTGCTGTTGATATGCCATATTGTTGTACATTATAGTGTTTAGTGTATATCTTAGAACTTTTAGTGTACCGTTTGGCTTTCGTTTAGTGTATATCTTACTGTATATCTTAGATCCTTTTATACTGTTTCTTTTTACACTTTATATTTTGGTTATTGTTGGGTGTAACTGTGACCCTGAGTACATAAGTTTATTGTCATTCTCATCACATGTAGTACATGAGGTGAAACAAAATTGACTTGAATTTGAACTTGAAAATCCACCACCATCTGTCATGGGTTTTTTCTTTGACACCAAACCTACCCATCACTTCTTCATCCCATCTGTTTCCTTCACCAACATGTCCCTTCAGGTCTGCTCTGATCACCACTCTCTCCTCCCTGGGAATACTCTCTATCGCTTCATCCAGATTTTTCCAAAGTGTATCTTTCTCTTCCTTATCACATCCAACCTGTGGAGCATAACCACTGTTTAGCATCAGATACTTCTACCTTCAGGCACATCACCCTATCTGACACTCTTTTCTCCTCTACTACATTCTTTGCCAACTCCTCCTTCAGGACCACCCTACTCCATTTCTCTTTCTATCCACACCATCGTAAAACAGTTTGAACCCTGCTCCACCTTGCTGCCCTTGCATTTAGCCTCTTGGAAACATAAAACATCTACCTTCCTTCTCTGCATCATGCCAGCCAGTTCTCTGCCTTTGCCTGTCATTGTACCCACATTTAGAGTTGCAACCCTCAGTCCTACATTCTTGACTTTCCTCTTCTCAACCTGTCTCCTGACACGTTTCCCTCCTCGCAGTCTTCGACTAACAGTAGCACAATTTCCACCAGCAGCCTGCTTGCCAACAGCACCGGTGGCGGTCGTTGTTAACCCGGGCCTCGACCGACTCTGTATGGTTTCACTTTGATGAACTCGCATTATAGTTTGGCAAAAGTGTTTTATGTCATGTGCCCTTCCTGACACAACACTCATCATTTACCCGGGATTGGGACTGGCACAAGAGATACACTGGCTTGTGCTCCCTAGTGGCTGGTTTATTCTGGAGACAATACTAATGTGACTTATTTTAGCAGAATTCATTGTCTATTTTCACCTATGCAGTGTTTCTCATGTCAGGCAAGTCAACTCACCTTTAATTCAAATGGGCTCTGTGAACCCTTGTCTCTTTAACTTTTGCAGTCCTATAATCCTGTAACCACGTCTCCAACAACTTTTCAGTCTCACACTGAATGGATGTTAAAAGTATTTTGTCAAGAGAATACGAAAAAGTCAGTAATGACTAGGAATGTGCTCCCAATCAGCAATCTGAAATGCTCTTATCTTGTCTACTCTTTTTAATGTCTGGACTTGATAAGCAAAAAGCATATGTTGGACCTCAAAACTGAAGAGCTCATCAATCATGACATACCATTAGTGTTTAAAAGGCCAATTAGACAGACCTACAAGGCACTCAGAGTCACTAAACGAAAGACTTCGATTGGAGTTTGACCTTGCTGTGATTGGCATGCACAGCTAAGCATCAAATAATAGATAGAAGATCTTTAACATAGTTACAACTTAATGGACGGCAAAGCCACGCTGTCAAAAATTGATATGCAGGCTGAGACAACATTTAAGGTGAGATGGCAGGGTACATTTATTTCCTCATCAGGAGAGATTGAATGAGGGAGGACAGATGGAGGAGGGACATTCTCGATGTGAATAGTATTATTGTTTGTAAAACCATCTTCTATCACGCAATTCCGAGGCAAGCACTATATAGTCAAATTGCTGTGAAAATACTTCCCCTCCCCCAACCCTTTTAAATTTAATCATGTCCTTGATATTCTGTTGACAAAGCCGGATGAAGATCATTTTCACTACTGTCGCCTTTGCCGACCATATTAGCAGGATTGTTGACCAACTCCTCCAAGGTGACCCCTCATAACTGTGGTCAGGTCCAGTCGGCTGCATTTAGCAAAGAGTTTTTGTGAAGTCGGCCCCATTAAGTCAGGGATAATTGTGTGTGTGTGTTCCCCTTGGTGAATATTTGATCTGCTGTTTGCCCTTTGCCGGCCACACATTGCAGAATAATAGCTCTCTTTGAGCAGCACAAGGCAAAACCTTCAGCCTCTTCGGCCCAATAAGAGGCCAACCCAATTACTCTATCAATTATTAATTCATCATAAAGGTCATTCTTTAGCTTCATTATACACACCAGTCTGGGCATGCCAATGTCATGAGTGTTACTAAGGCCTTCAGGTCAAAAACCACCCAGACAGAGAACCACACACACATGCTGACACGCATCCCCCCCTCCCCCCCCCCCACACACACACTTCAGAGACCTCTCACTGCTGTTAAAGAACTTTAAGTGTAATCATATTTATCATATGTTTCTGATAAAATGTAAAAAGTTTATAGAATTAAAATTCAAATAGAAGTTCTAATTATTTCATCCTAAAAGAACTCTGACTAGCTAGCTCGTTTATACCATGTAACTTTTTTTTAACCCCACCTCTAAAAAGAATCTGAATCAAGAATCGGTAGGAACCAGAATTGAAACAAGGAATCTGAACCAGAATCGGAATCGTTCGAATTCAAACGATGCACAACCATAGGCCTGGCCCTGAAGGCATCCTAACATGCATGTTTTTGTACTATGGGAGGAAACTGGAGAAAACCCACATAAACACGAGAAGAACATACAAACTCCACACAGAAAGACCCCAGGTCCAACCGGGGATTGAACCAACAGTGCTAACCACTAAGCTGTCATGCTACAGTACATAATGTTAGTTTCAAGGCTTTATCAAAATGCGTACACTTTGCCACTTCTAAGCTAAGCTGATAAGATAACTCAAAAATGTGGCACAAAAAGCAGCAGATGATATTTTTTAGGGAACGCTAAGCCTTTAAGTTTTTCTGTAAAGACAGTCTGAACATCTTACTGTTAATGTTACTTTATAATATGTTGCTCATATTTTACAAAGTTTTGCAGCATGGTCCGTGTTTCTCTCAGAGGAAACCAGATGAACAGAACAGGAAGACCAATCCACTTGGACCATGACCAGGGGCAAGTTTGTGGTCCTGAATGGTTCCATGTCAGTGGCATCAGAGTCAGGGCCAATGTTAAATGTGTTGTCTGCTTTGACCTTTACTTAATGGTGCTGCTGCTCCCTTTGCAAAGGTCACATTTTACATTTCAACCAATCACCACTCATTGTATTAACCGTCTGCCCACTGGTGAGTGAGTGAAACAAACGGAAGATCAAAACACAGCATGTCGTATTTGGGCCATCCCACACGTAATGATGTGTTCAGCGTGTGACGAGGTGATGGTGATAATCTGTTTCATGGTGGATTTGATAGCATGACACGAAATGACCTTTTCAGTTCCTGGAATGCATGTGTGCAAGGTCTGTGTTATATTGCAACATCAATATTTATGATAATAACATATAAGTGTGCTATTACTCACAGCTACAGAGTCTGGCCACCTGTGTTTTCATGGTGACAGAAAGAATACAATTTGGAGTCAATTATCTGAACAAGAAAAAAAACTTTTCCACATTTATGCTAAAAAATATTCAATTACAAGCCGACTCTGAAAAATTATAAATTGTCAAGGTGTTCTTCATTAAATTACATTATTAGTCATATTAGCATTAAGTGCATAATTAAATGTGATTATCTGTAATTATTCACATAAATTAAATTTAGGCCACTGATCACAGAAGAAGGAAAAAGAGGTCTGTGTGGTGAATTTGTGCTGCTTTTAATTTGTGTCTCATTTTGAAAGCAAAATATTTGACAAACAGCATTATTATTCTGTTCCCACAGTTCTGGTGTGCTAAAGAATTTTAAGTCACTCTCCTCTAAACTTTTCTGTTCTCATGTATTAACACTTTCTGTTTGTTGGGAGTGGTGGTGCAGAGGTTAGAGAAGATGGGCCTGTGATCGGAAGGTCGTCGGTTCAACTCCTCGGACTGACAACATCAAAATGTGGGAAAGGTGAAACACCCGCACCTGCCTCCACCTTTTTTTGCCCCACTCTGGGCCATTGAGCAAGGCCCTTAACACCCCCCCCCCCATCTGCTCCCCCAGGCAGCTCTCTGCTCCACACAGAGGGCTGTGGTAGCTCAGTGGTCTGTGGTTGTGTCAGGGGGGCATCCGGCTTAAAAACAGTTTCCGAGTCACTTTTGAGTTAGTTTCACTCTGGTGACTCCTGAGGAAGAGAACAGCCAAAAGGAGAAGAAAAAAGTCAGTTTCACGTTTCAACAAATAAGGAGACAATGACCAATGACCTTTAACCTTCCGATCCTAAATCTAACCCAGGACCCCTTTCATTAAACATAACCCTCTGACCTCTGACCCTAAACCAAACCCAATCCTGACCCTAAACCTAACCCAGACTGGTAAACCTAACCAAGGACCCCAGGACTGTTAAGGTCTGTAGATGATGTCAAAGGCGAACGGTTTGAAGCAAGGACTAAACAACTTGAGGTAAAAAACAATATTATTTATTTGGTTCAGGTGTATCTGGTGAACTCAAACTCAGGATGGATTCACTGTGGGAATAGAGAGGAGATTGGTGGTGAACGACAAATCGTCTTGAGGAGATTTTGGAAATGTTGATAGTAATCCAAAAATAAGCTTACTTGTCGTTGTTGTTCCAGGAGCATGAGAACAGGAGACAGGATCCGAATCCAACAATCCACGGTGGGATCAGGTGAGTATATTTACAAGTGTATTTACAAAAATCACCAAGGGAGCCGGGGTGGAGGTGAGGAGGAACCAGGAACCAGGTGAGGCACACAGGAGTGAAGGTGGAGGAGGAGAAACACTGCTGTCATGCAGGGAGACCGATAAGGAGCTTGAAGTCAGCCAGCCAGTAGTCACAGGAACATGGAGCTTGGTAGAACTTTGCTCTGGCACTGATCTGGAGTGAGGCTCCAGATTAAATAGCTCCTCCACCTGGTCCAGGTAATGAGCAGCAGCTGTGGAAAGATAATTAGAAGAACACAAACAACAGAGAAAGGAGGGGTAGAGGAGCCAACCTCTACAGTACCCCCCTCCTAACGATCGTCTCAGGACAATGACATCATCCGTTTCTCAGGATGGTCTAGAAAAAACGCCTCTATCATCCTGGGGTCCAGGATGAAAGACTTCGGGATCCATGACCTGTCTTCAGGTCCATAACCTTCCCAATGGACCAGGAACTGGAAACCCCTACCCCGTCTTCTGGAATCCAGGATACGGTCGATCCTATATGCCGGGTGGTTGTCGATCAAAAGGGGAGCTGGGGGGGGGGGAGCCGGTGGGAGGGTTGAGCGGGCTGACTGAAACTGGTTTTAAGTTAGAAACGTGGAAAGTTGGATGGATCCTCATGGATGGTGGTAACTTGAGCCTGACTGCAGAGGGGTTTATGATCTTGTCAATAGTGTAGGGGCCAATGTACCTGGGGGCCATTTTGCGAGAGGTGTCCTTTAGACGGATGTCCCTGGTGGAGAGCCATACTGATTGGCCCACCTTGTAGTCCGGGGCTTTGGAGCGATGTCTGTCAGCCGATTCCTTGTTCCGTCCGGCAGTCCTTGACAGTGCCTCTCTAGCCTGCATCCAAACTGTCCTGCATCGGTCCATGTGATCCTTGACTGTCGGAACCAGGATTTCAGTCTCCAACAGAGGAAATAGGGGGGGCGTGTATCCAAGGGAAGCCTCGAAAGGTGTCACGCCAGTAGCGGATGAGGTTAGAGTATTATGTGCATATTCCACCCAGAGCAAGTGCTTTGACCAGTCAGATGGGTTCTTCTCAGACACGCACCTAAGGACGGCCTCCAACTCCTGATTACATCTTTCCGACTGTCCGTTCGATTGTGGATGGTATCCGGAAGACAAACTCACAGTGGCCCCGATGGACTTACAGAACTCCTTCCATAATTGGGATATGAATTGTGGGCCTCTGTCCGATACAATGTCTGTGGGTAAGCCGTGAATCCTGAAAACCTCTTGTAGAAGAATCTGGGCCATCTCAAAAGCCGAAGGGAGTCTTGTGAGAGCAATGAAATGGGCAGCCTTAGAAAATCGGTCCACGACAGTGAGGACTACGGACTTCCCATCTGAAGGTGGCAAACCCGTCACAAAGTCCAAAGCGATGTTTGCCCACGGTCTATCTGGAACTGGTAGTGGATGAAGTAGACCCACCGGTGGTTGATTGTTGTTTTTATTTCGGGAACAAGTGGAGCAGGCCTTGACAAACTCCTTTATGTCCTTTGACAGAGTCTTCCACCAGAAATGTCTCTTGGTGAATTCAATCATTGATTGATTGATTGATTGATTTTATTGTCAATTCTGCATATGTACAGGACATACATAGAAATTGAAATTGCGTTACACTCCTACTCAAGTTGCAGCAAACAACAACATTAGCAAAAATAAACTAACACAACTAGTTATATAAAAAATATAAAAGTAAAAATGAACAGCAGCAGGACCTCTGATGCAACGTGCTCAATAGTGACTAACAGGAGACAAAGGGACGCTGACTGAAGACAATAACGTGATGAGAGGTAGATAATGGATGTGCAAGGTCAGAGTAAACAATAGTGCAATATAAAGTATAAACCTGAGAAACTTAGTAAAGTGAAGGTGTGCATACCGGTTCTATATAGAGTCACAGTTATGTACTGATGAGGTGATTAAGTGGAAATGACAATACCAGAATTACCAGAATAAACAGGACGAGTTGATCATAACAGTAGTGCAAAATATAATGCAATAAACAGTAGAGTGAGCTTGTAGGCTGTTAAAGTGACCGAGTTCATAAACTATTCATGAAAATAAATAAATGTCCCAGAGCAG
>NC_056517.1:12076997-12083498 GCF_014905685.2 Nematolebias whitei | reverse complement strand
GGGGGGCAGGCAGAGAGTTCAGCATCCTCACGGCCTGATGGACAGAGCTGTTCCCCAGTCTGCTGGTCCTAGAACTGAGGCTACGTAGTCTCCGCCCTAATGGCAGCAGGTTGAAGAAGCAGTGTAGCGGGTGGTCAAGATCTCCCACCCAGCAGAGGGCTTTCCTTCTGAGGCGAGAGCTGTGGAGGTCCTGAAGGCAGGGGAGAGAGGTGCCAATGATCTTCTCAGCTGTCCTCACGATCCGCTGGAGGGATTTGCGGCAGGATGCTGTGCAGGCCCCGTACCACACAGTGGAGCAGCTCATCAGGATGCTCTCGATGGCCCCCCTGTAGAAGGTTGTCATAATGGGGGTGGGGGCTCTCGCTCTTCTCAGCTTGCGGAGGAAGTAGAGCCGTTGGTGAGCCTTTTTGGCCACTGCTGCTGTGTTGATGGTCCAGGAGAGGTCCTCAGAGATGTGCACACCCAGAAACTTGGTGCTGCTCACCCTTTCCACAACAACACCGTTGATGGATAGTGGAGCATGTTTTGTCTGAGTTCTCCTGAAGTCCACAACAATCTCCTTGGTCTTCTCTGTGTTCAGCAAGAGATTGTTGCGTTTGCACCAGGAGACCAGCCGGCTCACCTCGCTCCTGTAGAGTGACTCATCGTTGTTGCTGATGAGGCCTACCACAGTCGTGTCGTCCGCAAACTTGATGAAGAGGTTGGAGGGGTGTGATGGAGAGCAGTCGTAGGTTAGTAGAGTGAACAGAAGGGGGCTCAGCACACATCCTTGTGGGGCCCCCGTGTTCAGAGTGATGATGCTGGATGTGTTGCTGCCAACCCGTACTGCCTGTGGTCTTCCGGTAAGGAAGTCAAGCAGCCAGTTGCACAGTGATGTGTTCAGACCCAGACTGTCCAGTTTCCAGATGAGTTGTTGTGGAATGATTGTGTTGAATGCAGAACTGAAGTCGATGAAGAGCATTCTGACATAGGTGTCTTTCTTGTCCAGATGTGTGAGGGCTGAATGAAGAGCAGTGGCGACGGCATCATCAGTCGAACGGTTTGACCGATATGCAAACTGGTAGGGGTCCAGGGAGGGGGGGAGGGAGGACCTAATGTGTTGCATGACTAGTCGCTCGAAGCACTTCATGAGGATGGAAGTGAGTGCAACCGGGCGGTAGTCGTTGAAGCAGGAGGGAGACGTTTTCTTGGGGACAGGGATTATGGTGGTGGTTTTGAAGCACGTGGGGACCACAGCCTGGCTCAGTGAGGTGTTGTAGATGTCAGAGTACACCTCTGCTAATTCGCCAGCGCAGTCCTTCAGCACGCGACCAGGTTCATTCGGTTGATGCCGGGATGACAGGTGAAGTGATGAGAATGAACCCAATCCAAAACCTTGTGGACGACACTCTTTGGAATGAAGATGGTGCCAGGTGGTCCCCCCCCAGGATCAGGTTGCTGAACTTGAGCCTTCTTGATCTCCTGTTCAATGGGCCAGGTGACAGTTCGGACCACACAGGCTTGTGGCAAGATCCCAGAGTCCTCCTTCTCTCGATCGGAAAAGGAGAATTGTCGAGACAATGCATCTGGTTTAATATTCTTGGAACCAGGGCGATACGTGATGGTGAATCTGAATCTCGTGAAAAACAACGCCCACCGGGCCTGACGGGGGTTAAGGCGATTTGCGTCTTGTAAATACGCTAGATTCTTGTGATCAGTCCAAATGATAAATGGAACATTGGCCCCCTCCAACCAGTGTCTCCATTCCTCGAGGGCTAGTTTTATGGCCAACAACTCACGGTTTCCGACGTCGTAGTTCTGTTCAGCAGGAGAGAAACGTCTTGAAAAGAAAGCACAAGGGTGAGTTTTATTATCGTGGGGATCCCTTTGAGAGAGTACTGCCCCAGCACCAATATCTGATGCATCCACCTCCACAATGAACTGACGTTGGGGGTCAGGGTGACTGAGAATGGGTGCAGAACAAAAACGTTGCTTCAACTCACGGAAGGCTCTATCGGCTTCGGGGGTCCAGCTGAACTTGAGATTCGTGGACGTAAGTTGGGTGAGAGGGGCTGCCGTCTGACTGTAGTTCCGGATAAAACGACGGTAGAAGTTCGCAAATCCCAGGAACCTCTGAAGTTGCTTTCTGTCAGTAGGTGTAGGCCACTTCAGCACCGCTCGGATCTTCTCAGGGTCAGTGTGGTAGTGTCCCTCATTAAAAATAAACCCAAGGAAAGAGATAGAGGTTGCATGGAATTCACACTTCTCAGCCTTGACGTAAAGTCGGTTCTCATATAGTCGTTGGAGTACTGTGCGAACATGGGGCTGGTGGGACTGGATGTCAGTAGAATAAATCAAAACGTCATCTAGGTACACAAACACAAATTTATTGATCATATCTTGGAGAACGTCGTTGATGAGAGTCTGAAAAATGGCAGGAGCATTAGTGAGTCCGAACAGCATCACCAAATAGTTGAAATGTCCAAAAGGGGTCTTAAATGCAGTTTTCCACTCATCTCCTTCCTTGATCCTCAAAAGGTGATAAGCATTTCTGAGGTCCAATTTTGAAAAAACAGTGGCAGAAAGAAGTTGTTCTTGTACTGAGTTGATTAATGGAAGTGGGTACTTGTTTTTTATGGTTATCGCATTCAGACCTCGGTAGTCGATACACGGGCGGAGTGAACCATCTTTCTTGTCTACAAAGAAAAACCCCGCCCCTAATGGGGACGTTGAAGGGCGAATGATGCCAGATTGTAATGATTCGTCTAAATACTTTTGCATAGTTTCTTTCTCGCTCTGAGAGAGGTTATATAGGCGACTTGAAGGGAGAGGGGCTCCCGGCAACAGTTCGATTGAGCAGTCGTATGGGCGATGTGGAGGTAAAGATAATGCTTTATTTTTACAAAAAACGGGCGCAAAATCATGGTAAACCCTGGGTATTTTTGACAAATCAGGTGGAGCGGAGGTCACCTCCTTTATTGTGTCGGACGGAAAACCAGCAGACCTTAGACAGTTCCTTAAACAAAATTCGCTCCAAACACTGACTCTTTTCTTCTGCCAATCAATGATGGGGTTGTGTTTTACCAACCATGGATAGCCCAAAATAAACTGCGGTGAGGGAGAATGAAAAACCATGAACTCACCCAGTTCTCTGTGATTTCCGGAGATGATGAATGGTAAGTCAGTAACCTCCTGGGTGATAGTGGTGATGTTTTTTCCCGTGACTCCAGCCACCAGAATGGGGTAAGGAAGACTTCTGGTAGGTATTTGAAGCTCATCTACCAAATCTTGAGAAATAAGGTTCCTCTCAGCTCCCGAGTCAATGAGGGCCTCAATGGAGTAGTGTCTCTGTTGAAGCATAATTCTGGCAGGAAGACAAAAACGTGAATCAGGGGCACAACGAGCTTCACTCACCAGGATCCCCTGAATGGCTGGTGAGTGCTGGAGTTTAACTTGTTTGGGCAAGATCGCACAAAATGTCCTCTCTTTCCACAGTAGAAACATTCACGTGCTGTTAATCGTCGTTGCCTCTCCTGCAACGTGAGTCGGGTCTGTCCGATCTGCATTGGCTCAGGCTCGGAGTCATAGTGAGTGGTATCAGGTTGAAACGTGGGTCCTCTGATAGCAGGAAACGCTGGAGGAAAAGTTGACCCGGAAGCCATCGGTTCCGCTTGGCCCCGCCTCTCCCGAAGTCGATTATCGATCCTGATCGCCAAACGGATGAGATCATCCAACGTCTCTGGCTCATCTCTAAGTGCCAGTTGATCCTTTATTTGATCAGAAAGTGAATTAGAAAATACTCCCTTTAGTGCCACCTCATCCCACCTGGTTTTCACCGCCGCAACCCGGAAGAGGATGGCGTATTCAGCCACGGTAGCTTGATCCTGTCTCATAGCCAACAGATGGCGGGACGTCTCCTCCTGGTGGACAGGGACATGAAACACACTCTTGAACTCCTTAATAAAGTCGTTAAATGATAGTGAAACCACAGGGTGAGACTGAAGGTAGGCATGAGCCCTAAACCTAACCCTCTGACCCAATCACCAAGTCTTTGTGCGAGTTAGTTCGCTCTAGTGACCCCTTTAGAAGGGATCAACAAAAAATAAATAAATATATCTGTTTGTTGTGGTGCAAGACATCACAGTGCAAGAGGCTGAGAAAGACAACCAATATTTCTATTGATAATAAACTAGAAGCTGTAAAAAAGGGGGTTGTTGGAATCATTAATTTGGTCATAATTAAACCCAAGACGAACGCAAAGAGGAGTGCTAATGTTTGTGGCAGTGTTTGTGTGTGTGAAAGTGTAAAATAGAAAATATATACTTGTAAAATTTTTGACATTACTATTTAAAGCCAGCTTATAGTAAAATACCTCATGAACAAAATAACACACTTTAATTAAACTCTCCAAAAGTAAGGTAAGGTGTACATCTGTCAGGGAATTTCAGTCAAGGTTTATGGATGCTTTTAACTACAACTGAGGATGTTAACTGCCCGTGAACCATGTGTTTGAGTTAGCAGAGGCATCTTTTCTCTCTCAGAGAGGGCTGAACGGGGAGCTGATTTAATACAGCAGGCACAGCTGGCAGTCCAAGGACACCTGTCCGCCTGTGAGCCGGGAGCTGGTAAGGTTATAAAAACAAACCTCGCACGCTGCCTGTGGCAGATTCTGGTGACTGAGCTCCTTGCATCACCTTTTTTTACATCTGTGTAACCTGTTGTGTGTCCGCCCTTGCAGACACGCAACAGGTTAAAAATCTTGTCCTGCGTCGAGTGTGGCTTCTTTGAGTAAGTAAGATGAATAGACAATATTTTTATCCAACATCTTAGTCCTTCGAGGCGGCCCCAACATCTGACCTCGAACCTCCAGGCTTGGATCTGAATCGTGCACTGGGGGAGATTTAAATTTTAGAGAGACCAGATTTGTTGTTGTTTTCCGTGTTTTCAACAGTTTATTTTTTAGGATATTTTTATTTATTATTATTATTAGATTATTATTTATTACAAGGATATTTTTAACATCTATATCTCATTACCATTTGGAGTCAATAAAATTCAGGATCAGTGCCACAGCTAATCCACATTAGCCAACACAGTGGATCAGTGGACTCTAAAAAATATCACGTATTTCTTTCAGTTTCACAGTTCTGACGCTCGCAAAACAAAAGGTGTTTCCCTCCTTTTTATACATCAGATACAACATCTTTATGGTGTCTTTTTAAGTCACTAACAACAACTTGGATATACAAATTAAACCAACCCAACTCTAAACAGAACTGTAGGGTTTTAGTTCTCTTGCAGGCTCCTGAGTCTGGGGTGGCGCCAACGAGCAACAGCTGGGGCTCATGCCTCTAATGAGCATCAGGAGTATAAGAGAAGAGCTCCGTTCCCTGATGGAACATTGCATACCAATCAGGATTTGTGCTATCTGACTCCTTGTGTTACTGTGACTAAGAAAATACAGTAGTCCCTCAATATATTGCGGTTTGTTTACTGCGTACTCGCTCTATTGCGGTTTTTCAAAATAAAATTGGACATGACACATAATTGGCTGATTGATGGATGAGACACATGATTGGCATGGAATTTTTATTTGAATAAAATCATTTAAAATTATTTGTATGTATGTATCCTTTATTTAACCAGGAAAATAACTCATTGAGATTGTCTCTTTTGTCTCTATGTGGCCCTGTAATGGACTTGCGACCCGTCCAGGGTGTACCCCGCCCCTCGCACAGTGATTGCTGGACATGGGCACGAGCGACCCCCGTGACCCAAAATGGAATAAGCGGGTAAAGAAAATGGATGGATGGATGGATGGATTAAAAACCTCTTTTCTAAGAGTGACCTGGCCAAGACAGCAGCATAAAACATACAACAAATCCAAAATACAAAACCAATTACACAAATACATATCCAGGAGAAATCTCAATAATTACACATTAGAGCAGTTACAGGAGCCAAGTGATCTGAGCTCTCGGTCCTTTAGAATTGATTTAAATTGTCCCAACGTAACAAGAGATGATAACCTTAAATCCTTCTGCAGAATATTCCAAGTGGAAGGGGCGAAATATTTAAAAGCCTTTTTACCTAGTTCAGTTCTGACCTTTGGGACCTGCATCAAAACGATGTCCTGAGAGCGCAGACTATAATGGTTAAAAGTTCTAGATAAAAGTGAACATAAATATGTAGGAAGAAGCCCAAGGATGCATTTATAGACAAAAACCAACAAGTGAGAAAGTCTGCGGTCAGTCAAAGAGGGACATTTTGCTGTAGCATACAAAGTGCAGTGATGTGTTCGATAGCCACAGTCAGTCATAAAACGGAGGGCACAATGATAAACAGCATCCATTTTTTTCCTGGGCTGAAGAGTTCATAAATAGCAGATCTCCATAATCCACCAGGGGCAGAATAGTTGAAACAATCAGGTGCCTTCTGACTTGGTGTGAGAAACACTTTTTGTTTCTGAAAAAGAAACCCAATTTAAGTTTTAGTTTAGAAACCAGTTTATCAATATGAGAG
>NC_056517.1:12071623-12071997 GCF_014905685.2 Nematolebias whitei | reverse complement strand
AGGAGCATTAAGTGTAGAACCACTAGACTGAGGAACAGCTTCTACCCTGAGGCTGTTAGACTCATGAATCTCTAACTAGAATAATCACTGTGGAAAACCATATCATGTTGCTGCTGATCTGTTTCATGTTGCTGCTGATCTGTTTCAATGTTGATGTGTTCATGCGTGCACATCTGCTCACAGACTCATGTTCATGTTTGTGCTGATGTTCAATGTTTTATGTTATGAGTGCTTAGTGTATATTTAGTTGATGTTTTTCTTAGTTCATATCTTAGATGTTATTACTGTTTTTCTTATACATTTTATTGTTGGATGTAACTGGGACCCTGTGTACATAATTTCGCTCCACCACATGTACCACATGAGGTGCGAAT
>NC_056517.1:12040981-12071523 GCF_014905685.2 Nematolebias whitei | reverse complement strand
ATATATATATATATAATAAAATAAAGTACTACTTACTACTTGTAAGTAGTACTGGGGGGTACTGTGGGCGGCTGTGGCTGAGTGGTTAGAGCAGTCGTCTTCCAATGCGAGAGGTGAGGGTTCGAATCCACCAGCGGTCACATGTCAACGTGTCCCTGGTCAAGACACTGAACCCCTCATTGCCTCTGATGTGTGTCCCACCAGTGTATGAATGTGATAAAGCTTTGATTATTCTCTTTAGAATGATTTGTTCAATTATCTTTGTAGTGAGCTAGTAGAGTGCTAAAATGGGTAAATGAGGCACAGATTGTAGTGTAAAGCGCTTTGAGTATCTTGAAATAAGATAGAAAGGCGCTACATAAGTACAATCCATTTACTTGTACTACTATTCCTACTTCGTGGTTTTTACTTATTGCAGATATTGAGGGTACGGATCCCCCACGATAAACAAGGGACTGCTGTACTTACTCTTGTGTTGTCCTTGTGTTTTTATAGAATTTGCCTCCTGAATCTCCAGTCCTGGACCTCTCTTCAACTAACCTGAGTCCTCAACTCCTGTACCTACCTGTGGATCCCCCCAAAACTCTGACTTCCTATCAGCTGCTCCGCTGCCATCCAGCCACAGGCCACCAACTCACCACCACTCCTGCGCTCGTCTGCCCTGGACTGAATGTCTCTGGAATCCTCTGCCCTCCTTTCATCATCTCCACTCGTTCACCAACCTGTAAGAAAATGACAACCAACACTTACCATCTCCTCAAAACAGTCTGACTCTTCTTCTCCATTACCAGGTTTTCCAGGTTCCTGTTGTCAATAATAAATTATGTTCACTGTAAACAAACCACTTTAACTCTTAAGGGTTTGAGTTCTGTTTACCTCCGTCCATATTCTCTGGGTATTTACCAATGTGATAAGAACAGAGACAACCGACCTGAACAAACCCTGAAAAAGTCCACGCAGGAGGAGCTGGAGAGTGCTGCTCAGAAGATGGATGCCTGGGTTTCTTTCCTGGACCTGCTTCCTTTGTGACCCGATTATAGACGAGCAGAAGAAGATGATGGAGATGATTTGATTTGTAAGGTTTGACCAGTTCTCAACATAAGATGATCTTAATCTAAAACATAAGCATGAAGTTGGCAAACCTGCAGGAAACACTAACCTTTGAATTAGTTTTTTAGACTTTTAGATCTAAGAATTGTTTCTGTTTATTAGAAAATCACAGTGAGGGCATTCTAATTAGGTGTGTCACATCGCCATGGCAACAAGAGGTTAAAAAAATGCTTGTTTCTGAAATAAAATTTTGTTGGACCAGGTGAGATAGTGGAACAAGGCTGCAAGCCTCTGGTGGAAAAGACAAAATATGAGACAAAGCAGGAGTTTAAGTGTGCACGTAGGGTTGTGTGCACGTGTGTTTATGTGTGTTTGTGTGTGTGTGTGTGCTGGAAAGTGCTGACTGGAAAAATGTTGGTTTCTTCAAGAGCTCAGAAAGCATTGAAAGGATGCGATGACAGAGTGTGGAGTGCACACTCGTTTACCGGGATGGGCACACACACACACACACACATGCATGCACACACATGCATGCACACACGCACATAGACCTACACTTTGGGTCCCTTTCATGCTTCCATATGCACACACACTAAAATCTGGCACAGCAGATGGAGCCACTTAAATTTCGCTTTGAGTACCTGCCTGGAATGTAGGACTAAGATGTGACTTGTTACTTTTTAGTATTAATTGAGAACTTCTTTTAAATTATTTTCATTAAATTTTGTTTAAACTTGCACTCAATGAGGAAAGTGCGATGTCTAGACTACACATTGAAAAGTTAAATGATAAAATTTTAAATCTAGTATGACTTCCTGACGTGTATTGAAGTAGTGGATGTAAACCTACACTAGATAAACTGCATTTCCTGTGAAAGCGCAGTGAGAATGATTATGGCAGAACTTTATGAAAAACAGCTGAAACTTAAAACAGGTGAATTTAGCACAAAAAGATGAAAAGTAGATGAAAAGGCAAACAGAAGCTTAAACTAGCTGAAGAAATCAGAAAGCACTGAAATGAGCTAAAAAATGTAAAATTAGCTGAAAAAGCTAAAATTAGCATCAAAAGAGCTAAATAGTAGCTGAAAGAGCAGAAAAAGCTGAAATTAAGAGCAAAAACCTGAAAGAAGTGGGAATTATCTGAAAAAGTTTAAATTAGCAAAGAAACAGCTGAAATGTAGTTAAAAATCAGAAAGAAGTTTAAATTACCAGAAGAAAGTAGAGAGAGCACATTTTTGCTGAATTAGGCTGAAAAAAGTTGAAATGAGTGCAAAAATTGTGTTGTTAGCCAGAAAAGCTAAAATTAGCATAAAACAGCTATATGATAGCTATATACAGCTGAAATTGCAGAAAAAGCTGAAACTAGCTAAAATAAGCTGACAGGAGCATAACTAGCTGAAATTAGCAGAAAGAAGTTAGAAGAAGCACAAATTATTTATTTTTTTCCATTTACCCTTTATTTATCCAGGTAGTCTCATTGAGCCACAAGAACTCATTTTCAAGAGAGACCTGTTTAGGGAGCAGATGGTGGTTAAGGGCCTTACTCATGAGCCCAGAGTGGGGTGAATGAGGTTGGGGGCAGGTGTGGGTGCTTCACCTGCCCCACCCATATTTTTGATGTTGTTGGGACCGGGGCTTGTACCGGCGATCTTCTGACCACAGGCCCACCTTCTCTAACCTCTGTGCCACCACTCAACAAAAATGTTGTAGTACAGAAAGAATCTGAAAGGATCACTAAACAGCTGAAATTAGCTGAGAGAAGACAAAAAAAAGTTTAAATTTGCAGAAGGAAGCTGAAAGAATCTGAAGCAGAACAAAATGTGAAAGGAGCAGTAAAAGGTTGTAAACAGATAGATGTAAAATGAGCTCAGTTCATTTTCTATGAGAAAAAAAATGTCAGAAAAGGCAAAATATTTCAAAAAGCTAATGTTGCACCAATGCAAGAGTGGTGGGATAGAGGTTAGAGAAGGTGGGTTGTGAACAGAAGATCGCCAGTTCAAGTCCCAGTACTGACAGCATCAAAAAATGTAGGTGGGAAGGTGAAGAACCCACACCTGCCTCCACCCTTATTTGCCCCACTCTGGGCCCTTGAGCAAGGCCCTTAACCCCCACCATCTGCTCCCCTGGGTGCCCTAGATAGCAGCTCTCTGCTCCACACAGAGGACTGTGGTAGCTCGGTGGTCTGTGGTTGTGTCAGGAAGGACATCCGGTGTAAAAATAATTGTCAAGTCTTCGTGCAACTCAGTTCACTGTGGCGACCCTGAAGAAGGGAGCAGCTGAAGGAGCTGAACATTTTGACTTATGGTTTGTTGAAATAGTTTGAAAACTGCAGGATGAGAATTGCACCGAAAAACATACAGAAGAAAAATGGATCATAATAGACTGAATGCTTCTTAAACATTCACACATTAAAGAAATAAATATCAAGCACATTTGCTTTTTCTACACTCATGTAACTGCAGAAGTGAAATCTAAACCTGATGTGTGTGTGTGGGTGGTGGAAGTTGATTGAGACCACAACAAAAAGTCCCTAAATGAAAACACAGTATACCAATTTCATTTTGCTTTCTTAGAACCTATTGCTCCATGTCAATAAAATGCTTTAGTAACACATCAGATGTTTTATTGCTTTTTACTGCTTATAAAGAACAACAAGTTGTCTTGTGGAGCTGTGGGCCTGTGATAATGCTAAAACACTGCTAACTTTGTGAAACCGTGAACAAAAAAAGGTCAAGATGGGACGAAGAGCTCTGTTTTCTGCAGAAATAGAGCTAAATCATTGCTGCCACCACAGAGAGTTTCTGCGGTGACACATGTCATTTCCTTGAGATATAAATGGTTTTTCAGGACCACAAAGTAAATGGGCTAGTCTATATTTAGCCCAGCATGCATCTGTGTTTACATGTGTCAGCACTGTTGTTACGTGACTGGCACCACAGGGCCAAAAGAAACGAGAGTAGAGAAGTGACTGACCCGATTAATGGACCATTAGTAGGGGTGAAACCCCTGAAGAGGGAAAAGAAGAAGAAAAAGAATAAGGGGTGGACTGAGACACTAATCTCACGAAAATAATATTTTTTTAAAGTATTTTCAGAATTTAAAAAAAGGAGGGGGAGTGTGGTGCAGAGGTTAGAGAATGTTGGCATGTGATCGCAAGGCCGACAGTTCAACTCCCTGTACGACAACATTAAAATGTGGGTGGGGAAGGTGAAGCACCCACACTTGCCTCTGCTCTCATTTGCCCCACTTTGGACCCTTGAGCAAGGCCCTCAACCCCCACCATCTGCTCCCCTGGGTACCCTAGATAGCAGCTCTCGACTCCACTCAGAGGGCTGTGGTAGCTCAGTGGTCTGTGGTTGTGTCAGGAAGGGCATCTGGCATAAAAACAATCGGCAAGCCTTTGTACGGGTTAGTTTGCTGTGGTGTCCTTGAAGAAGGGAGCAGACGAAAGAAGAAAACCTTTTTTTTTGTTTTTTCCCAGACTTTAAAAAAAGCTCAAACTCACCTGGACAAGGGGTTAAAATTCCAAACATGATCGAGGTCCGACCATTTCTTTAACATTAACTTAAGACCTATTCATTTTTTGTGTTGTCCAGTTTCTAACTATAACATTTTATCAAATGTAATTTAAAAATTTGATAAAATTTCTAACTGCTACAAACATTTTCCCTTAAAATAATAAAAAAAAGAAAATATAAAACATGATAGAGATTAATTACATTTTTTTCAATTTGATCACACAGTTGAATGTAGAAGATTCAACAGCATGTGTGAAGGGTGGAAGAGGTGATAAAGTAAACGGTATAATTTGATTAGTTTTCAGGGCAGCACCATGGCACATTTGATAGTGCAGTCACTTCTCAGCAAGAAGGTTGCTGGATCTAATCCCATCCAGGAATCTTTCTGGGCAGAGTTTGCATGTTCTCTCAGTACATGTGTACTCCAGTTTCCTCCCAAGACGAAAAGCATGCATGTTAGGCTGATTGGTAACTCTAAATTGTCCATAGGTGAGAATGAGAGAGTGAATGGTTGTTTGTCTCATTTGTCTCTATGTGTCACTGTGATGGACTGGAGACCTACCCAGGGTGTCCCTGTGATGGACTGGTGACCTGTCCAGGTTGTCTCTGTGATGGACTGGAGACCTGTCCAGAGTGTCCCTGTGATGGACTGGAGCTCTGTCCATGTGTCCCTGTGATGGACTGGAGACCTGTCCAGGGTGTCCCTGTGATAGACTGGAGACCTGTCCAGGGTGTCCCCCACCTCTTGCACAGTGATTGCTGGATATGGACTGCTGGACTGTTTTGTACGCAGAGACTGGCAGATCTTCAGGGAGGACCAGTGTAAATGAGGGATAATTGGATCTGGAGGAATACACAGCTGTTGTTCTCGAATACAGTACATCAGCAAGAGTGCTGAAGATGTCATCACCAACAGGACTGTGAAGTGCTACCCAAACCAGAAACCCTGGCTGAACGTAGAGGTCTGTACCCTGTTGAAAGCCAGGGATACAGCTTTGAGGTCTGGCATCTCACAGGAACTGGGGAGGGCAAGGAAAGAGCTGGCTGCTAGTATAAAGAGGGCCAAAGCAACTTACACATGGAAGATCCAGGGACATTTCTCCTCACAAGACCCCCGTAGAATGTGGAAGGGCATTAAGTGTATCACAGACTATAAAAGCAGAAGTGCACAATGCTCTAGAGACCCATAACTGCCTGATGCACTTAACAGGCTCTATGCCCACTTTGAAGATCCAAATAGACCACCCAGCACCAGACTTACCTCATCACTGTTAGAGAGTTCCTCAGCATGATCTCAGCAGAAGTAAGGAAGACCTTCAGGAGGATTAATCCTCACAAAGCAATCGATGCAGACAACATCCAGGGGAGGGTGCTGAAATACTGTGCCAATCAGCTCTGCGAGGTGCTGGCCAACATCTTTAACTCCTCTCTCACCCTGTCAACTGGCAACTTCAACTGGCCTGAAGACTGCCACCATCAACCCAGTTATTAAGAGTTCTGCAGTGACTAGTTTGAATGACTACTGGCCAGTAACCCTCACCTCGATAGCCGTTAAATGCTTGGGTCATGGCTCACATCAAAATTACCATCAACATCAGCGAGGACCCACAACAGTATGTATACCGCAAGAATTGATCAACAAAAGAGGTCATCTCCTCTGTGGTCCACACTGCTCTCACCCACCTGAAGCAGGTGGCACATCCGCATTCAACACCATGATTCCCCAGACCCGGATGGACGAACTAATCATACTAGGACTAAGCCCCTCCCTATGCAACTGGGTTCTAGACTAACCAAGAGACCGCAGCCTGTGATGATCCATAACTTCTCCTCCTCCATCATAATCCTCAGCACTGGCCCCCCTCAGGGCTGTCGGCTGAGACCCCCCCCCCCCCCGTTCACTTTGCACACATATGACTGTGGACCTACCCAACCAGGTTGTCATATTGTAAGGTTTGTAGATGATACAGCGGTAGTTGGATGCATCACAAAAAATGATGAGTCCAGCTACAGGCAGGAGGTGGAACACCTGGAAAGCTGGTGCAGGAAGAACAACCTCCACATCAATGTGAAAAAGACTAAGGAGATGGCCATGGATTTCAGACAGAACAAACACACCTCCCTCTCCCCACCTGAACATATGAGGATCTCCATTTAGAAGTACTTGGGTGTGCACCTGCATAACAGCCTCAGCTGGGGCAACAACACTACCA
This sequence comes from Nematolebias whitei, assembly GCF_014905685.2. Lineage (NCBI taxonomy): Eukaryota > Metazoa > Chordata > Actinopteri > Cyprinodontiformes > Rivulidae > Nematolebias > Nematolebias whitei. The sequence goes on along the minus strand of NC_056517.1, from coordinate 12,064,743 downwards.
GCCTGATCAAGAAAGCTCATCAGAGACTCCAATTCCTCAGGCGGCTGAGGTGAGCTGGTCTGGGAAGCTCAGTCCTCACCTCCTTCTAAAAGTGTGCAGTGGAGAGCATCCTGTGCTCCAGCATCAACGTGTGGCATGGATGCTGCACAGCTGCAGAAAGGAAAGCTTTGCAGAGGGTGGTGAAGGCTGCACAGAAGACTGTTGGAGTCTCTTCTCCACCATCACAAACATCTGCACCTCCACATGCAAGAAGAGGGCCACCTGCATCATGAAGGACCCAACTCACCCAGCACACACACTTTTGCCCCGCTACCCTCAGGCAGGAGGTTGCGGAGCATTAAGTTTAGAACCACTAGACTAAGGAACAGCTTCTACCCTGAGGCTGTTAGACTCATGAATCCCTAACCAGGAAACTCACTGTAAGGAAAAAAAAAAGATCACTGTAATGCCACTTTAATTGGTAGTATGTGACTTATCTGTGCAGCTGATTATTCATGCTGCTGATCTCGTGCTACTGATTATCTCATGCTGCTGTATTCATTTGTACTAATCCGCTCACCACAGACTCATGTTCTAGCTGATGTTGTTATGCCGTATTGTTTTGCATTATTAATGTTTAGCCTATATCTTAGTGGATATTTTAGATCCTTATATATGTTACAACTCGAGGAACCCAGCACGGTACAAGACCATGAAAACGAGATGAGACTCAGGAATACAAATTGACAGTGTTTATTCTTTATAGTGCAGAGGATGATCAGCTGGGATCCTGAGAAAGAAGGAGAGGGTCAGAGGGTTCTGGCTGGATAATATGAGGAGATTATGTTAATCCAGTAAATCTGTTTTACAGTCCAGATGATGGTCAGAATCAGAATAAACTTTATTGGCATTGCACCGAGATATAACAAGAATATCGAAGGGGAACCAAGGTGGACTCCAGATGAGAAGGCAAGAAGGCGTGTGGCTGGAAGACAAGGCACGAGGAACCGAGAGATGAGTTGAGGGGAACCAAGGCACGGCAGGAACCAAGGTGCAGAACCAGAGGAGGACCAAGGCACGAGGGGATTCACGGAGGCAGGTAAGCTGTAACCAGAGGAAAAGGTTTTTAGTTTAAAGCACGAGAGATAAACTTAGGCCAGAGACAAAGTGTACCATCAGTGGCAAATGCTCCGGCGACGAGTAACATCTAGCTGAAGCCTTAAGTAGTCAGGAGCCTCATCAAGATGACGATCTTCAGGTGTGCTGATAGGCAGCCATCTTGGAGAGGAAAAAGCTGCAGCAGGTGATTCTCATCACAATATACTGTATCTTTTTACACTTTATATTTTTGTTATTATTGAGTGTAACTGGGACCCTGTGTACATCATTTTGTTCCACCTCATGTACCACATGTAATGAGAATGACAATAAACCTTCTTGAACTTGAACTTTAAAACCTAGTTTTTTTTTAATTGAATACATGGCATTTGAGTAACTCAAGATCATAAGAACCTCTATAAAACTAATTGTCTACCTCTCATGATGAACCTTTAGTAGGACATTGTTAGAGGGCAATCCCTACCTCACACTTTGGTGGGCAGAATAAACTTTGTGAAAATGAATATCCTACCTAAATTCCTATATCTGTTTCAGAATCTGCCAACCTTCGACATTGCAAGCCACATTCTAAATCATTATGTACCAATCTGAACAGCCAGCCTTATCAGTGTTTATTTGGAATAAAAATCATCCACAGATTGCTAAGAGGGTCTTGCATCTGCCCAGGATTGGAGGCATGTCACTTCCTCATTTCATGCACTATTACTGGGCAGCTAATATCAGAGCTCTACTATTCTGGTTGGGTAAGGTTAACCCTTTTCCCAGTTGAGTGGCCTTGGAAAGGGCCTAAATTAGATCCAACTCCCCCTCTGCATTACTCCGCTCTCAGCTTCCCTTTAAACAGTCAATATCAACTTACATTTCTAACCCAATTGCGATCTGGGCGGTTAAGATTTGGAATCAGTTCAAGAAGGTATTTAACTCTTCAGAGTTACTGTTTCTGACACCTGTGTCAAATAATTGTAGCATTAAAGAGTTTTATTAAATAAGTGGAGAAATCACTTGTATAAAAAGGCCCCAGCAATATGGAAATGGTTTTGGAGTCAGAATAACCTGGAAAAATAGAATGGAAGAATGGAAGAAAATCCCCCCTCCACACACACACACACACACACATTATGAATGCTTCTGATGCCAATGGCCACCACATTGTTCAAGCCAAGAGCCATTGTCAGCACTGGGGGCTAAGCACCCCTAAAGGTCAGATTCTAGACTCGCCCCTGCCGAAAACCTTATGGAAAAGATAAAGTAGTCGGAATATTAAATATAAACAGGATCACTATAGTGTGTATGCTTAATAAGCATTCACACAATAAAAAAAAGGTTGTAAACAGATCTAAAGATCTGAAGGATGTAAAATGAGCTCCATTCATTTTCTAAGAGAAAAAATGGCAGAAAAGGCTAAATGTTTCAAAAAGCTAAAGTTACACCAATACCAAAAGTCATATCAGGATTGTCCTGAAAGAGCTGAACGTTTTGATTTGTTAAAATAACACAAAATCTGCGGAATGAGAACGATGCCGAAAAACATACAAAAGGAAAATGGATCACAATATTGTGAATGCTTCATAAACATTCACACTATTAGTTTTTTGAAGCGGAAGTCTGCAGATTATAATCTACTAAACTACACATGCAGTAGAAGCACATTTGGCAGCTGTTACTTCAGTTTAGACAAAAATACACCTGTGTGTTTATATTTAGAAGCCGTCAGCTACCTATTCCTTTAGAAATGGGTGGGTAGAGACCACCATTTTACATAAAAGCACCGAGAATCAAATGACTGGCAGGTTGCTGCACACAAACCATTTTTAATAACCTAATTCCTCTGCAGCCTGTAAAAAAGAAATTGTTTGCCTGTGTGCACCTCTGTGTCTGTTTGTTCCTGTTCTCATTAGGATGTACACTACAGGACCCTGCTTCAACGTTGTTTCCTGTGCAGCCTATTACTGCTACCTGCCCTGGGGTTGGAAGTTGAAGCCCGAGACAAACAACGAGCCATGTGCGGTAAAATGCACCCAGGAGATTAGTGTGGTAAGGAAATCGGGGTGTGTAAAGAGGGGTGAACTTAAGGTTGAGTCAACCTGGGGCCACAAAGAGCTGCGGTGGAGATTTCCAACTAAGCTTTTAGTGCGGAGGGCAGGTGACTGTATGGAGGAAGGAGCATTCTGGGTAATTCAATTCAGAAAATAGAGAAATGCATTATTAAAACTTTACAGCACAATAAAGAAATGGGATTGCGGTGGCTTGATGGTCAGTGTTGTGGTCTTGTAATCTTGAGGCTTCAGGTTTGAACTCATGCCAGTTCGCTCTCTGATGAAGGGAGCAGCTGAAAGAAAAACAATAGCACAACAGAGAAACCTTGAAATGGTTCACATAATTTATTAACATAAAGATTCTGGATGACGTTTTACCTCAAATTCAAAACATTTATAGCAGTGGTGATTTGAGCATCCTTTTGGGGGTGCTCAAGCGCCCCTAAATTTTAACTCAGCATCCCTGAAAAATAAAGAAAAATAAATAGAGAAAATTCAGTTCTCAAACCTTAGATTCACTGAGATATTTAATAAATTTGGAATAAATGATGATGGTCTTAAACGGGTCACTAAAATCTGATAAAAAATTTTTTTTCCATGAGTCAGATCCTCAACATCACCTGTCAATCCATCCAGTAGGCTTGTCAGCGACTGACCAATCAGCGATCTCAATTTGTCCCAAAGTGAAACGCCCCTTACCTGCAGGAGCTCCACCCACTTTTTCCTCTGACAATAATGTTGGGGGTCAGAGAGATATTATGAAAAATTATCAGAAAAATATTGTTAAACATTGTCAGTGGAGAACATGTAATTCAGACAACATTACCTGGAGCCTTTAAAGGTGGAATACAGTTTATTCAATTTTAAAAACCTAAACGGAGTTTGGAAAACTGTAAAAGATGATAAAGCCTTGTGGCCGACCCCATGAGTAGAATGATACAAGTTATAAAGAGGAAGTACCACATGATTGTATGAAGGTAACTGCAGGTAAATCCTCCATTTTCTGTCTTAACTCCACCATATGATTAATGGTTAAATCAAGGTTAATGCTTAAAGCTAGTTGTGTTTATTTTTATGTGTTTGAAATGTAGCTATGTGTTGCAACTTCTGGTTGAATAAGTTTAGTCTTTGTGATGATCGGTTAAAACTAAACTGATTTTGTGCAAAGTATTTGTTTAACTGTGTTCTCTTTATCTACTTTTAGGACTTGAGTGAAAATCTGATGTTTTAGGTCATATTTATGCAGAAATATAGAAAATTATAAAGTGTTCACAAACGTTCAAGCACCTCTGTATTGGTGATGACTCATCTACTACCACACAAAAGTTTAGCTTAACACTTGTAAAACTGACAGAGTCATATAATAATAAATTTCAGGAGTGGTGAAGCTGATTATCTGTTGTAGTTGTGCATCTGTAACAGGTTTATAAAGATGTTTGTTTAAATTTCATCCCAAATCCATTTTTTTTAACTGTCCATGTTCGAACGTTTTACTTGTATATGTATTGTATTTTATTTTGGTGGGGAAGCTTTTATTTTATTACTTCCTGTTTCCGCATCACTTCCACTCAGTTTGCGCCTAGCCATGCTGGGGAGGGGTGAGCGTGCATATCTGTGTCTCCATTCGTGTGACAGAATGTTGTAAAACTGTTTAAAACATCTAAAGTTTGTTTAACTCATGTTTGTTTTATGTTATTTGATTAATTTGAGTGTTAAGATGTTTTTTTTTATTGACAGCATTTGATGGAGTTAAGCTTCAAGCCCCATGTTCATCAGGTTTTCCCATGCCATTGTCATTCTGTAATTTCTTTCTATTTCCCCATCAAGGTGTGCCTGGGTATATGAACTGCTGAAACATTGCTGTTTAGAACAGAATCAGTTTGTCAGCTGCAACACGGTTCTTTGACCAACACACAACACAACGCCGACGAGTACATTCAGAAAAGACGAGTCAGAAGACCCCGGCTACACATCCAATGACTGCATTATGAGATTTTTACTAAAATCCATTCTGAGGTTCATGAGATATTTTGCTGACAGACAGACAAGCCAACACACATACACATAGGCTATAACAATATGGACAACCATTTGTGACGGTGGGGAATAAAAATATCAAAAAGACATTTCTTCAAAAGATGATTCTCTTCAGTGTCAAATTCTGTCTGAGACGTTCAGTTTTCTAATAACTTCCCACATCCCTCAGAGTTTAAATTTATAAAGGTCTCAATGTACTGACCCCTGACCCAATCACGTCCAATCTGCTCTAAATCCCATCTCTAAGAAACCGGCAGCACTTTTCCTCCAAGTGATTATGAAATAACTGCTCCATCTGTCTTGCGTGACTCAACTCGTACTCCGCCCGAGTTCTGCCAGTCGCAGTTTAGCAGGTGGCGGTGGGGACGGCTCGCACTGATACTGTCACTCACCATGTTTTCCAATTACCATAGCCTGCACACCAACATGATTGCCTGATTGGCAGCGTTATTTCCGTGGCAATTATTATGATTCTGATTATGTCAATCATTTCACTCTCTGCTCCGTGTGGCATCAAATACTTTCAGCTTCTCACACCCCCTTCCCCCCGTGTGTTTGATGGCTGTTTGAGGTATATTCGTTCTTTTTTACAGTAGAAAAACTTTTTAAAAATTCATGCTCTGCTTGCCTCTAGCGCTATTACCTTTGAGCGCGATAGCTCATTCAGAATTACTTACGGCCTGTGTATGGTCCCCATAATGATCATTTTCGTTCGGTGTCTGTAATAATTGCGAGGTTAGTTATATTTTAGTGCAAGCTCAGGGCTTCTGGTTTTATCTCACGACTTCCTGTATTATTCATGTCATCCTTGTGTCTTTGACTTTTTTTTTACAGCACCTTCCATTTAATCTGCAATTACCACTATTACCTTTTCTAAACTAAGGTGAAATAAAGAGAGGAAAGAGCCATTTTCTTCATTATCCTCGTCATCAGGATGCGACCATCATCATCTATTTACTGCACAATTCAATTAGTGAGCCATCAGATGAAAGGTCACAACTGTAATCACTTTTTTCAAGACATTTTTTCTCCAGAGCCCCTTCCGCTGGCCATGGCTTTACATCTAAAGAAGACGAATGTCCTCGCTTTCACATATTGTGAATACAACTCGGAAGCAAACTCTTCTGAACTATCCTGATTCATGCTCAATAATCCAGGCAGAAAAATCTAACAAATATTTTCAGGTCCTCTAGACGCATTCAAAAAAAATAAAAACATAAAAAAAATAAAACATGAAAAACTTGTTGAAATGTTTCGGCTTTTATCCAAAAGACTTCTTCAGTCTGAGGAGCTGTAGTAAACTCAGTCTTATAAATACAAAGTAGTACCCTCTCATAGTGGATCAACCAGTTGACATCTAGAACTAGCTGTTCACATGATAAAGGAGGAGCATCAGCCTAACAAAGGACCGTTAGTGCTCTGATGGCCTTTGCTATTTGCAGAAAACTGAGTGATACAATAACAGCTTTGTAAGAGGGGGACAGTTGAACACGGAGGCCTCCACCTCTGTTTAATGATGAATGGTTTCTCTTTTCAAAGATGGCTTCCTTTACTCCTCTCTCAAACCATCGTTCCTCTCTGTCAAGTGTGAACATCTTCATCCCTGAATGAGTGACCGCTGGCCTGGAGATGAGTGTAGACCGCTGAGTCCTGGCCTGATGATGTTGATCTTCTGTGCTGGGCCATCCTTTTGGCCAGTGGCTGTTTAGTTTCCCAGATGTATGAACTTGACCTCTCAAAGTGGCTTCAAACATCTGCTAAGTTCCTGTCAAAACCCAATGCAGACATGTTCCTGATTTTAGTTTTCTACATCGCCTTACAACCTAGCTGTTTGTTTCGTTTTTTTAATACCATTTCCTTTCACTTGTTCTTCTCAATTTGTATGCTTTCTTTTAATGATTGTCTACTGTTGTCATCGCTCTTTGTTAGAATCAGGTCTCTCTTGTAAAGGAGTTCCCAAGGCTCAATGGGATTAACCTGTTTAAAGAAAGGTTGAATGAATGACCTATCACCCTCCTGACACTGAACAGCATATACAATATTACTCTGTTTGTGCGGGGGGACTGGATCTTTGGGATGAACCAGCCTTTGCCATAATGTATTTTGGGGTTTTAAAAGCCACTGGGACGTTGTGTTTAAAAAAATGAACGTCTCAGTTTCTCTGAAACTCCCGCAACATAAGGAATGACCACTGGTCTGAGTTCCTCCTTCTGGACTACTGTCGCATCCACAGCAACAAATTTGACTATAGTATGAAACACAGTTCACAATATTTTGTCACTTTAAGGCCAGCCGATAATGCCTGATTGGCCTTAAAGTGACAAATAGTTCACACAGAATCAGCAGAAATGCAGAGATTGACAAGGTTTTATTCACAACCTCCTGTAACGACGCTGTATTTATTAAAAAGCTGCTTCTTGATTGAATTGTGCCTCCAAATTTTGCAAATGGATTGAACTGACTCAGGCCTTAATGTGCAATTTTCCTGCCCATGTCAGCGCTCCACGCAGAGAAGTGAATTACCTGTGAATTTATCTGTACACCTATAATGTATTGTTTCTTTAATCAAGTGTACCGCATCTGAAAGCTACACTGACTTAAACAGTCCCAGCAATGATTTGACAAGAAACTCTGCAGTGGTTTGCTGTGCCCGTGAGTACATGTCAATCAGATGCATGTTATTATTTGTCTATTTCACACTGCTACACTGGGATATTATAAAATGTTGGAGCTGAATATGTTTACTTAGACATATTGATTTTTGTGGTCCCACAGCAAAACTTAAGCTCTTACCCCTCAAAGTTTCTCTGCATCATTAGTTGTGTTGAGTTCAAGCATCTTTGCACGACATGTTTCCAGCAACAGCAGCCATGTCCACCAGCAGTCACATGCTGAAGTGTCCCTGGGCAAGACACTGAACCCCTCATAGCCTCTGATGTGTGTCCCATCAGTGTATGAATGTGATAAAGCACTGATTAGTCTCTTTAGAATGATTTGTTCAATTAGCTTTGTAGAGATCTAGTAGAGTGCTGTATGAATGGGTAAATGAGGACACAGATTGTAGTGTAAAGCGCTTTGAGTGTCTTGATCAGATAGAAAGGCGCTATATAAGTACAGTCCATTTACCATTTACCATGTCACATGAAATACAATTTATTTGTCCTGCAAGAGCTGCTGCCTATCAGTGAGAAGGTTGCTAGTTCAAATCCTGGCCTGGGACCTTTCTGGGTAGAGTTTGCATGTTCTCTCCATGTGTGGGTTTTCTCCGGGTACTCCAGTTTCCTCCCACAGACCAAAAACATGTACTGGTATGTTAGGCTGATTGGTAACTCTAATTTGTCCCTAGGTGTGAGTGAGAGAGTGAATGGTTGTTTGTCTTTATGTGTCCCTGTGATGGATTGGAGACCTGTCCAGGGTGTACCCCGCCTCTCGCACAGTGATTGCTGGACATGGGCACCAGCGACCCCCATGACCCAAAATGGAAGAAGCGGGTAAAAGATAATGGATGGATGGAATGGCTGATTTTCCCCACATCTGAGCACTGAAACTGTTCTGAAATGTTTAAATCATTAATCTCAATAAACTGGACAGTATTTCGGGGCTTTTTTGTAATGCATCACATGGATCTTCTTGTGTTCAACCAAAACTCATTAAAAAGACTGACTGAGGAAACAATCTAATTATTTTGTGTTGCTCAAGTTGCTATAACGTACTGGATTATTGACAGTGTGTTGAGATATGTATTGTATTAACTACAAACCAAAGGTTCACAGCTCTAGTACAAATTTTATCTACCATACTTGTCCAATTTATCAAATCCTGACTATGCAAAAGTACTGCGATATGACATATGTTTGCTTGATTGTTTGAACGCCACAGCTTTACTCACTTCATTCCAATCATGCAGAAAATGTTGGCAGCTGGTTTTGAGTTAGATTATGAAGCACTGACCTCTGCAGATCAGTCTGGAAAACTCCCAATTCAGAGTTGGCAAGTGAGTCTACATCTGTTTGCAAACAAGCATAAAGTTAGCATTTACCAAGTTTTCGAGGTTGGCACTATCTTCACAGCTGCCCTGTCAACCAAAAGGATATCTGCACACACGTACGTATCTAATGTCAAACCAGCTACAACACACACAGAGTTGGAGCACATTGTTTAGATATCTCTTTACCATAAGACAACACTGGATGAGTTAGCATTAGCCAACACATCTTAAATGTATTTATTCAGTATGTGTTAACTCATCAGACAAAACTAGTTTTAATACAGCTAACACTTACTGAAATTGACCTGTATGTGAATGAAGGAACCCCCCCCCACACACACACACACACACATAAAAGTTTGTTTTTCTATCTTTACAGGAACTTTGCTTAGGCTTCCATTCATTTCTATAGCCTAACCCTAACCCTAAACCTAACCCCTAACCCACCAATGACACTTCTTCAAGGTGACTTTATTGTCATTTGCATCACATGTGGTACATGAGGCGGAACGGAATTGTGTTCTCAATGTCCCAGTTACACGCAAAAATAGCAAAAATACAAACTATTAAAAGAAATCCAAAAATGTTCAGTCAGGTCATCTGGATGGTTGAGCCATTTTATCCTTCATCCAAAGGACTCTTTTGCTTTATTTTGAACTTTATTTAGCGCGTACAATGCACATTCACGGTACGGGTATGACCGCGACACACACGTGGAGTTTTCTGTGTTGCTGCCTAGCCATCGTGTCATCGTGTCATCCTGCCATCGTGGCTCAGTCCTTCCAGTCTTGGGTTCAGGCCTGTCATGGCGGCTGTCCCATGATCCTTTATCTGCCTGCACAGACCGAACTCTACAGACTCTTTTGGTTCCGCGGGGAAACCTTGGATGTTCTCTGTCTGCTGGACCCAGTTCTTTAGGGCAGTCTGAGAAGGCAGCTGCTGCAGTCATTATTACCATCAAGCTGCTGATGGGTCCTGCTCACAAGACCTGCGAATGCTTGTAGCAATAACGAAGATTGAGATGGAGGAAGAAGGATGACACTTTCCCCACTCCCCTCCACTGCATTTGTTTTATTATATATTATTTATTTTTTATTTAACTTGTTAAAGTGGGGCACCAGCTAGTCAGTTTACTGACCAACAACAACTTAATTAATATAGTCACCCTTTAATAATTTGAATCTGTCACTGAAGTAGAATCCATTAATTACAGGGAGTTTTATACCAGAACACATTAATATTCATCCAAATGAAGAGACCAAAGTTGTCTTTGAAATTTTATTACAGAAATAATCAAACTAAGTATGAACAACAACAAACAAATGATAATAATGAATCAATCAAGGCTTAATTCTCTTATCTAAGGCTAAATTGACGCTTTGAACAGGAATTATTTCAGTTTTATATGCATATGAATTTAGACAGTTTGACTATTTTGATAAATAGTTTACTTTGAATTTTGGTTAAAATAAGTTATTTAATATGATCAGATAAAGTCATTTATTGTCACTGCAAGCCAGGAAATGATTTACCAAGTTGCATCAGCTAAAATAGCATAACCAGACCAAGAGTTGCATCACGTCACCAGGTTCTGCTCCTTACGGGGTCAGTGTTGAGGGCACCAGTTCTCTTGACTTTATGGAGTTCTGCTGGTGGATCAAACCAGGATACACCATGAGGAGGACTTGCCAGGAACTGCCCATGGTAGCAGAACGTCACTGACAGCTTCAGGGGTCTGTGAGGGCAACAGCTGATGAGAAGGTGCACCGTCCATTGGCACCTTCAGTCGGCTTGGACTTCAAGCCGAGAACAAGTGTTGCAGTGAGAAAAGGCTTCATCTTCTGTAGTTATTTAAATTTCTAACAAATTGTAAAATTGCGCAACATGTTTTCTACTAGGAAAAAATGAGTGGACTTCGGAGTACATCAGTATCGGGGTCTAAGACGAACCACTTTCTGGTTTGGAGACGAAGACGAACACTCCGGTTTGGGAGTCCAAAATGAACTGCCTTTTCAAACAAAGGATCTTTGTGCAAAACAACCGCTCTCAGAAGATCGTTTTGACTACTCTTATGAACATTACGACTTCCCTTTGAAGCCAACCGCTCCAGCTCAAAGAGCTTTTAGAACAGGTGTCTCTGAAGGAATAATCACTTTCTGAAAACAGAGCAGAGAAATATGTTATTCACATTCAAATATTTTGCATGATTTCATTATAATGATTGATAGCAATACTCAAAATTATTCATGTTCACACATGTTATTCAAATAAAACAAACTTCATTAATGCTTTGTTTTTCTTTTCTAGAAGCATAGGAAAAATAAGGTAAACAGTCAGACTGTAGTTGACTCGGTCCAAGGAATGAATGTGTGAAAACATCAGACATTGATGAAGTCAAATGTAACTTTAAAGAACGCAGTTCATGGTGAGTCTGAAGGATGACCCAAGGGTCATGGGTCATAGTTAGAGGAGTGCAGCTTCATGCTGCTAATAAGATCCTCCATCTGAATGCACGGACAAAACTCTATGGACCCATTAGGTTTCTAGGGGAAACCTTGGATGTCCTCCGTCTGCCTGATCCGGTTCTGGAGGGTAGTCTGGAAGGCAGCTGCTGAGGTCATTATTACCATCAAGCTGCTGACGGGACCTGTTAACAAGACCATGCTGCTAACTGGACCATGTTGCTAAGATAACCTCACTGTCATCAGAACCACTCTGCCAATAGGACATGCTGCTGTAGTTTTATTTCTATTTCACTTTTGGTGTCTTGTTTCTGTATTTTGTTGCATGCTTTGAATAAATCCTAGTTTGTGTTAGTTTTGGGGGCGACTCCGAGCTCCACTCTGATCGCATTAAGTGTGTAAATTATAGCCGAACAGAACCTATGAGAATCATGCTGCTGTTGTTCTGTGTATTGTTTTGCACTATTAGTGACTAGCATATATTTTAGATCTTTTAGCGTACCGTTGGGTGTTCGTTTAGCATATATCTTAGTTTCTATTTTAGATCCCTATTTACTGTTTCTTTTTACGCTTTGCATTTTTGCTATTGTTGTATGTAACTGGGAGCCTGTGTACACAGTTTGTAGGGTTTCTGTGGTCTGCATGTTGTGTTTTCCCTCATGTTTACCAGCCACCTTCATTATTTCTCCTCCCTGTGTTCCAGCACTGTCGCACCTGTGTCAGATCCCAATCACCGCAGGTGTCTGTCATTTCACCTTGTCAGCGTCTGTATATATTCAGCCCCTTGGTGTTATGCCTTTGTATCTGGATTGTCCTGTCTAAGGCTTTGTGATCTGTTTTCCCTCGTGTCCTCATACCTGTACAGTAAGTTAGCTGCCCTGACAGCATTTTGCTTTGTTTATTTATAAAATAAACATTTTACTTATTTTATTGGTGTCTCTGTCATCTTCCTGCACGTGGGTTCACACACGTCAGTCAGATCATGATAGAATCCAAAGACCAAAAAGAACCCAGCAGGAAGATTACTCCTTTTTGAGTTCCTGGTTTGTGAGGCGAAAAAAAAAAATCTTCTCAGTGTGACAAGGAAGAGGAAATGAAAAGAACTCTGTATCAAGGTAATTGCCTGGCATTTAAACCTGGGTCCAATGCCTCACCATTTCACCTCTTTTCACCCCTTCACACAGCAGCAGAACCTTGCAACCCACCTCCTCCCCAACTACCTCCTGCTCTCCCAGAGCTGTCTTCAGAGGGAGGGGGCAACTCGCTCGGACTCGCTGCAGGAGGAATGGGCAGCAGAACCGAGCCAGTTCCACTGAACCCCAGCACATCTCTCCTCAGACGCAGCCCAGCCCTTGCTAGTCGGAGGACCAGCAGACTGAGCAGCCAAGTCCTCATCCATGTGTTTCCCTTGGTGGGGGGAGGATGCTACACCTGCGCGCCCGTCACTGTGGGGGAGGATGCCGCATGATCCTGCGATCTCTGGGAGAGAATGATCGCTGTGAAGAATATCATCTTCAGGTACACCAGGGCTGACAACACTAACAACTCGCCTGAGATGTGGGAGCAGTTCCAGCAGGCGTGGATGGAGAGGCATGTACTGCACTCATGTCTGCTGGCTCCTGCTCTTCCTGGTTCTCCTCTCAGCTGACCTCTCTTCCACACCTCCAGCTAAACCTGTCTGGCCTTCCACGTCAGCAGCTCCAGCACTGGACCTGCAGATTCCCACACCAGCTTCCCCCATGCTGGGTTCCACCTCAACACCTGACACGCTGGGTCCCGCACCAGCACCTGACACGCTGGGTCCCGCACCAGCACCTGACACGCTGGGTCCCGCACCAGCACCTGACACGCTGGGTCCCGCACCAGCATCTGACACGCTGGGCCCCGCACCAGCACCTGACCCATGGGGTCCATCAGGAGCAGAAACTCTGTCTCTCTCCGCAGATGCTGCTCCAGGGGCTCTCGCCACTCTAGAGGTCCTCGCTTCGCCTGCTGCTGTACTCCTCGCCTCAGCCGAAAAAGCCGAGCCCGCCGAAGAAGAAGCTGAGCCCGCCGAAGAAGAAGCCGAGCCAGTCGCATCCTCCCAAGGTTCTCGCTTATCTAGCTGCAGCCATCAAAGGGGTCTCTTCACCTGCAGTTGGATGAAGCATCTCAGAAAAAAAAAAAGAAACCATCCAGATGACTGACTGAACATTGTTGGATTTCTACCTGGATTATTGAGCATGAACTTTGGTATAAAATGAAATGGTGTACAAGGATCTAAGCTATAGTCTAAACAATAATGATGTAATATATATAATAAGATGTATTAAACGGCAGCCTGAATGAATCTGTTGTGAACAGATGGGTATGAGTACAACAGTGTATTGGTAAGAAATCAGCAGCACAGAAAGTGTCAAATCTCCAAATAAAGTGGCATTACAGTGGTTATTCTGTTTAGGAATGTTCAGAGTAGAAGCTGTTCCTCAGTCTAGTGGTTCTACACTTATTGCTCCTCAACCTCCTGCCTGAGGAGAGCGGGCAAAAAGTGTGTGTGCTGGGTGAGTGGGGTCCTTCATGATGCAGGTGGCCCTCCCTGCATCTGAAAGTGTAGATGTTTGTCATGGTGGAGAGGCTGACTCCAACAGTCTTCCGTGCAGCCTTCAAAGCTTTTCTCTCTTCAGCAGAACAGCTCCTGTGCCACATGTTGATGCTGGAGCACAACTTCTTATGGGGCTAGGCTTTAGGCCCCATAAAGAGCAGTTGGTTCTCACAATGTAGTATAAGTTGGAAAAATGAGGCATGCAAAGTAACATAAAGACACACCCACACACATCAGTTTTTTTTTTCTTTTGGCTGCTCCCTTCCTCAGGGGTCGCCACAGCAAACTAACTCGCACAAAGACTTGGCAATTATTTTTCCACAGGATGCTCTTCCTGACAACCACAGACCACCGAGCTACCACAGCCATCTGTGTGGAGCAGAGAACTGCCATTGAGTGCACCTGGGGGAACAGATGGTGGGGGTTAAGGGCCTTGCTCAAGGGCCCAGAGTGCGGCAGAGTGAGGATGGGGGCAGGTATGTGTGCTTCACCTTTTTCCACCCACATTTTGATGTTGTCAGTCCAGGAAGTTGAACCAGCGACCACAGGCCCACCTTCTCTAACCTCTGCTCCACCACTCCCCCTACTCCCCCCCCCCCACACACACACACATCAATAATCACCTTTAAACATCAACATCTTCTCTTTCCTGTATTCACTACTTTACATCTGCAAGATCAAAGAAAACAGCAGCCGTCTGTGTATGTGTGTGGGTGTGTGTACGTGTGTGTCCATCTCAGCAGCTGCTCTGTCAGCATCTTCCCAATCTAAGGGGGGTTGGAGGGTGGGGAGGGGATGGGGCGTCCACGCAGCATGCCTAAAGAACTCATCTCCAACCTCAGGCGCTGTGCTTGGTGTGTAGGATGATGTGCTGCAGACTCAGCCTCTCAGCCCAGAGAAACCCCCACACCACCGTCCCAAACACACACACAAAACCCATCATCATCATCTCTGACCCGCCTGTATACACATTAACATGCTAACTGTCTGCATTCATCCAGCCAATATGTCTATTGCCCATGAGGACGGGTGTTTTTCAGATGTGGAGTGCACCAGCCTGTTATGAGAAACTAGAATTTGATTTGTTTTGAATGCAAAGCACACGCTAAAAGCTCTTGGGGTATTTAGTTTCTGGCTATACGCTTAATAAGTTTGTGTGAGCGTAACATACGTGCTGTATCAATGTTTGCGACAAGCTCATACACGTGCACATCTGTTTGTTTTATACTTAGTAAAATGGGGAGAACTATCTCTAAGTGTAATATTAGTTTGTGATGGCAAGTGGCTAAAGGAGCATCATCAAATGCACTCCCAGAGACTAATTTTATGCTAACAAGTCAGCGATGTCACATGCTTGTCCTTGCCCACAGCCAGTTGAGCTGGTTGCAAAGTGAACCAATTAGCCAGCTTCACTGTCAACCCCCTGAAAAGTCCCTCCAAACTTTTTCCTTTCTCTTGTTTTTCATTCATATTCATATATATATATATATATATATATATATATATATATATATATATATATATATATATATATATATATATATATATATATATATATATATATATATTTATATATATTGTCCCCATTGTGGAACAAAGAGGGGAAAACGGAAATAGCCTCTGTCTGTCTGTCTGTCTGTCTGTCTGCCCATGCAGGTTGTGAGAACAGCTTGAAAAATAACTGAGGTACCGACTTCCATTTTGGTGTGTGGTTACATGTAGCCATAAGAAAGGTCACTATAAAAAAACGAGTTTCCACATAATAACCATCACCATATAATTATGTAAACCGGTCACCCCAATTGTTTGAGGAAACCATGCTTTTTAGTGGGCAGCATGGTGTATCAGTTGGAAGAGCTGTTTCATCTCAGCTAGAAGGGCACAGATTCAAATCCCAGCAGGGGGCCTTTCTGGGTGAAGTTTGCATGTTCTCTTTGTGCATGCATGGGTTTTCTCGGGGTTCTCCGGTTTCCTCCCACAGACCAAAAACATGCATGTTTGGCTGATTGGTAACTCTAAATTGTCTCTAGATGTGAGTGAGAGAGTGAATGGTTGTTTGTCTCATTTCTCTCTTTGTGTCCCTGTGATGGACTGGAGACCTGTCCAGGATGTCCCCCTGCCTCTTGCACAATGATGGCTGGACATGAGTACCAGTAACCCTCGCGACCCGAAAAAGGAAGAAGTGGGTCAAAGGTAATGGATGGATGGATGCTTTCTAGTTTTGATGTTGCTTTAGGTGGCCAAAGATTAATCTATTACCCCTTTTCCATTAGTAACGATACAGCATGGCTCGACTCGACTCAGCACAGTTCCAAGGCTTTTCCATTAGTAACGGTACGTAAAACGAGCCCTTTCTTCAGAACCCTTGTCTCTGGGGTACCAGCCGAGCCGAACAGGTACCAAAATATGATGTCAGAACACTGTTGGTCACTGATTGGTTAGGGGATGGAGTCACTGGAGAGATAATATTTCTCAACATGAGATGCGCCATTTGCCTTTACCAGTGTTTGAACTCAAGGAACGACTGGACTTATTTTAAAGATTTTAAAACTAATAATGACACACCATGGTCTAATGCTGAAGTGCTGGCGTTTTTTGTGCTTGGTGGCCGACGATAAAATTCAGAGCGAGCTAAATGGAGCACCACCAGTCCTCTCCACTGGAGCCCCCTCAGGCCATGCAGGGTATCATCTCCCCGGCTCCGAGCTCTGCCGGTCACCGCGTAAGATCCTCCGTGCTGCCGTCTCGGGACCCTGGTTCTGGACCAGCCTTGTGTGCTCTGCAGGCTCCAAGCACCGCTGGTCACCGCAGAGGATCATACGAGCTGCAGACTCTCAGAAGGCCGGGGTCCAGACCCCGGACTCAAGTGATCATGAAGGCTGAACCCCTGTTTCCGGCAGACGAGTGAACTGGGACGGGTCTGGGACGGAGGGTGGAAACAATTTTTAAAAACATTTTATGTATAAAAAAAATAATGTCTTAAACTATTAAATAATCTGTTAAAGTTAACTCACCTGAAAAATCATAAAAAGACACAAAATTATTGGATCTCTCAGGAATATTTCCCTCAAATATGTTTAAAGAAGAGAGACGGCCTTTAGTTCAACTTTATTCTAACCCACAGATGTACAAATCACAAAACAAGAACTTTAAAGCAAAGCTAAAAATAAAAAAAAAACTGTGAACAAGAAACAAAACCACATATCATATGTACCATATCCGGGGCGGCTGTGGCTGAGTGGTTAGAGCAGTTGTCCTCCAATGCAAGAGTTGGGGGTTCAAATCCACCAGTAGTCATATGTCGAAGTGTCCCTGGGCAAGACATTGAACCCCTCATAGCCTCTGATGTGTGTCCCATGAGTTTATGAATGTGATCTAAAGCTCTGATTAGTCTCTTTAGAATGATTTGTTCAGTTAGCTTTGTATAGATCTAGTAGAGTGCTGTATGAATGGGTAAATGATGCACAGATTGGGTTGTAAAGCACTTTGAGTATCTCCATAAGATAGAAAGGCGCTATATAAGTACAGTCCATTTACTATTTACCATATACAAACTGAACAATAAAAGTAGACACAATGAATGCAAATATATGAAATGATGAAGAAAAACTATAAAATTTTAAATATAAATGTTTTTGTAGAATCTGCTAAAGTTCATTAAAAGTTCGTTAGCAGGGTTTATATTCTGGTCAGCTGGTCAGTTTGACACTTGTACTCCTCAACATTACCACTGCTTTTGTTACTGTTGAACACAGTACCCTTTTATTGCGGTCAGAGATACTTTACTAATAACAGAGAACTTTACTAATTGGCTTTTATATTTATGTGAATGTTTTTGTACAGTGCCCTGAGACAACATTGTTGTGATTTGGTGCTATATACCTAAATAAACTGAACTGAACTGAATTGAATTGAATTGCTATTCACTGAACTAGCCCAGGGCAGCACGGTGGCGCAACTGGTAGAGCTGCTGCCTCTCAGCGAGCAGGTCCTTGGTTCAAACCCCGGTCCAGGGGCCTTTCTGGGTGGAGTTTGCATGTTCTCTCCGTGCATGCGTGGGTTTTCTCCGGGTGCTCCGGTTTCCTCCCACAGACCAAACACATGCATGTTAGGCTGATTGGTAACTCTAAATTGTCCCTAGGTGTGAATGAGAGCGTGATTGGTTGTTTGTCTCTATGTGGCCCTGTGATGGACTTGCGACCTTTCCAGGGTGTACCCCGCCCCTCGCACAGTGATTGCTGGACATGGGCACCAGCAACCCCCGTTACCCAAAATGGAATAAGCGGGTAAAGATAATGGATGGATGGATGGATGGATGAACCAGCCCAAGGCAAACCTGGCCAAATTGGTTCATAATATCCCGATACATCATCCAAGTAAACAAATCTTAAAAAGTTAAATCAGATCATCTGGACAGATTCTTCTCAGCGACATGGGACATCAGCATATCGCTTGTTTTGGAGGTGTCCAAGCGCTGAAGGTCTCTGAGGAGTTCAAGAAGACTGAGCATTAATAGGCCTGTATCACTGACATGAAAGACAGCTAGCAAGAGCTATTAAACACGCAAAACTAAGCCTCCTTCACCAATTAGCCAAAATAGATGTTTAGTGGCAAAACTGTCCAGGCAGCAAATGAAAGCACTTTTAATTTTCCAGTAAGGAGATGAATGCCACTTTAATGGATGCCTTAACACACTGAGGGACTCTTTGTGAAAACTTTTGGCACTCCATCAATGTGAGTTAGGGGAGAACGGCAAACATGTAGGTGTCAGGATTCGCTAAGTGGACAGACTTGATACTGTGCATGACTGCTGCAGTTCCACTGTGGGAGCAGCTAATTGGATGGTAATTAATGGAATGGAGGCTGATAAATACCTTTGTGAGCAGGCTTGCCAAGGACATGGAGGTGATGGGAAGGAGTTTGTGAACCAGAGCGGGAGAGTAAGATGAAGAAAACGCTACGGGGACACACACCTTTTCTCCATCATTACGGCTAATCCCCCCATCCCTTCCTCCAGCTCCTCAAACACTTAACGAAGCTACTCCCCTTTCTCACCACTCCTCCTCTTTCATTCCTCTCCCTCCCTCCTCTTATCAGGCCCCCCTGCCTATTCTCCCCTGCCCCAACCTTGCTTCGTTTCCATGGAAACACAGGATAAAAAGAGTTACTTCTAGATTAAATCAAAGATTTCTCAAGTGCCGAAAATATTACAAGCTCTTTTGAATCGCGGTCCTCAAGTTCAAGATGATACTTTATTTCCTTCTTCCATTTATTGTGTGTGTATTTGTGTGTGTGTGTGTGTGTGTGTGTGTGTGTGTGTTATAGAAGAAAACAGAGAAATAAAGTGCAAACTGCAATTTTACTCTGTTTTTATGGGATGAATGAATGAATGAATGAATGAATGAATGAATGAATGAATGAATGAAGTCTTTTCATATTATTTTCCTGGTTCTTCATGGGGGAGCGGTGGAGCAGAGGTTAGAGAAGGTGGATGGGTGATCAGTAGGTCACCGGTTCAACCAGGGCTTAATTTGTAAACCATTCAATGCCGGAACACAAATAGCAGGCTGGCCGGTGGGGTAAGGGGGGGTGGGGTGTCATTGTTGGGGTGGGGGTGTCTGCGGGTCCTCCCCCAGAATAATTTGAATGAATAGATGCCATTTTAATGAACTGTTAAACATCTACATTTACTTACATTTGTAAACACGGTTAAATTAATATTTTAGAGAGCCTGTGTGTATATAGAGCAGCTCTGATTCTGTCAAGCATCCTAACACCCCCCCCCCCCACACACACACACACACACACACACACACACACACAGGTTTGTTTTGCTATCTTTGTGGGGCCTTTGCATTGACTTCCATTCATTTTTCATTCATTTCTATAGCCTAACCATGACCTTTATCCATAACCTAACCATTACCAGTACATACCTAACCCTAAACCTAACACATCCTCAATTCACACCTTAGTCCTAAACCTAGCCCCTAACCCACCAACGGGACTTCTTCTTATGGGGCCCGGGCTTTGGGCCCCATAAGGAGCAGTTTGTCCTCACAATGTAGTATAAGTTGGAAAAATGGGCCTCACAAAGTAGCATAAACAAGGACACACACACACACACACTCCATGGTTCCGAGCCGAACTCTTCTCCACCTCATTGAAATATATCACTTTAATTCTTACGAGGTTTGAGTCTGTTTACCTCAGTCCTTATTCTCTGGGCATTCCATTAATTGTGATAAAAATGTTGCATTGTTAAAAAAAAATGAGAGTGCCACCAAAAACGAGTAACTGGCTTCTGTCCAAACACAACTAAGAATCACAGCTGACTTCCTGTATGCCCAAAAGAGAGAGCTCCAGTGAGTCATTTCCAACCTCTGAGCATAAACCGCTGTCACTTGTCTGATTGTTAGAGCAGGTGAGTGACAAGAGAGCTGCAGTGACACACTGGTAGCATGTACAGCTTTTATCTGCGTCCTACTGAGCGTGTTCCTCCTTCACACATGGCTGAGTCCTGAAGGAGAAGAAAATGTGAGGTACCTGACAGGGGGCAGGCGTCCCCGCACGTCCAAGGACACAAACGCTAACACGCAACAAGATGGTGACTCGGTTCTAGCAGAGAACATGGCATCTGGACCAAGGTGGAGCACGCTCCATCAACCTGCGAGGGAAGGCGGTTGTCTTTACTCTCCATCAAACCTGTCCCACTGCACCAGCAGGTGGACTTTTTGTCCCTTGACAGTACTATGTCTTATATGTGTTAAATTTTTATATCAGACTGTATCCCCCATCAAGCAAAGAGTTACAGCAGTGTGCAACATTTTCCATAAGGTTGTGATTAAATGCTGCAGGACACATGCATTTTTTAATGCATATTAACGGCGCTGTATAACTTACATTGTCCCCTTTTGTGGCTCTATTGTGCTGCAGTCTTTGAGAGCAATAGCATGCTTCAGGGAGAAAGGATTTTCCAGATTGGGCTGCGTTATTCTGCCTGTGCCACCCCATACAGTACAACGATGCAGAGCTACCACACAGCAGAGAATGATTTATGAGGTACACACACACCAAATTACACATAATGAATTGTATTGCTCCTGACTGAATTTAACACCCCGTTCATTTCGCTGCCTTTGTTAAACACAGGTTAACTGCCACAGGAATAGCGATCAATGCTGAGATGGTTAATGAGTAAACGGTGTGAAACAGAGAATATGAGGGATTGATTTGCTTTGGTCCTAAGTGGGATTTATAGCATGCACTGCCACACAGAGATGTAAGATAAACCTTGTGTTCTTCGAGGATGTGATGTGGGATCTCGGTACTTTATCCATACGTTCAGTCCGTGGTCCTCGTGAGCCGTTTGGAAACATATCCATGTGCACATCTCAAATCTGCTGATCACACCTGCATCACCCGAATTCAGCCGCACCGGAGGTCAGCCTGCCATAAATTTCCCCTCACGCCTGTTAACGTGTCACGCCTTTTAATTGGGAGGACAAACAGCCCACCTGGGACTCGTGGGCAGAGGCGAAGGGGGGAGGGCGATGAGCACAGAACAGGATTGCAGCCATCCGCTTCTGTTGTTATTTTTATAAGTCTTTACGACTCAATTTAGCGGGTGGGAAATAAAACAAGCGGGGCGTCGGCGCTCCAGGGGCTGAGATGAGTTAGTGGGGTTCCCTGAGCTGTCAGCTTGCTCGACTTGGCAGCATGGGGATGTGGGGGGGGGGGGGGTCTCAGAGGGCAGGAAAGGGAAAAAGCCCTCCAATCATGCTAGTTTGCTCAGATCAACGCCAGTCTTTATATTCGCTTCACATCTTAGCAACTTTGAGCAGGTAATAGTGTGAATGTTTATGAAGCATTCACACTATTGTGATACATTTTTCTTCCGTATGTTTTTTGGCATGATTCTCGTCCTGCAGTTTTCAAGCTACTGTATTTCAAAAAATCATGTGTCAAAACGTTCAGCTCTTTCAGGACAATGCTGCTATGACTTTTGGTATTGGTGTAACTTTAGCTTTTTGAAATATTTAGCTTTTTCTGACATTTTTTCCTCATAGAAAATGATTTGAGCTCATTTTACATCCTTCAGATCTTTACATCTGTTTACAACCTTTTACTGCTGCGGATTATGACAAGTTTCAGCTTACTCTGACAATTCATCTACTTTTAAGCGGTTTTTTATGCTAATTTGAGCGTTTTCAGTTTGTTTCACATGTTTTTGCACTCAGTTCAACCTTTTTGTTTCAGATAATCTTTTTCCGGTTGTTTTGTGCTCTTAACATGTTTGTGCTTCTTCTAACTTCTTTCTGCTCATTTCAGCTTCTTGCACTCCTTTCAGCTTATTTCTGCAAATTTCATCTTTTTCTGCTATTTCAGCCACTATTTAGCTGTTTCGTGCTAATCTTAGCTTTTGCAGCTAATTCCACATTGTTTGCATTCATTTCAACTTGTTTCAGCCCAATTCAGCAAAAATGTGCTCTCTCCACTTCATTCTGGTAATTTCAGCTACTTTTTGCTTTATTAGCTACTTTTCAGCTGTTTTGCTAAATTCAGCCTTTTCAGATTATTTCCCTTTTTTCCTGCTCATTTCTGCTACTTTCAGCCTAATTGGGCAAAGGTGTACTTTCTGCTTTTTTCTGCTAATTCAACCTTGTTCTACCTTTTCAACTACCACTAATGCTAGCTCACGTTAGCAGTCTGAAAGCACGGGGTGACGGCTCAAGGTAAACTACATGCTAAAACTAAGTCCCCAATTCACCGTTGACCCGTTCACATTTTGAATGATGTTTCAAACTAATTTTCTCCTGTTTAAAATCACATTTCAAATCAGTTTCATCCCCTTAGCAATTCAGAATCACAAGCTCGCAGGGTATCGGCCCAAAGTAAGCCTAATGCTAAAACTAAACCGCCGGTTCACCATCAAACCATTCGCGTTTCAAATAATGTTTGAAAAGATTTTTCTCCCATTCAAAATCATGTTTCAAACCAGTTACCAGCTTCATTGTTATCCACCCAAAACCCCATTGAAACAGTGCCAACTCGCTCACAGCTCAAATTAAATAAACCAAAGATCAGCTCTAAAAATATGACCCATAAATATCTTATTAAAACAAACACAACTACGTTACCAGAACAAAATAATAAAATATTTAAATGTGGTCTACTGAACATCAGATCTCTTTCCTCTAAATCCCTGTTAGTTAATGACCTGATAACTGATCATCATATTGATTTATTCTGTATGACAGAAACCTGGTTAAGGTTTATATATATATACATACAGATCCATCCATTCTCTTCTGCTTATTCTGAAGTCAGGTCGTGGGGGCAGCATCTTGAGCAGGGAGGCCCAGACATCTCTTTCCACAGCCACCTCTTCCAGCTCTTCTGGGAGGACTCCAAGACATTCCCAGGACAACCCAGAGACATAGTCTCTCCAGTGTGTCCTGGGTCTTCCCTGGGGTCTCCTCCCAGTTGGACATGCCCGAAGCCCCTCCCTAGGGAGGCGTCCAGGGGGCATCCTTACCAGATGCCCGAATCAACCTAAA
>NC_056517.1:12029999-12030981 GCF_014905685.2 Nematolebias whitei | reverse complement strand
TACCACATGAGGTGCGAATGACAATAAAGAAACTCTGACTCTGACTCAGACTCTGACTCTGAACCCTGAGGAACTCCATGATTAACTTTGGTTCATGAAGAAAATTCATTACTGTATTTGCATTTACAAGATTATTTTATGAAGCCATTTTATCATTATTTTTTATCATTAATGTGATGTGAATGACAATAAAGTCTTCTTGATCCTTGATCATAAAAGTGCAAAGCAGTGCTGACAGGGATCACGTCAGCTCAAATAAACAGACCTAAGGAATCATTCTCAGGCTCAGTATCCAGCAGGGAACATCTGGAAAAGCAAGGTTTTGGTTCTGATACAACCTGGCAAAATTCGTTATACACCAGTGTTGGTAACACTATTCTAATTTACTTATATTATGTATTTTTGATATACAGGTATATTGTAGTTTTTTCTGCAACATTTGTTTTTAGCACTGCTGACAGTTCAATAAAGTGATTCAAAAGATATTTTGGCCAAAGATTATTTGGTGTAAAAACAAGGGTTTTTAGCTCCAGTCTATTAAAAGTGTGTACTTCTTTTGCTTTGTTCGCACATTGGCAGCTGCTTACATGTTTATGATTTAATCCGCTGGAGTACACCTTTGAAATGGAGATAGGCAGACTTGGACACTTTTGAGGTGGGTTTGAGAGGGGATGGACGTGCCCACACCACAACTCAGATGGGTTCAAGACAGGTTGGAGACGTCCACAACACAATTTAGATGGGATGGAGAGGAACATAACACAATTCAGATGGGTTGAAAATAGTTTGGGAATGTCCACATCAACTTTGTGACAATTTTAAAAGAAAAGTTGTTGCACAATTTTTTGAACATGTTCAAAATGTCCTGATGCATGCTCAGATGGATGGACTGATTGACTGGTGGATGGATGGATGGATGGATGGATGGATGGATGGATGGATGAGCAGCTGGATGGATGGACAGATGGATGGATGGACTGTT
>NC_056517.1:12014797-12029989 GCF_014905685.2 Nematolebias whitei | reverse complement strand
ATGGATGGACTGTTGAATAGACAAATGGATGGATGAATGGATGAATGGACTGTTGAATAGACAAATGGATGGATGAGAAGATGGATGGATGGATGGATGGACTGTTGAACAGACAGATGGATGTATAGCTGGTCTGAACTCGTGACAGAGCTGCACTCCTCCGTGACTTACTTGCGACTCTACAAAAGTCTCAAGACTCTGTGAAGACAGGAGCGTCCCTCGTCAGTGCTCCAGCTAGCTGCAGCCCACTGAGAGACATTCTTTAACATAATTGTCCTTTGGATCCAAGTGACACAGAACACGAAGGCTATGCACGTATGAATGTGTGTAATCTGTCATTTTTGCTTTGTTGTTCTCACTTTTGGAGTCTTGGGTTAGAAGTGGATCTACGACATCATACTTTTAGAGGATTTGTGTTTTGGACTTCATGAAAGTTCAAGCGCAGAGTTTAAGGCTTTTTTCACACACAATCCAGGAGCTCCTGGAACACCATTTTTGTGTGGATGTAAGGATGAAACAATAATTCCACATATTCACAAATATGTCCCTGTGGATGGGGCCTACACCAGCTGCAGTCCTCCACACCCACCATCTTGTTGCCTGCTCAGGAAGCCTTGTGGAGTCTCCCTGCATGACTTCTAGAGTGTAAGCACCCCGACAATAAACGCAGTAGGAAAGAGGCTCGTCTCTGTGCATATTCTAGGCGTCATCTAATCATAGCCCAGAAAGACAGGCTGCAGCACCCGCTCTCCAAAACGCTCGGCATCTGGTGCACCAGACAACCATGCATGTTAATGCCGAGTTAATATTATTCTTATGAACTGCGAGTGACTTCGCATGTTAGTGAGCGCTCTGTCAAATTAATGTCACTTCCATTAATGCTGCCGTCTATTTTGTGTCACAAGCTCGCTTATACCAGGCGCGCCGTGGCTACACATGCAAAGATTTACACCCCCTGCATCTCGATAGGCCCGGCGTCTGCACACGCGCACTCGCGTGCACAGCTACAGACGCAACGGAGGAGAGGAAAATGAATGTCCCGACTCATTTATCACACGGCCCCAAAAGTACAGATGAATCCGGTGATGAAAATCTGTCCTGAGAAATGTCAGGAAGATATTAACTCCAATACATCAAAGTGGAGCTGCAGTCTCTAAGCTGACTGCCAGCCTTTGGTTAAACAGGGGTGGAGGGTTGGGGTGGTGAGGGGAAGCGAAACCAGCTCCAGTGTCATTTTTTTGCCAACCCGGACCATTTGTCACACAGAAACGAGTAAATAAAGACGAAAGTCACTTCCATCCAAAGATTAACATCCGAAATGGTGCAGAGCAAATTTCATTAGGGCGTAAATACTATTCTTCAGATGTGTCTGATGTCAATGAGGTGTGAGAGAGTTGAGGGGGGAGGAGGGGAATTGCCTTTTCATGTAGATTTCTCTAATCGCCTCCCTAACAAAGTATGGTGGACTCGTACTAATAAGCAAGTTAAGGCTCGGTGGACAGATAGGGGGAACGGCGTGGAGGCTGATGGAGTTGTGAGCTCTCCACGCCTGTGTGGGCGTCCTAATTGTCAACAGCAGATTCTCAGATGAGCGTTTCTGAGCTCCTTGTTTGCTGGATTTTTGGGGGACCTAAATTGGAGAGCGACTCAGCGGGTTGATTTAAGTCTAAGCTTCTCTCGTGTGGTCAGGGGCTGGATCAAATCCCCCCCCTCCGCCCTGTCCCGTGTCTGAAAACAGGGTCCTCATAATTCACGCTTGTTTGTTTGTCAGCCAGCACCAGGCAGTGGATGTTTCAATGCAGCCAGCTCATATCAGAAACATCTACTGCTGCTGTTCTGTGCATCCTTTATAAATAAATTGGTATGGTATGGTATGGTATCCTCACGCTGCAGCAACATGGGCTGATGACGAAAGGTGGGTAAGGCTGTTGTTATGTATTTGTCTGTCTGTTAGCAAAATATCTCAGGAACCACTTGATGAGTTTTAAGAAAACCTGCAGAAAATAATCAATGGATTTACGTCTAGGGGCTGTTGCCTCTCAGAAAGAAGGTCACCAGTTCAAATCCCGGCCAGGGGCCTTTCTGCGTGGAGTTTGCATGTTTCTCCAGGTACTCCGATTTCCTTCCACAGACTAAAAACATGCATGTTGGGCTGACTGGTAACTCTAAATTGTCCCCAGGTGTGATGGTTGTCTCATTTTTCTTTTTGTTATCCCTGTGATGGACTGGAAACCTGTCCAGGGTGTCCCCCGTCCCTCGCACGACAACGTGGATATGGGAACCAGTGAGCAGGTACAGATGATGGATGGATTCACATCTAGGCTTATTACTGATTGAAATTTAGGGTCAAGCTGATTCAAGATGGCTGCCACAACCAACTAACCTTAAAAAAATTACAAAAATGCATACAGCTATGTCAATTTTACATAAAATGGCTTAAAATGTGATATGGTAGTAACTGTAAATGATCCCCAGTAGATATTTTGATCATTAACAGATTTAATTAGATCCTAGATTCAGTATTTGGAGACACATTTATCCGTCTGTTGATAAAATGTTTCCTGGCACATTGAACATATTCGAATGAAACGTTCAGGAAATAATCATCGGCTGTATATCTACAGCTGATTAACTTTTGGAGCCTAACCAAATCAAAATAGCCACTTTAGCCAACTGACACCAGCCAAAACAAACATTATAATTCAGTCAATTATACAATGTGCTAAAATCTGGTGTGGTGGTAGACGAGCATCATTCCCAACACATACTGCAAATTCTGCTCATTGTAGATCTGTTTTTAAAAACTTTGGGATACATGTTAAGTCAACCCTCTGTCCCTGTTAGCAAAGTGTCTCATGAACCACTGTATGGATTTATTTTAAATCACAAAAAAGTTTAAATTATGTCGTCTGGACAAGTTTCTTTAAGGGAGAAATGTTTTGTCTTTCATCTGAAAGACTTCATCAGTCTGCGGCCTGCCAGCCCCGATCTGTCCCATAAATATCCGTCATTGATGCGTTTCAAGCCAGCCTCCTGCTGAATTCCAAGAAACCAGCTTCTAACATGCAAAACACAGACATACAATTTATCACTGGGGTCACTGGTGCCCATATCCACGTCATCCATCCATCCATCCATCCAAAACCATCAGTCATCATGCAGGACAGTCAATGGTGTTAGGCCAGATGGACAACTTGCTACTCACTTGTTCTAAACTTTCAGAAATGAATCATTGGCTTTTCATCTGCGACTGATCAATATTTAGAGTATGTCCAGTTCAAGAAGACCATCACAAGTGACATTAGTCAACACAAATATAACCACAACTTGGTCATTTTACACATATTGATGTTTTTATGTATATAAATATGTATATTTTATGTATACTGTACCCATCACTGCACCCTGTATTCACTGGTTAACTGGTCATCATTAACTTCCCACAGACTCTCTCACTGGTACATTTTCATTTTTAAATCACTTCTTGGTCTGCTGCCTTCATACATCTCCTCCTACATGTCTCTGCGTGAGTGCAGCTACAGCGTGCGCTCTCAGGACTTATTACCTGCAGTGTTCCCTCAGTGAGGACTGAACTAGGCAAAAGAGCTTCTCCTACTCTGCTCCCGTTTCCTGGAATATCTTGAAAAAAGATCTGAAGCTCTCGGCCTTGACCTCTAAGTGGCTTTAAACATCCAAGTTCCTGGCAAAAACTAATGCAGACATGTTCCTGTTTTTAGTTTTATACACTGCCTTATACTATAACTGTTTTTTTTGTACTTTTCCTTTTAATTACCATTTTATTTTCACTTGTTAAAAAATGTCTTCATCCTTTACAGTTGTCTGTTGTTGTCCACTGTCGTCATCACTCTTTGTTAAAATTCAGGTCTCTCTTGTAAATGAGTCCCCGAGCCTCAGTGGGATTAACCTGTATGAATAAAGGTTGAATATGTGGTAGTAGCTGAGAGTCAAATACCAAAAACCACTTTGAGAGTTTGAGTCCACCCTCTTACAGAGCTGTTGTCACTCAGCCCCTTGTGAATAGCCAGCGGCCATCAGGATACTGACGACCTGTTGCTGGGGCTCTAACGATCAGTTGTTACGCTAGTGGTCCTCCTTTTGTATGTGAACAACTAGTTCTGGCTGTCAGCGGCAAACTGTTGGTCCACTATGGCAAGGAGTTGTTTTATTTTTATAAAACTGTTTTCTTGCAGGGTTTCAGTCTTTTGGATAAAAGATGAAACGTTGCAACAAAGAAGAATCAGTCCAGATGACCTGACCTTGTTAGATTGTTGTGTAAGATTGCACATTTCTCAACATAAGATGATCTTCATTTAAAACTCGGGCACAGAAACGAGTGGTATGCATTTCTATAATAAGTCCTTCATTTCTGGATAAATTCATAATATCCATCCTGAGATGCGATTCATCCAAGGAAACAAAAATAGTCCTTTTTTCAGTCCCAGGCGTCTGGGATGCATTGGCCCTTGTTGCTGTCGCTGACAGGCTACCTTCACAGTGATCCACTTTAGCACCGCTGCTCCCAACTCCTTATTACAGCCGAAGAAATTCCAACCACTGCGGTTCATTAGGAGTGAAATTAGAGTGCTGGGCAGAGGTATAGAATGCACGTTTAATCTGAAAAGGTCAATGTGCACAAGCTATTTTGGAGATTCACTGCGAGCTTATAATTGGGGCCTTGTCTGAAGACAACAAAGAATTAAATGAAGACAAAGTTACAGAGCGAGTGGTTGGCCTTTGATGAGAATCAGGAGGTGCGGAGGCTTCATTTGCAACCTTTAATCAGTCCGGCGAGATCAGACTCACGTGTGATTGTAGAGAAGAAAGTGGGGGCAGAGAAATGAAATGGTAATTAGTATTGATTACCTATGTGCATATGACCCCACGCTTTCCCTTTGCATTCTTAAATCAACCCAAATTATTGGATTTGTCTAATTTCATGCTCAGAGAGAGGCAGCGTGCAGTGCACAACTGCCTCCACGACAAACCACGCAGACACCGCGGGAGCCACACACACACCTTGGCAGCGAAAAGAAACGAGTCGTCTTCTGGTGCCGAGCTGTGGGAGGGAACCTAAATTAACCACACCAGTCGGAGTTAGGGGTAATAATTATTCCTGGGGAGTCTGTAGGGAGTAAAGGTGATTCAGGTAGCTTTTTCTTCAAATTACATTTCACGTCACTCCGCTGTCGCTAAGAGACGGCCTCAACCCGACCACATGTCTGCAATTACTCCCAGTTAACGCAGAATATAAAAAAAGGCCCATTTACCCCCCAAAACGAAGACCAAGTACACGTATATACAATTAATACACCCGTGGGAAATTGAAATGTTCTTTCAAATGATAAGATTAATCCTTAATTAAGGCAACACACAGTTTTGCGCACCAGCACGAGGTTTCACACAGTTAATTTATTTCCGTAATAAGCCGCCATACGCTGAATTGTAAAGAGAAGAAGTGGACAGGGAGTGATGGAGGGAATCCGTGTCACCGTGGACCCAGTGAACCGGACCACAGCCAGGACGTGGCAGAGCTCTGCCGCCATCTGCTGGACTCCTGACCCATCTGGGTTGGTTAGATACTTACTAATATCCTCTGCCAAGTTGGTGATTGTGTTTTTTACATGACAAATTGACACTTTTACAATTTTTTCTTCATAAAGGCAAAACTAAATCTGAATTTACCTACAAAATTCAAGTGACCGTCTTGATGTTTTGTTATTGTTTACCAAGAAGTATCTTTCCTTGGGAAATGTAAAGAATAAATTAATACATAATAAATCAAAACACCCTCGACTGAAGTCGGTTTATGCATCATCGTTGATGATTTCATGATTATTTTCACACTTTTCAATTTGTTTTTACGAACATCTCGTCATAGTTTGTATTTCTTTGCTTTTTATAGTTGTTTAAAGTCCCTTTGATCCATTTTTACTTTGTTCGTTGTAGTTTTCTGTCTCTTTGTGGTCATTTGAAACCTTTTAAATCTTCTTTTCTGTCATCGTGTTTGCGTGACACTTCGGTTGTTAAGCTGCTAATGTTCATACGGTTATTAGTTTTGAAACTCCAAACATTTTCAGATGAAAATGTTACATTTTCTCCGTTGGCTTTGAACGTTTTGCTTTTAAAATGTAAATTTACAGGAAATACCTGTTCACTGGGTTTAATTTAAACATCTGAAAGATGGAGAGCATGGGGAATAAAAAAAATCTGATTTTCTAATTAGTTTAAAGCCTCAACACCAGAGATCAGGCCCTCGTGAATTAAAAAAAACAAAACGTTAGTTGGTTAAACGGTTTAGATTTGTAGTAAAATGAAAAATTTTAAGCTTTAAGGTCACTGGATTGTTTGTGCAAGACAATAAAACAAAGTAATTGTCATCATATACTAAAGAACTTGATGTAGAGAAAGTGTAAACTTTGCGGGAGCGATTCTGTTGAACAAGAATCTCTTTGTGAGTGTGTGGACGCTCAACAACTAAAGGGAGAGTCCAGTTATCCTGCAGAGGAAACTCATTTCAGCCTCCTGTATCCATGATCTCATTCTTTCAGTCACTACCCAGAGTTCATGATCATAGGTGAGGGGAGGAACGGAGACCGACCGGTAAACAGAGAGCTTTGCCTTACAGCTCAGTTCCCTCTTCACCACAACGGACCGGTAGAGTCCACAATACTGCACCAATCCGTCTGTCAGTCTCGCGCTCCATTCTTCCCAGCAGGCGGCTGAGTGGTCAGAGCAGTCGTCCTCCAACGCAAGAGTTGGGGGTGTGATTCCACCAGCAGTCACATGTTGAAGTGTCCCTGGGCAAGACACTGAACCCCTTATGGCCTCTGATGTGTGCCCCATCAGTGTATGAATGTGATAAATCTCCGATTGTTCTTTGTAAAAACACAGTAGTGATGTATGAATGAGGACACAGATAGTAAAGAGCTTCGAGTGTCTCAGTAAGACAGAAAGGCGCTATATAAGTACAGTCCATTTACCATTTACCTCAGTCGTGAACAAAACCCAGAGATACTTGAACTCCAATTGAGGCAGAACCTCACCCTCGGCCTGAAGAGAACAATCCAGCCTTTGCTGACTGCATTAAACCATCATTTTCAGGACCGTATGGGGGAACGTTCACGCCTATCAGTAGTCAGTCATCAAACCAACAGGAACGTGCATTTTCTGCCTGAATGGCTTTTTCATCCATTTAGAAGTAGATTTCAGTGGAAAAGTTAGTAACAAGTACTGCATACCTGTCAATGGCCCTGACAGAAAAACACTTTTTACAACATATGACCTTGATTTGTGACCTTGGAGCTGGGGTGATTAACAATGTACGCAACAGTCCATCTTGAAATACAATGGTATGAAATTTTGTTAAATTGTCTTGAGCCGATAAGTTAACCCCCACCACCTGCTCCCCCAGGCACCCTAGACAGCAGCTCTCTGCTCCACACAGAGGGTGTGGTAGCTCAGTGGTCTGTGGTTGTGTCAGGAAGAACATCTGGTGTAAAAATAAGTCAAGAGTTTGTGTGAGTTAGTTCACTGTGGTGACCCCTGAAGGAGGAGCCAAATCAGAGTACTGGCAAACTGACGGTAGTTAAAGGCCACAGGAATAAAACTAGCATTGGCCGCTATTAATTTTTGAGAGTGCGGCCATTTTGAGCTGACAGTAATCCACTTCAGACCAGCCATTAGCTCGTCAGGCCTATAAAGCCATTCAAAGCGCTAACTCACTCTGATTAAATAACAAGACAAAGTAAAAGCATGTGTATGATGCACTTCTCTTCAAATGTTAAAAACAGATGGATTAAAGTGAAATAAGATGACAGACGTCCGTTACACTTCTCAAGTCTGGTTTTATTCTGTGGAAATCTTGGTCTCACATCTAGGCTGGTGCAATAAAACAACTACTAAGTACAGCCGGGCGTACAGTACAGTAATTAATATATCTATGTTTACGAGCAAAATAAACAATGTTAAATATATAAATATTAGATCTCTGTGTAAAGCACAGCACACGGCACACGCTCGTGCTCGGCAGACTCTGGTTTCACTGCAGATAAAGTGACTGTTCGGTCTTTGTGCAGCTCTGCAATCGGAGCCTGTCTACGCAACTGGAGACAGAGAAAGTGCAATTTTTAAAAACAACAACACTAAACATCCAGGGCAACAAGAACACGCAGGTGCATGGCAAGACCGCTGTGCGTTTCTTTTTAAACAACAGGAGCACTGCTAAACTTCATGAGTCATGGAGATGGAACAATCTGGGGGCCAAACAGAGACGGCAGCTCTGTCACAACATCTGGACTAACACCTCACATGCACTTTCAGTCTCACACGCAGACTGGACTTCTGCGGGAAGCCTTCACATGGCGACGGAGGCGTCCGAGTCTTTGGGTCGGCTGTGGATGACGTGCTCCACCTGTCCCGAGTCGGACACGTCGTAGCTCGTCTTGTACTTGGCCAGGATCTTCATGAGAGGACGCAGCTTCAGCCACCACTGTTCTTTGGGAATCCGATGACTGCAGGAAGAAAGTTATGCATCGTGTTCATGATGTTCGTTATTTAAAGGAACAGTTCCAACACTATAAAGTGGGGTTCTATGGAGGAGGGGTTACGAAGAAACATCTTACCTGTAATAGATAACACTTTGATAGGCCTCAGCCTGGAGACACATTTTAATTTAGACCAGAATGATTTGCTAATGACAATCCAATTTTATAAACTTTTTACAAACGGGTCCAATTTTACACAACAAACATTTCCATTGAATTCAATGGAAGTACAATTGCAAATGGTAACGGTAGCAACTGGTTGTAGCATTTCCTGTGCAGCCCGAGGTACTTCAAACAGGAATATCTTAATGTTTCTGCTGATTTAGCCGTTTAATGTGAAATTAGCAGCACCATACAGGTCTACAAAGAATAGTTGACATAAACCACTATAAAAACCTGAAGACTGGACTTCTTTTAAGATGGAAAGATTTTTAAAAACGGTTTAAAATCTGTTTTTGACATGTTTAAAAACAAACTCCAGCCTTTAGAGCTGCTTATTTTACGAACATTTACAAAACCATGAGTCTGGCATTGCAGATATTCTGGCAAAAATATTGTGAAAATCCTGCAGTAACTGCCCAAGCCTCAATCAAAAGTGCTACAGCTAGCTGCTACTGCAGCCATTATTCTTGGTTGCAAAGAAATGCAGAACTCTGTTTAACTAACATCAAAGTTCATGCTCAATAATCCAGGTCAAAAATCCAACAAACTCAAGTCAGGTCCTCTGAACAGATTCTTTTTTGTCGAAACATTTCGTCTTTCATCAAAAACACTTCATCGGCCTGAGGAGCCACAACAAACTCAGTCTCATAAATAGCACCTTCACATAGTGGGTCAACCAGTCTGATGGTGCTCAGATGGTTTCTGGAGTCCGCCCTCTCCCTCGCCGACTCGTTTTTGAGGCAGTCGTAGCCAAAGTGGTTCAAAAGCTGGTTTGAACCACTATGAGAAGGTGCTCCTCGGACTGATGAAGTGCTTTGGATGAAAGACGAAACGTTTCAACAAAAACAAAGCGTCCAGAGGAGCTGACTGAACTTTGTTGGATTTTCTACCTGAGCATGAGTCAGGATATTCTGTTGAGACATTTTGGGACATTTGGCATCCATTTATGTCTCATGTTGAAAATAAGTCAATGCCTGCGTGTTCGTGTCTGTGTGGCTGATCTGTTGTGGGAGGGGACTTTGTTGTATGTTTGTTTCCCTCTTTCTTTTTGTGTGAGTGTTCTGGAAAAAAAAAAAAATCCATAAAAAGATTGACTAAATAACTACGAAATATATAACTGATGCAGAGTAGATTTATGAAATCTGTTAATTCAGTTAATGTGAACTTATGTTCTACTGTAGTTATTCTACTTGACTTAGACCTCGCTTGAACTAGCCATTTGCTCATCAGTCCAGTCAGAATTAAACCATTTCTCCAGACTGAGTTTGTTAAATAAAATTAAAAAAGAGCTCAACATCTACCAGCTCTTTTAAAATGTTTGAACGCTGAAAGCTCTAAATGAACGTACACAAAGTCTGTGTCCTCCTTGAGCTGCACAACAGGCTGGAAGACCAGAGCCCTGGCTCGCATCCCCAGGAGACAGCAGGAGTCCTCGGAGTTGGCAAACACTCGGCCTGCGGAGACACAACGTTCAGTTCCAGGTGGAAACAAGAATCAGCACGCAGACATGCATGAAGACAAACAGATAAGAGTTTGTGTGAGGGCTTCACTTTGTCAGGGCGGTGAATGATCTAACAGTTAAAGAAACAAAAATCACAACACAAAGAGATGATGACGATGATGAAGGCATCGCTGCAACTAAAAGATGACTAAAGCATCACAAACTAAATCAAACGTTGGACAAGAAGCCTGGTCAGCATCCAGCTGTACTTTCCAGTCTGCAGCAGCTACAGTTTTCACAGGCTTTGAACCCTTATACAACGCTGCGGCTAATTTATGGATGTTTGGTTTGTTTTTGGACGAGCTAACGAGCTTCATGCCACCAAAAACATTTAGCCTCGTCACACCCGGGGGCTCACATAGCTGCCCAGTACACATCTCTCTTGGGGGGTGGGTCCTCGAGTTATGACTCAATCAAACTAACTTATGGGTTCATTGTGGTCGACTGCTGGTCACATGGCCTCAGGGAGGGATTATGGGTAAAATTTATGTTCATCGTTAATCATTTCAGTTAGCTGTTTAGCATTGTTGTTTTAGTAATTAGTCCGTTCTAGTTAGTCTAGTTCATGTTCATTATGCATTACTTTATGTTGGGACAATCAGTAGAGTAACTACGAGTGGGGGAGGTGTCACCCTGCGGGGTTCACTCTGTGTGTGTGTTGAACAGTAAGATAAAGTCTATAAAGCGCCATCTGGTGGTTGATTCTTGATCTACAACAAGAGCTGCACATCTCTCAGAAGCTAAATTCAGGTGCGCTCTATAGACCGGCAATTACGGTACTCATTTTGAGACTAATGATTTTCAGATGAATCAGAAACTGGAAATGGGAACGCATGGCAGCTGCTGATAAATAAAACACAGTTCCAGCTGTGCCCTGCAGGATGTGCGCAGGTCTGCAAGACCCAGCACAAGACGACACACAGGGGGCATGGAGCTAAAGAAAAAACATGAAGTTGGTCAGGAAGCCTTCATAAAAGAGATTTACCTTCATCTTATGTCATCCGTGTGTAGGACAAAAACAAGAGATAAAAAACAAAGAGGTGTTTAACTTTGTCTTGTTTTTCCTTAATAAAGGTCTACATCTATGATCAAGAACATGTCAGAATATCGGAGTGATTTCATCACAGGTCTGATTTATCTGAGCCACGTCTCTGCAGGATCCTTCATGGTACCATGATTCTGTTCAGAGAAGCTTTACCTCGTCTGTAAGACTCCAGCAGCTTCTGAGAAAGCCACTGAATCGCCTTGGCTGAGATCTTGGTCCCAAAGTTACGGTCGAACGGGGACGGAGCTCCTCCCTTTAAAAACAAATACACAATTTCACTCATTTTCTTTTGCTTTACCTTGTTTTTTTTCTTTGGTTCTTCATCCCTTTATTTATCTCACTATCACTAAAAGCTTGTTTGATCCATATTTGTCTGCTTTTAACTCCAGAGAGACATAAACAGAATACAACAAAGACAACAAGATGCCAACAGGGGATTTGCATATTCACAACACAACATGGAGAACTGGTTTTGATGCTTGTCCGTTACTTTGCTTTTCGATGCATGAAAAAGGTGAAACCATCCAAATGTACCTGCTGCATGTGTCCGAGCACGTTCTTCCTGCAGTCAAACACTCCCCGCCCTTCTTCTGAGTACAGCTGATAGATGAAGTCTGTTGTGTAGTTGTCATTACTGTTCTCGTTCCTACACACAGGAAACAAGGTGTTAGGAGAAGGACACTTACACCAACTTAAAGCAGCAGTGCACAATGTCAGCATATCCCTGCACGATCTGTTTCAGGGGTGCCCAGACAAAATGAGTGGGTTTACATGAAAACGCTCTAGTTTCCATGTCAGTTGGGTTGCCAGATAAGAAATGATGAACTATAGTACTGTGTCTTTAAAATTATAGTATTTTGATCTAAACTGTCTTATGTGTTGAGTAAAGATATTCTATGATGATGTGTGTGTTGTGTTTGTTGAACATGTGCACAGAAAAGGAGGGGTGCAAATAAGACATTTTTAATTTATCTGGCAACCCACATCGTGCATGCAGCGTCTGCATGACCACAGTTAGTCCAAACTGGTGAATCCACTCACGTCTCTTTGGAGCCTGGATTTGATTAGTTTTGCTCCTACAAGCTGAAAAAGGGTGAGCAGCGCAAAAACACTCTGCTCCCTGCCATTTATTATAACTGTTGTTATATATAACTGTTGTTATATATTATAACTGTTGTTATTTATTATAACTTGTTATATTATTACAACTGTTGTTATTTATTATAACTTGATATATTTATTATAACTGTTGTTATTTATTA
The DNA here is from genome assembly GCF_014905685.2 of Nematolebias whitei. Lineage (NCBI taxonomy): Eukaryota > Metazoa > Chordata > Actinopteri > Cyprinodontiformes > Rivulidae > Nematolebias > Nematolebias whitei. The sequence goes on along the minus strand of NC_056517.1, from coordinate 12,017,455 downwards.
TAACTGTTGTTATTTATTATAACTTGTTATATTATTACAACTGTTGTTATTTATTATAACTGTTGTTATTTATTATAACTTGATATATTTATTATAACTGTTGTTATTTATTATAACTGTTGTTATTTATTATAACTTGATATATTTATTATAACTGTTGTTATTTATTATAACTTGATATATTTGTTATAACTGTTGTTATTTATTATAACTCTTACATTTATTATAACTGTTGTTATTTATTATAACTTGATATATTTGTTATAACTGTTGTTATTTATTATAACTCTTACATTTATTATAACTGTTGTTATTTATTACGTTACTGTTGGGTGTCTGCCGTATTAATGCTGCCATTCTTGTATTTATTTTGTAATGTAGTATGTCTGTGTGTCTATTAATGTGATGTGATGCTGGATAGCTGTGTTTTTTTAATGTTCTGCAGAACAGGAACCTGCTGTACAACAGCAAAAATGCTGAGCCAGGCCCGATTTCTTTTAATCTTTTACGGTTTAAAAATTTGAATAAATACATTTCACACCTCTGTGGGGGGTTACCCCAAAAATCTCCACTCAAGAGACCTGGATTCAGAAACCTTCAGTTTCAGAAAGAATGAGGATGTTGTCTGTAAATGAGCGGCCGAAGGTTTCGGGGCCCCAGACTGGCTGCCCTGTCTGTCAATCAAGTGACAAAGTTAATAGATACATGATAGGCTGACGTTTATTTTTAATGACATGCCATCTGCCCAGAATACTTTTGAGATCCACCAGCAGACCATGATCAATGTACTGAGCACCCCTGATCTGTTTAATATAAGCCGTTTAAACTGAAATACTAAATAAATCAAATACTGCACCGTTTTGCTTTTATTATCACAAAAAGGTCCAGTTTTGTGTCTGACCTGAGCACCAGTCCTCTTTGAATGCTGGTCTTCATTTTCTCTGTCAGATGCTCAACGTTAGCCTGCGAGAAGGAAAAGAGGAGTAATGTTAACCAGCAGGTGGCGCTGTAACAGACAATAAAGCCTGAATGTGGAATTAAAGCCTGTTGGGAGGAGAGAATGAATGAATTTATAATTTATAGGTTTCTTATTTTACTTGAACATCAGTGTTGTGGAGTTGCAGGTTATAAAAGTCAACGGGAACCTCAAAATTCATACTGCGCTTCATTACCTCGTAAGTCAAAGCTCGAAGCTCGCACCCAGAAGTAGGATTCGCCAATTGTTCTATCTAGTGATCGGTCCAACTATGATTAGCCCCACAAGCTAAAACCACTGATATCGATACTTGTCGTGAGTCACGTTTGGTCGTAAAAATCTTAAATCATCTGTCAGGGTCATACTGGAAGACCACAAACCTCTGATTGAAGCGTTTCTTTTCCAATAAGATTTTCTTGTCATTTTTTTCAAGAGGAAATATATTTTGTCTTTCAAAGTCTAAGTTATACCTGTACATGTGGTATATACCAGTATATATACAGTACATACCAGTCCTGCAAACAGGACAACAAATTCAAGAATGATGATTTATTTACATTCAATAAATGATCAAATATGAAAACATTTAAACGTGCAAAAAATAGTTTTTGCATTGATTCTGTTGAACCTGTTTGTCTAGTTTGCCTTTTATTCCCAATCACAGAATTTAATTGATAAGTAATTTTAGTGACAAGTCCATAAATTATCCTTTTCAAACACAACACTCAGTGTGATGGTCACAAGTCTAAATGTGATTTCAGTAATAAAACTCATAAAAGTTGACATTGAAAGTGTCTTTGCTTTTATATAACTGTGCTGCATTCATAAAGGTGTTGTTTTAAAATTATAGCACAAGTAGTCCTTTGTTCAATATAAAATAGAATAAATATTATCATTTATGTTTGCCAGACTGATAGATTTCTGCCATAAAAAGAGATTTATTTCACTCAGCAGGATTATATTTGAAAGATTTCAGCTCATTTACTTATTTAAAACAATTTAATTTAAATCTATGATCATTTATTGAATTAGTTTAGAGCCCGACCGATATGGAAATCTTGGCTATCACCGATACCGATATAATGGCTGAAATTTTTTGATCTTTGTCCACCACCAAGAATCTCAGTAAACAGTGAGTGGAGTTGTTGTTTATTGAGCGCAGCTGTTAGCAACCATGAAGCTAAGCTAATCGGATCCACACTATACGCAGTCCCACAGAAGATTTACAAGTGGGGCACTGGTCATAAAAACAATGTTCCTAACGCGTGTTCACATTTTCTATCCTCAACTAGTCACCATAAAGTTATAAAGTGTGTTATATAAATATAAATTAAACAAAGAAACACCCTCGCTGTTAGTTGTTTAAAGTCGCATTTGGTGAAGGTCTAATTAGTATTGACTGGAGAAGAGTTTATTTTTCTTTGTAGAGAAGTAAAGATTTCAGACAAACAATGCATTTCATTGAGGATGACAAAGATAACGTTACTAACACAGATATATATAATTACTTCTACGTTAAATTTATTGTTCTGGATAATGTTTTACCAGGCAATAGTCTATGCTAGGTTATCTAAACATTAGCTTGCTAACTTGAGAGGCGCGTAGCTAATGACAAGCAGGTCAGAGTCAGAGTCAGAGTCAGAGTCAGAGTTTCTTTATTGTCATTCGCACCTCATGTGGTA
>NC_056517.1:11999031-12014397 GCF_014905685.2 Nematolebias whitei | reverse complement strand
ACAAAGAGCATACGGACGTAAGAGTTTTTCTGCTCCAGGTGGTTGAGTGCAGTGTGGACCACAGAGGAGATTGCATCCTCTGTTGATCGGTTCTCACGGTATGCTACGTTGGAGGAGTGAAGAGAATTTATTATTGATTTATTTTACAGATCAGTTAAAATAAACAACATGCTCTATTCAGCAAAATATGCTACACAGTAGTGCTCGCTGCTTCGGATGTTCTGAAAGTGAACCTTAAGTGAACGGCCATGACTTGAAAGTAGTCTTCATGCTCCCTCTGCTGGATACATTGTACAATTACAGCTGGTCCAGCATTTTAGGGGTGAAAATTAGAAGTGTTTATATCGGTGCAAACGCTATATTGGCCTAAAATATCAGCCCTACGTATACATCAGCCGGGCTCTAATTACAATTACTTCACAGTATGGGTCTACTGGCATCAGCCTGACTCTCTCACAAAGAAAATATTGTCAGTTTTAGGAAAATTAAAAAGTTAAATGAAGACATTCATTTGGTTTAATCTTGGTCATACAAATTAATGTCTTCTAGTCTAAATATAGTTTTATTCCAAGAACTAAAGTAGCAGCAAACTGCAAGTTTACCAGAGAGTGACTCGAACAGGCTGTGCAGCGGAGCCCTCTCTGCACAAGTCAGACATGTCTGTATGTTAATTATGCTGCTCTATCCATCCATCCATTATCTTTACCCGTTTATTCCATTTTGGGTCACGGGGGTCGCTGGTGCCCATGTCCAGCAATCACTGTGCGAGAGGCGGGGTACACCCTGGACGGGTCGCAAGTCCATCACAGGGCCACATAGAGACAAACGAGACAAACAACCATTCACTCTCTCACTCACACCTAGGGACAATTTAGAGTTACCAATCAGCCTAACATGCATGTTTTTGGTCTGTGGGAGGAAACCGGAGCACCCGGAGAAAACCCACGCATGCACGGAGAGAACATGCAAACTCCACCCAGAAAGGCTCCTGGACCGGGGTTTGAACCAGGAACCTGCTCGCTGAGAGGCAGCAGCTCTACCAGTTGCGCCACCGTGCTGCCCTATGCTGCTCTAAACATATACAAATTTAATACAAAGTTAAATTTTAGATACAGAAGGTGGGGAAAGGTTGTGACGTGTGGTGGAAGGAAGGGGTGATTTATATGTTCTGGTGCTTCCACCGCTGCACAGAATTTGTTCACGTGCAAACATATACTGACATTAATTTTCTACAAGCCATCATCTTTATGACAGGGCGAGCGGATCCTTTGGTGGGGGGCGCACCACCCTTCTTCAATAATGCTAGGGGAAAAGGCTGCATGAACCTGGGGGGGGGGGGGGGTTCCAGTTGAATTTTCATGTCAGAAAATTGGTGGGTTCTCAGCAGCCTCAACTTCAAACCTTGGTCATCAGATTCACACACAATACTGCACAAACTATTAGTGAACAGGTTGCTACAATGTTTGAATCCATAAAATATAGAAAAAATAAACTGTTATTGACTTATAATGCTAAGGGTGGTTAGCCTGGTCACTGAGCACAACAACGAGCAAATAACATCGGTTAATTTTCTGACAATCAAACTGGAGCTTGGTTAAGTCTGGATTCACATCATTCTTAGGTCCTAGTTCCAACTTTGGTGGCAGTTGTAGTGCAGTATCAACCTTTAGTGTGTGTGAGACATCTTACCTGCAGATCTCTGATGTCAAACTGCTCCTCGTAGATATATGCTGCGTCAGCCCCAGCAGCCAGGCCTCCTACTGTGGCCAGGTAGCCACAGTAGCCCCCCATGGTTTCAATGATGAACACACGTCTCTTGGTCCCACTGGCGGACTGCTTGATGCGGTCACAAGTCTGGCACATGCACACATGCTCACAACGTTAGAACACTAAGGACTAATGTGAGCTACATATGTGAATGTCTAAAACTACTAAACTTTAGCTGAATCCATCAAAGTGGCAACAAATCACACCAGCATAAATACCGGGGCAGAGGTTAGCAGTCATGTAGGTACTGGTTACATTGTTCCTTTGCCAGTTTTGGTCACTTCATACCCAGATTGTCATGGGGAGAAAAAAAGAGCTACCTGCCTTGAAGTAACCTTCTTGGTTAGAGTCCTTATATTTGTCCCTACTATGGAGTCTTTCTCTTGTTATGCGTTTTTTATTTTATTATTTTTGTACTGGCCTTGAGGTATTTTCATACACAATGTTTTTCTATTTACATTAAAATTAGGGATAGGCTTTATGCAATGATTTGTGTATTTTAATATCAACACACACATGTTGTTTTCAATGAGCATTTATGCAATTACAATATTTCACTTCACCAGTAATGAATTATAAAAATTTAAACTATCAAGAGAAATACATGGATATGCTGTGGTAAAGACATGGGTACCAAATGGCAACTCCTGGGTATGACATCAGGGTATAATATGGGGGCAAAAACTAGCAAAGGAAAAAATCATAGTCAGTCATACTGTTAGCATACTTTAACACGTTTTACATATATAAAACCGAGCAAATCAACATGCTGGTCATTTACAGAATTCACAGATTGAAGCAAAATGCTGCTTTACCAGACAAACTGGAGTCCTGCAAAGAGCAAGAGAGCAGATCAAATGTAAAACAACTTTCAATACGTCTGTGTGGGAAATCTTTTCTCAGCTGGAGTGTTTTTCTTTCTTTCTATTGGCCCAGTGCTGATAATCAAATTTAAATGTTCCCTGCTGTCAACTAATGAGTTTTAAATTTCAAAAGTAGGAAAAGTTTAAGATTAGTGTGACATACAGTTAAATTGTAAATCAAGTTAATGCAAAGATTACAACTTTATAGAAAGTACATATTCATGCAGCACTTTTGGATTATATAATTAGACAGTTTGTTTATTAGCACTGGACCATTAGCTCCACTGATACTTAATGTGCATATCTGAATGGGATCTTGAAGAAAAGTGGTCAAAACTGTGGCGGCTCAAACTGCCTTACCTCTACGATAGCATTGAGGGCCGTGTCTGCCCCAATACTGAGCTCAGTGCCGGGTACATTGTTACTTATGGTGGCAGGCAGCATACACATCGGGATGCAAAACTCCTCAAAGGAACCACGAGCCTCATAGAGTTGCAGCAAACACTCAAGCGCCTGAAGCGGCAGTATATAGAACACACATGTTAGAGCCGCTGAAGGGGGCTGAACACCGAGAGAGGTGAAACTCTCTCAGCTTGTGAGAGCATATCCTGCCATTCTGGCCATTTCCGTGTGATAGCCGTCGTGGCTTCCCTTTGGCAGATGAGGACGGGGGTGCAAACAGAGCAGTGGAGAAGACGGTGACGAAACGGAGAGGAGAGAACAAGGGTGTACGGTATGAAACAGGTGGTAGAAAAGAGGGAAAACAAAAATCTGGGAGAGTCAAAAATGTGAAAGCAGACATGATGGAGGTCTGTGTGTTTGTGCGCCACGGTATGGAGCAACCATTTGACGGCTATAGCAGCTGTGGGGCGGTCTAAACTAGACAGGACAAGCAGCACTGATCAAGTCTGCAAAAACACCAAGGGGAGGATGAAAAATTGAAAACAATGATTGTCTGACTAAGAATTAGTCCAACACTTAATTTTGTTGAGACTGTGCCACCCTAGATAAAAAGCTAAGTCAGTATGGAAAATACAAACAAGAGAAACTGACATGGACTTTTATTTCACTGTAGTTACAAACCAACAAGTATCTCGTTTTATTTATTTTGTGCTGAGGATAATGAGGAATTCTATATTTTGTCTTTCGGCAAACACTTTGAGTCATTTAAAGATAAATGATTCTATTGGGGACAGGTCGGTTTTGTGCTCATAACTTTTTCCCTTGCAGCCATTTTTTATAAATTATGCAGAATGTGGTTACAAAATAGATGCATGGACAAACCTGGAAAATATGTGGTCTAGAAGGCCATGTACTGTATGTTGATCTACATTTTTAGCATGCACTTTGCCAAAGATTTTGATTTTATCCCATACAAAGTTGTTTTTGGACTTGACAGTTCCATTACTCTTGTAACATCCATTGTTTCTTCAGAAGAGATCTAGAATAATGATTAGTCTGAACTTAATCTTTGTTTCCACTGGGTGATAGTCTGTCCCAGATGCCTCTAAGCCAAGAAAAGATGTTGTCACATCTAGACAAGGTCCACAAAAGGCTTTTTTGTTTTCACATTAAAATTTTAAGATTTTTTTAATGAATCTACCTCCATATTATATTGTTATTATAAAACATTGTTCTAAATATTTCAACAACTGTCCTATGCATTTCTTTGCAAACTGATCCAATCCTGACTTTTTTTAAATGGGGCAGCTGTAGATGAGTAGTTAGAGCAGTCGTTCTCCAATGGGAGAGTTGGGGGTTCGAATCCACCAGCAGTCACATGTTGAAGTGTCCCTGGGCAAGACACTGAACCCCTCATTGCCTCTGATGTGTGTCCCATCGGTGTATGAATGTGATAAAGCTCTGATTAGTCTCTACAGATTCAGATTAGCTTTGTAGAGCTCTAGTAGAGTGCTGTGTGGAACTGTAAATGACGGCACAGGTTGTGGTGTAAAGTGCTTTGAGTATCTTGACTACATAGAAAGCACCAAGTACAGTCCATTTACCATTTACAGACTTTTAAAAAATGTACTGCAGATCTGAAATGTAGGAATGGATGTACGCTACTGTGAAAATCTGCAGTCATCCTTCATTTTGCTTCCAAAGAGCAGGACTTTCTTGTATGTTTCTTTAAGTGGTCTCAATCAAAAATTCTGGAGGCTTTTTGAAGGTACAAAGTTTTTCTTGAGCCATTTCCCCATTTGCCACTCATTTTCAACCCAGTATCTTACTGTTTTAAGATAGATTGGTGTTATTTTTGGTTAGCCACTTAACTCCGACATATGAATCATTCAGACAAAAAGCTCCTAAATGTAACAGATGAACCACTCTTATGTTGGAACCATCACATATTAAACTGCACATTTCAACTAGCGTTGGATGTTTCTTAGTTCATGTCCAATAAGAAGGAGCTTTTAAGTTTGGACTACTGTTTTGTAGTCAAAACTATGGAATTCTGGGTAAGGAACCCTGTTCCTCAGGGTTCAGTGCTTGGACCAATATTCTTTTTACTATACAGTAGTCCCTTGTTACTTCACGGTTCAACTTTCATGGACTCGCTCTATAACGGTTTGTGGACGTACAGTCCATAATATTGTACAAAAAATAATAATTGGACAGGACAATTGATTTTCAACTTTAATATTATTCACGTGATTGGTACAGTAAAATGTTAACGAAAAATAAAATACTTCAGACAAGCGCTGACATTTTGTAGTTTTCTCTCAGTATCCACTGTATTCCCGCTTATAATGAACACATAGAAGCCCTGTTTTCCTTTCGAAAAACCAGAGGTAAAGTTTTGATCTGATTGGCACTCAGCAGATGCAGAGAAGCCGCACTGAACCTACCGAACCGAACAGAACCGTATCAGAGCCAGACCTCCAGACCCATCTGTAAATCTTGAGAGCTGGTAACCGGCCCACATGGACTTCTATGCGCAAACACATATCAAAGATCCAGAGCTGTTTTTGTAGCCCATCGGGACTTGGACTCAATCCACCACTTACGGTCCACACCAGCCAACAGGTCTGCTCCCCTCCCACACACACAAAAAAAAGTGCTTTAATGCCCAAGAGCTGCAATGACACAAAAAAGAACCAGACCTCTAGACTCAGCGGTGAACCTGAGAGCTCTGGGAACACCCTTGGAAGTAAAAATTTAGCAGCTACATATAAGTCTGTTGTTAAAATTAGTAGGCTTAAGAGTTTAGAACATTGATTGTGGGCTTAGTTGCTGCAGGGTAAGTCTGCACAAACTGAATTGAGTTGGATTGGAACCGAGAGCTGTTGCTGTGTTCTGCAGAGCTGGTAAGTAGAGTAAAATTTAGTAGATACATATACAGTACTGTATGCATGTTGTTAAAATGATGTAGGTTTAAGAGCTTAGAACATTGCAAGAGTGTGGGAAGGGTTTCTTAAAGCCTTAAAATATATACAGGTCCTTCTCAAAAAATTAGCATATTGTGATAAAGGTCATTATTTTCCATAATGTAATGGTAAAAATGAAACTTTCATATATTTCAGATTCATTGCACATCAACTGAAATATTTCAGGTCTTTAATTGTTTTAATACTGATGATTATGGCATACAGCTCATGAAAACCCAAAATGCCTGTCTCAAAAAATTAGCATATCATGAAAAGGTTCTCTAAACAAGCTATTAACCTAACCATCTGAATCAACGACGTAACTCTAAACACCTGCAAAAGATTCCTGAGGCTTTTAAAAACTCCCAGCCTTGTTCATTACTCAAAACCGCAATCATGGGTAAGACTGCCGACCTGACTGCTGTCCAGAAGGCCATCATTGACACCCTCAAGCAAGAGGGTAAGACACAGAAAGAAATTGCTGAACGAATAGGCTGTTCCCAGAGTGCTGTATCAAGGCACCTCAGTGGGAAGTCTGTGGGAACGGAAAAGTGTGGCAGAAAACGCTGCACAACGAGAAGAGGTGACCGGACCCTGAGGAGGATTGTGGAGAAGGGCCGATTCTAGACCTTGGGGGACATGCGGAAGCAGTGGACTGAGTCTGGAGTAGAAACATCCAGAGCCACCGTGCACAGGCGTGTGCAGGAAATGGGCTACAGGTGCTGCATTCCCCAGGTCAAGCCACTTTTGAACAAGAGACTGCGTCAGAAGCATCTTGCCTGGGACTGCTGCTGAGTGGTCCAAAGTTATGTTCTCTGATTACAGTAAATTTTGCATTTCCTTTGGAAATCAAGGTCCCAGAGTCTGGAGGAAGAGAGGAGACACAGAATTCACATTGCTTGAGGTCCAGTGTCAAGTTTCCACAGTCACTGGGGTTTCATGTCAGCTGCTGGTGTTGTTCCACTGTGTTTTATCAAGGGCAGGGTCAATGCAGCTAGCTATCAGGAGATTTTGGAGCACTTCATGCTTCCATCTGCTGAAAAGCTTTATGGAGATGAAGATTTCATTTTTCAGCACTACCTGGCACCTGCTCACAGTGCCAAAACCACTGGTAAATGGTTTACTGACCATGGTATTACTGTGCTCAATTGGCCTGCCAACTCTCCTGACCTGAACCCCATAGAGAACCTGTGGGATATTGTGAAGAGAAAGTTGAGAGACGCAAGACCTAACACTCTGGATGAGCTTAAGGCCGCTATCGAAGCATCCTGGGCCTCCATAACACCTCAGCAGTGCCACAGGCTGATTGTCTCCATGCCACGCCGCATTGAAGCAGAAATTCATGCAAAAGGATTCCCGACCAAGTATTGAGTGCATAACTGAACATGATTATTTGAAGGTTGGCGTTTTTTGTATTAAAAACACTTGTCTTTCATTGGTGGGATGAAATATGCTAATTTTTTGGGACAGGCATTTTGGGTTTTCATGAGCTGTATGCCATAATCATCAGTATTAAAACAATTAAAGACCTGAAATATTTCAGTCGGTGTGCAATGAATCTGAAATATATGAAAGTTTCATTTTTATCATTACATTATGGAAAATAATGACCTTTATCACAATATGCTAATTTTTTGAGAAGGACCTGTATAAATACTAAAATAAACATGGCGTCCCTAGTTCACGGTTTTTCACTTATTACTTATCAGTCCCCCATTGCCACAATGGGGGACTGGAACCTAACCCCTGTGATAAACGAGGGACTACTGTATATGCTTCTATGCTTCCATTAGGTAAAGTTATTAAACAGCATGGGATAAATTTTCATTGTTATGCTGATGATACAGTTATATTTGTCCATGAAACCCAATGAATCCAATCAGCCATTTAGACTACAGGCATGTCTTAAAGACATAAAAACCTGGATTATTATCATCACACCAGTTCTGTCCTCCATTCACTGGCTCCCTGTGCGTACTAGAATAGATTTTAAAATTATCCTGTTGACCTATCAGTGCCTAAATGGCTTCACACCCCTTTATCTCTCTGAGCTACAGGAACCATATGTTCCTTCTCGGACTCTGAGATCATCCAATCAGCTGCTTTTGGTTGTTCCAAAAACAAGACTGAAGCTCCGAGGAGATCGGGCATTTTCAGTCATGGGCCCAAAACTCTGGAACAACCTGCCCCCAACATTATGCAGGCCACCTCCCTTCACCTCTCTGCTAAAAACACATCCGTTTTCTCTGGCATTTCACACAATGTGAGCTGATTTATTGTTTTGTTCTGTGTTCCTATGTTTTTATCTAATGCTTTTAATTAATTTTTCAGTATTATCATTAGTGTGTTATTTTTTTCCATTAAATTAACTCTCATTCATGTTATTGTTAAACACTTTCTTAACAGTTTCTGTTTTAAATATGCTCTATAAATAAAGTTGACTTGACTTGGATGACGTTTAATTTTGCTTTAAAACTCAGACAAGACAGAGGATGTGGTTTTTGGACCTGAGCATCTTAGGAACATCTTACTCACAGGTTTTTACTGTGCGGGTTAAAGGACACATCCTGATTAAAAATAACACCAAGGTTTTTAACTTTAGAGGATTTAACTTTTGACTTGAGAACTTATTTTCTAAAGTGGAACTTGTTATTAAAAAGTTTGAGAACAGTCAGTCCATCTCTTCAGAAACCAGACGTGCGCAAACGGTACACTAATGTCGTCCATTGCTGAGGGATTCAAATAGTTGCAGTTTGTAGTTGTCTAGATTAATGTTTTTCTAGACTGGAATTAAACAGGGCATGTAAGTAAAGCATAATGTTTTTGGTGCAATATATTTAAGTGGGTAGGAGCTACTCTGTGGAGAACAACAGAGGCAGTTTTTTATTTTTTTTATTTCTGCCTTTTTTTCTTTGCTTGTCCGATGCAGCACAGGGTGACGAGTGCTGACGGATCCTGGTGAGTGGAGGGAGCAATTATATAAGATAAGATAAAATAAAAGTTTATTGTCCACCAAGGTGGAAATTTTTCTTCGGCTCTCCAACCATAAAATAATATCCACCACCAAGAGAAATGGCAATGGTATATTAATCTTCTTGTTTAAGGAAATTATATTTTAAGCAATATAAAAACTAGAAAGCATTGGTTGCTAAAATGATAGGGGTGGTCCGTTTACACACATACCCACACACACACACACATATATACATATAGCCATTTTGGATTTTGGCTTTGCAACCTAATTTTTATTGGTGTTCGATCTTAGGCCACACGCCAAAATTGAAATTGGTATCTCACTTATTTTTAAGCTATGATTTTCACAACATTGATTCACGGACAGACAAACAAAGAGGGGTTCCAATTCCCCATTTTCACGCTGTGACAGAGGACAAAAAATAGTGGTGACTTAAGAGTTTGTACAATATTTCATATTACATGAAAACATGTCTTGATTTTCCATACTGTCTCATCTTTTTTCTTCAGGCATAAACATACGAAGAAACCAGACAAGAAAATCTACTTCCTGTTATTTTAAAAAGAAGGAAGGATGAACACGCATACAGGTGGTAGAAAGGGGCAGGCAGCGCAAACATGGCGGTCACGACACTTGTGCAGCACACTGCATGCCTCCATGTTTTCACTCACTTACTTACCTTTTTAATGAAGGGAGGGATGCTGCTGTACACATTAGTTTCCACCAGCTGTCCTCACAGTACAGACGTGCTGCGAGGCTAAAATTTTAAAGCTCTGACTGGAGCTTTCCTGTAGGCCAGATGTGGCTTACAGATGCCAATCATCACAAGAATTCTCTCCCAGATAATCCTCTGAAGGGCTGGCAGGAGTAAGAGTCACTGGTGAAAAGACTGAGTGAGCCATCTCTCCCTTCTTGGAGCAACAGGGTTTTGCTGTGTAAGCATGTATGTGGGTTGTGTGTGTGCGTGTGTGTGTGTGTGTGTGTGTGTGTTGATGTGTTGCTGAGCTCATCTAAACCTTGTCGCCAGGCACCATCACTTACAGCAGTGATGGCGTTCAGGGCCGTGTCAGCGCCAATGCTGAGGTCTGAGCCAGGCACATTGTTGGAGACAGTGGCTGGGACCATGACCATCGGCACACAGAACTCGTCAAATTTCCCACGAGCCGCTGACAATTCCAGCAGTGACAGGAAGGCCTGCAGGGCAGAGCCAAGGGCTTTAGTAGGGTCTGGAAGGGAGAGAGACTTTGGCACGGTGGTTGGGTTGAGAGGTGCTACTTGTCACAAGGAAAGGAAACACACACAAGTGAAAAGTGCCAAGGGGAGGAGCCAGGTCTATCACAACGGACAGCAGCGAAACAGACAGGTACAACTCCACATTCAGCCCCACAAACACATCAACAGAGGAAAAGTCATTTTACTTGCATTCATTACAGGAAAATAATTGAAGCTGGTGAGCATCTAAACAGGACTGCGTGAAATGTTTGGAGGAAAGCACCAAATTGTCTCCACTTTCACTTCTAATTTCAGTCGAATGCTTCAAGTTATTCTCTTTGTGTGTCTCGGTTTGCTTGGAACTCATTAGCTCTGTTGTTCCAGTTTGAGGCAGAGAACTGACTTTGAAGCATTGGTATGCATACATGAACCATATGGTGATGTTTGGCATGAAAGGGAGAGGAATAATGGCATGAATCAACACTAAACAATATTCAGCACATCATCAGAACAACAGCTGTCTGTTTTAACAACATGAGCAGTAATAATGTTGCTAAAGTCATTAATATTCAGCACTAAAAAGCCGAGCTTGTAGACTAAATTTAAAATGAGCTTGACTATCACCATCAAAGGATTTAAACATACCTCAAATCCACCGATAACCAGCAGAGCGTTTATGTTATATTTGCGCATCTGCTCTGCAATTTTATCGACATGCTTCGCAGGAAGAGTTCTGAGGAGAAGAAGTAAAAGTTTGATTTTCACACAATCACCAAAAGAAGCTGTGGATTCATAAATGAAACAAAGAGCTGTTGAAAAAGGACACGCAGCTGCTGTAAACTCCAACCTTTTAGGATGTTAGAAAGTACAACTTTCACATAACAAATGTCACAAAAACAAAAACCTTTACTAGGAAAAAAAAGGTTGATTTTGACTAGACTAATGAGCTAATGACTAGTTCAAGCACTGATCAAAATCAAAGTGGATTAAAGTCTTAAAATAACTCAAATCCAAAATTTGATGGCATTTTCAGCAAAACATACAAGCGTTTACATTACCATCAGTTTCACAGTACAGTCAATTACTTTAATTTTTGCTGTGCTTTGCACAAATAGTGGAATTTCTGATGCAGCCTGGAGCACCATCATATTCCTCCCTCAAGAACCGTGTGATGCAAACATATTAAAAGTCCATCCATGCATCCAATATCTTCCACTTGTTCCGAAGTCAGGTTGCGGGGGCAACAGCTTGAGCAGGGAGGCCCAGACATCTCTTTCCACAGCCACCTCTTCCAGCTCTTCTGGGAGGATTCCAAGGCGTTCCCAGGCCAACCGAGAGACATAGTCTCTCCAGCGTGTCCTGGGTCTTCCCCGGGGTCTCCTCCCAGTTGGACATGCCCGAAGCACCTCCCTAGGGAGGCGCCCAGGGGGCATCTTTACTAGATGCCCGAACCACCTCAACTGGCTCCTCTCGACGTGAAGGAGTAGTGGTTCTACTCCGAGTCTCTCCTGGATAACTGAACTTCTCACCCTACCTCTAAGGGAGAGACCAGCTACCCTGCGGAGAAAACTCATTTCAACTACCTGTATCCGCGATCTCATTCCTTCGGTCACTACCCAGAGCTCATGACCATAGGTGAGGGTAGGAACATAGACCGACCAGTAAACAGAGAGCTTTGCCTTACAGCTCAGCTCTCTCTTCACTACAACGGACCGGTACAGAGTCTGCAATACTGCAGATGCTGAACCAATCCATCTGTCAATCTCACAATCCATTCTTCCCTCACTCGTGAACAAAATCCCAAGATACTTGAACTCGTCCACTTGAGGCAGAACCTCACCCTCGACCTGAAGAGAGCAATCCACCCTTTTCTTGTTGAGGACCATGGCTTCAGATTTGGAGGTGCTGATTCTCATCCCATCCGCTTCATACTCGGCTGCGAACCGCTCCACTGAGAGCTGAAGATCACGGCACGATGACGACAACAGGACCACATCATCTGCAAAGAGCAGAGATGGAATCCTGAGGCCACCGAACCGGAAACCCTCCACCAGCTGGCCGCACCGAGAAATTCTGTCCATAAAAGTTATTAACAGAATTGGTGACAACGGGCAGCACAGGCAGAGTCCAACTCCCACCCTGAAGAGGTCCGACTTACTGCCGGTAATGAGAACCAAACTCTCTCACCGCTTGTATAGGGACTGAACAGCCCATAACAACGGGTCTCCAATCCCATACTCACGGAATACCCCCCCACAATGTAACCCAAGGAACATGGTCGAATACCTTCTACAAGTCCACAAACACATGTAGACAGGATGGGCAAACTCCCATGACCCCTCAAGGACCCTAGTGAGGGTAAAGAGCTGATCCAGTGTTCCACAGCCAGGATGGAACCCACATTGTTCCTCCTAGTTCTGAGGTTCGACCAACGATCGGACTCACTTCTCCAGTACCCCTGAATAGACCTTACCAGGGAGGATAAGGAGAGTGATTCATCTACAATTGAAGCACACCCTCCGGTCCCCCTTTTTGAAGAGGGGAACCACCACCCCAGTCTGCTAATCCAGTGGAACTGCCCTTGATGTCCACTCTACCTTGCAAAGGCGTGTCAGCCAAGACAGCCCCACAACATCCAGAGCCTTAAGGAAATCAGGGTGAATCTCATCCACTCCTGGAGCCCTGCCGCCTTGGAGCTTTTTAACTACCTCGGCGACCTCAGCCACGGTTATGGACGGATCAATCCCTAAAGTCCCCCGACTCAGCTTCCTCCATGGAAGACGTGCTAGTGAGATTGAGAAGGTCCGAGAGGTATTCCTTCACCTCCCAACGACATCACTGGTTGAGGTCAATAGCACCCCACCTTCACTGAACACAGTGTTAGTAAAGTGCTGCTTTCCCCTCCTCAGCCACCTGATGTTTGGCCAGAATCTCCTCGGAGCCGACCGAGTGTCTCTATCCAAGGTCTCACCAAACTCCTCCCACATCAGAGCTTTTGCCTCAGCAACAGCCAAGGCTGCACACCACTTGGCACTCTGGTACTCCTCAGCTGCCTCCAGAGTCCACTGGCCAACAAGGCCAGATAGGACTCCTTCAACTTGACAGCCTCCCTAACCCAGGGTGTCCACCACCGAGTTCGTGGATGGCCACCGTGAGAAGCACCAACAACCTTGCGGCCACAGCTCAAGGCAGCTACCTCAACAAGTGAGGCGCGGAACATGGCCCACTCGGACTCAATATCTCCCACCTCAGCTGGGATGCGGTTAAAGATCTCCCGGAGGTATAGTTGAAGATCTCTCTGATGGGTTCTTCTGCCAGGCGTTTCCAGCAAACCCTCACTACACGTTTGGGTCTACTGGGTCCGTCAGACATCTTCCCCCGGCATCTGATCCAACTCACTACCAGGTGGTGATCAGTTGACAGCTCAGCTCCTCTCTTCACCCGAGTGTCCAAAACAAATGGCCACAAATCAGATGACACGACTATGAAGTCTATGAAGTCAATCATCGATCTATGACCTAGGGCATCCTGGTGCCAAGTGCACTTATGGACTTATGTTCGAACATGGTGGTCATGATGGACAAACCATGACTAGCACAGAAGTCCAACAACTGAACACCACTCGGGTTCAGATCAGAGAGGCCGTTCCTCCCAATCATGCACCTCCAGGTCACACTGTCATTACCCACGTGGGCATTGAAGCCTCCCAGCAGAATAAAGGAGTCCCCAGCTGGCGCACCTTCCAGCACCCCTGCCAAGGACTCCAAGAAGGCTGGATACTCTGAACTGCAGTTCGGCGCATAGGCACAAACAACAGTCAGAGCCCATCCCCCCACCCGAAGGCGAAGGGAAGCCACCCTCTCATCTACCGGGGAAAACTCCAACACACAGTCAGGGGGCTACAAGTAGACCCACACCAGCTCGACGCCTCTCACCATGCACAACTCCAGAGTGAAATAAGGTCCAGCCCCTCTCACGAAGATCGGTTCCAGAGCCCATGCTGTGCGTCGAGGTGAGCCCAACTATATCTAGTTGGTACCTCTCAACCTCGCACACAAGCTCAGGCTCCTTCCCTGCCAGAGAGGTTACATTCCATGTCCCAAGAGCCAACTTTGGTAAGCCAGGGTCAGAGTACCAAGGTCCCCGCCTTCGGCCACTGCCCATAGCATCATGCACCTGACTTTTATGGCCCTTCCTGCAGGTGGTGGGTCCACAGGAAATATTATTACAAAAGTAAAGGTTTAAAAAAACAGCTATAAAATGTTGAAGACTGGGGTAGTTTTAAGACTAAAACTGCTTATAATAATAATAATAATAATAATACTGCATAATACCATTTCAACAGCTGATCTTAGGCTTTCATATTTGGAAGGGCTCATGGGGAAATAAATCAGCCATGCATTAATTTTTGTCTGTTATTTTTTTGTTTTTGTTGCAGCCAGTAAATATTTTTGTTCTTGACAAAGTCTAAAAATCCAATTTTTTTATTCTTTTTGTAAGAATTGTTTCATATGCTCCACCTCAGTAACATTATTGCCCTCTAGTGTTCCTCAGAGGGAAAACAAACAACCATAAGGAAATCCCATTATAAATGCATTTTCTTCAACATTCATTTCATTGTTTGGGGTGGCCCCTGTGGAAGCACCCTTTAGCAAGTATGAGAGGAATACGATTGTTTTTGGCTCTCTTCTAGTCAGGAGACTTATTTTATGAAGATGGAAGGATCTATATCCCCCGGCATATGAACACTAGATAAGAGAAGTTATGTGTAATGTTCATGTGGAAACAATTAAATATACTCTGAAAGGATCTGGTAAGAGATTTTGGGAGACTTGGCAGCCATTTGTATCTAATATTGAAAGTATGTCAGTGCCTGTCTGATGCATGCATGTCTGTGTAGCTGATCCAGTATGGGAGGGGCATCATCCATCATCCCAGTCCCAAAAAGCTCTACAGTGACTGGTCTGAATGACTATCGGCCAGTGGCCCTCACCCCGATAGTTGCTAAATGCTTCGAAAAACTGGTCATGACTCACATCAAAACAACCATCAACATCAACGAAGACCCTGATCAGTATACATACCGTGAGAACCGATCAACAGAGGATGCCATCTCCTCTGTGGTCCACACTGCGCTCAACCACCTGGAGCAGAAAAACTCTTACGTCCGTATGCTCTTTGT
>NC_056517.1:11975431-11989031 GCF_014905685.2 Nematolebias whitei | reverse complement strand
AGTTGTTGTAGGTAATCAGGAAAGAGTGGACTTTTGGTGGTTTGAGTATTCTCCTATTAATCAAGTGGAATGGATTAGTTCATGAAGAAATCGAACCAAAGCTGGGTGAACTAATATTTCAAGGTAATGCTTGTGTGCGTGTGTGTGTGGGTGTGTGTGTGTGTGTGTGTGGAGGGGTCTGAATGGGTATTTTTTTACTCGCCTCTGCGTGTGTGTGTGTGTGACAGTCTTGGCCTGTTTTCAGCGCAGTGTTGCACTCACCGTCTGTACACACTCCATCAGAGGGACTCGTACTGACTGGTTCCCACACAGAGAGACCACGCACGCCGGGGTGTTGGCGGTCGTCTCCAGCAGGGCCAGGATGGCCTCCACTCCCATTCGACTGGCCTGTACGAGCCGGCACACACAGGGAAAGATCGCAGGACATCAGTACAGGTTTGTTGTCACGGTCACTCACGCTCACAAACACAATGTTGACCCGGTTTCTCATGTTTCTGGACTGGACTTAATTTCTGCATGAGGTCTTTGTGGTTTATAGGAACCATGACTGAATGGGTCAGTGCACCTTAAAACTGACACCATTTTACCTCAGACCCACGCACAGGCTTAAAGAGACAGTGCAGATATTTTAGAGGGAGGTATAGTGGAAAAAATTGTGAACAAATATTATCTCGTCTGTAGATGGCATTTAGAGTCTCGGTTTAAAAAAATATTATTTCTAACTAGACTGATGAGCTAATGGCTAGTCTGAGCAGAGCAGAGAACAGAATCATCTTTAAACAACTTTAATATCAACAAGCGGTACTCAGATGTCCTTCGTAGCCGAGGGATTTGAATAATGAATATTTTTTGTAGTTTTCAAGATGAGTGTTTGTCTGAACTAGAATTGAACAGAGAATGTAAGTAAACCTTAATGTTTTTGGTGCAAGATATTCAAGTGGGTAGGAGTTACACTGTTCAGAAGAACAGAGGTAGTTTTTATGTGTTTGTCCGAGGCAGCGCAGAGTGACAGATCCTGGTAGATACACAGCTCCTTTCTATCTAATCCAGCTGCTCAAAGCTCTTTACAACACAATCTGTGCCCTCACACACACATTCATACGGCACTCTACTAGATCTCTACAAAGATAATCTGAATCTGTAGAGACTAATCAGAGCTTTAGGTAGTTTTCACACCTGATAGTCCAGTAGACTCGGTTCGATTGGGGACCAACATTCAGACCATTTGTTTACATTTTCAGCTGGTGCAGTTCACATTCACACTGCACTTAGTCAATCGAGCCAACCTGTCTCTATGAAAATGCAGTAACTGTTCATACTGCAGAACCTTCAGTTGTAGACTGAGACCACCGAGGTGCTCCACAGAACGCCACAGGAAGTCCTTCCTCCCTGTGGTTATCAAAATTTTCAACTCCTCCCCCTTTCTGCACATAGGACAATTAAATTAAACAGGTCTCTCTTGCAAATGAGTTCTCGTGGCTCAATGAGACTAACCTGGATAAATAAAGGCTAAAAAAAAAAAAAAAAAAAAAAAAAAAAAAAAAAAAAAAAAAATTAATCCTGTACCACAATAAACGTTGGTTACGTACTGTAACCCCAGATTCTATGAATATAGGCGTAGCCCTTTAAGGCTGTCGCTGATGGTTTATCCCGTTATGCGCAGCATAAGCACTGAAAAAAATTAGTCCACGCCCACCTGCTGTGTGGGCCCCACCCGGTCCGTATAAATTACGTTAAGAGCGGGAAATCGGCTCCCAAAATAGCTTTTTCTTCAGCCATTTAGGAGCCAGTGAGGCCCGACGCTTAAAGGGCTACGCCTATATTCATAGAATCTGGGGTTACAGTACGTAACCAACGTTCTATTTCATATAGGCTTCGCCCTTTAAGGCTGTCGCTGATGGTTTAAGGGCGAAGCGGATGTGGTCCTCGCCTCACTGGGTCCATTCGAACACAGTAAGAAGCGGAAGCTTGCCCAAAAAACGTCTTGTCACTCAGCTCCCCGTGTGCATAAACTACGCATCGCGTAATTATGTGCCATGCACAGACGCATGTTGTGTAACTATGCGTTCTGACAAGCATGAATACCCCGGAAAAAACTTTCAACGGGAAGAGGAAGTTTAAAAGAGGGGGGGGAGGGGGGCATGAACCAACTGGTTCATGGCTGAACAGTATAAACAGATTAATGTCCATGAATTGATAATAATCAAATGAACTGATTGTTAACAATAATCATGAACTGATTAGTGACAATAGAACCAAAATCACAGACACGACTTGTGACTGAAAACAACATCTCACACTGTAATGCATGCAGACAGAAGTGAGCTTAAACAGAGTTCCATGAGAACAACAATATTCATTCTGTTAGGGTACTAAGGACAGAATGTGTCATGGAACGAGCCGTTACATCACGTAGGTAAAGTGAATAAATGAGCAGGGTGTTGACCATGCAGCCGCAGTGCAAATGTCCTGCATTGACATACCATTATGCAGAGCAGTCGAAGATGCGATACCCCTGGTCGAGTGTGCTTAGAGGTTGACAGGAGGCCCTAAATCTGATGCTCTGTAGGCTTCAGAAAAAAAGGCCTCACACAGCCAGTGTGACAAGCGCTGGATGGATAACGGCGACCTGCAGAAGCATCTCTATAATGCACAAACAATTGTTGAATTTGAACGCATTGCAGCTGTGCGCGTTACGTAACACGTCAACGCCTGCACCGGGCAGAGAAGATGAACAGATGCTTCCCTTTCTGATATGTGGGGGGGAAAAGACCCCTCCAACGATATCACTCTTGATTTAAAAGAGCTCGTGATGTTTTAGGCATAAAAACTGGGTTGGTCTTAAAAACAGCTGAGCTGCCCGTCAGCCTAATTCTAAGGCATGACGAAGTAACAGAGAGGGCAGATAATTACTTACCCTCTTAGCGGGTGTTAAAACCAGCAACAGGGCTGTTAAAAGAGACAAGAATTTAAATGAAACCTGATCCAGAGGCTCAATTGAAGCTTTGATCAGGGCTCGCAGGACCAGCGTTAAATCCCACTGTGGAACAAGTGGACGTGAAAACAGGCCTACATCTCTGTACACCTTTTAGAAACCGCTTCATCAGCGGGTGATTAAAAACTGTTCTGTCTCCGAACCTTCGTGGCAGGAATAGATGGCTGCAACGTACGTTAAAGCGTACTGAATGCCAACTCCCTATCCATCAGCTGTTGTAGAAAAACAACACGCCGCCTAAAAGGCATGAAGTGGCCTCTAAACCTTCTCTGTACACCAGCGCTGAGAAGCCGTCCCCTTTGATGTGTACAGAACTGTGGTAGATGCAGCACATGAATCTTGAATTGTGCACATTATCTCCTGAGGGAGACCCATCCTCTAAGTGGGACCGCTCAGAGGTCAGACCCACAGGTGTTGACCTATTTCTGGGTAGCTCTTGGTCGCTCCTCCTGCCTGAAGGAGAGCATCCTCCCTCCACGGCAGTTCCACGGCGACCCGACAACAGACGTTGCAGGCCTGGGAACCATGGTGCGCTCACACGCCGGGAGCCACCAGGAGAGCTGTCAATCCCTCCTCCTGAACTCGGTTCAGGAACCGTAAAGAAACAGAGGAGGTGGGGGAAAAGGAACGCGTATAAAAGCGTTTGGGCCACCGGCTGTGAGCAATTGCGTCACCCCCCCCCAGCGATGGATTGTCTCGTGGGCTCAGGGAAAAACCATAGTTGACACTGAGCGTTCTTCTCGCGTCGCAAACAGGTCCACAGCTGCTTTGCCAACTTCTGCTGCGTCTGAAAACATCAGATCTGGATGGAGGGTCTGGTCCACGTGACGTGGGCCGCCCCTGGACGTTACATCCGCCCCTCTGTTCAGAACACCGGATATGTAAAAACGCTCTAATAGAGAGCAGGTTTGATGAACCCAACTCAGTAGCTTCCGCGCAATGTGTAACATCTGGGCTGAACGCACACCCCCCTGGCGGTTTATGTACGCAGCAG
The DNA here is from genome assembly GCF_014905685.2 of Nematolebias whitei. Taxonomy (NCBI): domain Eukaryota; kingdom Metazoa; phylum Chordata; class Actinopteri; order Cyprinodontiformes; family Rivulidae; genus Nematolebias; species Nematolebias whitei. The sequence continues at coordinate 11,985,042 of NC_056517.1, read as the reverse complement.
TCACCATGTTGTCTGTGTGAATCAACACGTGTTGATTCTGTAGCACGGGAGCAAAATGTTGAATCACATTCAGCACTGTGCGACACCAAAACATTGATGTGGGCTGATGTGCGGTGGGGCCACAGCGCCCCTACTGTTTGAGATAGGCATGTCCCCCCCCAACCTGACAGAGACGCGTCCGTGAAGACTGACACGTGACGTGGGTCTACTGACGGGGACTCCCTCTGACAGAGCCAGGGTGTTTCCCCAGTGTCGGAGGTCTGCTCCCACGGAGGGAGGAACAGTGATCATCCGTCTCTTTTGTTTTACTGGATCCACACGCAGACGCGTAAGCCACCTCTGGAGGCGCCTCATGTGTAACAAACCCAGCGGGACCACTGTGTGAACTGATGACGTCATTCCCAACAGCTTCATGACGGAGACAGCTGTTACCACTTTGCCAGGTCTTACGTGGCGTAATTGGTTTTTTAGAGTGTCGATTCTTGTTTGTGATAAACGAGCCGTCATGGTAATTGAGTTTAATTCCACTCCCAGATAAACAATTGTCTGGGCCGGGAAAATCGAGCTCTTCTTCCAGTTATGGCGAAGCCCAGATTTAGCAGGTGTGATGCTAACATCTGAGCCTGTATCAATGCTTCCTGTCTGGATGTTGTCCAACAGCTGTCTGTTCGTCAACATGTGAAAAAGGTCTGTTCATGATCGTTTTGTTGAAAGCTGACAGATCCAGAATCGGTCTCATCCCTCCGGTCCTTTTGGGGACCAGGAAGTAGCGTGAGAAAAACCCTGTGTTTTCCTCCTCGTTGGGAACTCTTGAGATTACACCTTTTATCAGAAGCTCTTGGACTTCTGCATTTAAGGCTGAGACTTGGTCTGGTGATGACAGGACCGTCTCTATAACTCCTCCGAACGGAGGGGGTCGGGTTGCAAACTGCAGCGTGTAACCCTTGCATAACACTCTGTCCATCCATCTGTCCGGTGAGCATGTTTTTAGCCACTCTGCGTGACGTTCGTGGAGTGGACGTGCGTTTAAATGATGTGCCGTGTTTCGAACGGATGTCATCCAAAAACTCCGCCTCGACCGCCGTCATGCGTCGCGGAAATGTTTTTCGCGTGACCCAAGGCGAGGCTTTCTCGAAAGGGCTGTTCTGCGCGCGCCCGTGCGCTGTGTCTGAATCGCAGACCAACCTTCATGTCTGGGCGGGGCGGTGTGCGCTGAGGCGAGGCGTTTGTCAGCTGATAACGTCGAGAGGCTGCACGTTTAACGTCGCTGTGCAAACGTTGAGAGGTGGAGGGCGTGACGTCATCAACGCCGTGCTGTCGAAGTGAAGGTTGTGAGCCTCGCGGGAGCGCACGTTTCCTCTGGAGGGACGCGCGCCGCTCTCGCTGAGGGCGGGGCCCGTCATTGGATTCATTCAGCTGTCTCACGCTTATGCCGCCGTGAGCTGCTGATCGCTGAGACGCGGTGGATGACGGCCACTCGCATTCATTCAGGAGAGGCGTGTGTTGTTTTCGCTGAGAGCAGGGACCTCCACCGGACCCGGCCTGCGGTCCCACATTTATCCCGATGTGGGCCGGTGAGCGCCGGGCAGCTGTGCGTGCATCATCGACACAGTGCCGTTTGGATGGAGGCTGCTTGTCTCGCTCGGGAGCGCGTTAACACCGTTGGGAGGTGATCGTGCGGGTCTGATTGACAACAAGTTATTTCGCTTACCGTGGTGTCACGTGAGCGTCTGGGCATGTGAAGGAGCGGCGGTGGATTTAAAAAACCTTTATTTAAGGACACCGGCTCTTTATGAGTGGAGGGTGTGTGTGTAGCGGCTGTGAGCTCATCCGAGCTTACAGACTGGCTAAAAACAGGCATTTTGATCTTTGAAAAATCATTTATTCAATTCCTGTGTCATTCATACACACATCCTCCGCAGACCGTCATTTCTTAAAATTTCTCCCCCGTGAGCCCTGCGGTTTGTTTGCTCCGAGCGCCGTCTGCAGGCGATCTCTGGGGAAAACGCTGAAGTGCAGGCTGCCGGACTGAGGAGGGGTGGTCTCTGGCGGGCGGGGCTGGTGGTGGAGCTGGGCGAGACGAAGCTGCTGCTGCCGTGGAGCGTCGAAGTTTCTGCCTCTGCTTTCGACGATCTCTCCAGCGGGCTGGGGGACGGAATGAGCCGCGCGGCTTGATGATGGCGTACAGCTTCCGACGTCTCCTCCGACTGCTTCGAATTCGTCAGCATGGACGTCAAGCTGCTTCCGAACAGCGCGTCCGATGAGATGGGGCCCTCCATCCAGTCTTTGTGCAGCTTTTCCGGCAGCAATGGAGAGTGACGGAGCCAGATGGAACGTTGGATTACCGTCATCCATGCTACAATCCTCGACAGGCAAACCGAGGGAGCGGCACACATGTTGAGGATGGCGTCTGCCGATTACACAGGGAGCTCTTTGTCTCCTCCGGCAGGTCTGAGGCCTCCAGCCTTTTCGACATGCTAAATGCTAGCAGCGCATGTTGTTGCTAACTGCAGCTGCTTGAAAACACGTCGGTGGGCTCGATTGGAGAGCTTTGGTCGCCGTCTGGTTCCTCCGGAGGGACGGGACGCTGCTCCGACCTGGGCAGCTTCGCTCCGGAAGCTTCCGCGAGGCTTGGCTCCAGGGGAGGGAACCGAGGAATAGCGTCAGTTGCCTTACAGAAGGAGTTCTTTGTCTCCAAGGCAGGTCTGCGGCCTTCAGTCCCTTGGACATGCTATATGCTAGCAGCGCACGTTGTTGCTAACTGCGGCTGCCTGGAAAAACACGTCGGTGAAAAATAACCTTTCCGCCGATCATCCGAACTGGCGGGAAAAGGCGAGGGACGTAGAAAAAAGGGGTCCCTTCATGTCAGCCTCCTCCCGGGTTCCGCCGGGCAACCCCTGAGGGCGCTATCGGCCGGGAGCGGTGTGATCGCCGATGCGAAACGAGGTGGGATGGGGTGAGCATTCACTCAGCCCCCCTCCACCTACACTACGCTCCCCAGGAGGGAATGAGCAGCGGGGGCTGCAGCTGAGCACACCTTGCCCCGGAGGAACCATCCGGTTCGCCCCGAGGGTCGGCGATAAGAGGAAAAACACAAGATGGCGTTGTCCAGCGTGTAGTGACCTGTCACTGGGAAATGTTCCCCGACGCTTACCTTGGAATAAGACTGCTGTCATCTTCTCCTCGGGGAGGAGAACTCACCGGACGACCGGAGGTCGACTGCCGGGCCAAGCATCCTTCACCAAGGTTGGTCATATACACAATTTATCTTCTTTGTTCTTCTGACAGTGCTATATTAGCTCGCTGAAGAAAAAATGGGAGCCGATTTCCCGCTCTTAACGTAATTTATACGGACCGGGTGGGGCCCACACAGCAGGTGGGCGTGGACTAATTTTTTTCAGTGCTTATGCTGCGCATAACGGGATAAACCATCAGCGACAGCCTTAAAGGGCGAAGCCTATATGAAATAGAACACTAATATTTCTGTCTGCACCTGACCTGTTTAGAACTACATTGTTGGTATTTTTCTATTCTCTGTTCTTTTTTATATATGGTGTGATTCCTTGTGTTTGTTACTTTGTACTGAAACTCTGGCACAAAAAACCTGTACGCGGTCATCAGTTTCACATCTTATTTAACATCAACAGAAGCAGCAGCAGCTAGCTACATATTTTCCTGTGCAGCTTCAAGCACATCCTGCAGAAATATACATTTTCTGCCTAAACTAACGGTTTGTATAATAGTTTTAAGATTATAAATGTTGGATTTTATCTTAGGACAAGAGAAATTCCCTTTGGTCCTGTCTTTGCTAAAATTAGCCAGCCAGTTCTCTCAGAATTAAACTGTTTCAAAACATTTAAAGAGCTATCCACAATAAGCAAGATATTAACTATTCAGAATATGTGTTATAGCTTTAAACAAGATTTCTGGCAAAAACCAGTGCAAGGTCTTCATTTGTTCATAAAAAAATGGAATAATGGGAATAAAAAAATTAAAAATAAATTGGTACAACTTCTAAAATCACTGTCTGATCAGTTTTTTATCAGGGTTGCTGAGTTCTGCTTCATTATTTATAATGATAATAATGACAATTAATTTGTCTGATAATTTAAAAAAATAATAAAACAGAAATGTTGTTTAAAATGTGTTTGCTTACTTAATTCTTAAAGTAACAAGTAAAATATATTCTTGGACCGATTATCTTGCTGGTGCTGGTGATATACTGTAGTTCTCCTAAATGAGTGGTTTCCACTTCCAGTCCACAGGAGCCACTAGCCTGCAGGTTTTAATGTTTCCCTGCTTCAACACTCTTAAAGGTGAAATCACCTTTCTTCAATTCAATTCATTTATATAACACCAAATCCCAACAGAAGTTGTCTCAGGGCACTGAAACATTCACATACACACAAAAGCCAGTTGATAAAAGTTCTCTATCTAACGAAGCCAGAAGACGATCTGTCTTTTCATGTCAGCTTTCATCAATTGAAAACTACATATCAAGTTGTAAACCTACTGATTTGTTTTATTCACATTATTAGTGTGTTTTTAGTGTGTGCAGCGATTGAAGGTTTTTTTTCTCCATCTCAGAAACGCTGCAGTGAAGCCACATATTTCTGACGGACTACGAAGTCATTAGCTGGTCGGTTGTAGACTTTGCACACTGGCTCTCCCACAAACAATCTCGTGGTTTTGGTGTAGTCCGTTTCACCCAGGGTGAAGTGATGGTAGATGCCAGCCGGCAGCGTGATCAGGTGTCCCTTTTTCATGGCGATTCGGATCTATCTGTCCTCCTTGTCCCAGACATCAAAGTAGGCCTGGCCATCCAGGATGTAGCGAACCTCATCATCCAAGTGTAAATGCTCTTCAAAAAACATCTTCAGCTTATCCTCGTAGTTAGGCAGAGTGTCCTTGTGAATTGTAATAATGTCCATGTAGGAGTAACCTTGTTTTTTGCGGGTCCTCTCCAGCTCTGGGTCTGTTTCATAAACATCAGCTTCCAGCAGAAACTCCTAGCTTCCGCTTGTTTAAGGAAACGGGCTGGTTTGGATTCATCCTGCGTGGCTTCTCGTCAGAACTGTCCATGTACCAGACTTCCAAAACCATCTTAAACACTGCGAACACTTTCTGAGCTCTGAAAAATAATAAACCTCAAAGAAAACTCCCTGAAAAGTCTGTGAGCTTGGGGAAATGTGTGTGGTGGTAGGCTAGGCTAAGACAATCCTTTTCTGCATGATGTCAAGTTCTGCAGAAGCCCACTAATCATCAGTTCACTCACATGAGGTTTAATGAAGCAGAGAAACATTGGAAACACAAGTGTGGAGGCCCCTAAGGACCAGGACTGGACACCACAGATCTAGATAATATTTTTTAGACATATTGTGCTCACATTTAAAAAAAACAAAGTGAAATATTCATGGACAATAGCAACAAAAAACTACAAGAAAGTTTAAAAAAAAAATTTAAATTCTGTGCATTTAATATTACTAAAATGCTGTGACCCACAGTTTAAACATCAGTATATTAATGAACCTACCAGAATACGATCAAATGCAGAGGGCGTCCCTCCTCTCTGCACATGCCCCAAGATGGTCACCCGCGTGTCGAAACCCAAGTTTTGGACGACAAGCTGTTTGGATAAGACCAGCAGAATTTAGCAGCAGATAGCGTCGTTGCTCTAAAGGGAACTTCTACAGAAAAGTGAAATTTGTAGCTCAATAACTGCGAAACAAATCACAGACAAACACAATATAAAAGCTGAAGAGAAGGGGAAACAGCAAAGCACAAGCAAGCCATTCTAATTTTTCAGTCATGTTAGCAGAGCCCACAAAGGATCCAGGCAAGATGTAAACCACTCAAAGAAATACTCAGGCAGGTACTGGTAAAAAAATCTAAATACTGTATGAATTTAAAAAAAACAGTTAGCTGTGACAAACTTTGATAATCCTTCTGAGCAAAATAAAAGTGAGGGTGATAAAAAGGATTGCAGAAGTGTGGAAGCCTCTTACCAAACCAGCAAATGTGCCTGATAGAGCATTTCAGAAACACAGCAACAAAGTGAGAAGCCACATCGGGGCAGAGGTAGAGTCATACAGGAGGCTGGCTACACCAAACTGTACTTACATTCTTAATATAGTCAGTGGTAATGGGCTTGTTGTTACGATCAATCGCCCCTTCAGCTACAATTATGATATTCAGCCTTTTCATCCCTGCGCGGTTCTATGAAAGGAGGGCGTGGTGGAGAGAACATGACAGAAAAACAAGAGTGTGGCTGTGACGTGGACTTTCAGAAGCACAGGGGCCAGATGAGACGACAGCCGAGGAGCCGCCTTCACAATAAAAGCCCCGCTGTTGTTAGCATCAGGCTTATATAATCAACAACGTCCTACTTTCGTTGCTGCTCGTCAGCACATTATCATCACTCGATTAACACTCTGTCAGTACAGTGTAATGGAGAATAATGAGGCTCGTGAGGCTGGTTTCCATCAGCGAGGCTCCGTGCTTCTGGCTTCCCCTTCCTTCCACACTCAGGTACTCACATCTTTGACCAAACTAGAAGTGATAGGCTTCCCGTGCCTGTCAATGGCTCCCTCTGCAACTATGATTATGTTGAGCCTTGTGCCCCTGGAACGTGTCTGAATCATACATCATTGACATGTGTTTAAAGCAGAAACAAACACAGCGACACATCACAACACCATCTCTCTCTCTTTTTCTCATTATATATACATATACACACACACACACGTAGATATACACACATATATATATATATATATATATATAAATTCACATTCTTTAAATTTGAGTTGTTTAGATGAGGACCTGCTAAAACAATGTGGTCTTTAGCAGGTTCTGAAATGATTCAAATCTAACCTCGAGTGAACAAAAATACACAATTAAGCAACAAACAAGAGCCAGGTGGAGGACTTCTGGGATGGTGCTGCAGCTAAACACCTCCAAGTCTGTGGAGATGATGGTGAACATGCCCATACTTAAACCAGTGTCCATCAGTGGAGCTTCAGTTGGACAACAGATTGAACTGGACAGTCTACACTGGGGGGCAGAGCCACCTGTACCTCTTAAATTCAATTCAGTTTATTTATATAGCGCCAAATCACAACAAAGTTGTCTCAGGGCACTTTACAGGAACATTCACAAACATAAAAGCCAATTAGTAAAGTTCTCTATCTAAGGAAGCAGCAGGCAAGTTGAATCTTGGCTTCGTTGCAGTCTCCCATCCTGAGCAAGCACAGAGGCAACAGTGGAAAGGAAAAACTCCCTTTTAAAAGGAAGAAACCTCCAGCAGAACCAGGCTCAGGACAAGCGGCCATCTGCTCTTATGAGGCTGGGGTCCTCCACTGCTACAGGAAGCTGCTGCCAGCAGACATACTACCTGTCACAGCATATCTTCAGCATGAAGAGTACATTCAGCCACAGACTGCTCTACAGATAGAGGAACTCCATTGTCCCCTTGGCCATACGTCCACCACCTAATTGGCAGGAGGAGGCGCTCAGTGATGGGGGGCTTTTTGAAGCTTTGATGATGCGGTTATAGGAATAAGAGGCTCAGTATTGGTTCTTATTTCATAACAGTGTTTCCCCTACCATTAAGCAGGGCGCCCCGCTCTGTCAACAGAACCGAGCGCCCTGCCTACCGACCCCCACTCCTGCCAACGACTGCTGGCATAAATGTAGCGCTATGCTAGTGGAGCTCAATACAGACGTGCTAGCTAAAAAGCTCCAGAGGTAGCACACGGTTTCCCTCATGCTGAGCCGTCTACACCGCTCGAAAACTGTCGATACAAACAATATGCATCACAGATGTGTCTCAATCTCCAAACACACCCCCACCCCGTCTGCTAAAATCCCCAAAGCTAGGAGCGCCCTGCCAAGGCAAGTAAACTAGGGGAAACACTGACAAGCATAGATATGTTCTGATTATATCTATTTATCTCTGGTTTCCAGAGTCTAACATGGTTGTGGAGGAAGTCTGACCCACTCTTCTTTACAGCGTTGCTTCAGATCATTGAGGTTTGCAGGCTCAGCACTCTTAAGGTCCCACCGCAACATTTCACTCAGTCTGAGGTTCTGGACTTTGACTGGACGTTGGAACGTCTCGATTCTTTTCTTTTTGAGCCATTCGATTGTAGATCAGCTGATGTTTGAATCAAAAGTCCTGCTTCATGACCCAGTTTGGTCCGAGCTTCACTTGTCGGACAGATGGACTCTCAGCTGACTCTTAAATCAGACGGTAAGCTCCGCACGACTGTCCTAAATGTTTTCTACTCGTGAATTATCTTTCTTTGTGTAAAATTATGAACTTCAGATGGATTGTAAATGACTCAACTCTTCTCACATTGAAGAACATTAACAGTGATTTCTCTGAGGTCATTGCAGATGTCTTTTCTCCTTGGCATTGTGTTAAGTAACGACATGATGGAATCTGTTGAGTGTTTTGTTCTGTGTACTTCACATTAGATTTAAATACATTTAGAACCTGGTAAAAACAAAATAATTTGTATTATGCCCTGATATAGAAGATCCTAGAAGTACAGGAGGGTGGACTTTCTTTTTTTCCTGTGACTTTCACTTTTTTTTCAAATCAAGTACAATGAACTTTCTCATGGGACAACAACTAGTGTAGAAAAAGTAAATGTATACATGATGAATACTGATATCCTGGGGCTCAGTGGGTTTAAGGAGGGGAATGTGACTGTGTTACCGCTGATAGTTTCTGACACATCTTCTCCTCCCAACCATCCTCTGGAGGCATCTCAGGAATCAACACCCAGTCTGCACCACAAGCCAGAGCGCTCACTAAGGCCAGGTAGCTACAAAAACACACACAGACACAACGCGTTGATGATGAACAGAGGTGATAACAGTCAACACCTCTGCTTTAGCAAATTAAATCTTTGGACGTGCTCCAAAGTCAGTGCATTCTTACCCACAGTGTCTGCCCATGACCTCCAACACAAACGTCCTCTGATGGCTGAGAGAAAAGACAAGTCCAGTTAGAACAGAAGTGGTGTCTTTAACGAGAGAGATGGGGGTCCTTCCTGTCACCTCTGAGCGGTTGTCATAATTGCATCCACCACCTCGATGATCCTGTGCAGAGCAGAATCAGTGCCGATCGTCATGTCTGTTCCACAGAAGTCGTTGTCGATGGAGCCGACCATCCCCACTATGTGCAGGGCTGAGTACCTCTGGACAGCATCAGCTTCGATCAGTCCTGAGGAAAAAAACACAAAAATATTTGCTTTTTTTATACATGCACCTTAATTTCTGGATTATAGAGCGCACCCAAATATAAGCCACATACACTAAATAAAAAATAATAATAAAAAGTTGAACATATATAAGCCATGCTTGTGTATAAGCCACAGTATTCACGTTGAAACACGTGAGGCAGCACACAGCTACTGAGAGATGTGCAGCTCTTGATCAAGAATCAACCACCAGACGTTTTATAGACTTTACCTTACTGTTCAACACACAGACAGAGTGAACCTCACAGGTCTTCATGACACTTCCCTCACTCGTGGTTACTCTACTGAACGTCCTAACACAAACTAACACATAATGAACACAAACTCACACATAATGAACAC
>NC_056517.1:11965793-11975421 GCF_014905685.2 Nematolebias whitei | reverse complement strand
ACACAAACTAACACATAATGAACACAAACTCACACATAATGAACACATAAACCAGGCTAACAAGAACAGACTAATTGTTAAAAGAACAATGCTAAACAGCTAACAGAAATGATTAACAATGAACATACATTTTACCCATAATCCCTCCCTGAGGCCATGTGATCAGAGGTCAACCACAGCAGAATGCTACAAAACGTACCGGTAACATCCACAAGTATCCGTGCAGTAAAAGTCTTTTTCTGAACAGTAGTGATAACACGGCTGGTTAAAAAAAAATATATATATAGTAGCCAGGAAGTCATTGATCGCCATCTTCATCTTCCTCCTGCACAAGCTAAAGTTGCTCTGTGGGCGTGTCAGTCCCCACTCACATGCTTTGCATGCAGGGGAAATTCCACCCCACCCACCCACCCACCCCCACCCAGGGGGGATTTCCCCCTCCATTTCTCTCCTCCCCTTCCCCATTTCATTAGTTCAACTCTAACCTGTTCTGTAATTTCACTGGTAATGCTTTTTTTTTAAACCTTTATTTATACAGGTATTCTCACAAGGACCCACCCCCCAGGAGAGACATATATTGGGCAGCTATGTGAGCACCTGGGTATGACGAAGCTAAATGTTTTTGGCGGCAGGAAGCTCATTAGTGCATCAAAAAAAAAAATCTATAAACTATTTGCAGCATTGTATAAGCAGCAGGGTTCAAAGCCTGTAAAAAAAATAGCGGCTTATAGTCCGGAAATTACGATATATAATATTTGAGCTATAATACCACGGGATTGGAAACATTAGAAACTACTGATCTAAACAAAAACACAAAGAGTTATAGACCTTAAGATAAAGGGTTTTTTTTCTCTCGTTACATCATTTCCACAAATCATATTTAAAGAGAAAAAAAAACTGTTTCAATCAAGTTACACATCAGAGAATGCAGCTAGAACAAACAACTCATCCGGGGAAAAACAGAATCAGTGCAAAGTCACTACCTTGCTCCACCAGCTCCGTCAGCAGCCCGCTCCACTCCTCCCTGAAGAGGTTGGCACCAGTCAGGCTGCCGTCTCCACCGATCACACACAGGTTGGTGATGCCGCGCTGCACCAGGTTGTGGGCCGCCTTCAAGCGCCCCTCGTGGGTCCGGAAGTCTTTGCAGCGAGCGCTGCCGATAACAGTCCCGCCCTAATGACAACGCAGGATTGAAACAAGATGAAATGCTTTGGCTCAAACCCATCTCTCCACTTTATACTCATTTTTGTGAAATCAGTGTTACTTTAATAATAAAAAGCACAGTCCTGATAAACACACCAGGTGTTAAATGCCGTTTGAGAAAAGACGGCATCATGTTCTGAATCACATGACACTCATTTCTTACGGTGGGTTGCAAAAATGCACACTTTCTTCATCTTTTTACTATTCTGGCACAGTACAACTTGGAATTTAAACTTTAATTTGACGAAGTAATGGAGAAACACAAAACAGTTACGATTAATAAAGATAAATGTGTAAAAACTTGTGTTCACCAAGTCCAAAATAATATAAACTAAGAAAGTGTTGCGTATGCATATGTTCTCTGAAGCCCCATGTTTCCTTCAACCTCAACGTGCTGAGAACACTATGCTCCATCTGTGGGGATGTAGTTATTCCCCATCAGCAGAGACTTGAGACTTTAAGGAAAGACAGATGGAGCCAAATACAGAAACTAAAAATCTCTGGTTTGACTGCATGCAGCTCAAAAACTTCACTTTGTTTTCTGTAACTACAGACAAGCTCATGAAGTCTGATCCACATCTAAAGCATCATATTGTGAACATTTGAATAAGACAGTTTTAACCTTTAACTTTATGACTATTCACGTTAACATCAACCACCTTATTTAACTGATTAAATATACTAGTTTTAAATATTTTCCACAAAAACATCTAGTCAGTCTTAGAGCCGTCAGCCTGAAATAAAAAGATCTAATTTTAGTTTATTCTTCAAGGTTTTTTTTGTTTAAAAACTCTACACTACAGATTTTTGTTTAAATTGACAAAATATTGATTTTACGGTAAAAAAAAAAAAAATAATTAAAGGGTATTTTCCTCCATTAGTACACCCTCTGGGTCAACATCCATGTCCTCCTGTGGATGTTGTGGATGAGGGGGCCGAGATGGTGCAGAGGTAGGGCAGCCAACTGGGGACCATAAATTCACGATTTGACTCCCAGGCACCTAATCCCCAATTGCTCCTTGGGCGCCTACAGCTGCCCACTGCTCCACCTGGGTGTATCCCAGGTGCAATGGGTTAAATGCAGATAAATAATTTTGCCATTATATGGGAACATACAATAATGACAATCGCAGACTTCCCTTGCCTCCTCTGTTCTCCAGAGCTCAGAACTGATGCTTGGTAATGTTGGTCCAGTCAGAGGGTTTCTGGACCCCCTCCTCTGGATCTGCAGCTCCTCCTCACATTCAGAAATCAGCTCATTGTTTTGACTCAAACACCTAAAACTGACTAAACACTAAACACACTAAACTACACCCTAACTATAAAACCCAAACATGCATCATAGATCTCTCAGACCTCATGACTCACTCCTGCTCTCACTGTGACTTTATCACTGAACTCCACTCAACTTCTGCATCTTTTTCTTTTTCCTGTAGAATTTTTGGATCTTGACCAATGACTTTTGAGACTCCATCAGAAAGGAGAGGGGAGGTGGTTGATATGTTCGGCAGGGGTGGGAGGTGAAAGTGGAGGGTGATGGGGGTGTTTTGTCCCTGAGACTGCCCGTCTTTGCTGCAGCCTCTCGCTCTAATGCACTTCAGATACGACAACGATTTTCAGAAAAAAATGTGGCTTGGATTATTTACCACAACTGGGTTTCCTTGGCCTATCAACACAATTTAAAATCTGATGTGTAAATTAAATCTGTACTTTTGATACAAATTAAAATAGTCTCTGAGAGGCTGTCTTTCCCGTTAGAATGACTAAAACTGGTCATGTGACTATCACACTCTGGCGCGTCGAGTGACTCCAAAGGGAAAAAAATGGTCAAGAGTAGGCGGCTCTTTCCAAACGAATGACAAACTTCTTTCAAAAGTTGACATCTGCCATTATTTTTTATTTAAATTTTCATTATCATTACTTTGTCTCAATAAATTGCATAGAACTTTTTTTATTTTAAGTATTTTGTGTAAGATACTTAAATATAATCAAAGTAAAATTACTTCAGATTCCAAGTTGTCAGACAACAAAACAAAAAAAGGAATGAAAACCTCGACATCTTAATGTACATTTTAAAAAATAAGTCTACAAATGAGAGAGCAAGTGTTTGTGTTTCAGAAAAACTGCATTAAATGTGTGAAGCACTGCTCGTAGTACGAACGCACCACTTGTAGCATACTGGAGACACTTTCCCACGTGGCTTCCTTTATGTTGTCCGGGCCACCGTCCACCATACCTTGATATCCCTGAGAAAAGAGGAGAGAAAGTTTAGTAAGTTCATATCAGAGCTTAAAAAACAAACAAACATGAACACTTTCAGCTGGTGTGTTGTGTGGTAAATCCATCCAGCCATCATCTTTTGCCCACTTCTTCCATTTCGGGTCACGTGGGTCACTGGTGCCCATGTCCAGCAGTCACTGTGTGACAGGCGGGGGACACCCTGGACAGGTCTCCAGTCCATCACAGAGACACAGAGAGACAAAGGAGACAGACAACTATTTACTCTCTCTCACACATAGGGACAATATAGTCCAGTCAGTTTAACATGCATGTTTTTGGTTTGTGGAAGGAAACTGGTGAAAACTCACACAGTAAAGAGAGAACTAGCAAACTCCACCCAGAGCGCCCCCCCCCCCCCCCCCCCGGCTGGGATTCAAACTGGCGACCTTCTCACTGAGGCTGCAGCTCTACCAACTGCACCACTGTGTGGTAAATCCCAACCAGCCAACTACACAGTGCTGGTGAAGTTTCTTAGTAATCTTACTCTGCTCAACCTGTTTTGTATTTGTAATTATTTTTTTCTATCCTAAAATGCATTTTTGTCTTTCAGGTTAACCTGGACCTACACCTGGACCTACCAGTCTGTGTTCGTCTGTCTCTCCTTCCTGTCCTCTCAACCAGCCGGTCAAAGCAGAGGGCCGCTTGTCCTGAGCCTGGTTCTGCTGAAGGTTTCTTCCTTTTAAAAAGGAATTTTCCTTTCCACTGTTGCCACTGTGCTTGCTCAGGATGGGAGACTGCAACAAAGCCAAGATTCAACTTGTCTGCTGGATTCCTTAAATAGAGAACTTTACTAAATGGCTTTTCTATGCATGTGAATGTTTTTGTTGGACTCCTGGTAGGGACCAATGCAGACATGTTCCTGTTTTTAGTTTTCTACATTCGCCTTAGAATCTAGCTGTTTTTTCTTTTTTTTTTTTGTTATCTTTTCCTTTTAGCCATCCTATTTGTAAAAAAAAAAAAAACCTGCAGTATGACTTTTTATAATTGTTTATTGTTGTTGCTGTTGTCCATTGTTGTCATCTTTCTTTGTTGAAATCAGGTCTCTCTTGTAAATGAGTCCTCGAGGCTCAATGGGATTTACCTGTCTAAATAAAGGTTGAATGAATGTGAATGTTTTTGTAAAGTGCCCTGAGACAACTTTTTTGTGATTTGGTGCCATATAAATAAACTGAATTGAAAATCCAGGTCATGGTCAATCAAAAAAAAAAAAAAGCTAACACACAAAACGTCTTCGGCTTCAGAAGTCCAGTTGTTGTTGTTTTACAAACCAGAGTAATATTTCAAAAGCTTAAGGCTGTCCATCATTCCGTGAGGAGCTGTGCTGCCTCGTCATCATGGTCATCTGCTGAGACCTTGAGTCAGTTATGTAACAGCATGCAATGTCAGCACATACACGCATGGGCTGGCATCACGGCACTGCTTTCACTTCCTAAGTCTTGTTATACATCTGCGGCAGGAAAAGAACCATTTCTGCAGTTCAGCAGAGACTGAGATACAACAATGATGCACAATGAGTTCAATATGCTCGTGGGAAGGATGATGCATGCCGTGGTTTTCTCCTGCAGGTTAACATGTGAGTCCAAACTGGCTGCGAGTGTCAGACACATGGCTGGCTGACGGGTTGGTTCATCCTGGCAACGTGTCCAGGTCCCAGGGCTTCTACACAAACTTTTTTTTATTTTTATTACATATTTTTTTATTATTTACACATCCTTAAATTTTCAGACCAATCTCTAATGTCTACATCCAAACTGCTTCTATAAATGTACAACACAGACTTGTAAAAAACATGGGAGGATGAAGCACACTGCCTCTGGTTGCCTGTTTTTGCAACAAGTTTATTCTTATTAACAGGTTGTGAATATTTTTTAAAGAAATAGAAACGGGCCACGTTGGGTCAGTCTAGGTGGAATCAGAGACCCTCTGATTGCGAATGGATGGATACATTCAAGCAAAGTTCTAATGTGTTGCAGAGTCACAAAGGTAATGACGGGAGGGCTCACCTCATGAATAAAATAAACTTTGGCGCCCACATATAGACCCATTCGAACCACCGCGCGCACTGCAGCATTCATTCCTGCAGAAAAGGAGAAGTTAATCAATGAGAAGAACAACTCTAAACACAAAGTACCGTACATGTGTAGGCTCTAAAATGACATGACCCAATCAGACTTTCTGCAAGCTATCCGTGTTCATCCTGTTCTTATTGCAGACCAATGCTGCCATTTTTGGTCAAAACATTTCTCCCACTCCTCCTTTCGGTGGCCTCCCAGTCACTCTGCAGTCAGTCCAAAGTGGGTAAGTTAACTGAACACCCATCGGTGTGACCTGAAAGCCAATACGGCGGGTTACGGTGGAACACCAACAGTGAGGACAAAAGATGTTGCTTCACGCACCACAGGACAGACAGAACTTGGCTGCCAGAGCTGTAAACTAACAACGTTCTCAGAAACCAGTGGACTGCTGAAGTGTTGTTACTAAGCAACACTGGATCAGGTCGGGAGAGAGAAAATCTTCACAACACCTGGAGAAGCTACCGCCACTTTATAAATAATAAAATATAAAGGTATAATTGGAAGCATAAAGGCAAACTTTAGAGAAGGATTAGCTGTGCGATGCAGCAACCCATGACCCGTTATCTTCTTACATAACTACAAAGAAATACACATTCGGCTTTAATCA
This sequence comes from Nematolebias whitei, assembly GCF_014905685.2. Taxonomy (NCBI): domain Eukaryota; kingdom Metazoa; phylum Chordata; class Actinopteri; order Cyprinodontiformes; family Rivulidae; genus Nematolebias; species Nematolebias whitei. The sequence continues at coordinate 11,969,256 of NC_056517.1, read as the reverse complement.
CCGATTCAGAACACGAGGTATCTTTTGTTTTTCTTCGCCAAAGTTTTTTTCAAAGAGTTTCTTTCTGCATGACTGGCCCGTTCTTCAGCACAGTGAGCAAAAAGATTGAGCCAGTACAACACAATGTCCTCTAATCCCAACGCTCGGCTCGTGTCCTGCATGGACCTTACTGTGGGATCTGCTCAGTGCATTTGTCTGTTGCCCTTTTCTACTTGTATGCATATATTTTAATGTTTTAAAGCTTAGTTCCAAAGTGGTAATTTGTGAACTTATTACTATTGCAATTATCTGTGAGGAAGAAAGAAAAAAAAAGAACAAAAAAAAAATGAATACGATTTCATTATTAAGCCACAAAAAAAATAAATCTGTGCAGATTTTACTTTATTGTTCTTAAACACAAATAGAAAATAAATTAAGTCAGTATGGTTTATCAGATGTGCCCACTGTATTTTAAGCTGGTTTATTTCGGGTGCGTTTCCAATAAAAATGTACTGTACTAGAAGCTGTTCGTGCTAAGCGTGGATTTGCTCCAGGCCAATCAGAGAAGAGCCGGTACGTCACGTGACCAGAGTTTCCTCTCTGACGCACAGCTCGGATGGGTGCTGCTCATCACGTACACAGGATGCAGGCATCCCGCCGCCGGCCCGCACTGTGCAGCCTCCTCTCACTGCGAGCCATCACAGCTGCCCAGAGCTGCGTGTCGACGGGCAAGCACCGTGGCGCCATGTACACCACACACACCGACACTTCCTGTTCGTGTTTAGCCGACACACTGAGAGAATTAAAAACAGCTCTGCACAGTCAGTGATAGTAACGTTAGAGTAAATCCAGTGAACAGGAAGACGTGACTCAGGTTGACCTTGACATCTTCCTCAGAAGCTCAGACAGTTTGATGGTGCCTTAAGCCGGAAAACGACATACGTCACGTTAGCATGGCAGCTAGCAACAGTGCGTTACTATGCTAGACCTGAGGCGGCACATAACATCATATAATTACAAATCACACACAGTTACTTCCCAGATATCAGAGTCACACAGATGGCAATGTGTATTTTCGCCCTGTGGGGGCCTGTCCGCACTACTCGGGTATATATTTATCTGTGAAATCCTATTTTTGAGTATTTTACCTTGAGCATCCCCTCCGCTCGTCAGCACCGCGATGGCTTTCCCTGCTCCCGACAGGTTTTCAAAGAATATTTTCTTGCTGTCCGGCTTTGCCATTTTCTCGGCGGTTGAACAGTATTTAAATTAAAATAAACAAAAAATACTAAAGGGGGAGTTTGAAACAGCCTGAACAATCTGTACTGGAATGATGAAGGACAACTCTCCTCAGCCCCCTCGGCTCTCTTTCTTCTGGTTCCGCATGTAACCGGCGATGTGCGTGACTACGGTGATTGGCGCATCGTTGGGCCAATCAAATCTTCTCATGGTAGCGTCGTTTGAGTTTAAACCAATCAGATAAGCCGAAGTCATGTGTGGGCGGATTATACAGTGGAAGGTGTGCGTTCCGTTCAGACTCTATTTACCGAGGCGTAAATTAAAATTAAAAATAAAGTTTTGTCTGTTTTTCTTAAATGTAAACAAGAAAATATCAAGGCCCACCACATCAAACTCAGCCCAACACAGACACTTTGTGATAACATAGCACTCAATGTAATAAATATCCATCCATCCATAATCTTTACCCGTTTCTTACTTTTCGGGTCTCGGGGAAATTAAAAATTGTTATTATTATTGTTATTATTATTATTATTGGTGTTTAAATATCATAGATGCCATTTCATCAAACATCTGACACAATACAAACGTCTGTGTAGTTTTTAGATAACTTTTCTGTTATTAATTTTATTTTATTTTTTGTTAATTTTGTTTGTATATTTGTGCTCAGACTGCATACATGTTTGCTTCATGTATTTTAATTAATAGTAATATGGAGCTTTTCATTTCACGTGACTTTTTCTTTAATATGTTTTTGTTCCATCCGGCAGTTTGTCTCATGTTGTCCATTTAAAATCATTTTTAGTTTCTTTAATTTGGTTTGTTTAGTTGCAAACACAAGAAAGCCAAAATGACATTTTAAATTATAAAAATAAGACAGGATCAGTGACAAAAAGACAACCCTGGCTGTGTCCAACCTGAGAACAAGCTCTATTTTGTGCCAAGACAGCTCTTGCTTTAGTTATACATGGACCAGATATAGCCCTTAAAAGCAACACAGGCACCAAATACTCCCCCAGCACCTCCCACTGAATAAGGATTCTCCAGGTCCACAAAACACACAGAGAATAGAGAGTCAAAGCCCCATGACCCCCAAAGCAACTCTTTAAAGGTGATCTTGTTGTAATTTCGGGCAACCCAGTTGTAACGAGACCCAGAACGACTCAAGACTCAGGATTCAAAAAGTGTTATTTATTTACAGTGTTCGATATATACAATATGTACAAGCCCTGGGACCGGAACTCCTGGAAGAGGGGAATAGTCTTTAGGCAGGCGCAGGTAAGTGACACAGTTGAGTTGATACTGAATTTGTTGTTTTTGTCTTACAGCTTCCTGGGTACTGGAGTGAGTCCAACGGGTCCAGGAGGCATGAGTCCGAGCACGGGTATCCAAGATCCGGAAGGCAAGGCACGAGAGACCAGACAGGAACTGAGTGACCAGGACTGGAACGGGCACGGCAAACGAGGAGCTGCTGGCACAAAAACCACAAGGTAAGTATTTCAAATACTTTAGAAACAAAGGGCTTAGAGCATCAGTACTGGGAGGGGAATCAATGCTCCAGCATCGAGTAGACTTGACTGCAGCCTGCATCAAGTAGACTTGACTGCAGCCTTAAGTAGTGGTAGGAGCTCGTCAGGGAGATGACCGCCAGGTGTTGATCATCAGCGGCCATCTTGGAGCTGCAGCCAGTGCTACTCTCACAGATCTGGTCCAATGTTCCATGATCAGGATGAATGCGACACTGAGTGAATCCCACATCTGAGGTTTAACAGTTCGTTTGAGCATTCTTTCCAACACCCTGGAGTGAATTTTCCCGAAAAGGGCAAGAAGTGTGATCCACAATAGTTGGAACAAACTCTAGTCCCCCTTTTAAAAAAAGTGTAAATAGCCACCTTGGTCTGCCACTCCACAGGTGTTGTCCTAGTCCTCAATGTCCCACTGAAAAGACATGTACACTCCTCCTCCATTGCCGGCCCTCTTCCTTATTGACAGTCTTTTGTCAAACTGGTTGAAAACAACAAAGTCCATGCTCAATAATCCAGGTACCAAAGAGACCATCTAATCACAAGTAGAACTGGTTTGTTCCACTTTGGAGGAAGCTGTTGGAGGAAGAATTAGTTTTGTTGTGTGTTTCCTTGACTGATGAAGCCTTCCACATCGAAAGCAAAATGTTTCAGCACAAAAAAAGAAACTGTTGGGATGACCTGACTGAAAAATGTTGGATTTTATACCTGGATTATTGAGC
>NC_056517.1:11965225-11965783 GCF_014905685.2 Nematolebias whitei | reverse complement strand
TTGGATTTTATACCTGGATTATTGAGCATGGACTTTGTTGTTTTCAATCAGTTTGACAAGACTGTCAACAAAGAAGAGGGCTGGCAATGGAGGAGGGGGTGTACCAAAGAGACCATCTTATCACAAGCAGAACTGGTTTGTTCCACTTTGGAGTAAGCTGTTGGGGGAAGAATCAGTTTTATTGTGTCTTTCCTTGACTGATGAAGCCTTCCAGATCGAAGGCTAAATGTTTCAGCACAAAAAAAGAAACTGTCCAGATGACCTGACTGAAAAATGTTGGATTTTATACCTGGATTATTGAGCATGGACTTTGTTGTTTTCAATCAGTTTGACAAGACTGTCAACAAAGAAGAGGGCTGGCAATGGAGGAGGGGGTGTACCAAAGAGACCATCTTATCACAAGCAGAACTGGTTTGTTCCACTTTGGAGTAAGCTGCTGGGCGAAGAATCAGTTTTATTGTGCGTTTCCTTGACTGATGAAGCCTTCCAGATCAAAGACGAAATGTTTCAGACAAAAAAAGAAACTGTTGGGATGACCTGACTGAAAAATGTTGGATT
>NC_056517.1:11925868-11955225 GCF_014905685.2 Nematolebias whitei | reverse complement strand
TTAACCAGTGAATACAGGGTGCAGTGGTGGGTACGATAATCACAGCCAGTTATGAATCTTAGTGCACCATGATAGACAGCATCCAACATCTGCAGGGTTCTTGTAGGAGCGTTCATGTAAATAATATCACCAAAATCAATTGAGGGAAGGAAAGTCACAGATACAAGGCGTTTTCTAGCATTCAGGGTTAGACAGGATCTGTTTCTGAAAAAGAAACCCAGTTTAACTTTCAGTTTCTTTACCAAGTTTTCCACATGGAGCTTAAAAGAAAGATGTGAGTCGACCAAGATACCCAAATATTTATAGGAATCAACAAACTCAATGGGGACACCATTTGAGGATAAAATCGGAGGAAGAACTGCTGGGACCAACTTCCTATTTGAAAAAAGCATCCCTTTGGTTTTTTCGGCATTTAGGACAAGTTTGAGGTGAAACAAATCAGTCTGGATGATGTTAAATGCAGATTTCAGAAGCTGGAAAGCCTTAGCAACTGTTTTAGCTCGACAATAAACAACTGTGTCATCAGCATAGAAATGTATGGATGCATTAGGGATGTTTTTACCTACATTATGTATGTAGATTGTAAAGAGGGTGGGTCCTAAGACTGAGCCTTGTGGTACACCATTGTTGACTGTTAAATAACTGGAGGAAGTACCATTATGTTGAACACATTGCCTCCGGTCTGAAAGATAGTTAGAGAACCAACCAATGGTGTGATCTGAGAAACCAATTTCTGAGAGTTTATGACACAAGATGTTATGATCCACAGTGTCAAAAGCTTTAGACAGGTCTAAGAAAAGTGCAGCACAATAATCCTTAGCATCCAGTGCTTCAACAACGTCATTAAGAACCTTCAGTGAAGCAGTGGTTGTGCTGTGTTGTTTCCTGAAACCAGATTGATGTGGAGGTAAGATGTTAAATGAGTCCAGGTAATTTTTGATTTGAGAGTTTATCAGTTTTTCTAGAACCTTGGCTAAAATGCAGAGTTTAGAGATTGGTCGATAGTTGTTCAGTGAGGTGGGGTCACCTCCCTTCAGCAAAGGAAGAACAAAGGCTGTTTTCCAAGTGTCTGGGATGGAGTTTTGTCTTATGGAGAGATTGAAGATGTGTGTCACAGGGACTGTGATGATATGAGCAGCCAGCCTTAAGAAATAAGGTGGAAGTTCATCTGGACCTGCAGATTTTTTAGGATCAAGATCTTTTAACAGTTTATTGACCTCACTGACTGAGAATGGAGAAAAAGAGAAGCTGTGATTAACTGAGGATTGACTTGTAGGAGGGATTTGATTTGTAGAAGTTTGGTTATTAAGTGAAGTGGCTGATTTTCCATTAGTTACTGTGTCAAATAAAGAACCAGAAGCAACAAAATGTTTGTTGAGACAGTTCAGGATCTCGTGCTTATTTGACACAGGAGCAGAGTTAACGAGAAGTTGTGATGGGAGGTCAGATGATTGGGGGGTGCCTGAGAGAGATTTAATTGTTTTCCAGAATCTGTTAGGGTCATTTAGATTTTTGGAGGTCTGAGATAAGAAATAGTTTCGTTTTGCTGCTTTGACAGCAGTTGTACATTTATTCCTCATCTGTCGAAAACTCAACCAATCAGTGTCTGAGTCAGATTTTCTCGCTGCGGCCCAAAGATGATCTCTCCTGTGCAGGAGGTCAGCTAGCTCTGGAGTAAACCAGGGGCTGTCTCGTCCCTTTATTCTGAACTGACGAAAAGGAGCATGTAAGTTCAGGAAATAAATGAAATTATTATGGAAATAGTTCCAAGCAGAGTTCACGTCATCAGTTAACAGAATACGATGCCAGTCAAAGTGAGACAGATCCCAGAGGAATGACTGTTCACAGAAATGTTTCAGATCCCTTTTTTTAATTAATCTGGGCTTAGAAGGTGGAAGTTTACTATTTCTTAAAGCCGCTGTCACACAATGATCACTCAAAAGATCAGCGAATACACCTGTACCAGGGAATTTGTGAGGCATATTAGTTAGAAACAGGTCTAAGATGGAGGAATTGTCAGGATGGCTTTTATTTAATCTGGTGGGGGAGTCGATCAGTTGGGTTAAATTAAAAGACAAGCAACATTCCTTGAATTTGTCACAGAGGGGGGTCGACTTACACCAATCAATGTTGAGATCTCCAGCCAAAAAGATCTCTTTGAATTTTAAATTACCAAGGAATTCCTTAATGGCATTTAATGCTTCAGGTGAAGCTGTGGGGGGGCGGTAGCAGCAGACTACAGTTAAAACCTGGCCTCCATTCAAGGTGATGTTTACAGATAAGGCTTCAAACTGGTTTGGAATTGTTTTGAAAGTCACAAGACTTGAAACCAGAGTGTCTCTAATGTAAATAATGACTCCACCCCCCCTTTTTTGACGATCACAGCGGTAGATGTTAAACCCATTGATTGCCACGTCATTATTCATTACAGATTTGTTGAGCCAGGACTCAGAAATAAAGATAACATCTGCCCCAGAAGAACTGACCAGGATTTTCACAGCATCAAGTTTTTTCAGAAGGCTACGAGCGTTTACATGCAGAAAATGGAGCCCAGAGGCGTTTTTAAAGTCATTTGGTGTGCTGTAATTAGTGGGGGGTCCAGGATTAGGTTGAATTCCTGAGAGCAATAACAACATTATTATCAGACATTTTCTTGAGTTTTTTGTGACTGATGTGTAATTACAGGAGTTAACAGTGTGACAATTAGCCCCCATAATCGAACCATGAGAAACATTAATGAAGACGCGATCATTCAGAACCCAAAAACAGTGAAAGTTGCAGTGATGGACAGATTCAGGTGTATTAACAAGATTCAGTGACTCCAGATAATCTGAGAACTGAAAATAGTGACAGTAATATGAATGATGCAGAAAAGATTCAGACCATAAAATGTCACAGTTCAAATGGGCAAACAAACCCGACGAGGTGGCCCAACTGCAGTTTGAGTCAGGCTGAGGGGGGCTCCGGCCCCCCTGTGAAGATGGATGGATGGATGGATGGATGCTCCCGTGAGAAACAGAAGCTGGGTCCAGAATCAACAGGCCGAAACAGAAACTGAAAATTCGCAGCAAATAGCAGAGCGAGCTGCCAGAAAATCCTCCTGAAGTGAAAGGCATGGTCCAAGTTCGTTTCAGGTCAACAGGGGCCAACAACGTGATCCGGAATAAAATTAATTATTATCCAGGTGAGTTTGGATGGAGGCCTGCAGCAGCTCCGATACAAACTCCGAACTTCTCTCGAGCACCACGCAGCCCTGCTCCTCCACGCTGCTCCTCCACGCTGCTCCTCCTCTTCTCAGCACCCGACAGCACGGGGCACCCCCGGTGAAAAGCGAGACTGACCGGAGAGGCTGAGGCTGAAGTCGGCAACTGGTCCGGTCCGGTTCTGCTCCAGTTCGGCTCCGGCGCTCCAAGCACGAGAGACGAAGAGGCTGAAGATATCCCTGGCCCGGTTTTGCTCCGGTCCGGCGGCCCAGTCAAGCAGCGCGGTTCTGCTCCGGTCCGGCGGCCCAGTCCGGCGGCGCGGTTCTGCTCCGGTCCGGCAGCCCGGCGGCGCGGTTCTGCTCCGGTCCGGCGGCGCTTCAAAGCACCGGAGCGTCTCCTCCAGGTGAACACAACGACTCCACGGAGGTGGATCGTCTTTCAGTAAAAGTAACGGGCTGCTCACTGAAGCTGAGACCGGCTCTGTAGAAGACGAAATCCCCCACAGCCACCTCGATTCGGTTCTGGTCCAATTCGAGGGTCACAGGTACACTTCCCCCACACCTATGGAAACACCACGAGGGCCAGTCCAGCTGAAAACCAGCGAAATACCACCCGGCGATGTTTGTCGGAACCAGGTAGAACCACAAAGGTCCAGATAAGAGTTCGTTGAGGTCCAGGGAGAGAGAGAAAAAAAACACCGGACCTTCGTGCGTCGACTCCCCAGCTCGAGGGGTCACCTGGCCGGCAGGGTGCGCTCAGAGATACTACTAATACTAAGTGTATTTTTATTTTTCCAATTCATGAGTATAGTTTTCTTTGCTATACATAGGGCAGTGAGTGTTACAGCACACCCGAGCCCAAACAACCCTTAATGTGTGGAATTGAAATGAAGAGGGTGGAGGTGCATGGTGAGGGATGGGGAGAAATATAACTGTAAGAGCAAATGCTCCCACAGGGAGTCAGCTCCCCCACTGACCCAACAGCGCCCCCCCCCCCCCCCCCAGTTCCCCAAGGTCCACCCAGGGATTGAGGCCAAGACACCTCTCCATCTGGACCGACCGCCAGGCCCGCTGAGCTCCAGACCAGAGAGGGACAGAGCCCCGAGGGCCGCCAGAAGCAGTACCAGCGGCCCACACACCTGAGGGCCACCAAGACCCCCACAAACTGCAGTCAGCCCGCCACCAGATGAAGCCAAACCCCACCAGGACGACCTGGCCAAGAGCGCCCGCCCAACCGCCGACAGAGCCAGGAAGCACCGGGAGTGAGCCCCCACCACAGGAAAGGAGCCAGCCAGTCGGCCATGCACAGTCCCGGGCTGCCCCCAAGGACATCCACCCAGTCCCCACCCCAGAAGAAATACTACACCCACCCCTCATTCGGACATCTCTCAAAACACATAGCACACTAGAAACCTAGGCTGGGTCAAACTACCCCCTCTTAGGGGCCATTGGTCACGCCCCCAAACACCCAACCCCCCAGCCCATGAACCCACAACCCATCAGCGAGCCGAAGGCCCCTGCCCAGAACCGGGCACCAGAGCGCAAGCCGGCCCAGAGCCTGGCAACCCGCCCGCCAGAGCCCAATATCCCCGATTCCCACAGGCCCAAGCCTGGGGGCAACAAGCCCCCAGAACCCCAAGCCCCCGCGCCCACCCCGAACCCACCCCAGCACAGCCAGGCTACCAGATCGGTGACCCACGACCGCCGCCACAGACCACCTGAGGGCCCGCATGCAGCCACCAGCAGACACCCCCCAGAACCACCCAGGCCCTCCCCAGGGTGAAAGCAGTGTCCCCTTGCCCAGGTACCCCCAAGAGCCCAGCCCCCGGCAACCCCCCGGCGCCCCAAACCCATACACCCGCCTCCACATCAACCCCAAGGCCCCACAAGGTCAGATCCCAGACTACCCACCCTCACTATGTAACGGAGCCGATCAAAGGATCCCAGAGAGATTGATCCAATGTGTCGGCAGATGCTGCTTCAAGACTAATGTGATCTAACAGAAGATTTTTATACTGATTAATGCTAAGATTATTTTTATTTTTCCAATTCAGGAGTATGGTTTTCTTTGCGATGCATAAGGCAGTGAAAATCATGCAACATGTATTTTCTTCCAGGGTAACATCTTCCAAGATAGCCAATAAGCAAACAGATGGAGAGAGTGGAATATTACATTTCAGACATTTAGATAAGCCTTCACAAACCTGGACCCAGAACCTCTGAACGGGTGGGCAGAACCACAGTGCATGGATATAATCATCAGGAATATTGCCTGTGCACTGAGAGCAGTTGTTAGATGATGTAAATCCCATCCTAAACATTCGCTGACCTGTATAATGTACTCTATAAAGAACTTTATACTGTATTAATTGTAAGTTGGAGATTCTAGTCATTTTAAATGTTCTTAAACATATTTGAGACCAGGTGTTTTGGTCAAAATTGATTGATAAATCTGACTCCCATTTTGCAACAGGTAGAATTATGGAGTCATTGATTCTAGACAATTTCTTGTATATTTTGATAATAATTTGGGGGATTTAAGATTAAGGAACTCTAACACACATATTGGTGTTTCTAAAAAAGTTTTATTAAGCTTAAATTTCTTTTTTATGATAGACTTAATTTGTTGATATTCTAAGAAGTATTTATTTTCAATGTCAAATTGTATTATTAATTTATTAAATGGAATAAAGTCTACACCTTCAAATATGTGTTCCAGACGTTCAATTCCCTTGACTCTCCAACCTGGGAAATTTAACATATTATTTTCTTGTAGGATGTCAGGATTGTTCCAGATGGGTGTATGTCTACAGGGGAGTAGTGAAGATTTTGTCATTTTCAAATACTCCCACCATGCTGTCAGAGAAGAGCTAATACTGATGCTTTTAAAGCAAACATGTCTTTTTATATTTGTGCTAATAAATGGTAGATCTGAAATCTTAATATTATTGCATAAAGTTTGTTCTATGTCTATCCAAGTTTCATCTAATGTATTCGGATTTAACCACTTTGAGATATATTGTAACCTATTGGCTAAATAGTAGTGATAGAAGTTGGGAAGTTCTAATCCTCCGGTATCTTTAGATTTCTGTAATGCTTTTAAGCTAATACGTGGAGTTTTGTTTTTCCAAAGGAATTTAGATATCAAAGAGTCCAGTGACTTAAACCATTCAGTTGAAGGTTTATTTGGAATCATTGAGAATAAATAGTTTATTCTCGGCAGGACCATCATTTTTACTGAGGCAACTCTTCCCATAAGTGATATGGGCAGAGATTTCCATCTAGTAAGATCATCTTCAATGTTCTTTAAAATTGGGATATGATTCAATTTTATTAAGTCTTCCAATCTAGGAGAAATATTAATGCCCAAGTATGTAATGTTACCTGATTGTAGTCGTTCATTGAGAGAAGTATTAAACACGCAGTTTATTGGAAGAGCTGTAGATTTTGATTTTAAAGCAAATCATAGTGCCGTCACAGTGCCGTGATCTTCAGCTCTCACTGGAGCAGTTCGCAGCTAAGTGTGAAGTGGCTGAGATGAGAATCAGCTCCTCCAAATCTGAGGCCATGGTTCTCAAAAGGAAAAGGGTGGATTGCTCTCTTTGGGTCAAGGGTGAGGTTCTGCCTCAAGTGGAGGAGTTCAAGTATTTCAGGGTTTTGTTCACGAGTGAGGGAAGAATGGAGTGTGAGATTGACAGATGGATTGGTGCCGCATCTGCAGTATTGTGGACTCTGTGCCGGTCTGTTGTGGTGAAGAGAGAGCTAAGCTGTAAAGCAAAACTCTGTTAACAGTTTGGTCTATGTTCCAACCCTCACCTATGGTCACAAGCTCTGGGTAGTGACCGAAAGAATGAGATTGTGGATACAGGCGGTTGAAATGGGTTTCCTCCGCAGGGTAGGTGGACTCTCCCTTAGTGATAGGGTGAGAAGTTCGGTTATCTGTGAGCGACTCGGAGTAGAACCGCTGCTCCTCCACATTGAGAGGAGCCAGTTGAGGTAGTTTGGGCATCTGGTAAGGATGCCCCTTGGACGCCTCCCTAGGGAGGTGCTTAAGGCATGTTCGACTGGGAGGAGACCCCGGGGAAGACCCAGGACATGCTGGAGAGACTATGTCTCTTGGTTGGCCTGGGAACACCTTGGAATCCTCCCAGAAGAGCTGGAAGTGGCAGCTGTGGAAAGAGATGTCTGGGCTTCCCTGCTCAAGCCGCTGCCCCCCACGACCCGACTTCGGAATAAGCGTAAGACAATGGATGGATCGATGGATGTTTTTGTAGAATCTGCTTCATCAGAGATTTAATGGTGAACTAAAGTTTATTAAAAGTTCATTAGCAGGATTTATATACTTTGTATATATCGTTTAATTTGATAATTTTAATAATCTTTATTGTTTTTAATTTACCAGAAACTTCAAAATAAATTCTCACCTTGTACAGCCTTTCATGATTTTATATAGCGGCGACCCCCAATGTAAGCAGATTGAGAAGGAACGGCAAAGTCAAGTTCAAAAAGGTAACTGATCTTTATTTACAGGTGCAGTGCCAGGTATTTACAGGGCTGGAAGAGAAGAGAGGCAAGGTGAGTATCTTTTATATCCTCAGACAATCCTTTGATGAGAATGTTGATGATGAAGAATAATTTCTTACTGTTTTTGTGTTTGTAGTTTCACCCCAAAAATGAGTGGAAGGATCCTGGGTTTTGAGGCAATCCAGTGAAGAGGTGAGTATTGGTTGGAGAGAGAAGCAGGTTGACCCAAAATGTTTTTTTTGTTGGCTGCTGTTGACGAGACACCGTTGGTCCACAGGAATGTCCTTGTGGAGAGATGAGGTCTGTGGAAGGACTTGAAAGAGCAGGACATGGAAGCCCCTGGAGAATCACAGGCAGGAGGACCAGCTGTTATCAGAAAGGTTAGTTGGCTGAACATGAGTTACCGTAAGGTAGTTGATGTCTCGGCGATGAAGAGAGGTCTGGCATGAGTTTATATGCAGCTCCTAATCAGGTCTCCTCAGGCAGCAGCAGGTGTGGTGAGTTGTGGTGATTAGCTGTGGAGAAAAAGTCAGCGACAGAGAAAAACTCAGGAATCCCACACAGCCTGTTTGAAGGTCTTTCTACCAGCATTACTGCAACCAGCTGGTAAGGCGCATCAATTTGAACCCAACCCACTGGAACCAGTACTGAAAGCATAATGGAAACACCACGTGTACAGTGCCTTGCCAAAGTATTCGGCCCCCTTGAACTTTTCAATCTTTTGCCACATTTTAGGCTTCAAACATAAAGATACAATTTTTTTATTTTTTGAGAAGAATCAACAAGTGGGACACAATCGTGAAGTGGAATGAAATTTATTGGATGTGTCAAACTTTTTAACAAATAAAAAACTCAAAAGTGGGGCGTGCAATATTATTCGGCCCCTTTACTTTCAGTGCAACAAACTCACTCCAGAAGTTCAGTGAGGATCTATGAATGATCCAATGTTGTCCCAAATGACTGATGATGATAAATAGAATCCACCTGTGTGTAATCAAGTCTCCGTATAAATGCACCTGCTCTGTGATAGTCTCAGGGTTCTGTTCAAAGCGCAGAGAGCATCATGAAGACCAAGGAACACACCAGGCAGACCCAATATACTGTTGTGGAGAAGTTTAAGCCAGATTTGGATACAAAAAGATTTCCCAAGCTTTAAACATCCCAAGGAGCACTGTGCAAGCAATCATATTGAAATGGAAGGAGTACCAGACCACTGCAAATCTACCAAGACCCGGCCGTCCCTCTAAACTTTTATCTCGAACAAGGAGAAGACTGATCAGAGATGCAGCCAAGAGGCCCATGATCACTCTGGATGAACTGCAGAGATCTACAGCTGAGGTGAGAGAGTCTGTCCATAGGACAACAATCAGTCGTACACTGCACAAATCTGGCCTTTATGGAAGAGTGGAGAGAAGAAAGCTATTTCTCAAAGATATCCATAAAAAGTGTCATTTAAAGTTTGCCACAAGCACCTGGGAGACACACCAAACATGTGGAAGAAGGTGCTCTGGTCAGATGAAACCAAAATCGAACTGTTTTGCCACAATGCAAAACGATATGTTTGGCGTAAAAGCAACACAGCACATCACCCTGAACACACCATCCCCACTGTCAAACATGGTGGTGGCAGCATCAAGGTTTGGGCCTGCTTTTCGTCAGCAGGGACAGGGAAGATGGTCAGAATTGATGGGAAGATGGATGGGGCCAAATACAGGACCATTCTGGAAGAGACCTGAGACTGGGACGGAGATTTATCTTCCAACAAGACAATGATCCAAAACATAAAGCCAAATCTACAATGGAATGGTTCACAAATAAACGTATCCAGGTGTTGGAATGGCCAAGTCAAAGTCCAGACCTGAATCCAATCGAGAATCTGTGGAAAGAGCTGAAGACTACTGTTCACAAACGCTCTCCATCCAACCTCACTGAGCTCGAGCTGTTTTGCAAGAAAGAATGGGCAAGAATTTCAGTCTCTCAATGTGCAAAACTGATAGAGACATACCCCAAGAGACTTGCAGCTGTAATTGCAACAAAAGGCGGCGCTACAAAGTATTAACGCAAGGGGGCCGAATAATATTGCACGCCCCACTTTTCAGTTTTTTATTTGTTAAAAAAGTTTGTCACATCCAATAAATTTCATTTCACTTCACGATTGTGTCCCACTTGTTGTTGATTCTTCACAAAAAAATTAAAATTTTATTTCTTTATGTTTGAAGCCTGAAATGTGGCAAAAGGTTGGAAAGTTCATGGGGGCCAAATACTTTCGCAAGGCACTGTACCGTACCGAGCCGAGTAGAACCGTGCTGTACCGGTACTAAAGGTACTAATGGAAAAGGGGCAATAGAGTAGACAGAAACTCATAGTATTATGACCCTCGGATTACATGGGACTAGGAATGTAGCATTGTATTTGATATTTAGCCAATTAGATCTCTGCAAACTGGCAACTTCAAATGTAGACCTTGGTTCAAAAAAGGTTAGGCACCCTTGCGGTAGAAGCTGGAGACAGAGTTTGTTTACTCGCCTTGTTTACACTTGATTCATGTTTCTTTCTGACACACATGTAACAGTCCTTTGGCCCATCAGCCTTTGCCTAACAAGCTGTGCATATTTTAAAAAGTATTTCACTTTAATGTTAAGAATGCAGATGTTTAAGCACTGAAGCACCCTTATTACCATTCAGTTGGTATTCTTCCATTTCTGTCACAATGGTTAATTTGCTACTTCTCCTGTTGGTTTTGAAAATACCATACAAATAATATATCAAAACATTCAGCTCAATTATGAATAGTGGGCTGGGACTTTTGGCTGCAGTAGATTGTACATTAGAGATAAAATTCACGAGAAACCGCAAGGAAGATTACCGTACTAAGGAATGTTCCCATATCAAACAAAATTATTTTAAGTAAATGGAGCTCTGCAAATCAGGCATAGTTCACAGTAGAAACATCAGTCCAAGTTTAAACGGATCGCAGAAAGCAAAAATTTACATCACTGAACTGCCATCTTGATATAATTAGTTTTACACATTTGTAGTTATGCATTTGTGAGATTTAAAGATTTTACCACAAACTGAGAATGTGACAATATAATAAAAAAAACATATATATATTTTTATGACATTTATAGTTTTTTATGTTTCTGTGTGTGCTTGTTTTTCTGCTAGCAAAATATCTAATGACTCACTGGACAAATTTTATGGAGTGGGAAAAAATATCAGTTAGATGGACATCTACATCCTGATTAACTTTTGAGACCAGCCAAGCTCCAGATTGCCACAGTAGTCAATTGAGGATAATTAGCCAAAGTTTGGTATGGTTGGTGCTCAGTGTCATCTCTATAACAGATACTTTGAGTTTTGCACATTGTGTAAGATATTTGCCTAAAACTAGCATTCACAGTTGCAGACATCCTTGTTTGTTTCATCCCAAAATGTCTCTGAATCTTAAAAATTCTTCTTTTTTCAGTTTTTCCCTCTTCTTGGGTCACTACAGCAAATCATCGTTCTCCATCTCACTCTGTCCTCTGCATCCTCTGTCCTTACTCAAACTACCTCTATGTCCTCTCTAACTGTATGCATATTTTGCTCTTTGTCCTTCCTCTGTCTTTTTACTGGCAGCTGCAATTTCTAACATTCTTCTAACAATATACCCACTGTCCCTCCTCTGGACATGTCCAAACCATCCGCCTGGCCTCTCTAAATTTATCTCCTCGTTATTCAACCTGTGATTTACCTCTGATGATGTCATTCCTAATCTTATCCATTCTTTTCACACCTAAGAAGAGCCTCAACATCTTCATTTCTGCTAATTCCAGTTCTGTCTCCTGTCTTTTATTCCATGTCTATGTCTCCAGAACAACATAGCTGGTCTCACAACTGTCTTGTAAACTTTTACTTTAATCTTTGCTGACACCCTTTTGTCACAAATCACTCCAGAAGCTTTTCTCCATCCACTCCATCCTGCCTGGACCCTCTTTTTCACCTATTTACCACACTCCCCATTTTCCTGGACAGTGGACCCCTAGTACTTGAAGTTCTGCAACTTTGTGACCTCTGCTCCTTGTAGCCTCACTGTTCCACCAGCCTCCCTCTCATTCACACACATGTACTCTGTCTTACTATTGTTGACTTTCATTCATCTTCTTTCAAGTTCATACCTCCACCTCTCCAAGTTCTCTTCCACCTGTTCCCTGTTCTCACCACATATCATAATGTCATCTGCAAACATCAAAGTCCATGGAGATTCCTGCCTGACCTCATCTGTTAGTCAGTCCATCACCAGAGCAAACAAGAAGGGGCTCAGAGCTGATCCTTGATGCACTCCCTCCTCCGCTTTGAAGCTATCTTTCATTCCTACAGCACATCTCACCACTGTCCTGCTGTCCTTTTACATGTCCTGTACCAGTCTAACATACTTTTCTGCTACTCCAGATTTCCTCATCCAGTACCACACCTCCTCCCTCTGAACCATGTTATATGCTTTTTCTAAATCCCCAAAGACATAATGGAGTTCTTTCTGACCCTCCCTGTACTTCTCCATCAGCATCCTCAAAGCAAAGATGGCATCGGTGATGCTCTTTCTTGACATGAAACCATACTGCTGCCCACAAATAGTCACTTCTCATCTGCCTAGCTTCCACAACTCTCTCACAGATCTTCTTTGTGTGACTCATCAACTTAATTCCCCTGTAGTTGCTACAACTCTGTACATCACCATTGTTCTTAAAAATGGGCACCAGCACACTACTTCTTAATTCCTCAGACATTTTCTCATCCTCAAATATGCCATTTAATTTTTGAGTCAAAAACCTCACTGCCATCTCTCCAAGAAATTTCCAAACCTCCAGTGATATGTCATCAAGTACTACTGCCTTTCCCTTCTTCATTCTTTTCAGAGCTTTCAGCCTCACTAATCTTTCCCACTTCCTGATCCGCAGTTTTTATGACTTCTATTTTTTTTTCTTTTATTCTCTTCGTTCATTAACTCCTCAAAGTACTCCTTCCATCTTCCTGTCACACCCTCTCCTCACTTGTTAGAACATTACCATTCCTATCTTCACAATCCTATCCTGTTGCATATCCTTCCCAGCCTGATCTTTCTTGTACCGATCGGCAAGACATCTGTCTTGCCGATCGGTACAAGTCCTTCTCGCCCTCTTTAGTGTTCAACTTCTTGGCTAACCTCTTTCTTTGTAAAGCTTTCTACACTTCACTATTCCATTACCAGGTTTCCATCCATCCATCCATCCATTCATTATCTTTTACCCGCTTCTTCCATTTTGGGTCACGGGCACCAGCAGGTGCTCATGTCGAGCAATCGCTGTGTGAGGGGCGGAGTACACCCTGGATGGGTCGCAAGTCCATCACAGGGCCACATGGAGACAAACGAGACAAACAACCATTCACTCTCTCACTCACACCTAGGGACAGTTTTGAATTACCAATCAGCCTAACATGCATATTTTTGGTCTGTGGGAAGAAACTGGAGTACCCGGAGTACCCAGAGAAAGCCCACACATGCACGGAGAGAACATGCAAACTCCACCCAGAAAGGCCCCTGGCCCAGGATTTGAACCAGGGTCCTGCTTGCTGAGAGGCAGCAGCTCTACCAGTCACGCCACCGTGCTGCCCACCACCAGGTTTCCTTATCACCCGTTCTCTGTCCAGATGACACACCAAGTACCTTCCTACCTGTCTCTCTAATTACTGTTGCTGTAGTAGTCCGGTCATTTGGAAGCTCTTTCTTACCACCCAGAGTCTTTAACAGCTCCTTTCTGAATTTCTCACCACATTCTTCCTTCCTCAGCTTTCACCATTTGGTCTTCTTCTCTGATTTGACTCTTTTTCTCTTCTTCACAACAACAGTCATTCTACACTCAACCATCTGATGCTGTCTGGCCACACTCTCCCCTGCCACAACATTACAGTCCCCAATCTCCCTCAGGTTTCCTCTTCTACACAGAATGTAATCGACCTGCGTACTCCTTCCTCCACTCTTATAGGTCACTCTATGTCTCTCCCTCTTTTGGAAATATATTCTGACTACAGCCATTCCCATTCTCTTGACAAATTCCACCACCATCAATCCTTACTGGTTTCTTTCCTTGCCATTAAATTTACCCATCACTTCCTCATCCCCTCTGTTTCCTTCACCAACATGTCCATTCAGGTCTGCTCCGATCACCACACTCTCCTTCCTGGGAATACTCTCTATCACTTCATCCAGATCCTTCCAAAATTTCTCCTTCTCCTCTACCTTACATTGCAAAAATTTGATGAATGTCTGATTAACTTTTGGAGTCAGTCCTGTTTAAGATGGTCATCACATCAACAATAATAGTCAACACAAAATTAATTGTGGTATTGAACTAACCTTGGTATGGATATTTTTAATATTATATTCTCCATCTCTCCTAACAAAACATTGAAGACACTAGAACTGACACAAGTTATGACCAGAAGTTTCTATTGTTTACTGTCAAGACATTTTTCAGTATGACTTAAAGTCTGACTGGGGATTATTTTCTACTCTGCTTTATTTTCTGCCTGTCTCACTGCTTTAACAGGGTAACTGACACAGGTTTGTGGTTGCCATGGTGACCCTAATGAATCACTGGCAGCAGCTTTAATATTTCTTTAGATCCTGTTTTTCTTTTCTTCTAGACTTTATACAAAATCAAAATTAAAATACAGAATGTCTTCTAACATTTGCTCCAGAACATTTTATATTTGATTTTTTTGTGATTTTTTACTCTTCCTTAAATTATTGTGAAAAGACCTTTAGAGTCAAGGCTGAGATATTGCATTGACTTTTTGAACTGAAAGACATATTTAATGAAATTACTGTATTTTAAAAGTCATTGCCAGGAAGTACCATAATGTGAACATAGAGGAATTAAATTTTGCTCCAATGTCTCCATCATGCGGCTGATGTTCAAACTACGTAAAGAGGCTGACATCTTCTACAATCTCCTGCAACACAGAAAATAAATTATAATACTGAAATATTAAAGGCAATAATTGTATAAAAGCTCACAATATCAATTTTGTTTTCAAATTTAAAGGAAGTGATTCCATACAAGATACATTTCTTTAAAAGCTGAGTCAGGTCGTCATCACTCTGTACAACATCGTAGTTGTGTTGCTGTTGTATTGTGTTGCTGTTTTACTTTATTAGGAGGCAATTTTATTACATCATCACTTACATTATTGACAAATTCAACTAGAGAATCAGAATCAGAATCAGTTTATTATCGCCATGTCAATGAACGAGGTTCACAAACTAGGAATTTGCTTCGACATAAGGTGCGAATAGTAATAAAGTAAAATAAAGTAAAAATAAAGTAAAAATTAAGTAAAAATGAGAACATTACATAAGACATAAGACCTGTGTACACCCACAAATAAAGTAAAATTAAAAACATAACATAACCATATGTACACCCATACAATAGAAAACAATAAAAAAGCTTAGAAAACAGTACAGATGGAGTATTCAGTTATAATACAGATGTAATGTGACCAAAGCAGAAATTATGAGGTAGCATTA
The DNA here is from genome assembly GCF_014905685.2 of Nematolebias whitei. Lineage (NCBI taxonomy): Eukaryota > Metazoa > Chordata > Actinopteri > Cyprinodontiformes > Rivulidae > Nematolebias > Nematolebias whitei. The sequence goes on along the minus strand of NC_056517.1, from coordinate 11,939,947 downwards.
TGAGTGTTCAGGAGTCCAACAGCAGAGGGGAAGAAACTGTTCTTATGGCGGGAGGTTCTGGTCCGAATGGACCGAAGCCTCCTGCCTGAGGGGAGTGGTTCGAACAGTCCGTGTGCAGGGTGAGCAGGGTCAGCTGTGATCCGACCTGCTCGCCTCACAGTCCTGGAGACGTACAGGTCGTGGAGGGATGGAAGGCTGCAGCCGATCACCTTCTCAGCTGAGCGCACAACGCGCTGCAGTCTGAGTCTGTCCCTGGCAGTGGCCCCAGCGTACCACACCGTGATGGAGGAGCTGAGGATGGACTTGATGATGGCCGTGTAGAACTGCACCATCAGCTTGGCCTTCTTCAGCTGTCGCAGGAAGTACAGTCTCTGCTGGGCCTTCTTCATGAGGGAGCTGATGGTCGTCTCCCACTTGAGATCCTGGGTGATGGTGATGCCGAGGAACCGATAAGAGTTTGCAGTGGTGATGGGGGTATCATTACAGGTGAGGGGGGGCAGAGGGGCTGTGGCTTTCCTGAAATCCACAATCATCTCCACTGTCTTCTGGGCATTGAGAGGAATTAGGAATAGAGGAATTGCATTTCCTGCGAAAATGCAGTGTGAATGCTTGTTACAGAAGAACTTGTTGAAAAACAGCTGAAAGTATAGCTAAAACAACATGCTGAATAGTAGCTGAAATGAAGAACAGGTGTAAATTAGCAGAAGAAAGAACACATATTTGCTGAATTAGGTTTAAATAAGTAAATATTAGGAAATTTGCTAAAAAGAACCTGAAATGAGCAAAAAATAAGTTGAAAATTAGTTGAAAAGGTAGAAATAAGCTAAAACTACCAGAAAGAAGTGGAAAGAGCTGAAATGAGCTAAAAATTGTGGAAGTAGCTGAAAAAGCTAGAAATTAGCCTAAAACAGCTAACTAGTACATCACTTCACCACTTGCTCTTGCCAAGGTCGGACGCTTTTCCTCTCCCCTCCCTCTCCGCTTCACTTTGCTGCTCTGTCCATCTGTGAAACTGCTTCTGAGCCTCTCTTGCATTTCTTCCGAACCATAATTATGGACTTGTTTTGATCAATTGGTCCCTCAACTCAATTTACAACATTTCTTCGAAGAGAAGACAGGCTTTAGGCGAGCCGATTTGCCCTGTTGGCACGCGCGCACGCAGCTGGATATCTCATAGACTTGAAGACTTGATGATGTGTCTATCTCTGCTGCCATTTGTGGATTTTAAGGACGCATATTTAATTGGATTTACGATAGCTCGTTCCTGCTTTTTGGATTCGGCGGGTTGCTGGTTTTATCAACAATCAACAAAGTTGTCGGCAGCAAATTGGGATCCGATCAAGCTGCTTGTCTTTATGATGGCCTGGTTCATGCCTCGAGGACTCAGACAAAAATGCTATGGGCAAAATGGATCAGATCTCGGGGATTTTACTCAGGCACGTTCCATCGGTGTGGCCATGTAATCTGGACATTTCGGAACTGTTTGGACCAACACAGACTCAAGGTAGATGTCATTAAGTTCTGCCTGTCCCCAAAATAAGTTCTGCCTGTCCCTAAAATAAAACTGTGTGTTTATCTGAATTTGGTTCTCCTGGCTGGCCTTGAAGGCCATCTTATCTGAATTCACCTGGAGAACATGTAATCTGACACTGACTCAATGTGACTTATCTGTCTAAATAAAGGTTGAACGAATGAATGAATGAAATAGCAGAAAAGGCGCATAACAAGTTGAAATTTGCAGAAAGAAGTTAATTAGATTGAACGTAGCAGAAATTACCATGAAAAACTTGAATTAATTTGAAAACAGCTGCAAGTAGCTTAAAATGCTAAAAAAAAAAAAGGTAGCTGAAATTGTAGAAAAAGCTTTAATTAGCAGAAGAAAGCAGAAAAAACACATTTGCTGGAAAATGCCGATATGAGCACAAAAACGTGGAAATTATCTGAAAAAAGCTGAAATTAGTAAAGAACAGCTGAAAAGTAGCTAAAAAGCAGAAAGAAGCTGATATAATAAAAAGGATGTGAAGAGAGCACAGTTTTGCTGAATTAGGCTGAAAAAAAGTAGAAATGAGTGAAAAAAAAGTGGAATTTATCTTAAATTAGCATTAAAACAGCTGAAATAGCAGTAAAAACTGAGACATGTAGAAATAAGCTCAAAGGAGCATAACAAGCTGAAATTAGCAGAAAGAAGTTAGAAGAAGCAGAAAAATGTTGTAGTTAGCAGAAAGAAGCTGAAAGGAGCACAAAAAAGATGAAACAAGTTCAGGTCAAGTTTATTTTCATTCACATCATATGTGGTACATGAGGTGGAACGAAATTATCTACTCAGGGTCCCAGTTACACCCAAAAATAATAAAAAAAAAAAAAACAGCTGAAAGTAGCCACATAAAAAAAACTTTAAATTTGTACAAGGAAGCTAAAAGAAACTGAAGCAGAACAAAATGGGAAAGGAGCAGTAAAAGGTTGTAAATAGATCTAAAGATTTGAAGGATGTAAAATGAGCTCAATTCATTTTCTATGAGGAAAATGACAGAAAAGGCTAAATATTTCAAAAAGCTAAAGTTGCACCAGTACCAAAAGTCATAGCGGGATTGTCCTGAAGGAGATGAATGTTTTAATTTATGATTTATTGAAATAGCAAAAAAAAAAACTGTGGATGAGAAAATGCCAAAACTGTACGGAAGAAAAAAGGATCTCAATAGTGTGAATGCTTCATAAACATTCACACAACAAGGTATAAAGTTATTAAATGAAAAATTATGCCTGCAGTAAAATAAGAACAACGATGAACAATGAAGTCTGGATCAGAGGAAAGATAAACCTCTAAGTCAGTTCTAATTCTGCACAAACAAATATGTTGGTGTTTCAGGAAAGGTGGAAGGGGAGGAGGGGGTAGAGTGGGTGGGACGGCTGGTTGCCATTTTCAGTGTGGACCACAACTGTGCCGGAAAGGTTGATGTCACCAACGTGTCGCTACAGATTCTGTGTTTCTGCTCCAATACATCAGTCTTCATCTGTGTCTCAGAACGTTTCAGCAGTGTCGGATGTCAGAACTCATTTAGTCAACTTATTTATTCTTTTGGACAGGGAATGTGGTTGAAGGGAGATTCACACAATATTCAGGCACAAACAAACGGTGATGCACAGCTGAGGTACAAAGATGAAATATACTCTAGATTTGATCAACATGAGCTGACACTTCCTTGCTCTGTTTCCATCTGAAGGTTAAAAGGCAAACACTCACAGATTGTCTAAATTAAAACTTCTGCAATAAAATACAAGACAGGAAACATGATGGTAATATTTATTATAATTCATTCAAATCAAGGACAATAGTACACAGTAAAACAGGGGAGCCCAGACTTTTTTTAATCATGCAGCTACTTTTAAAATAGTCAAAGTGATCTATAAGGCCCTGTTTACACGAGAACAACCTCTGGAAATATTAGTGGGTTTTTTATGTTTATTGTAAGATAAATATCTTATTCAGATCCTCAGCGATCAGGAAATACTAGTAATTTAAAGGGAATAGTTTGCACATTTTAAAGTAATCACTAACATCTTGAAGACATGGAGGGAACTAAAAAAAATATATATATATATATTTTTTTTTGTTTCTTTCATTCTGATGTTTAATGTATCCTTTAATATTAAAACTTTGACAAAATTTGTAAATGGCTGCCAACTACAATGTTATTTGTTTACCAACAAAAATGGCCCAAACAATTGAAAATGGGTAAAGAAAAATTAGGGTCCATGTGAAAACTATTAGGGATTGAAAAATCTTACAATTTTGATGTATTGATATATGCATCTATGCTTACATTTGTTGAGTAAAGTCAGAAGCTAAAATCGCTGTGTTTACATTGAGTGCATGCCTGCATTTCAGAATCACATATCGGTAAATCTGGAAGAGTATCTGACTTTAAAATTGCACCGCATGATTTAGTTTGTTTGTTCTTAAGAAACGTTGATTCCTCCAACACTTAACAAATTATTGCTGTTCCCTCTGTATACTGAGTGTTTAACAGCTGTACACAATAATAGTTTTTACTTTTATTTTTAAATTGTACTTTGCAAACAATAAGGCCTTTAGACTAGAGAATGATAACCAGACTAATGTTGACGACAACCTGAGTGTCCACCAGATGGCGCTTGAGTAAAACAAAGTAACAAAGTTTTTTCTCATTTGTCCCATTTATTTAATTCATTTTTACCAGTCATCTCAGACCTACAACCTGGAGATGAGGTCAGGATGGCACCATATCCTGGCAGCAAGAGATGGACCCCTGCCCTCATCATGCAGCAGCACAGTTCCCCACGATCCTACACTGTGAACAGTAAAAGCAAGATGTTTTGATGCAACACCTCCGCAGCGCCACTAACACTACCATCAGTCCCAGTACAATGTGTATGATGATGAGTCCTGGTGTGAAGCAGCAACTGAGGAACCACAGTCAACAGCAGAGCTTCCTCCGCTGATGGGGCAGAGTAGTAAGAACGCCTGAGAAGCTCAACTTATGAACTCTTAGTCAGGGACAGGCGTGGTAAGACGTCTGGTGGAAGTGATGTGCTAGTAACCTCTCCTTCTTGTTTAGTTTGATTTTTTGTTCATTTGATAAGCTAAGATGTGCACTGTGTGTTAATCTTGGGGGAAGGGGGTGGGGGAGGGGTAGAAACAGTAAAAACTATTACAGGTTTGGTTACAGTGTTGTGAAGCTAAATAATAATTCCAGTTGGGATCGTTTTCAGAGATACATTCTCAGGTTATTATATTTGAAGCGTTTGACTTTTTGTTTTATTACTGAGAAAGGGAGATGTAATGTATTGCTCAAAGTTTATGTCCCTAATCTGCATCTGTACTTAGTGTCACAGCTGGCATGTGCATGAGCAGGTGTACAGTATATGCAATGCTAATAAAGAGAACAGTACAAGTCTCGAGTTGACTCCCGCCTCACTTTCTGTCTTAAGCTCAACCTATACACGGTATAAACATTATACAGTGGAGGTAAAGTACTCAGGTAAAGAGGAAAACACAAAATCCTGTAGTACAAATACTGTGGAGTATAGTACATATACGACTGAGTACTCAAGAAATGAGGAAAACAATTTTCTGTGAGTTTCAGCAGGAATTTAAACAAAGTATATAAAAAGAATCAAAGTGTCATTAGTACATTAGTTGCAGCTGATCGAGTCATAAATTCTTCTGTTCTCCATGAGTTGATCTTTGATGCATTTTATTTCTAATAAACTGACGTTTTAGTTCACGGTCAGCAGAATTCCCATAATTCAGGCTCAGATTTATCTTAATCTCTGGGATACACAAAGATTCTGCAGTGGATTAATTCTCCACTTTTAACTTCAACATGTTTCAAAATTTATTCACCAATTAGTTCAAAGTGAGAGCTGATGGACTAGATCAGGACCAGATCAGGGCCGGATCAGGACTAGATCAGGACCAGATCAGGACCGGATCAGGACTGGATCAGGACCAATCACAGACAATAATTAGTTTTGTGTTTCCTTGACTGATGAAGCCTTCTGGATGGAAGGTGAAACATTTCAGCACAAAAGAAAAAAGAAACTGTCCAGAAGACCTGACTGAAAATTGTTGCACAGTAACTAATGCACATTAATGGTTACTGCCGTTAGAATTTCCCACGTTGTTTAAGGTTGTGGTCAGCTCCAGTCCTCTCCTTTCTACACAGGACCCCGGGCGGCATCAACAAACCCAGTGCCGAATGCAGCGGATCACCCAACTATCTGCCTGATCAAAATTAATGCTTTGCCTCTTTTAAATGCACTGCTGTCTGACAGCTAAATAATATTTCAAACATAGTCTGGTTGTGAGTGTCAATGCACGATCTGTTCCGGGACCAAAAATAGATAAATAAATAGATAAATACATCTGTACCGGGACGATGGGACTGGAAGCACACTCTGTGCGGTGCACCGATACACAGGGTGTTGGAATCTTCCTATCTCTTGTAATGAAGATGGGCTAAGATCCTTGCGCCCCCAGGTGCCAAAAATACCTTACCAATCAGAGACAACGTTTTTGAAAGAAACAACTCTTCTTTAACTATAAAACATTTATCTTACACAAAAAATAAAAAAATAAAAAATTATTGAAATACAGTGAAATTATGTTCATACAGTCGTCCGAAAGATGCACGTTGTGGCTGCTACTGGAGCGCGGCCCCTTATCCTTTTTCAGAATACTTTTTTAGATAGAAAAGGAGAAAAGTGCTTTTCACACGTTGTCCTATCAGGACACAATTTAAGACATTAAAAAACTCTAAATGGACTGTACTTATATAGCGCCTTTTTATCTTATCAAGATACTCAAAGCGCTTTACACTACAGTCTGCGTCCTCATTTTGCGTCCAACATTTTTCCGCCTCAAACTTGTCCTAAATGCCGACAAAGGGATGCTTTTTTCAAATAGGAAGTTGGTCCCAGCAGTTCTTCCTCTGATCTCATCCTCAAATGGTTTCCCCATTGAGTTTGTTGATTCCTATAAATATTTGGGTATCTTGGTCGACTCACATCTCTCTTTTAAGCTCCATGTGGAAAACTTGGTAAAGAAATTGAAAGTTAAACTGGGTTTCTTTTTCAGAAACAGATCCTGTTTAACCCTGAATGCTAGAAAACACATTGTATCTGTGACTTTCCTTCCCTCAATTGATTATGGTGACATTATTTACATGAACGCTCCTACAAGAACCCTGCAGATGTTGGATGCTGTCTATCATGGTGCACTAAGATTCATAACTGGCTGTGATTATCGTACCCACCACTGCACCCTGTATTCACTGGTTAACTGGACATCATTAACTTCACGCAGACTCTCTCACTGGTACATTTTCATCTTTAAATCACTTCTTGGTCTGCTGCCTTCATACATCTCCTCCTACATGTCTCTGCGTGAGTGCAGCTACAGTGTGCACTCTCAGGACATTATTACCTGCAGTGTTCCCTCAATGAGGACTGAACTAGACAAAAGGGCCTTCTCCTACTCCGCTCCTGTTTCCTGGAATATCTTACAAAAAGATTTGAAGCTCTCGGCCTTGACCTCTCTAAGTGGCTTTAAGAGTCTGTTGGACTCCTGGCAGGGACCAATGCAGACATGTTCCTGTTTTTAGTTTTCTACATTCGCCTTAGAATCTAGCTGTTTTTTTGTTACCTTTTCCTTTTAGCCATCCTATTTGTAAAAAAACAAACAAACAAAAAAAAAACCTGTATTGTGACTTTTTATACTTGTTTATTGTTGTTGCTGTTGTCCATTGTTGTCATCTTTCTTTGTTGAAATCAGGTCTCTCTTGTAAATGAGTCCCCGAGGCTCAATGGGATTTACCTGTCTAAATAAAGGTTGATTGATTTACCCATTCATACAGCACTCTACTAGATCTATACAAAGCTAATTGAACAAATCATTCTAAAGAGACTAATCAGTGCTTTAGATCACATTCATACACTGATGGGACACTCATTGGAGGCAATGAGGGGTTCAGTGTCTTGCCCAGGGACACTTCGGCATGTGACTGCTGTTGGATTCAAACCCCCAACTCTCGCATTGGGGGACAACTGCTCTAACCATTCAGCCACAGCTGCCCCTCTACCAGCAAGCACAGTTATAACACATTACCTATGCAGTTGACAGCAAGATGGTGAGATTTCTCCATGAAGCACTTCCAAATAGGCCATAGTCCTGATAAAATGTAGGTCAGCCGGTACAGTTCTGATAAGCCTTCACAGAAGTTCTCAGCGGGGTGGTGGTGGTGGGGGTGGGTGGTTTGCAACAGATGAAGCTTTTCCTTAGTTTACACATATTCCAGGAGAAATTTGATAAGTCGGCCTGTTTTCAAAACCAACCGAGAAGTCAGATTCAGTCAAGCCACAATTGTTGATTTTTTTCAGGCAGACTGTTTTTTCTTGTCAGCCTTGAGTCCTGCTGGTACTTTCAAGATCCAAAAGGGCCATATTAGTGGGCATTCCACTGGTCCGTACCTACAAGGTCGTCTCCAACATGCTGGCGAGTCCCTGAAGCCGTAGGTGGCCTGAGATTCTCACAAATCTTTTCCATCTTACGGTTTAGCTTGTAAACCAGCTGATTTTGAGTACTCGAAGACGAACCAAACCTCCACAGAGACTCGGCAGTTTTGTCATTGTTGAAACTGCTGCCGCTGTCTTCTTAAATAGCCAATAACATAGGAATCCACCAATGCCAGAAAGCAGAAATTCTATCATGAATCAAATTTTCCAATATCTTTTGTAATTCCTTGTGTATGTTCCTTTATATTGAAACTCTGGCACAACAATTTCCTGCGGGCTCAATAAAGTTTTATCTTAAATGCATGTACTTTTGAATACTTAAGTATTTTCAAAAGTAAGTATTTCAGTACTTTAACTTTTGACTGAGCAACTTTTACTTGTAGTTGAGTAAAATTTGACCATGAGTATCAAGTACTAGAATTGAGTACTTTGTCCACCACTGCTTGACACCTGATGGTAACATTGTTTTGACTAATGAAGTGATGCTTAGCTGATTCATTCCGTAATCTACCTTGCAAGTGTGCCTCTTGAGACCGCTCATCCCTGACTCGCTGGTGTACTTAACTAAAACTAACTTTCCTGACTGTAAAGGATTTTATTAATATTACTTATCATTTTAAACTGTTCAAAGTGCCTGTTTCAATAATTCACTGTCTGTGTTATGTTTCTGCTTGTTCCTGTGTGTGCAAAGCTGACAGAAACAGTATCAACGCACACCTGATAAACAGGAACGGCTTGTACTGATACAAGAGAAGACTTTTGTACCAAAAACAGAATATTCCAACCCTCTGTTTATCTCATCTTGTGAAAAGAAGAATTTCTCTGTTTTATGAAAAAGAAGAATTTCTTTGTAAACTACTGCTCTAAACTTGTTGTTCCCGTTTCCACTCCCACTCGCTGTGAATAAAAGACGGGCTCAAGCAAAGAGACTTTGGAGTTCATAGAAAATGGCTCTAATGTCATGAACCAGAGGCCGGATCGCAAACAACAACAACAACCACTGAGAGGGTTAAAAGATTTATTGTGAAATAAAGTAAAACTCTGGAGTAGGTCCGGTTCTGGGCTGGTTCCGATCTTCTGATTGGTAGTTCGAGATTGGGTAGTGTTGTAGTGGCGGGCTGCCAGTAGAAGTAGAACTGATGTTAAGGTCCACTGGAACGGAGTCCAACAGGCTTGCAACTAAAAGATAAAGGTTAGTAGATGCAGGGGGAAAAAGACTAATTGGGGAAATGAATCTGTGGGAATCAGATTCAGGGGTAAGGATAAGTCCGTGATACAGAATGAGCTTGACCTTTAATCCGTGATCCAAAAAACAGTCAGAAGGGAAAGGCAGAGTTCATACCGTGAAGTCAGTTGTTCAGCAGAAGTATCCGGTACGTGATCCAAAAAGAGAGTCAAAAAACAAGAGCATGAGTCGGTACATGATCAGATGAGCAAAAGCAGACGAGGGCTGAGGCAAAAGCGTGGTCGTGGTCAAGGCAAGGGTCATGAACGTGATGAGTCAATCAATGGAATGCTGGAAAGTCTACTGCTGATGAGACAGGATAGAGAATCTGGCCCAGACTGAGAGGAATGAGTGAGCTTAAGTACTGACTGGACCAGGTGGTGGAGCTGTGGGATAATGAGCGGTGACAGGTGACATGAGTTGAGTGATTACTGAGTGTGCAGCATGACAGAGGAGCTGACAGAGAGCAGAGCTATGACAGAACCCCCCCCCTCAAGGTCCGGCTCCTGAAGGACCACCAGGCTGGAGAGGGTTCAGTCGATGAAAGTCTCTAATGAGGGTTTTGTCCAGAATATTGCGTGAGGGCACCCAGGAACGTTCCTCCAGGCCGTACCCCTGCCAGTCTACCAGATACTGGAGTCCTCTCCCCCACCTTCTGGAACGAAGAAGGCGTCGGACCGTGTAGGCTGGGCTCCCCTGAATGAGTCGGGCGGGTGGTGGGAGGTCGGTGGTGGGTCCAAAACGTGGCAGGACAAATGGCTTGAGTCTTGAGACATGAAACGTTGGATGAATGCGCATGGACCTGGGTAACTGTAAGCGAACAGAGACAGGATTGATTATTTTGGTAATCAGAAAAGGACCAATGAAACGTGGTGCTAGTTTCTTAGATTCCACACGGAGAGGAAGGTCCTTGGTGGAGAGCCACGCTTTCTGGCCCACCTTGTACAATGGTTGAGGCGTTCTCCTGCGGTTAGCCCCCCGAACGTACCTTTTGGTGGCCAAAATTAGGGCTCTCCTGGCTTTTCTCCAGACTCGCTGGCAACGTAAAATTGCGAGTCCTGCAGAGGGAACCCGAGCTTCTCTCCCCTGGACTGAAAAAACAGGGGGTTGGAATCCATAGACAACATGAAAGGGTGAAATACCTGATGTAGAGGATGGAAGAGAGTTGATTGCTTGTTCAATCCAAGGGAGGTTGGACGTCCATTTCCTCGGGTCCCCCTCGCAGAGGAGCCGAAGCTTGGTCTCCACCTCCTGGTTGGTACGCTCAGATTGTCCATCCGTTTGGGGATGAAAACCTGACGAGAGGCTGACCGAGATCCCTAGCAGGTTGCAAAACTCCCTCCAGAACTTGGAAATGAATTGGGGACCTCGGTCAGACACAATGTTCTGGGGGAGCCCATGGAGCCTGAAAACCTCCTTGGCCATGATAACGCTGAGCTCCTTGGAAGAAGGTAACTTGGGGAGAGGAACCAGGTGGACCATTTTAGAAAAACGGTCCACAATGGTCAATAACACTGAATTACCCTCAGAAGGGGGTAATCCAGTCACAAAGTCCATAGCAATATGTGACCATGGGCGTGAAGGAATTGGCAGGGGTCGTAGCAGCCCGGCAGGTGGGCGATTGGAAGACTTGGCACGATTGCATTCGGGACATGACTTGACAAAGTGCTTGGTGTCCTCCGTAAGCGTAGCCCACCAGAATCGGGCGCGAATGAGTTGGAGGGTCTTGGTGATTCCTGGGTGACAGAACAACTTTGATGAATGGCATAATTCAAGAACCTCTTTTACCTTTTGATTGGGGACAAACAGGCGCCCCCTAGGACAGGTGGGTGGACGTGGCTCGGAGAGTTGGACTTGTTGGAGATCGAGTTCTAATTGAGTCAAAGAAAGACGTACGGTCTCAGGCAGGATGAACTCGACCTCTTCTGAGGGCCCTTCCTTGACCTCAAAGACCCGGGACAGGGCATCCGGCTTGGCATTCTTGGGCCCGGGTCTGTAAGAGAGGGTGAAACTGAACCGAGAGAAAAACATAGCCCACCTGGCCTGACGGGGATTGAGTCTCTTTGCTGTGCGAAGGTACTCCAGGTTTTTATGGTCGGTCCATACCAAAAAGGACTTCTTCGCACCTTCCAGCCAGTGCCTCCATTCCTCCAGGGCCATCTTGACTGCCAAAAGCTCACGGTCTCCCACGTCGTAGTTTCTCTCAGCGGGGGAGAGTGCCCTGGAGAAGTAAGCACAGGGGTGGATCTTACCATCTGTGCTGCGCTGACTGAGGATGGCGCCCACCCCGGTGCTGGATGCATCGACCTCCACAATGAATTGTTTCTCGGGGTCTGGAGAGTGCAAGATTGGAGCAGAGGAAAACAATGTTTTGAGCTTCTGGAATGATTGGTTGGCAACGGAGTCCCAGATGAACTTGGTCTTAGATGAGGTGAGAAAATGAAGAGGAGCTGCAACTGAACTGTAGTTCTTAATGAACCTCCTATAAAAATTTGCAAAACCGAGAAACCTTTGCAGCTGTTTACGATCCTTGGGCTTAGGCCAATCCACCACCGCTGATACCTTCCCGGGTTCCATGGATACTTGACCTGGAGAAATGTTGAACACAAGGAATGAGGTGGACACTTGGTGGAAAGCACACTTCTCTGCCTTGACAAACAAGTTGTTCTGTAAAAGGCGGGTTAAGACAGCTCTGACATGGCGACGGTGAGAAATGCTATCTTGTGAAAAGATAAGTATGTCATCAAGGTAAACAAAAGCGTAAATGTTAATCATGTCACGAAGGACATCATTAACCAGGGCTTGGAAAACGGCAGGAGCGTTGGTGAGGCCGAATGGCATAACAAGATATTCATAATGGCCATCTGCGGTATTAAAAGCCGTCTTCCATTCATCTCCCCGCCGTATCCTGACCAAATGGTAAGCGTTGCGAAGATCCAGTTTGGTGAATATCTTAGCATTTTGGATTATATCAAAAGCAGAGTTCATGAGGGGCAGAGGATACTTGTTCTTTATGGTTATTTTGTTAAGTTCTCTATAGTCAATGCATGGACGAAGTGACCCATCTTTCTTCCCTACAAAGAAAAAACCTGCACCAGCGGGGGATGCTGAAGGTCTAATGATACCAGCTTGGAGGGACTCTGTTATATATTTCCTCATGGACTCTTGCTCGGGACCAGACAAAGAATATAATCTACCCCGAGGGGGGGTAGAACCTGGGATCAGGTCAATACCACAATCGTATGGATGATGTGGCGGAAGGGACGTAGCTTTTGATTTATTAAAGACCTCTTTCAAATCATGGTACTCTTTAGGTACCTGACTTAGATTAGGATAGGTCTCCTCATTGGCTGTGACAAGGGCTGGTGAACTGGGTTGGCTCTGAATACATGTAGAATAACACTCATTAGCCCATCCTACAATCTCTTGGTTCCTCCAATCGATTTGGGGGTTGTGTTTGCGTAACCAAGTGGAACCTAAAACCACTGGGAGTTGGGGTGAATCAATAACAATGAATCTGATCAGTTCCGAATGGTTGTTGGCCGACACCATGGTGACTGGAACAGTTTCAAGACTAGATTGACTTAAAGGATGACCATCTAAAGCGAGGACCTTATGGTTGTTAGGTGATGGAACAATGGTCAGATCTATGGATTTGGCAAAGGTTTTATCAATGAATTCCGTGTTGGCCCCTGAATCAATAAAAGCTGAGACGATGACGGGTTGACCACCCTTTATTATGAACTTGACCTTGGACTTGGACATGATAGGTGGAGAGGACTTGATCTTATGACTAAGACTCAACAGGAGCCTCTCTTCTCCTGCTGAGCCTGGTCTTTTACTGGACAATGATGACAATCATGACCGCCTTGACCACAATAAAAACAGAGATGGTACCTCCTCCGACGTTCTCGTTCCTGGGTGGTCAGACGACTTCTTCCTAGTTGCATGGGTTCTGTAGCATACAGAGGATCCTGAGGGCTCTTGGTTTGTTCCGTTTTAGGTTCATGATCCACAAGGTGATGTCTGGTTCTGGACATGGCTGTGGCCTTGCCTCGACTCTGTTCACGGTCACGCTCACGCTCACGCAGGCGAAGGTCAACACGGGTGGCCACCTCCTCCAGCTGGCGTAGGGATGAGGGATAGTCCATTGTTGCCAGCACATCCTTAACATCTTCATTAAGCCCCCTGAAGAAGGCGTCAGTGAGTGCGTGTTCATCCCAATGACTGTCTGCTGAAACAGAGTGAAAGTGAATGATGTATTTGGTTACAGAATCCTTGCCTTGTTTAATATCAAAAATTCTTCGGGCTGCCTCTCTCTCAGGGAGGATGGGGTCAAAAACCCGACACAACTCTTTGGAAAATTCAGAAAAATTACGACATACCACGCCACCTTTTAACCATTCAGAAGTGCCCCACGTCTTGGCTCTTCCAGCGAGAAGTGAGACAGCATAAGCTACTTTAGCATGCTCAGTGGGAAAACATGAAGGTTGCAATTGAAATTGAATGTCACACTGAGTCAAAAATGGTCGACATTGCTCAGGCTCACCTCTGAAATGTTCAGGGGGGGCTAACCGTGGTTCTCTTGGTGCAGGAGTCAACAGGGTTTGGTTGATGACTTGGTTTGACTGTTGGGACAAAGCTTGAAGAGAAACAACCATTTCCTGAAGCCCTTTCTCAAGTTTACTAACAGCCCCTTCTACCTTAGAGCACCACTCTCGGGTTGGTGTTGGATCCATAATGGCCAGATTCTACTGTCATGAACCAGAGGCCGGATCGCAAACAACAACAACAACCACTGA
>NC_056517.1:11921143-11925768 GCF_014905685.2 Nematolebias whitei | reverse complement strand
GAAGAAGACAAAGGAGATGATTGTGGACTTCAGAAGGAACAAAAACATCTACACCCCCCTGAACATAAGAGGATCTGCAGTGGAAGTGGTCTCCAGCTACAAGTACTTGGGTGTACACATGAATGACAACCTCAGCTGGAGCAACAACACCACCAGCCTGATCAAGAAAGCTCATCAGAGACTCTACTTCCTCAGACGGCTAAGGCGAGCTGGTCTGGGAAGCTCAGTCTTCACCTCCTTCTACAAGTGTGCAGTGGAGAGCATCCTGTGCTCCAGCATCAACGTGTGGCATGGAGGCTGCACAGCTGCAGAAAGAAAAGCTTTGCAGAGAGTGGTGAAGGCTGCACAGAAGACTGTCGGAGTCAGCCTCCCCACCATCACAGACATCTACACCTCTAGATGCAGGAAGAGGGCTACCTGCATCATGAAGGATCTCACTCACCCAGCACACACACTTTTTGCCTCACTCCCATCAGGAAGGAGGTTGAGGAGCATTAAGTGTAGAACCACTAGACTGAGGAACAGCTTCTACCGTGAGACTGTTAGACTCGTGAATCTCTAACTAGAATAATCACTGTGAAAAACCACATCATGTTACTGCTGATCTGTTTCATGTTGCTGCTGATCTGTTTAAATGTTGATGTGTTCATGCGTGCACATCCGCTCACACAGACTCATGTTCATGTTTGTGCTGATGTTCAATGTTTTTATGTTATGAGGGCTCAGTATATATTTAGTTGATGTTTTTCTTAGTTCATATCTTAGATCCAATTACTGTTTTTCTTATACTTTTTATTGTTGGATGTAACTGAGACCCTGTGTACATAATTTCGCTCCACCACATGTACATGAGGTGCGAATGACAATAAAGAATCTCTGACTCTGATTTGTTGGATAAGTGTGTGTGTTATAAAATACAAAATCAATAAGAAATACTGATTAAAAAAATGCATTTTCTGGATCCTATAATAATGTCGTAAAATAAAGATTTTCTTTCAGCAATGTTTTATTTTTTACCTCTATCTCGCTATGTATTTCTTTATATTAGCTCACTCTATGATGCTTTGCTTTTTACGTTTGAAAACAATAAAAAAAAATCAAGTAAATAAATAAATAAATAAAATCCCATCCATGTCAGACCATCGAACCACATGTTCCAAGTTGGACAGAAAACAAGGCTTCATTTGCAGCTACTAGACCTGAAGGGTCACAAAATACTTGACGTTTTTAACACTGGACTTTTTAAATTGTATTTTTAAGCAATTATCAGGAACACTAATGGTCATTAAGTTAAATGACCTTTGTGGAGTTAAATCAATTTGAATTATCAAAATTTGAAGATTAATGTGAATATTTGCTTTGAAATCTTTACACCTCAATCAGTTCTGAATTACATTCAGCAATATTCTGGTAAGAGCATCAGCTAAAGAAAGGTTGTGTATCAGAGTTATAGTTGTGAACTGCTGTGAAATTTAGGAGTTTGCAGTGGTTTTAAGATGACAGCAATCGATTCTGGTTTTGAACTTAAATTGATGAACCCTCAGCTTATCTGTCGATCAATAAACCATCTATAATGGGTACGATATTTGTTTATTTCCACAACAAAAAGATCTGAACTATCCATTTAACAACTTGTACCTTTTAGTTCCTAAAAGGGAGCCACCCTGTCCCGTCCATCCTCCGACATCACCCCATTTCACCTCCTTAATCTGAAGGAAGAACAAGAGATTAAATGTCACATTAAATGTTAAATGGTTTCGCCGTGACCTCACTGACCTGTTTCAAAACAAATCAATAACTTTATCATTAAATATTCAAACTGCTTCCTGTTCTCATGTATGGGCTACAGCAGCTCAGTTTCCAGCAGATCATCAGACCTCAGAATTACAGGAATTTGCTGCACAAACTCTTAATTACACAGCAGTGGAGTCGGTGGGATTTAAATGACTTTATTCCTCCATTAGGTTTAAACTTCTTAAAGTTACAGTCTGAATTCAACCGGTCGGAGTTTAAACTGGTCATTAGAGACACGCTGATGAAGACAAAGGTTCATTCTCGTGGTTTGAAGGAGGAAGAAACCAGTTCCACTGGAAGAAGAACAAAAACTAACAAGGGAATTCATATTTCCTGTGTGAATGCATATTTATGAATGATTTTTCTGAAACCAGCTGAAAACTGTTAATGTGAGCTGAATTTGAGCAGCTCATAAAAGTAGCAGATAAAACAGCTGAAATGTGTAGAAAATGCTGAAATAGGCAGAGAACAGATTACAAAAATAAAAAAAGATGAAAGGAGCATAAAAAGTAGAACTTGGAAAGAATCACAACAGACACAAATGAACAAAGACTAGCAGAAAAAGATGAAAATTTGCAGAAAACCCTGTAGAAAGTAAATGAAAAAGCAGAAGAAAGCTGAATTCACAAGGAAGAAGCTGAAAGGAGCTTAAAAAGTTGTAAACAGCTCAAACAGTTTGAAGGACGTGGAGATTTTCAGTGAGATGGCTGACGAGCTGAATATTTCAAAAAGTGAAAAGTGCGGAAAGACCAACAGTCCCAGCAGGAACGTCCTGAACGAGCCGAACGTTTTGATGCATGAATTGTTGAAATAGAAAGTTACATGTCAAAAAACGCACAGAAGAAAAATGGATCTGAATAGAGTGAATGATTTAGAAACATTCATAATCTGAGTCCAATCTCAGATTACATTACAATTTCACCTTTTAACATCCCACAAGCACCTCTCCTGTATCCAGAACTCTGTTTAGGAACGACCGTGGAGAGAAGTCATGCTAATCAAACATCGATCACTAAACCAGTAAATGTTCTGCTTCCATCCAGTGAGTGTTTGAGGTACTGCAGCTGCTCAGGTGGCGCTCAGGAAGGAAACTGATTTACATTAATCTGCACAGATTATCCCCTGACTTTCCCTAAGTATTCTTCAGAGACCAAGCTAACGGTGATGGCTCACTGAGTGTGACGCTCACCAAGCCAAGCCAGTTCTCTCAGTTACTGAAGTGAAGAACGCCTGTCAGGCGCCATGTTCTTTCATCTTGGGTGTAGTTCTGAACAGATTAAAAAACTACAACACGATCAGCTCCTGATGACGGGCACCACTCACCTGTCCTTTGTAGAAGCCCTCAAAGCCGTCGCTGACAGCGAACATCTTGTGTCCCTCAGTGATGCCCACCCTGACGGCTGATCGGACGGCAGCGTTCATGCCTGCTGCAGGGGCTCCCACATTCAGCACCGCCACGTTGAAGTTGCTCTGCAGGACAAACAAACATCAACCTGTAATCAAACATCAACCTGTATCAAACATCAATCTGTATCAAACATCACAGCTCAGCTAATCCCACTGACGCCGTCAGTCACGTTCTATAAGAAGGATAATATTATAATAGATATATTATAGATAATATTATAGAAGGATAAATGGCTTCTGGTGTACTCAGCTCAACGCAGGCAGGGGGGGCTCAACCCTAAGGTGAACAGACAGAACAAAGCCTTTACACCTTCATCATCATCATCAGTCTGGAGCCACAGAGGCCCGACTGACATGGAGGACCACACAGACTAACGTTACTGGTTGTGACAAAGAAACACAGGCTGGAATTTAACTGAACGTTAACATCGTTAACATAAATTTAAAAAGTTGGACAGGTGTTTTTTACCTGTACAACAAACTGAATCCACGCTGGACTGACGTCTGTCCCAGTCTACTAAGACACGACAACTTTTTATACATTTATTGGGGGCCGAGATGGTGTAGAGGCAGGGCAGCCGGCTTGGGACCCGAGAGTCCCAGGTTCGATCCCCAGTCACTGCACATCACGTGGCGTCTCTGGGCAGCACGTCTAATTCCCAAAATGTCCCCCGGGCGCTTTCAATAGCTGCCCACTGCACCACCTGGTGGTGGATGGGTTAAATGCAGAGACTAATTTCGCCATTGTATGGAAACATACAGTGCTGACATTGTGATGACATTATTATTATTATTATTATTATTTTCTAGTTCTTGCACCACACAGCTGTCCCGCAAATCTGGCCACTGTTGTGTGTGCGTGTGTGTGTGTGTGTCTGTGTGTGTGTGTGCGTGAGACAGACACACTTACAGTCGGGAGCTCAGATTCTGGTTTGCGATGAGCCAGCAGTTTGTAAGTCCTCAGGTTGTTTTCAAAGCTCCTGCAACACAAGTCAGTGTGAGTCAACACGTTGATGCTTTTAGATTATTGGAGGGCTTTGAAGAGCCCTCATTGCTGTTTAGCTAAATAAATAAATTTTACATTTTGATTTTCAATGTGTTACTTCTCATGAAGCTTTAGAAATAATCTCTTTCAATACATACAGGTAGTGTGACTTTTATTTTTTGGAGGCAACCTCTTTTTGGCCAGACAGTGTATTAAGGTTTTATAAAACCCTGCCCATGCTCTTGTAATATTCTAACAATGTTTCTAAACTCTAAATGCTATAAAAAAAAAGCACAGCATGTCATGATTTCAGCTCCCTGCCACGCCCACTTATCCACTGCAACCACATTCATCACCTCCCTGTCTCCCTCCTTCTGGGTAAATAAACAATTTAAACTTAAATACTGTTAATTTTTTTTTATTAAAAACCCATGCAGAT
>NC_056517.1:11919562-11921043 GCF_014905685.2 Nematolebias whitei | reverse complement strand
GTGGTTTTGGGTCATGAGATGGTTCTGGCAGTCATACCTGCCTCGAAGCTTAACAGCGTCCTCAAACCGTTTCTGGTCCATGGCCTTTTGGACTTCTTGAGTCTGGAAAAAAAAAAAAAAAAGAAGAAAGGTTTTATTGAATTTATTCAAGATTCTAGGGAAAAATGACAATTGGAAATTTTTAATTTGTTAAAATAAACTTAGCTAAATTTCATTTTGTGCTTCCAAACACCCCATCATCTTTGATTGGCAGATGGTTACTGTAACTGTGGGGTGAGAAATCTCACAAGTAAAATGTGTTTCTGTCTGTTTCAAAAAGGTTCATCTGTATTCCTGTCAGGACAGATAAATAACTGCCTGGTGGGAAATTCTCAGACAACTGAAGCCAAGAACTTCCCACAGACATCTGCCAATATTCAGTCAGGACAAGCCTGTTAGTGGTTTATGGAGATGCTCTTACATCATCATTACCAACTGGTCCACAAGCTTCAGATGATCATTAACACACACTACAGTCACTCCATGTGCAGTCGTCTGTACTGGGCCTGTCGTTCCCTCCATAAGTACTGAAGCAAGGATTAAGTCATAACCAAAAGTCAAAAGTTCATATTTTTTGGCAGCATGACGGCTCAGTGGTTAGCACTGTTGCCTCACAGCAAGAAGGTCCTGAGTTCAATCTCGGGTTGGACCTGGAGTCTTTCTGTGTTGAGTTTCTTCTCGTGCTTGCATTGGTTTTCTCTGGCTACTCCGGTTTCCTCCCACAGACCAAAAACATGCATGTTAGTCTGCCTTCAGGTCCAGGCCTCGCTTCCAAAAGAGATCTGTGATCTCAATGGGATTTGCCTGGTTAAATAAAGGTTAATAAATAATAAAAATAATAATAATAATAATAAGTCAGATGACTTTTTCATAATTTGACAAAATGCAAATATCACTAATTTTTCTACCAATCCACTTTTGCTGCCTGTATCTCTACAAACAACTCCATCCTCGTTTCGATGTGACATGTCACACGTATGCAGTGGTGCCAGAAGCATTTGTAATGTGGGGGACACACTGGTGGTGGTGGGGGAGGGGGTGTATGAGGGTCCTCCCCCAGAAATTTCTGAACACAGTACATGCCATTTCCTGCATTCTGGTGTATTTTAACGGGTTGTTAAACATCTATGTTTACCTCCATAAGTAAACACTTGATTAAATAACTATTTTAGAGAGCAACAAGAAGTAGCCTGACCAACAGCACTCCTTGTGTGACTAGAGCACGCACCGCTTTTCTCACACATCATAACGCCCCACCTTCCCACCCTGTCAACAACTGCCAGCACTAACGTAACGCTAAGCTAGCGCACAACACAGAGGTGTTTCCCCCTCCTCCCCCTGTGAAAGCCCTGCCAAGCCAAGTGACCCCAGGGAAACTCTGCAAGCGGTGTGGTGAGTTGTTGTAGGTAATCAGGAAAGAGTGGACTTTTGGTGGTTTGAGT
>NC_056517.1:11913363-11919462 GCF_014905685.2 Nematolebias whitei | reverse complement strand
TTCCACTTTGGAGTAAGCTGTTGGGGGAAGAATCAGTTTTATTGTGTGTTTCCTTGACTGATGAAGCCTTCCAGATCGAAGGCAAAATGTTTCAGCACAAAAAAAGAAACTGTCCAGATGACCTGACTGAAAAATGTTGGATTTTATACCTGGATTATTGAGCATGGACTTTGTTGTTTTCAATCAGTTTGACAAGACTGTCAACAAGGAAGAGGGCCGGCAATGGAGGAGGGGGTGTACCAAAGAGACCATCTTATCACAAGCAGAACTGGTTTGTTCCACTTTGGAGTAAGCTGCTGGGCGAAGAATCAGTTTTATTGTGCGTTTCCTTGACTGATGAAGCCTTCCAGATCAAAGACGAAATGTTTCAGACAAAAAAAGAAACTGTTGGGATGACCTGACTGAAAAATGTTGGATTTTATACCTGGATTATTGAGCATGGACTTTGTTGTTTTCAACCAGTTTGACAAGACTGTCAACAAGGGAGAGGGCCGGCAATGGAGGAGGGGGTGTACCAAACAGACCATCTTATCACAAGCAGAACTGGTTTGTTCCACTTTGGAGTAAGCTGTTGGGCGAAGAATCAGTTTTATTGTGTGTTTCCTTGACTGATGAAGCCTTCCAGATTGAAGACGAAATGTTTCAGCACAAAAAAAGAAACTGTTGGGATGACCTGACTGAAAAATGTTGGATTTTATACCTGGATTATTGAGCATGGACTTTGTTGTTTTCAACCAGTTTGACAAGACTGTCAACAAGGAAGAGGGCCGGCAATGGAGGAGGGGTGTACCAAAGAGACCATATTGTCAAAGCAGAACTGGTTTGTTCCACTTTGGAGTAAGCTGTTAGAGGAAGAATCAGTTTTGTTGTGTGTTTCCTTGACTGATGAAGCCTTCCGGATCGCAGCAGTCACTGTGCATAGGACAGGGGACATCCCGGACAGGTGAATGTCCATCACAGGACCACATAAAGACAAAAGACACAAACAACCATTCACACTTTCACTCACATCTATGGACAATTTAGAGTTACCAAATAGTCTAAAATTCATGTTTTTGATCTGTGGAAGAAAACTAGAGTACCCAGAGAAAACCCATGCATGCATGGAGAGAACATGCAAACTCCACCCAGAAAAGCCCCCCAGCCGGGATTCTATCCAGGGCTCCACAAGCCCAGAAATTCAGGAGCTGAAAAAACAGCTTGTAGTGAGGCAAATGATCTTCACCTGGCTGGCCCAACAGCTAACGTAAAGCTACCACAGTAGCATTGTACCAGGTCAGCCTCATTCTCGTCAAACATAAAAAGTCTTTCAGTAATGGTAAGGCTATGAAATTATTATTTATTAAGGTTGCAGATTATTTTTCTGCGATTTTAAAAATAAAAGCAAGGTCATGCCGTTAAGATGTGCATTTGTCCCAGAATACCAGGACAAAGAGATGTGAGGGGATGGCGGTGGATGTGAAGGAGCAGCAAAAGGGGTGTGTGTGTCTTTGTTTATGTTACTTTATAAGGCCCACTTTTCTAACTTATACTACTACACTGTGAGGACCAACTTATGGTGCCCAAAGCCCAGGCCCCATAAGAAGAAGTGCCATTGGTGGGTTAGGGTTTAGATTTAGGAATAAGGTGTGAATTATGGTATGTACTGGTAATGGTTAGGTTTAGGGTGAAGGTCAGGGTTAGGCTATAGAAATTAATGAAAAATTAATGGGTCAATGCAAATTCCCCACAAAGATAGCAAAACAAACCTCTGTGTGTGTGTGTGTGTGTGTGTGTGTGTGTGCGTGTGTGTGTGTGTGTGTGTGTTGGAAAAGGTAGGACTGTGATTATCTTATTTGAGTGAGGGACTGAACTCACTCCTTTTCAATAATGGTACGTAGAACCGGTTCCCTTTTTTCAGAACCCTTTTCTCTGTGGTACCAACCAGGCCGAGCAGGTACCAAAATGTGGCCTCAGAACACTGTCGGTCACTGATTGGTCAGGGGGTGGAGTCACTGGCTGTTTGGGAAATTTAAAAACATTCGATCCGCCATTTGCAATTACCGGTGTTCGAACTCGATGAGCAGCTGGACCTATATTAAAGACTTCAAAAACAATAATGACAACACCGTGGTCTAATGCTGAAGTGCAGGCGTTTTTTGTGCTTGGTGACTGACGACAAAATTCAGGGCGAGCTAGATGGAGCTCTGCAAGTCCCCCCGGTCCTCTACACCGGAGCTCTCCCTCAGGCCATGCAAGGCGTCATCTCCCCAGCTCCGAGCTCTGCTGGTCACCCTGGAAGATCCTCCATGCTGCTGACTTGGGGTTCGGGCTCTGGGCTGGCCTTGCGGGCTCCGCGGGCTCCGAGCTCCGCTGGTCACCACAGAGGATCATATGAGCTGCTGACTTGCAAAAGGTCGCTGCCCGGACCCCAGCCTCGCCTGCTCATGAAAGCCAAACCCTGATCTTGGCAGACGGGCGGACCAGGACGGGTCTGGGATAGAGGGTGGAAATTATAAAAAAAATATATATATAAAGTATAAAAACCATATATATATATATATATATATATATATATATATATATATATATATACATTATTTTTTTTAATCAGTGAAGATTAAAAAATGAATAAATAAATAAATGGTGTTCTGTTTTCACTTTAATGACTATTAAATAATTTGTTAAAGTGAACTCAGTTGAAAAATCATAAAAAGGACACAAAAAGAGCTACTGCCTTTAGTTCAACTTTTTCTAACCCACAGATGTATAAATCACAAAACAAAAATTAAACTTTTTTTTTCTTTTTTTTTTTTTTGTGATGGCCTCCCTTCTCCCCTTAAATCCATCCTCTCCACACCATTATTATGAAATATTTATTCTAGTGATTATCTAGTGTAGGTTTTTTTTTTTAATAGGATAGAAAGAAAGAAAAGACAAAGTAAGACTCCAAAATATAAGACATATACACAAAGAGAGCACACGGCAAAACACCCGGCCACTGTCTGTTCACCTGCAAAGAACATGACAAAACACAGCAACAAAATACATATGTATAAAGAACTTAAAATATTCATGGCTTTGCAGTAAGTTTCCATAAATATATATACCCATACCTACGCCTATATACATACATACATACACATGAATATACATTCACATACATATCTATATATCTACATATAAATTCTACATAAACATCCCTGCATCTATTTGTGTGTTGTTGTGAGCATGCATAAGTGTATAAGGCTTCTCTAATAGAACATTTAATAGTAACCGTGAAGCAGAAGAGACCTGACCCCCAAGACCAGAGGCAGACAAAAAAGGGGGGACCAGAGCCCAAGACCCCAGGAGGGACCCCGACCGTGGAGCCCCCAGGGCCACCCACACAGGACAAACCACTCACCCACCCCCCAGATCGGACCACAGGGGAGAACCGGAAAATCCCCACCAGCGACCACATGCAGTGACCCCCCGGGGCCAACAGCGACAAACTCATAGGCCCCTGCCGGAACCCGCCACACCAATGCAGTTCCAGGTCCGAGCACCGAGGCCCGGGCACCGAGGACGCACACCACCCAGGCCAAGGCCTGACAGGGCCAGAGGACCCGAGCCCCACCAGGCAGACACCAGGCCGAGCCGACACACGCCCAAGCGCCCAGCCCCCGACACCAAGGGCCCCAAGCGCGCCGGCAGGCAAGGGCACACCCCACCAGGGTGCCGCGCGATAGGGGCGCGATGCCAAGCACCCCCAGTTTTATCAAAGAGGGGGCAGTCCGAGTCTCGGCCTAACAAATACCCATTCATACAATCACACAATCACACAGTCCCAGCCTCATTCTCACACTCACTCACTCACTCAAAGACATACAATAACGATACATTTCATTCTTATTCCCGATACGCACTCTATACCCCCCAGGTCCAAGACATGTACCTGCCCTCTACAGGGGGCAGCCCATGCCCAAACCCAGGAGGTAGACCCATTCATTCTCGAGTGGAGAGGAGCCAATATCCCAGACCCGGCCCAGGCCACGCCCAGCCGACAGGACACCCCCCGGTACGAAGAGGTCACGCCACCGACCACCCCCACACACCGCCAACAACCAAGCACGCGCCCCCAGCCGACCGCCCGCCAGGCCCCGGCAGCCACCCCGGCCAGCGGGCCAACCATGGCACCCAAGAGCCAAGCTCAGGGGGTCCAAACAACCCCAGGGAAAACACAGCGCCAGCACTGCCCACGGCAATCCCCCAGACCCCGAACCCCCACATAGTCCTGGTCAAAACACGACGGCCTGCCCTTCTCCCAGACCCCACCCCCGGAATGGCAGTTATGGAACCACGGGGGTGAGGGAAAAAAAAAGAATAAGACCCCGACACATGCACCCCCGCCCCTAGATGTGCTGTTGATGTGTGTTGTTGTATAGTGCCATTAAAAAGGAAAGAAGAAGGAGCAAAGGCTGGCATGATGCCAGTTTCCCCTCCACCCCAACTCTATCCAAACCCTAGTGTCTAAATGCAACCATTGTAAGTGAGCACAGGGGGCGAGAGTAAATTCATCCCACCACCCATAGCCATAGTGCCCACCTCAAGTTCCTATATGTGAATGTCATGAGGATGTTATGAGTGAATGTCTAAGGTGTACAATAAAATTGAGTCCCAGGTGGCTATGGTCAACAGAGATGTAAAATTGTTTTTTTTTTTTTTTTTTTTTTTTTTTTTTGTTGTGAGCTCAGTTTAAGTGTAGAAACATTGTGAAGTGTTTCAATGAACTTATCATCATCGCTCAATTTTTTATTTTTATTTTTTATTTTTATTTTTTAAAGAAAGAGAAGAAAGAAGAATAAATAAATAATAAAAAAGAAGAAGATAAGACGAGAGACCACCATGACAAAACAACATGCACAGCACAATGCCACCCACAATATCACCATGAAACATTCGACATCGCACAATGAATCATCTAGCTTCCACCACTACCCAACCCAGCGTGCATCTGTCAAAGCACCTGAATCCAAACACCCGCGCAAGCACGCCCACCACCACCAGATTTCTCCAAAAGAATGCCCAATAGTGGACGCGGGGGCCCACAGACCCGCCCCCCCAGGACACAATGGCAACATAGGGAGGACCGGAGCCACAGACACACAGCGGCCCACAGGCCCGGAGCCCCAAGAGTCTCCCAACAGGGAGAACCGCACCCCTCCAGAGAGGAGCAGAGGAAAGAACCGGGTGACCCCAGCCACCACAATGCAGAGCCTCCAGGAAGCTGCAACGACGAGCCCACAGGCCCGGCCAGCGACCCATGCCCCCCCCAAGTAGATCCGGCCATGGACACTGAGCCCCAAGCCCCGAGGCCATACCACCCCCTAGCAGAGCCCCGACAGAGCCAGGGCACCCAGGCCCCGCCAGGCAGCAACCAGGGCGGAACGACGTGCACCCCACCACCCAGCCCAGACACCGAGAGCCACCAATGCACCGGCGGCAAGGGAGTCCCCCGCCAAAGGGGGGCACGACCGGGGGGAGTGGACCCCACACCAAACGTGGGGCCCAAATTGATCCAAGAGAGGGGGGACCACCAAAAACCCAACCCGAGCAACCAACAGGCACACACAGATAGCCCGACAGAATCTCTGTCGGGCCGACCGCATGCACCATCTACCTGACAGCGACCACAGGCCGGCCCCAGCCCAAGGGGCAGAGCAGCAGGGAGCCGCAGCCGAGGAGGGCCGGCTCTCACATCAAGAACCCCGCACCATAGGCCCGGAGACGCCCCAGCACGCCACCCATGCACCCCCCCACACACAGAGCACCCCCACCGCAAATGCCACACAGGAAGACCAGCCAGTGCCCGGATGAGGCGAAGCCACGCCCCCAACCGCCGCCCTACACCACCAATGACCACACGTACACTACCATAGCCGACCCCCCGCCAAAAGCCGGCAGTCACCCCGGTCAGAGCGCCGGCCATCGCAACCAGGAACCTAGATTAAAAGAATCGGAACAGCCCAGGAGGAACCGAAGCACCGGCCCCAACACTGACCGCCCCCAAGGCCCAAAGCCCACCCACAGCCCAGACCCCAACAATGCGCCCCCCCCCCCCCCCCCCCCCCCCCCCCC
>NC_056517.1:11912167-11913263 GCF_014905685.2 Nematolebias whitei | reverse complement strand
AATGCGCCCCCCCCCCCCCTCCATCCCCGACCCCTAGTGTCACACGGAGAAAGGAGGTGTTTGTGAAAGGGGAAAAAAAATAAATAAATAAATAAATAAATCTATATATGCATAAATAAATTATGAACAGACCCACTTCCTCCTCCTCCCACTCGAATATGGTGTTGATGCATGTTGTTATACAGTGCGTTTAAAATGGGGGGATGAGGTGGCGACCGGCACAGACCCACCTCTTGCCCAGAGAGCAGGCGGCGCCCGTTCACCCCTCATCTCCGCACAGAACCCTAAATGTCTACATGCTACATATGAGAGTGGGCACAGGTCCGGGGAGGTGGAAATGGTAGTACATCCCACCACCTAAGTGCGATCATGTGCCCACTCCAGATCCTATATATGCATGTGTCGTGAGAGTGTTATAAGTGAGTGTCTAGGTTGTATATTAAAATTAGGGCCCAGGACCCCACCAGCCACGGAGATGGATGATTCTCCCCGTAGCTCAGTAGTGCACCTGAACCCCAAAACCCTGTTTGAGTGGTGGTGTGGTGGATTGGGCGGAGGAGGACGTTGGGATGGGGAGGTGAACTGAGGTGGCAATGCCCCCCCCAGGGGACCAGCTCCCCCACTGACCCCAATAGGCACCCCCACTCTCCAAGATCCACCAGGGGACAGAGGCTCTAACAGAGATACCTAGGAGGAGGTGGCAGCTGCACCACCAGGGATCAAGGCCACAGACCGGCACATAGTCCCCGAGGACCAACCAGAACCAGCAACCCAGACCCATCCCGAAACCGTCCAGACGCCCCAACCCGATTCCCAGCCCAACACCCAGCCCCCCAACCAGAGAGGCCACCAAACCCCAACCGGGACAATCAGCCAGGAGTGCCCAAACAGTCAGAGATAGAGCACTACAGCGACCAAGAGCGCCCCCCCACCCCAAAAAATCAAAAGACCAGTCCACCCATAACAACACCCACAGCGAGAGCGCCCCATGCAAGTGAGGGCACACACCCAGCGAGCCCAGACTCCCCCCGGCCCCACAGCACACAGCCCCCCACACGAGAGCCCCCAATATACCCCACCCCAGTCACAGCCCCCC
>NC_056517.1:11901363-11912067 GCF_014905685.2 Nematolebias whitei | reverse complement strand
TTACATCATTTTAACAACATACATATAGTACTGTATATGTAGCTACTAAATTTTACTTACCAGGCTCTGCAGAAAAGGAGCAGCCCGGTTTGTTTCCAGTCTGACTGTTCCGTTTCTGCAGACATACTCTGCAGCAACGAAGCCCACAATAAATGTTCTAAACACTCAAACCTACTAATTTTAACAACATACTTATATGTAGCTACTAAATTTTACTTACCAGCGTGTCCCCGCTCGGAGGTCCTCATCGACCAATTGAAAGAGATGGAAAACGTGCTGGATAGCTTCAGATGGACCACCGGATCATCGGCTGTGTGTATCTGCTGACGGTTCATTGCTGGCTGGTTGAAAGAGATAAAAAATGTGCCATTGAGCTTCAGATGGACCACCGGCTCATCAGCCGCGTGCGTCTGCTTGAAGGTCCATTTGGACGGGCTACCAGCTCCCAAGATTCAATGATGGGCCTGGAAGTCTGGTTCTGCTCTGCTTCTGGTCCGGTTCGGTGGGTTCATTGCGGCTTCTCTGCATCTGCTGAGTGCCGATCAGATTAAAAGTTTACCTCTGTTTTTTTCCGCAGAAGGAGACTGGGCTTCTGGGCAGGACCCTGTTGCCTTCTGAGAAATGTGCTCATTATGTGCGGGAATACAATGGAGGCTTCTTGAGATACAACTATAAAATGGCAGCACCTGTCCCAAGTATTTTATTTTTTCTTAACATTTTACTGATCAGTGCTGTTTCCAGTACTGTACCAATCACAAAATGTAATAGAGGGAGTCTGTGAAAGTCGAACCATGAAGTAGTGAGGGACTACTGTAATGTGCAACTGCTGGAATTTTGGTATGTTTGTAATTGGCATGTGAGAGCAGCCTGTCACACATTTTATGTGTTGCGCACCATGTCAACCCAGCTGAGGTGTGCGCCACATATTTTTGGTTACACACTGCCTGCTTCATTTCTGAAAACTCTTGTTTTGCAACCAATATTTTAAAAGGTGCTATATAACTTACTGGGATTTAGATAAGATTTTTAAAGCCAATTTAGCCTATTTTTTAAGTTTAATTGCCAACTCCATGCCAACATTTCATTTAAATCTTTATGGTCAAAATAATAATTCTATTTATTTATAAAATACTTTTATTGCTTTATAACCTCCCATTTTTTCCAGGTATCACAAAGAACAGAAAAACAGCATGAAAATGACTAAAATAAAGTGCCCCGCCCCCTGTGTCGGCTTTCTTCCAGGCTGACTGTGGTACTTAAAGGCTTTGCGCTGCCCATAGAGAATCTCTAATGCCGTTCCAGGGTTATGAAACCTTTTAATATACCTAGGTGTCAACTCAGAAGCATTTCACATCGGCTTGTGTGTGAGGCAATCCAAAGCCAGAGTCCTTTATATTTTACTACATGACCCTTTGGCCTAAGGAATTAGCTAGCAAAACAAAATCACCTTCATAATTAGAGAACAGATGTTCTCTAACAAAAAGTAGGAAATGATGCTTGAAATATGTTTGAAAATGTGCCATCTGAACATACAAAGTAGATGCTCTTCCTCTCTAATCATATTCTCTCTTTATGTAGTTTTATTGTGAGGATGATTTGCATATATAACCCACAGTATAAAGAAAATGCATATAGAAAACCTCATAAATACAGATTTAATGCTACTGCGTGAAATGGGGAACTTAATAAATGTTTCATTCATCTTAATAAACACTGAGTTTTGACTGTTTGACTGTTTCACCTTGCACACTCTGTATTTTTCTTATTTTTTATTTATTTGTAAAAAAAATCATTCAACTTTCATTTATACAGGTTAGCTTCATTGAGTCACGAGGACTCATTTACAAGAGAGACCTGTTTTAGACAAACCACATATAAAGTACAGACAACAATAAAGTACAAGATGCAATTATTATAAAGTAATGTTATAAAACAATAAAATCAATGTGCCTTATAAAACAAGGTAAAATAGTAAAAACAAGATTTGCTTTGTTTTATCTATTGGCCTTATCAACCATTTAGAATCTCTTAAAGAAAGCAAGGTGGACAGCTTCAGATCTTGAGCAGAGTCAGAAAAGGCCTATTTGCCAAGTTCAGTCCGCACTGAAGGGACACTGCAGGTAATGATGGCCTGAGAGTGCATGCTGTAACTGCACTGATGATGTGACATATAGAAGGAGATATATGAAGGCAGCAGATCAAGGAGGGATTTATAGATGAAAATGAACCAGTGTGGGAGCCTACGTGTATATAATGATGACCAACTGACCAATGAGTACGAGTGCAGTGATGGGTATTGTAGTTACAACCAGTTATGAATCTTAACGCGCCATGGTAGACAGCATCCAACATCTGCAAGGAGCTGGCAGGGGCATTCATGTAAATAATATCACCATAATCAATGGTTGGTAGTATAATAGCAGCTACAAGGCATTTTCTGACATTCAGGGTTAAGCAAGATCCAACCATCCATCCATTAGCTTTACCTGCTTCTTCCTTTTTTGGGATGTGGGGGTTGCCGGTGCCCATGTCCAGCAACCACTGTGCTAGAGGCAGGGTACACCCTGGACAGGTCTCAAGTCTATCACAAGGCCACATAGAGACAAACAACCATTCACTCTCCCACTCACACCTAGGGACAATTTATAATTACCAATTAGCCTAGCATGCATGTTTTTGGTCTTTGGGAGGAAATCGGAGCACCTGGAGAAAACCCATGCATGCACAGAGAGAACATGCAAACTCCACCCAGAAAGTGCCCCCGACCAGGATTTGATCCGGGGTAACCTGCTCGCTGAGAGGCAGCAGCTCTACCAACTGCGCCACCATGCTGCCCTTTAAGCAAGATCTACAGACCCTTTCCAAAAAATTTGAATATCATGGAAAAGTTGTTTAACTTCCATAATTCCATTCAAAAGGTTAATCTTTAACAATGATAGATCCAAGGCCCAAAATTTAAACAAGTCCAAGTATTTATTTGTTTATTTTTACATAATTTTGGCTTCCAGCTCATGAAACCCACGGAAACAGGATTTCCAAAAAAAAAATTAGAATACTGTGAAGACATCAGCCCAAATTTTGCAGGGCATGAATGTTTTAAACTGAGTGTGACACACTAATCATCTACTAAACTCAAAGCACCTGCACAGGTTTCCCCAGATGTCATTAAATTGCTTCAGTTTGGTTCAATTGTCTCAGTTTGGTTCAATATGGGGAAGACTGCAGACATAACAACTGGCCAGAAGACCATCTTTGATACCCTCCATAGGATGGGTAAGCCACAAAAGTTCATAGCTAAGGAGGCTGGCTGTTCACAGAGTGCTGTGTCAAGCATATCAATGGAAAGTCTAGTGGAAGGGCAAAGTGTGGCAGGAGAAGATGCACCAGCAAAAGAGATGACCGTGGGCCTCAGCGGATTATCAAACAGAGAAGATTCCAGAATCTGGCAGAGATCCAGAAAGAGTGGAATGAGGCGGGAGTCACAGCTTCAAAAACCACCACATTCAGATGCATCCGGGAGATGGGCTACAACTGTCGGGTTCCTCGGTCCTCTTTTCCCATGACAGTAAAGTGTGCCTTTCATTGGGAAATCAAGGTCCAAGGGTTTGGAGGAAGAAAGGTGAGGAACAAAGCCCATACTGCTTGAGGTCCAGTGTGAAATTTCCACAGTCAGTCAGGATTTAGGGTGCAATGTCCGGTGCAGGTGTTGGTAAATGCTGTGTTTTTAAATCTAAAGTCACCGCAACAGTCTGCCAGAATGTTTTAGATGACTGCATGATTCCTTCTGCTGAGGATCTGTATGGAAATCTGTATGGAGATGCAGATTTCATCTTCCAGTAGGACCTGGCCCCTGCCCATGCTGCCAGAAGCAGCAAAACCTGGTTTGATGCCCATGCCACTGTGATTGACTGGCCAGCAAAACTCGCCGGACCTAAACCCCATTGAGAATCTTTGGGATATTCTCAAGAGGAAAATGAGGGGCACCAGATCCAACAACAAAGAAGAGCTGACAGCAAGCATCAAGGAAATCTGGGCTTCCATAACACATCTGTATGGAGATGCAGATTTCATCTTCCAGCAGGACCTGGCCCCTGCCCATGCTGCCAGAAGCAGCAAAACCTGGTTTGATGCCCATACCACAGTGCTTGACTTGACAGCCAACTTGCTGGACCTAAACCCCATTGAGAATCTATGGGGTGTTCTCAAGAGGAAAATGAGGGGCACCAGACCCAACAACAAAGAAGAGCTGACAGCAAGCATCAAGGAAATCTGGGCTTCCATAACACCCAGGCAATGCCAAAGGCATCTTTCTCAATTCAAAGAGCCGAGAGTGAGAGGTTCAGGTTATAAGGCTGAGTGAGATAAGATGCACATACATGTAGATTGACAATTCACACCTAAACACCTTAACAGTAGGGGTTTCTTAAGGTCTTTGTTGCTCTAATTCACAGATGAGGCCCTTCTGTTCCCATCAGGTGTGAAAACTGGCTGGGAATCAGTCTTAAAGTTGCATTATATGCTTTTGAAAGTTGAAATCTGAGGCCTTCTCCTCTGTTGTTTGTCTCTTATTAATATCATTAAACTGAACATATATCTCAACAAAATAATTTTAACAATACAACTTAACAATCAGGTTAAGAAAGACAGCTCTACCAATCGGTGTATGGATATGATCTAAAGCACTGATTAGTCTTTCTATAGATAAAGTGGAGTGCTGTAAGAATGTTTAAATGAGGACACAGATTGTAGTGTAAAGAGCTTTGAGTATCTTGATAAGATAGAAAGGCGCCATATAAGTACAGTCCATTTACCATTACCATCATGGATGCACTACCACCACACTTCTCTATGTTCCACTCATGACCCTGGTATGCTACCACCACAAAGATATGCCACCATTACTTTAGTATGCCGTGCATACTTAAAATCCTTGTAAACTTAATTTGCTTACTGCCTTCCTAATAGTACCTGATGACCTCACAAAGACTCACCTATACATAGTTCCCATGTGATGTAACATCAGGGGCATTTCCGATACGTCCTCCATGTTGTAAGGCTGCCTCTAAGCATCTGGTACAGATACAGTGCAGTTTACCGGTAGTTAATTTTCTCGAGTTTGGTTGTTTCGTGCTGGGTTAGAGGACGTTACAGTCAGGTAGGCGTTTGGGCAAAGCGCAGTTTTCACTTAATCCCAAAAATAAGGAAATGTGAAGGACTTCCATCGGAGGAGCTCACCACAGAACATCTTTGAGTCTGGCTAAGGATCTGCCCTCGAAGACGTCGTGCTCTGATCACTTTTTGTCCAGTAAACAAAAAATTCCATATAAATCATTTTGTGAAACAATGTCAGAACAATGTCAGAGTATAACTGTGTGTGTGTGTGTTGGAACTGTTTTTTTCATATAGCGTCTCAACTACTGTAGTTAGCTTAGAATGCTATGCTACGTGCTAACCTCCACACCGAAACACTCACAGCAACAAAGTTCTGGTTCTGGTCCCGTGTTGAACCTGGACTGTTTGTTGTCAGGAGGCTGCTTGTTATTTTATTTAAACCTTTATTTAGCAGGTTAGATCTGATTGAGACAGTTTACACATCTTTTTTTCAAGATAGACCGGGTCAATATGACGTTACAGCAGCTCACAAAACATGACCCGTCATTAAACCAGAGTTATTAAAGCACACTTAAAATAATGATGTGAATAAAAGAAAAGAAAAACACACATGAAGCTAAAATTGTACTAAAATGTGAGTGAATATCTGTTAAAGCATTTACTAAACAAATCTTCAATAATTAATATAAATACATGTGTGTTATACAGTACACACTGTGTATGATGCATATATTGTACAGTATATGCATCACACACACACATTGCATTTAATATATATAATATTTGAACACTACAACATTGTCAGACTAGAACTATCAGTTTGTTTTGATGTCGAGTCCCTCTTTACTCTCATGTGTGAATAAAGCAGTGGGATGCTGTCTGTACTGAACATATTCCATAACACAAGTTCATCTTTTGAGTATTACAACATTTGTGCTATTGAATTATTTCTTTTTTCAAGAAGGCCTGCACACAAGTCACACACAGACTGGTCTCCTACACTGAAGGTGACAGACACACTTACTCTGAGAAAGTCAGCAGCAGAGGAACAGCAGGTAATGACACAAGCAACCGGCACAATAATTAAAAAATATTAAAGTAAATCTAAGATAAAAATTACTAAAAATCAATATAAAATGGAACATATATCTTTGTGAATGAGTAAAAATGTTAGCAACTGTATTGTCTTATTTTAGAGTTTGTGATGCAAACATGACAATGTTTACTAATCTTTTTTTTTTTTAAGGTACAGACGAGTGAAAGACCGAGTTCGATCCAAAGAAAAGCTCCAGTGTGAGGACTCTGCTAGACCTGGGTCCAGTCTCAGATCCTAGACCTGGGTCCAGTCTTGAATCCTGAGGGGTTGGCTGCTCCAGTCGGGCAGTCCCACATGACGAGGAATCTGTTCCAGTTTGTTTAAAGTCAGAAACTACACTGGCCTCCATCATTCCTTGTTGAAGAGTGTTGTTGATCTGATATTTATTCTGTAGCTCACTATGATGAGCTCCATGTAGTCATTTTCATTAAAAGACATAAAATCACCCACAGTTCTCATATTGTATTCAGTTTCAACTGTTTTGAATTTCTAATTATAGGCTTTGACTTAGAACTGTGTCAGTCTCCTCCTGGAGGAGGAACATACAGCAACATGCATGTTTTTATGTTTTGTACATGTCAATCAAACACTAAACTGGTAAAAACAAAGTCCATGCTCAATAATCCAGGTATACAATCCAACATTTTTCAGTCAGGTCATCTGGACAGTTTTTTTTTTTTTTTTTTGGTGCTGAAATGTTTCGCCTTAGATCCAGAAGGCTTCATCAGTCAAGGAAACACAACAAAACTGACTCTTCCCCCAACAGCTTACTCCAAAGTGGAGCAAACTGGACCAGTGGTTTGTTCCACTTTGGAATAAGCTGTTGGGGAAGAATCAGTTTTGTTGTTTCCTTGACCGATGAAGCCTTCTGGATCTAAGGCGAAACATTTCAGCACAAAAAAAAAACTGTCCAGATGACCTGACTGAAAAATGTTGGACTAAACTGGTACGTTGCCAAAGAACAATCGCTACACTTAGGTTTTATTTATGTGCAGTAGAATCATGTCTAGTGGAGGTGACATTACAATGAAACTATTTCTCAGTACTGGAGATTAAACAGGGTATCTTAATTATTGAAATAAAGAAGGTGAAACTTGGTGCAATTGTTTTATTCAAACTAAAGGTAAGGACACGTACATGCATGTTTCACAACCACACCACATGTACTTGAAAAGCAGATTCATTTATAGAAATGATATTTTCACTCATTTGTTGTTGTGGTGCACGACTGCACACAACTTCTGGACCAAGTGGAGCTTCATCCATCTCCTGGAAGAACCTTACACAGAAATATAACACAAAGGAGAAAAACAATTAAAATGCTCTTCTTGTTTCAGGGTTTAAAAACAACATTTAACCAATGGATTAAAAGGAGTTACCGAATTGTAGTTTTTCATTACTAACTTTATTAACAAAAACAGTCATAGAGGAAAATAAATATCAGTGACATTTACTGTAGCACGTTAAATACTATGACTGAGCAATAATTACAAATGATTTATTTTGTTACCACAAATTAAAGTATGAAAAGCAGTCATAGGCAAAATAAATAATGTAGTAATGTGAGAAATAATCTGTGATATTTAAGTGGCACAAGCTACATCAAGTAGATCTTTACTGTAGCACACGCTTCAGGTAAGCTGAAGTAGTTACTGTAGCAAGCAGTACAGTAAGCTACTTCTGCTTACCTGACGTAGTTTGTGCTACAGTAAAGACCGCTGTTATTTACTGTAGCACAGGTTACATCAGCTAAACTAATCTTTGCTACAGTAAATAACATCAATCTTTAATGTAGCACAGATTAGCTTAGCTGATGTAGCATGTAGCAAGCTATGAGGGACATCTACGTGTATATTATTGTAACTACTTACTCTGCCAGTCACCAGAACTTTATTAACATGAAGAGTTTGGACGTCCTTCCCAAATCTGTTATTAATTATAAGCATCCATGGATTTAAAGCTGCGAAGCTCCTCCGTTAGGCACTCCTCGTGTTCATTAATAATTAACGATATCAAAGTAACTTCTCGGTGACAACTTGTTTGTTTCATCTGACATCATTTTTTTCTCCACCTCATAGGGACTGCAGCTATTTTATGCCTATATCTTGCTCTTTGTCAAGAGTACTGAGCTCTGGTCTGTCTGTAATCCATCGCATGCGCCTCAACAAATGGCGGAAAACCTGGTATTGCGCAATATCGGTTACGTGTGTGGGAACTATTTATTGATCATCCATATTTTTGATAATATAGAAATTAGGACAGCAGAATGTGAGATAAGACCACGACAGATGTATTTGACTCATGGTTCTGATCATGAGCATGAGAAAAGAGCAGGAATACAGTTGTATATGAGTAAGCAGGGGGCATTTACCCAGGGACTTTTAATAAGTTTGTTTCAATTTTGAATACAGGTATTTACAAATCATCCTATCTGTTGGGCTTCAATGTGAAAACTGTAACTCAAATTTGGGGGAGTGGTGGTGCAGAGGTTAGAGAAGGTGGGTCTGTGATCGGAAGATCGTCGGTTCAAGCCCTGTTACCAACAATATCAAAAATGTGGGTGGGGTAGGTGAAGCACCCACACCTGCCCCCACCCTCATTCGCCCCACTCTGGGCCCATGAACAAGGCACTTAACCCCCACCATCTGCTCCCTAAACAGGTTTCTCTTGAAAATGAGTTCTCGTGGCTCAATGAGACCACCTGGATAAATAAAGGATAAATGAAAAAAAAAAATAATTCCAAAACTTTTTTGATTTAAACAGCAACATTTTCATTTGTATAAATTCAAGTGGACGAAATATTCTCAGTTGAGAACATTGCTACTTTTTCATTTGCCATCAGGAAAAGTAAAGTTCAAACAGAGGTATTTCACAAGTTTCAAAAGGGTAATTTTCTGTAAGTATTCATAATGTCTGTTGTGTCCTCCCTTACACAGACGCACGGATGAAAAAAAGGCTGAAAAACCTGCAAGAGCACATTTTCTGGACTTCTAAGAAACTTGGAGTAGAGGGCTATGAATTCCAAGTTATTCTACTGATACAACGTGACCATCTTTCGCGCAATAATTGCAATTTTAGCAAAGCAGAATGCATGTCGCGCATAGGTTCAAAGTAGAAATATTCACAAAGTGTGAAATTAAAATGCATCTTGTCACGAGTCTATCGCAATCTCTGCTGCTTTCTTTCTTCTTTTCTCTGCCAAGCACGGCACACAGTCAGGAGGCAGTTGTCATGGTGATTAATGCAAATGCACTCTGTTAACCTGTACAAGAGAGGACTTTTCAAAGCATCCCAGACCTTGGCTTCAACTAATAAGTGTCTCTGCTCGCTACCTACAGTACACAATGGCAGTGGAAATTGAAAATCATACCAGCTTTTATGAAGCTTGACATCTCGTTTAGCTGTTGTAAATGAAATCCTTGAACCTCAGATTGCGGATTGGCAGAGCGGTTTAACGAAAACACTTTGTAAGCACTGTCAAAACTGTGGGCTTCCAATGCGAGAAGTGACAATGCAGTTATTTTAGTGGAGGCGTTGATGCTTACATGAAGAAACACAGCGGTGCGTTGTTCAGAATGACAGCCACAAGAGTGTCACACCAACTGGAGTCATTAGTGTATGTAAACCAGCAAAGTGTTGCATGTATAGTTCTAAAAGCAATGTGACCTACCAAGAATGCTGTAATGAGAGCGGGAAAGGGCAGAGACGAAAACATCATTACACCAGGGAACATTAAATTGGAATGTGTGCTCGCCTGTCCTCACTTCTTCTTGACCACTCGACCCCTGGCTCCAGTGGCTAACAGTGTATTTTGGTCCATCCCTCTGAGTACACTACTGCTGTCTGCTGGACTGACACAAGCCAGAGACTTGGTGGCTGAATCTAATTACCGAGACAATTATGACTGTGACCCAGTTTGACCCGGATTTGTATTCAAATGGACTCATTTACCTTGTGTCCTGGAGATGCATCTGCTGAGGACTGAACCCAGAGGCTCATCTGCCGCTCTGTACTCCGTCTCTCAATTAGAGTGGTCGCAATCGTGCTGGCACAGATGATGCACAGTTTCTATTGATGCTTATTTATCAGATGAGTGGTTCGTGGCTTTCCTTTTTTCATTAGTTCAAACTGATTCATATAATCTACTTCCAAGTTCCCTATCGGACCTGAGTGATAATTCAATATGATAATTTATTTGCTGTCAGGAGGATGATCTTGTGATGCTATTATCTTATTGAATTCAAATCCTTGTACAACCATTTATACTGCAGGGAGTGCTCTGAGGTTCTGGTGTTTTGTAAGCTAGGACATGTAGATGTAAGAAAGGGCATTTTTAGTTAAAGTTTCTGAAATGGGCATTTGAAAATAAGCTTTAAACAAACACTTGTGCAAAAACTGAAGCTGTACTGAAAAAATTCTATGATCATGAATGGCAGAAACCTCTGACAGCAAAATG
This sequence comes from Nematolebias whitei, assembly GCF_014905685.2. Lineage (NCBI taxonomy): Eukaryota > Metazoa > Chordata > Actinopteri > Cyprinodontiformes > Rivulidae > Nematolebias > Nematolebias whitei. Next base: position 11,901,403 of record NC_056517.1, on the reverse strand, counting down.
TGATTTATATATATATATATATACATATATATATATATAT
>NC_056517.1:11899862-11901263 GCF_014905685.2 Nematolebias whitei | reverse complement strand
ATATATACATATACAAACACACACATATATATATATGTAGATGAACAGATGCTGCGAAATATTCATCAATTAAAACGGATTCCTCATTTTTCTGGACTGAATAAAACGTGCATTGAATTTAATGAAATGCAAACGTGAGACGTCATTTATCTTTGACCCATCAAAATGAATGCGGTCATTTATTTACAGAATCAAAGTTTAACATCAAACATTTACATTAATTTGGCAAAATATGAAAATAACAACATAATCAATCAATCAGGAAAACCATACGGCCATGATTTTCCGTTGCTTCACCACAGACATTTATGAAAACTATACAGTTATGATCAATTATCCACACGGCGGTGGATGAGCACTTTACACAGACATTTCTAAATTATCTGGAAGGATTTCTACTTGAGAGAAGAATTTAAAGATGGAAAGATGGAGTTTAAAGGGAGTAAAAGATGGATGAGGGAGAATGTGGTGTCAGCTTCAGAAACGGCACCCTCCATTCGAACCCAGCTCTCCTCGGTACGCTCAGTAGGAGACCAGACATTTACCTCATTCTGACGATGAATCAGTGAAGAGGAGCTCCAGTTAACGCTACCTTTTCAGCGTCTCCGTAGGATGGCTGTGAATCGTCCGAAGTAGTGACGAGATTCCGTCCGACACAAGCTCACCTCAACAAGGGGAAAGTGTTATAATCCCATGAAACTCGGAAGAGCTCTGTGGTCATGTCAGGGTCTTCCCGGCTCCCAGCCAGACCCAACAGAACTTCACAGAACTGAGAACTGGGCAAATCCAGAACTGGCTCCCGAAGCAACTGCACAGCACTAGGACATATCAGAACTTTTCGAGAACCAGGAAGTACCGACATTTTTAAAGAGCTCTTTTCCCGGTTCATTTGGGAGTCTTCCCATTGGTCAGTACCGACCAGACAGGGGTGTGTTTTGTGACGTAAGAGGTTACTAGGAGTCAGAAAAAGCAAGAATTGTTATGGAACAGGTTAAACTGTTCTCAGAGACAGAGAGAGTTTTGTTTTGGCGAGTTTGGAAAACAGGTGCCAACTCTACGTCTGAGAGGATGTAAACAAGACAGTTGTTCCAACACATGTCTGCTTCGACTCCTGACCTTGGAAAACGCACACTTGCTCATTCAAAGACAGAAATCAGAAAATGCATAAAAATCTGTAACAGACCTTACCATGAATTCTAACTCTGCATAAGCATTAAAAATCATTACACTGTTTCACAGTTAATAAAATTGATTAGTTCACTGCAACATCTAAAATGGTTTGAACTAAGACACTTTGATTATCAACATTTGTAAAATAGTAATGATAATAAAAAGAGAGTGTTCTTTCACTTGGTTTTAAAGAAAGAAAGTCTCAGGATGGGTGAACCTGTATTTCTGGAT
>NC_056517.1:11896453-11899762 GCF_014905685.2 Nematolebias whitei | reverse complement strand
TTGTTGCTCCAGCTGAGGTTGTCATTCATGTGTACACCCAAGTACTTATAATCCTAAAATTGTTCCATTTCATATCCCTTCCATTGATTCAAGCCTTTTTCTCAGCCCATCCACCTCAATTTTCAACAACACCATGGTTCCACCTACATCCTCTTCCTCATATGAGCATATAGACAGCCTATTTTCAGCCTTTGTTACACTTAGCTTGACTTGGTTAAACTCTGCTCTGAGCGCCGCAATCTTATCTTTTGGATAAATTAATTATCCTATCATCATCTCATTAATCAAATAAGCCACACAGAGAGGATCCAAGAAGATTTTTCAACTCGGGTTTACTTCTTGCAAGTGGTGCAGCATTGGAAACAGGCTTACAACAATGGTAAATCAAAGCTCCGGTCACAAGGTCTGCCCACAGACAAAGAGTTAGGAAAAGCTTAAATGCCTGTTGTCAGACAGAGGCTAGGTCAAGACAACCACTGCTTCACAACTCACAGTTTTTGAAGTTGTCAGAAGTTATCAGTTATCAGACTCCTCTCTAGGGCGGCTGTGGCTGAGTGGTTAGAGCAGTCATCCTCCAATGCAAGAGTCGTGGGTTCGAATCCACCAGCAGTCACATGCCTAAGTATCCCTGGGTAAGACACTGAACCCCTCATAGCCTCTGATGTGTGTCCCATCAGTGTATGAATGTGATCTAAAGCACTGATTAGTCTCATTAGAATGATTTGTTCAATTAGCTTTGTAGAGATCTAGTAGAGTGCTGTATGAATGGGTAAATGAGGACACAGATTGTAGTGTAAAGCACTTTGAGTGTCTTGAAATAAGATAGAAAGGTGCTATATAAGTACAGTCCATTTACCATCTCTGAGTAGACAGAAAGACTCAACTGACTTCAAATACATGGTTTTATATTAATTTAACATTAGTAAGTGAAAGCATCCATGACCTTTACATAAAGTCCCCCAACATTAGAGCACCATGATAAACAGTGTCCAACATATGCACTATTTGATGTTTCAAGGATCAAGGATTTGATGTTTCCATACAGTGACAAAATTGGTTCTCTGCATTTAAGCGGGCTGCTGTGGCTGAGTGGTAAGAGCAGTTGTCCTCCAATTCAAGAGTTGGGGGTTCGATTCCACCAGTAGTCACATGCTGAAGTGTTCCTGGGCAAGACACTGAACCCATCATTGCCTCTGATGTGTGTCCTATCGGTGTATGAATGTGATAAAGCACTGATTAGTCTTTGTATAGATCTAGTAGAGTGCTGTGTGAATAGATATGTGAGGGCACAGACTGTGTTGTAAAGCACTTTGAGTGTCTTGATAAGATAAAAAGGTGCTATATAAGTGTAGTCCATTTACCATCACACCTGAGATACACCTAGGTGGAGCAGTGAGCAGCTATGTAAGCGCCTGGGGGAACAATTAGGGATTGGGAGTCTTGCTCAGAGATACCACAACCTATGGAAGTGGCTGTAAGTCGAACCGCAACTTTCTGGTCCCATATCGGCAACCCTACCTCTACCCCATATTGGCCCACATATATAGGATGTATTGTAAATCCATCCACTCAACTTAAAGTCTAAATAAAACTTTTAATCTTTACATGTGCAATATTTTCATTCCTGCCCTTACTTTGGCAAAGCATTAAGGCTTTATTCCATCATTTAGTAACAATAAATAGTATACATGATATGCCAACTATAATTATAGAAATCTTAAGACATCCCACTTATTTGGCAGCACAACAAATCTCAGCACCAACTGAGATATAATTCACCTTTCCACAGTTTGTAGCCTGTATACTGTTTAGTTTTGTGTACTTTACTGAGCCAGTAATTGTGGGCATGTCAGTCAAGATATTTCCAAAGTGGTTTTAGGTCCACATCAGTTGTATCAGTGAATCCCAATGAATGTGACTATCTCTAACTACATAATTGCAATGGTATTACTATTTTATCATTCCCTTTCAAGCGGAAGGCTTTCCAATTGTGGATTGCAAAATAAATCATTATACAAAATTGCTGTGAAATAACAGACGTGCGTGCAGGACTGAAAGAGTTCCTCGTCTGAATCTCACACACACACAAGAAAATGGACTGTTGAAGGCACACAGTGAGTTAAATGAGGGGAAATAATAAGAAAAAAGGAGGTTATCGGGGCTCTGAGCCTGGTTCATTCAGCCTGCCAGACTGCAAGTCATCACATATGCAGACTTTACTCCAGCGTCAGGGGTTTCTCTCCCTCTCCTTCTGTTAATGGACTCTATTAGGATTTGGCTTGTAAGGGGAATAGGAGAGAGATCTGAGGTCCGTGACCCTCCTTCATGTGTTTGACTCAGGAGAATCACAGCAGCACTTGCCAACACTGTGTCATCATCATCGTCGTCTTCACCTGACCCATCATCATCGATGCTATCTGCTTCACTTACCCACTTCCATTCTCATTACAATCATGGCAGTCACTCACATCATCAAAAACTGTATTAAAGTGCTTTTGTTACATTGCCAGTTTAATTTTAATCCCCCTCCTCAGACACACACCTCCCTTCCCTCTTAAATAATGCATATTTCCTTAAATGAACCACCAAAATAATTAGATTCTACACCTAATTACCATGTTGGAATTAATAAAAGACAAGATCTAAGAACGTTGCACACAACAAACCAGATGTTTTTTTAAATTTTATGTTATTTGTTTTGTATTGCATTCAAGCTCTACAAACCTAAAACATATTTTTATATACATAAAATGATACATTTTTAAATGTAAATACATTTAAATACATAAATGCATACATTTACATACATATATGTATGTAAATGTATGCATATATGTATGTGTGTATGAGGGTATATATATATATATATAGTTCAATATTTGTGTGTGTGTGTGTGTGTAAATATATATACAGTATGTGCTGTCACATAGCCGTATTTTAATTAAAACTATCTTTTACATAACACCCTGCAGAAATATATATATATATATATATATATATATATTTCTTCTTTCGGCTGCTCCCTGCATTAGGGGACGCCACTGCGTACTAAGTCGCACAATGACTTGGCAGTTATTTTTACGTCGGATGTCCTTCCTGACGCAACCACTGACCACCGAGCTACCACAGCCCTCTGTGTGGAGCAGAGAGCTGCTTTCTAGGACACCCGGAGGAGCAGATGGTGGGGGTCAAGGGCCTTGCTCAAGGGCCCAGAGTGGGATGAATGAGGGTGGGGGCAGGTGTGGGTGCTTCACCTACCCCACCCACATTTTTGATGTTGTCGGTACCGGGGCTTGAACTGGTGATCTT
>NC_056517.1:11886601-11896353 GCF_014905685.2 Nematolebias whitei | reverse complement strand
CTGTTGGGTAGTCAGTGAAGCCAAACAAAACATGTTCAAAGCAAAGTAAAAGATCTGGTTCTATAAAAGTAGAAATCAAAATACAAATACTTTTCCAAAATTGAGTCGAGAAGGGGCAAGACCAAAATAAATGAAAGACATCTTCTGGGTTTTCATCACAAAAAGAGCAAATTATATTTATATCCTTGCTAAACCGTTGTAAATAAACTTTGGATGGGTAAAATCTATGAATAATCTTGAATGATAGTTCTCTTACTTTATTATTTATCATGTATCTGGTTGATAAAATCCAAATCCTTTTCCAGTTAAGGTTAATAATAAAGGTGTTCCAATAAGGTACCACGTATGGGTGTAAATCCCCGCCAACTACGAGCCCTGCGTCGGGCTCCACAGACAGCTGCAGCTTCGGATGCACCGGCCCCTGCCAGGTTTGGCCTTGTTAATGCAAGATCACTGTCAAATAAAACTTTCATCTTGAGGGATTTCTTCATGTCCTGTGATCTGGATTTTCTCTGCGTAACGGAGACATGGCTGAGAACCGGCGAGCCCACCGCTCTTATTGAACTGTCACCACCTGACTGCTGCTATTTTAATTCCCCGCGCCTGTCGGGTCAGAAAGGAGGAGGAATAGCAGTTGTTTTTAAAAATGATTTTAAATGCCGGCAGATCAGCCTGCAGTCTTTTACAAGTTTTGAACACTGCTCATTTGAAATTGGCCGCGCTCATGTTGTCTTGTGTGTCGTCATCTATCGGTCACCCAAGCACAATAAGGATTTTATAAATGACTTTTCAGAATTTCTGGCTGACATCCTGCCCAAATATGATTATTTTCTCGTTCTTGGAGATTTTAATATTCGTGTCTGCTGTCCAGAAGAGCCGATCTCCAGGAGCTTTTTAAATGTTATTGACTCTTTTAACTTTGTACAGTCTGTGTCTGGTCCTACTCATGAACTCGGGCACACACTTGACTTGGTCCTGTCTCATGGTCTGGATGTTTCCAACTTGGACATATGTGATGCTGTTTTTTCAGATCATATGCCCATCCTATTTGACATTCCCACTCACTGTCCAGTTAAAGTGCGTGCTCCTCCTCAGTTCTGTCGCATGTTTAACTCCTCCTCTCCAACCTTGTTCTCCTCCACTTTTCTTGGTCTCTGCGAGGATAACTCTAAAGACTCTCTTAGTTTAAATATTGATGAACTGGTTTCCAGCTTCCACTCTGTCTGTTTACAAACACTGGACACGATCGCTCCTTTGAAGAACCGGCGCACCAAACCTACCCCCGAACCCCGGCTGGGTGACGTCACGCGCGCTGCCAGGCGCGAGTGCAGAAAAGCGGAGCGCAGGTGGAAAAAGGACAGACTACATGTTTCTTTTAATATTCTCAAAGAGAGTCTGTTACATTATCAGAAAACTGTAAAAGCCGAAAAGAACAAATATCTCTCAGGCATAATTTCTTCTAACTGTAACAACCCCAGAGTTTTGTTCAAAACCATAGATATTGTTCTCCATGCTCCCAAGTCTGTTGGTTTTGATGCCTCCACTGAAATCTGTGAAAGTTTCCTCCACTTCTTCACTGATAAAATTGTGTCAACCAGAGCTTGTATTTCTCAGCCTTCCTATGATCCTTCTGTTCCTCTACACCACTCATCTGTTTTGGATCAGTTTGAGCCGGTGTCCTTCTCTTTTCTACAGGACACAGTTGATCATATGAGGCCCTCTGGTTCTCCTGCAGATTCCATCCCACCTCGTTTGTTTAAGGAGGTATTTTCCACTATTGAACCAAGAGTACTTCAGATTATCAATAGCAGTCTTTCCTCTGGTATAATACCTGAGGCTTTTAAACATGCATTTGTACGCCCTCTACTAAAAAAAACAGGTCTTGAACCCTCTCTCTGCTCCAATTTCAGGCCTATCTCTAATCTCCCATTTATTTCAAAACTATTAGAGAAGGTTGTTTACAACCAGTTGTTACCATTTTTAGAGGACCATGGTATCACTGAGCCCTTTCAGTCTGGGTTTAAAGCCCGCCACAGTATAGAGAGTGCACTTTTGAGGGTTTCAAATGATATATTCTTGTCCACAGACTCCGGAAAGTCTGTTGTTTTAGTGCTCTTAGATTTGTCTGCTGCATTTGACACTGTTGATCACAGCATTTTAATCTCTCGTCTTGAGCACTGTGTGGGCATCAGGGGTGTCGCCCTCAATTGGTTTGGTCATATTTAACCAATAGGAGTTTCTGCGTAAAAATCGACAATTTTATGTCTTCCACTGCTCCTCTTCCACATGGTGTCCCCCAGGGCTCAATCCTTGGCCCTCTTTTATTTGCCCTTTACTTACTCCCCCTTGGCTCGATTTTTAGGAAGCATGGCATTTTATTTCACTTTTATGCTGATGATTGCCAGATCTATTTTCCCATGGCACAAAACAACACAGTTCAACAACTTACACACTGCCTTAATGATGTTAAGACATGGTTCTCTCTTAACTTCCTTAGTCTAAATGAGAACAAGACTGAAGTTATGATGTTTGGACCAAGTTGCCGTTCCTCTCCCAGCATAGATCTTGGCTCACTGTCATTTTATCTCAAGGACTGTGTCACCAATCTGGGGGTGAAGTTTGAGTCTGACTTTAAATTTGAAAAACAGATCAGCAGTGTTGTTCAGAAAAGTTTTTATCAGCTCCGCCAAATAGCAAAAGTGAAACCAATCCTAGCAAGACCTGACTTGGAGAAATTAATCCATGCTTTTATCACAGCTCGTCTTGACTACTGTAATGCGCTGTATGCAGGCATTAGCCAGACGTCTCTTGCTCGTTTGCAGCTTGTGCAGAACTCTGCTGCTCGCCTGTTAACTCAGGCTCGTAGGCGCGAGCATATTACTCCCATCCTGGCGTCCCTTCATTGGCTCCCTGTGCACTACAGAATTAATTTTAAGCTTTTGCTGTTTGTTTTTAAATGTCTGAACAACCTTGCCCCACCATATCTGTCTGAGCTGCTTCAGCCTTACTGTCCACCCCGATCCCTACGATCAGCTGATCAGCTGCTGCTGACAGTCCCTAAAACTATGCTGAAGCTCAGAGGTGACAGAGCGTTTGCTGTTGTTGCTCCCAGGTTGTGGAACACTTTACCCTTGAGTGTCAGACAGGCCTCCTCTCTTCCTGTTTTTAAATCTCTTTTAAAGACACACTTTTATTCTTTGGCTTTTAACACGTGATCTTATCTTTTATGGCTTTTTAATACACCTGCTGTGAAACTGGTATGTGAATGGTTTTTATGTTTCTTTGTGTATGATTTGTATGTTTTTATTGTTTTGTTTGTTTTTATTGTTTTATTGTGCAGCACTTTGGCTACCCTTGTGGTTTTTAAAATGTGCTATATAAATAAAGTTGATTGATTGATTGATTGATTGATTGATTGATTGATTGACACAACATCTTTCTGAAATAGTGAACGGATAAGACAGTTGCTGTTATGGGTTGAGGAGAAGCAGATTTGACCAATTTCAAGTTTGGTTGGATCAAAGGGTAAAAACAGTGTTGGATTCTGTCCTGCTGTACTTCTATGTAAAATAATTACTCCAGTAGGGATTGCTTTTATTACAATATTAAATTTGTTAATAGGGATCATAATGTTATATTTTATGACAAATTCTTGATATGACATTAATGATCCATGCACATAAACATAGAACACAACAAGTCTGTGACTGATACGTTGCACAAAGAGTACATAGCTACAGCTAATTCACAACTCCAGTCCCTGCTTGGGCATTTCTATGCATTAAAATACATACAATTTATCAATCAAAATACAGTAAGAGTACCTACGTACTCCTGCCTACATATTCATGTAATCAACGTAACAACCTCCAATTTCATATAATAAAAACTTTACATTAAAATACAAACAATTTAAAAGTCTAAATACAATAAAAATACAAACATTTTCCCCTACAAATTCTAAAATAACTTTGCAACCCACAAATTTACATAAATATCATAGCACCTCCTCAATACCACCCCATCCTCACACATTCAGCTAACATACTAAAAATTGTAAATATAATACTAACTCACTAATACATACACTCCCACAAAGACTTTTGCATCCATAAAATCCGAGTACTAAAAATGATCACATCTTTGATTTTCCTTTAGCCAAGATTTAGTCATATAAACAAACTTTTTAAGTTCAGGTATAGCTTTTACATGTGGGGGCAATAAGTTCCATAATGTTGTGCCTTTATAGGAAAAAGAAGTCTGACCAAATGAGGTTCTAGAGCTAAGCAATTCTGTTCTAAAGATCCTCTAGTGACTCTGCAACTGTTTTGCTTCTGGATAAATGAGCTCAGTGATGAGGAGCTAACCTATTGATACACTTAAAAATTAATTTAAGAAAACATAAGTTAGAAAAGCTTTCAAAACTCATTAAGTTATGTTTGTCCAAGGTTAGACAGTGATGTGATCTTATTGGCTTTTTGTCCATTACTTTTATTGTTTGGTTATACAATGAGACCATTGGCTTAATAGCCGTTGTAGTAGCCTGGGCCCATGATGTCATACAATATGAGATATGAGAGAATATCATGGCATGCATATATTGAAGAGCAGCCTGTACAGGAATATAAGGTCTTATTAATTTGAAACAATTAAGGTTTCTTTTGACTTCTTTGGAAATGTTGTTTATATGATTCTCAAATTTTACACGTGGATCTAAAAACAGCCCAAGATATTTGAATTCTGTTACATTTTTAATCATTTCATCCTGTAAATAAATTTGAAAATGTTGTTGAACATGTTGTTTTCTAATGGAAAAGCACATTGACACTGTTTTACTTAAATTGATGACTAACTCATTATTGAATAACCAACGGTTCACTTCCTCCATACAGGCAGACAAGACATCTGTCGCCTGTTGTGGTGTCTTAGCAAGTGCATAAAATACTGCATCATCTGCGTAAAGTTGACAATTGACACCATTGCATACAAGAGGTAGGTCATTTATAAAGAGACTGAAGAACAGTGGCCCTAATATAGAGCGATATAGGTCAATAATTATTCATAGAATCCTGTCTCCCCTCTTTATGTATAGGTACAACAACTGCCTTTTTCCACCCTGAAGGAAATATGGAGGTACTAATTGATAGTTTAACTAAATGTGTCAATGGCTTAATTAGAGTATTTGTATATTTCTTTAAAAAGCCACAATTAGTATTATAGGCATCATTTGAATTTGAGTTAGACAGATTTTCAATGATTTGCGCAGTATTTCTTTCATCAATTTGTCTAATATAAAAATAATCTTGTGACACCTCCTGAGCGTAGTGATTATCAACCTGTGTTGAAATATGTGGTAAAAAATGCTGAGTTAACTCTTCCACTGATCGTACAAAGTAAGAGTTGAATTCATTTGCCATGGTTAGTAATAATTGTACCATCTATAAGAAGTTCTTTAATACCTTTATTTTGACTCTTTGTATTAGTTACATTGTTCAAGCATTTCCAAAGCAGAGTGCTATCACCCCTTGCCCTCTCTATGAGTTGAATGTAATAAGAAGCTTTAGCTTTACGTAGTTGTACAACCACCTTATTTCTCAAACTCTTGTATGACACGAGATCGGTAAGGAGCTTTGATTTTAACGCTTTCTTTAGGGCTGTATCTCGAGTTTTCATAAGTTTAATAATATCGGGACTTAACCACGGAGGTGTACTTCGTCGTGTTTTGCATTTGATTTCCTTTGTAAATTTGATGAAAATTGATGTCTCCGCGTCTCCACCTGCAGCAGCTCCCACACGCTCCGCCGGGCCGTCTCGGGGCGGAGGGGGAGCGGAACACCACCAACACTGTTTATGGTGGATGTGGTGTGCTGCTGAACTCAACTCGGGATGTAGTGGGACGGTGGACAGAGTACTTCGAAGACCTCCTCAATCCCACCGGCACGTATTCCACTGAGGAAGCCGAGTCTGGGGACTTTGGGTCGGGCTCTCCAATCTCTGGTGCTGAGGTCACCGAGGTGGTTAACTTCACTTCCGGCGAGCTGATGGACAGCAGCTCTCTCCGGCTTCTCTGCAGTCTTTTATCATCAAACTGACCCGTTTTTTGAACAGGACTAAAGTTGGTCCCCCTTCCAACCGAATTCGGTGTTCAGTGATTCAGAGAGCCGGACGGGACCGTCCAAAAATATATCTTGGTCCAGGACCGGCCGCTCCCACCCCACCGGTCACTCTGAGCGCACCCTGCTGGCCAGGTGACCCCTCGAGCTGGGAGTCGTCGCACGAAGGTCCGGTGGTTTTTCTCTCTCTCTCTGGACCCAACAAAAACAAAACTTCTCAACAAACTTCTCATCTGGACCTTTGTGGTTCTACGTGGTTTCAACAAGAATCGCTGGGTGGTATTTCGCTGGTTTTCTGTTGGACTGGCCCTCGTGGTGTCTTCATTGGTGTGGGAGAAGTGTACCTGTGTCCCCCGAACTGGACCAGAACCGAACCGAGTCAACAGACCCGGTCTCAGCTTCAGTGAGCAGCCCGTTACTTTTAAACAAAGGACTGTCCACCTCCGTGGAATCGCTGTGTTCGCCTGGAGGAGACGCTCTGATGCTTTGAAGCACCTCCGGAACCGGACCGGAGCAGAACCGGGCCAGGGACAACTTCAGCCTCTTCTTCTCTCGTGCTATGGAGCGCCAGAGCCAGACTGGAGCACTGAATCTTGTTAATACACCTGGACTTGCCCATCACTGCAACTTTCACAGTTTTTGGGTTCTGAATGATCGCGTCTTCATTAATGTTTCTCATGGTTCAATTACGGGGGCTAATTGTCACACTGTTAACTCCTATAATTACACATCAGTCACGAAAAACTCAAGAAAATGTCTGATAATAATGTTGTTACTGCTGTCAGGGATTCAGCCCAACCCTGGACCCCCCACTAATTACAGCACACCAAATGACTTTAAAACCATGTCAGGACTTCATTTTCTGCATGTAAACGCTCGTAGCCTTCTGAGAAAACTTGATGCCTTAAAAATTCTGGTTAGTTTTTCTGGGGCAGATGTAATCTTCATCTCTGAAACCTGACTCAACAAATCTGCACTGAATAATGACCTGGTGATCAATGGATTTAACATCTACCGCTGTGATTGTCAATGGGGGGGGATGGAGTCGCTATTTACATCAGAGATTCTCTGGATGCTAGTCTTGTGTCTTCTAAAACAATTCCAAACCAGTTTGATGCCTTAGCTGTAAACATCACTTTGAATGTAGGCCAGATCTTATCTGTAGCATGTTATCGTTAACATGGTGGTTGTTTATATACGACCCCAAATGGTAGACCAAAGACACGAGGACAACAGGGATACAAAGTGAAAGTTTATTTACAGTGCAGCTGTGGTCTTGGCTGTGGGAGGAAAAAAGGAGACGAGATGAGTGTCTTGATATGAATGATCCTTAATAACTGGGATGATGTTAAGTGGTTTGTCTTACGGTCAAATGTGGTTGCAGATGGTGTTGGGAGTGGTGTGGACAGGGAGTACAGAATCCAGAGATGGCAGGGAATCCAGCGGGTGAGTATTGATCGATGATGCAGTCTTGGTCGAAGGGTCCAGAATGTAGTTCCTCATACATGGTTCGGTATGCAGGATTGACGATCAGACGCAGCCACGAGGAGACCAGACAGGCAGGGCGAACGGGAACTGAACAGACGGGCAGAAAGGCAACAGGTTAGTACAAAACTTGAACACAATTATCCAAAAAAGTTCAATCTGGTCCTCTGGACATTAAAAAAAAAACAAAAAACAAAACAAAGCAAAAAAATCTAGAAACGTTTCGTCTCTCATCCAAGAGACTTCCTCAGTCTGAGGTGCTGTTTTCAGCTCAGTCTCTTAAATAGCTCCTTCTCAGAGTGGATCAACCAGTTTGCTGCTGACAACCAAAACCAGTTGATCACATGCTCAAGAAGGACCATCAGCCTAACAATGGATCATTAGCACACTGATGGCTGTTTACTATTCACAGAGGGCTGAGTGATACTAGCAATCACAGCATTGTAAGAGGGGGACAGTTGAACGCGGAGGCCTCCACTCCTGTTTAATGATGGAAGATTTCTTTTCACAAAGATGGCCTCCTTTACTCCTCTCCAGGCCATCTTTGTGAAAATAAATCGTCCATCATTAAACAGGGGTGGAGGCATCCGGGTTCAACTGTCCCCCTCTTAATAGTTCTTTGACTTGCGTTACAGTGTAGGATTATTTAAAGAAAACTACAAAATGACGGCGCCTGTCTGAAGTTATTTTTTCCATTTTTTATTTACATTTTAGTCTTATTGGTTGGTTCCCACTTCCGTTTGCTCCTGTTAACATTTTACCCCATCCCATCCCAATCACGTGGATAATAATAAAGTTGACTCCCATCCCGCAGGAATTCAGCGGGAATCCCATGACCGATAAGATTCCTGAAAAAATGTCATCCTCTACTCAGTATCTCGTCAAATAGGAGGGGTACGGACTGGAGGAAAGGTTCTGGATTCCTAGGTCCTTCATCATGGGCCCTAGCCTCATAACCTCCTTTATTAGAGCCCACCCTGAGAAATGCCTCAGGTCACCTGGAGGTGACTGTTGACAGGGAGGTACTGTGGGAGTTCCTGTTCCATGTCTGTCTTTGGTCACCAGAAGGCGCCATACTACCACACCTTCAAGTAATGTTTCCTGATGAGGCTCCAGGTGTATAAGGCACCTTCTAGGCTTTTATGAATCTCTAGTCTTGTGAATACTTATCTTTTGCCTTGTGATCTTTCCATTGTGACTCCTGAGACCTACCCGATTACTGGACCTTCTAGTGAAACTTTGGAGACCTACCTGTGTACTCTTCTGGTGTTCTCCTCGCCCTCCAACCACACACGCCTTCTGAGTCTACTGGATCTCTTCATGGTCATACAGGATATTGGAGCCAAACTACATACCATTCCATCCTCTAGGTTCCTGATTCTCCTTGAACTATTTCCACTGCAAATAAAAGCACTAAACTAAAGCCTGTGTGTCTGAGTTGTTCATTATCAGTCCCTTTGCTCTGGGTATTTTGTTCTTTTGACAGCTAACAGAAGGTTTTGACCAAAAATCATGAAAAATATTTGATTAATGTTAAAATCTGCCATAGAAAAAAAAAACTAAAAACTTGCATAGATGGATCACATTGAAATAAAAAGAGCATTAGCAACAAATAAACATCATGATAATTATGACTTTCATTTCTTTATTTTTCATCATGGGCCCTAGTGGGGGACTGGAAGGTGTGCTCCAGTTTTAGGGGCATAACTTTCCTTAGCCTCCCTGGTAAGGTCTATTCAGTGGTAGTGGAGAAGTGAGTCTGATTGTTGGTCAAACTTCAGATCCAGGAGAAACAATGTGGGTTCTGTCCTGGCCATGGAACACTGGACCAGCTTTTTACTCTCACTAGGGTCCTTGAGGGGTCATGGGAGTTTGCCCATCCTGTCTACATGTGTTTTGTGGACATGGAGAACAGGGCCAGATTAACAATTCGCTGTACCCTGGGCAACAATCTTCAAGGGCCCCATCATCACGACCCCAGAATCACCATAATCTAGCAAAATACAGAATAAATTACCATAATATGAACCAAGTTCTGATGATATGTGTATTGTGAAATTCTTTATCAAAGGTTCGTGAACGATCAGCACAGATATTCAGACGATGGAAAAAAATGACACACAGACTGTAACTTGCTAGAATAATATTTGTCAT
>NC_056517.1:11884167-11886501 GCF_014905685.2 Nematolebias whitei | reverse complement strand
TCTGCAGCACTTCTTCAACCTTAGCCTGGCCCAGGAGAAGTTTCCAGTGTTGTGAAAAGCCTCCTGCCTTGTTTCAGTACCAAAGAAAACTCACCCATAAGTCCTCAATGGCTATAGACCTGTTGTCCTGACATCCCACATCATGAAGATCCTAGAGAGACTTCTGTTGGCCCACCTGACTAAACAAGCAATCACATATCAGGACCCACTGCAGTTTGCTTATCTGCATGGACTTGGAGTTGAAGATGCCATCACACACCTGCTTCAACAAGCCCACCATCATCTAGAAAAGGCAGACAGCACTGTGAGAGTCATGTTCTTTGATTTCTCCAGAGCATTTAACACAATCCAGCCTGATTTGCTTTGTCAGAAACTCCAGAACACTCATGTGGAGGCCTCACCTGGACCAAAGACTACCTGACAAACAGACCACAGTTTGTGAGGCTGAAGGGTTGTGTGTTGACCAGGTGGTCAGTAGCTCAGGAGCACCACAGGGGACTGTACTCTCACCATTCCTTTTCACTCTGTACACCTCAGATTTCCAGTACAAAACAGACTCCTGTCCTCTGCAGAAATATTCTGATGACTCTGCAGTTGGACAAGAAGCTGAGTACAGGGAACTGGTGGCCCGCTTTGTGGCATGGTGTGGAAACCATCATCTCATCTTGAATGTGAACAAAGCAAAATGAAAAGGAAAATGGAGTCCTTCAATGTTTGCAGCAAGATGCTGCATATCTTCTATAAGTCTGTTGTAGAGAGCGTTATCTCTTCTGCCATCATCTGCTGGGGCAGCACCAGAGCAAGTGACTTAAAAAAGATCATCAAGCTCATAAAGAAGGCTGGTTCAGTTCTGGGGACTCCTCATATTTGGGTGGTTGTGGCTGAGTGGTTAGAGCAGTCGTCCTCCAATGCAAGGGTTGGGGGTTCGAATCCACCACCAGTCACATGCCGAATTGTCCCTGGGCAAGACACTGAACTCGCATTGCCTCTGATGTGTGTCCCATTGGTGTATGAATGTGATCTAAAAGCACTGATTTGTCTCCTTTGAATGATTTGTTCAGTTGGCTTTGTAGAGATCTAGTAGAGTGCTGTATGAATGGGTAAATGACGACACAGATTGTGGTGTAAAGTGCTTTGAGTATCTTGATCAGATAGAAATGTGCTGTATAAGTACAGTCCATTTACCATTTACCATTCCTCTAGAACTTTTGGAGATGATTGTACAAGGAAGGAGTCTTCATTAAATGAAGAACATTATAGACAACCCTCAGCATCCTCTTCATCAGACTGTCATACAACAACAGAGTATCTTCAGTCAGAGGCTTCTTCAGATCTGTTGTAAGACAGACCACTACAAGAGATCCTTCCTGCACACAGCCATCAGCATCTAGAACAACTCTTTAATGAAACCAGGATGATGAGTTACAACAACATTTAATTTACCTCTGGGATTAATAAAATATTTTTGAATTGAATTGAATTTAAATATTCAATTCAATTCAAAAATACTTAATTATTCCCAAAGGGAAATTAAATGTTGTCGTAGCTCATCATCCTGGTTTCATTCGAGTTGTTACAGATGCTGATAGTTGTGGGCAGGAAGGATCTCCCGCAGCGAAGCTGAAGAATTCGGCCACAGATATTGTTCTGTTCACCCGGCTCAAGCCCGCCGTCTGATTCGGCGGGTCCCCCGAATCTCCTGAGCAGCAGGACCGTCCAAACGCCAGGTAGAATTGCTCCCTGAGCGTTGATCACTCCTCCCAGCATTCTGCCAAGCTCCTTGTCGCCTCAGACAGACAGCTGAAGGTGCCGGGGGATGATCCGGTCCTCCCGTTGTCACGAGCTGAGTTTCCCACCAGCGTCAGGATCTCAGCGTACATACACTCGAAGAGCACTATCGCCAGGTTGACGAAAATTCATCCACGGTGCCTCCATTTCAACTCATTTGGGATTTGGGGCTGTAGTTGAGGTAGCTGAGCTTTTGAAATGTTAATCAGCTGCTGCTGGTTGTTAAAAACCACCTTGTTGCCATAGTTATGCTTCATAACAAATGCCCAAGAGTAAAAAGGTTTCAGTAAAAATCCTTTCAGCTGCACAGCATCCGATACCACAGTAAATAATCTTCAGAAAAACGAGATTTTCATCCAGAAAAAAGAGGAATTAAAATTTTCAAAAGCAATAACTCAGAATGAATGTAACAGAGCTACTCCAACATGCAGCCACCCAGAGCGGCGCAATTCTAGAACTCAGACTATCTAGGCTCCTGGCTGGGATTTGATCCTTCTCGATGAGAGGTGGCAGCCCTACCAACTGCACCACCGTGCCACACCTAGC
>NC_056517.1:11865365-11884067 GCF_014905685.2 Nematolebias whitei | reverse complement strand
GCATAAAGGCAACTTAATACATTGATACAAAACATATTTTTATATCAATATGGAAGAAATAAAAAAATCTTTGAGTTTTATGAGCGCTGAACTCTCAAAGGTAACATCCCAGCAGAAACTTCTGATTGGGTTGTTTGAGGAAGTGAAACGATTAAAACTACAAATAAACCTCAAAGATAAAAAAATAATGGAACTCGAAGAAAGATTGGATGACTTGGAACAGATATCTAAACAAGACAATCTGATTATAACAGGGTTGGACATTAAATGTTCATTTGCAAAAGTTACCTCAGGTGAAGAAACTACGGAAGATTCGTCTCTTCAGGAACAACTAACTCTGGAAGAAAAGGTGGTCTCTTTCCTGCAGGCTAAAAAGATTGACATTCACCATGAAGATATCTCTTTGTGTCATACCCTTCCTGGCAAAATTGATAAATCTAAACCGGTCATTGTTTTGAAATTCATCAGCAGGAAATTAAGAAATAAGGTAATAATGCAGGCAAAAAAACTAAAGGGAACAAACGTGTATATAAATGAACATTTAACGAAAAGAAATGGAAATCTTGCACGAGAAGCACGGTTATTAAAAAAACAAAACAAATTATTTTCGACATGGACAAGAAATGGAAAAATATGGATAAAAGCGCAAGATGGATCACAACCAAAAATAGTAAAAGACATGAAGGATTTAGATAAATTTAGATAAATCTAGATGACAAATAATTACAGACATGTAAAACTTTGAACATATAAAATGCATAAGAATTAGACTGATGAACAAAAACACTGAATAATAATGACGTACGATGAATCAGAATTCAATGTTGAAGAGGTGATTGACAAAAAAATTTTTCCAATTAGAAAAGAAAGTAAATATTATAATGATGATCAGTTCAATGTTATAAACACAACTAAAGAAGATCTTTCTATTATTCATTTAAATTGCAGAAGTTTAAATGCAAATCTATTAAACATTTCAGAGTATTTACAAGGATTAAATAAGACTTTCAAAATAATAACATTATCTGAGACATGGTTAAACGATGAAAATATGAATAATGCTTTCATTGAAGGGTATGTTACATCATATTAACAGAAAAAACAAAAGAGGAGGTGGAGTGGCTATATTTATAGACAATGAAATCAAATGCAAATTGATAAGCGAAATGTCAATAATGGTGGAAGATATGTTGGAAATGATAACAATAGAAATAATAAAAAATAATACGAAGAACATCATAATAAGTTGTGTATATCAATCGCCATCCTCAAATATTGAGCTATTCACTGATAAACTATTGGAGTTATTAGAAAAAAGTAGAAATAAAAAATTTTTTCTATGTGGAGACTTCAATATTGACCTAGGAAATATCACTGATTCAAACAACATAAGTATATTCATAAATTCAATGTATAGTCTAAATCTTTGTCCATTAATATCAAATCCTACAAGAATTACAACTCAAAGTGCTACTATAATTGATAATATTTTCACAAATGTAACAGACGGTGATATGCTGAGTGGTATCTTGAAGACTGATCTTAGTGATCACCTACCAGTCTTCACTATTTACAAGAAAGAAAATGGTATAATTAAAACAACTACAAGAAAAAACAAAAAAATTAACACGTCAAAAAAAGCATTAGACAAATTAAAAGCTGAGTTGGAACATCAAAAATGGGATAATGTGTACATAAATGATGTGAATAAATCTTATGATGAATTTATGACAATTCTAGAGGTCATCTATTATAAACATTGTATGCAAAAGAATTACACTAAGAAAAACAAAGTGGATTATCCATGGATGACCAAAGGATTAAGAAATGCATGTAAAAAAAAGAATCATTTGTATTCGTGTTTTTTGAAATCAAGGACCAAGGAGGCTGAAGAGAAATACAAAAAATACAAAAACAAATTAGTTAGTATCATAAGGAAACACAAGAGGGAATACTATAGTAAATCATTTAGTAACGTGTTTGCCCACTGGTGTCAGGAGCATTTATAATGTGTGTGAGTGGACACACTGATGGGGGGGTCTGGAGGTCCTCCCCCATAAAATTTTGAATAATTAGATGCCATTTCCTGCATTCTGGTGTATTTTAATGGTTGTTTAACATCTAGTTTTACCTACATAATTAAACACTTGGAACACCTTGGGATTCCCCTGGAGGAGCTGGTCCAAGTGGCTGGGGAGAGGGAAGTCTGGGCCTCCCTACTTAGGCTGCTACCCCACGGATGGATGGAAGTAAACACTTGATTCAATAACTGTTTTAGAGCTAATGGCACAACAAGAAGTAACCTGACCAACAGCTGATTCATCCATCCATCCATTATCTTTACCCGTTTATTCCATTTTGGGTCACGGGGGTCGCTGGTGCCCATGTCCAGCAATCACTGTGCGAGGGGCGGGGTACACCCTGGACGGGTCGCAAGTCCATCACAGGGACACATAGAGACAAACGAGACAAACAACCATTCACTCTCTCACTCACACCTAGGGACAATTTAGAGTTACCAGTCAGCCTAACATGCATGTTTTTGGTCTGTGGGAGGAAACCGGAGTACCCGGAGAAAACCCACGCATGCACGGAGAGAACATGCAAACTCCACCCAGAAGGCACTTGGACCGGGGTTTGAACCAGGGACCTGTTCGCTGAGAGGCAGCAGCTCTACCAGTTGCGCCACCGTGCTGCCCACAGCTGATTCAATGAATTAAAAATATTATAAATTCAAAAGTGACGATTTAATGCCCAAATTAAAATTAAATATCTGTAATTTAGTTGCCTTCAAATGAAATAAGATTATCAATGAATGTTTGCGACAAAGGATTTACAGATTATAACAAAGATTCCTTCAAGGAACCTCCCAATATAAATCATAAACCAGAATGACTTCTGCTCATTCTAAATTTGTCAAATGGCCTAAATCTCCTAAAGTAAAGGAGAATCATTTTAAAATAATAAATAAGATACATCCTGTAGCCATGTTTCTGCAAAGAATATTTAAATTTGATGTTGATTTGTGTGTCTTTTGTCAATCAGAAGATGAATCCCTCGAGCATTTTTTTTTTCATGTCAATACAATGTCTTAGGTCAGACATCAGAAACTGGATTAATCTCAAACGTAACATTCCTTCTTTTCATGTTGATGCCATTTTACTTTATGTTGAAAACTTAAGCTCAGCTTTCTCTGATGCCATAAATATAGTCGAACTTATAGCAAAGTACCACATTCACTGTAGTAAAAGAAGAGATAATAATCCCTCCTTTCTGTTTGATGAACAATTTTAAGTCATACTATTCTTCATTAAGTAGATTAAAATCTGCAAAACTGCTAAAATCATCTCATAACAGATACAAACTTACTGTTTTAATTAAAACAATGTTTCTCAAGAAAAAAAAAACTGATGAGCTTGTCAGCAGGTAAGGGGCGTTTACCTTTGGGACAAATTGAGTTCGTCGATTGGTCAGTTACTGACACGCCTTCTGAGTTGATTGACATGTCGCGCCGTCGAGGATCCGATTGAAAAAAAAACAACAAAACGAGAGTTGCAGCAGCCGCGCTGGGAGGAGGCGGAGCGGCACAAATGCAGTGGAAGCGCAGCAGTTTCTGTGCAGCGCAGGGCTCCAATAAAGCAGGAGATAACTAGATGTTGCTTGTGCCCTCACTGCCCTGGGCCCCTTAGAGATCATGGGCCCCTGGGCAGTTGCCCAGTTGCCCATATGGTTAATCCGGCCTTGATGGAGAAGGTGTTTGACCGTGTTCCTTGGGGTACACTGTGGGGAGTGCTCTGTGAGTATGCGATTGGGGGCCCGCTGTTACGGGCTATTTAGTACCTATATAATCGGTGCAACAGTTTGGTTCGCATTGCCATTAGTAAGCTGGACCCCTTCAGGGTGGGAGTTGGACTCCATCAGGGCTGCCCGTTGGCATCTATTCTGATCATAACTTTTATGGACAGAATTTTTCGATGCAACCAGGGGGCTGAAGGATTCCAGTACCATGGCCTCAGGATTCCATCTCTCCTCTTTGCAGATGATGTGGTCCTGTTGGCGTCAATGTGCTGTGATCTCCAGCTCTCATTGGAGCGGTTCGCAGCTGAATGTGAAGCAGCTGGGATGAGAATCAGCACCTCCAAATCTGAGGCCATGGTTCTCAGTTGGAAAAGGATGGATTGCTCTATTCAGGTTGAAGGTGAGATTCTGCCTCAAGTGAAGGAGTTCAAGTATCTTGGGGTTTTGTTCACCACTGAGGGAAGAATGGAGCGTGAGATTGACAGATGGATTGGTGCAGTGTTTGCAGTATTGTGGACTTTGTGCCAGTCTGTTGTGGTGAAGAGGGAGCTGAGCTGTAAGACAAAGGTCTCTTTTGCCAGTCGGTCTATGTTTCTACCCTCACCTTTGGCCACGAGCTCTGGGTAGTGACCGAAAGAATAAGATTGCGAATACAGGCGGTTGAAATGAGTTTCCTCCGCAGGATGGCTGGACTCTCCCTTAGAGACAGGGTGAGAAGTTCAGTTATTAGGAGAGACTCGGAGTAGGACTGCTGCTCCTCCACATCGAGAGGACCCTGTTGAGGTGGTTCAGGCATCTGGTAAGGATGCTTCCTGTGCGCTTCCCTAGGGAGGTGCTTCAGGCATGTCCTACTGGGAGGAGACCCCGGGGAAGACCCAGGACACGCTGGAGAGACTACATCTCTGTGTTGGCCTGGGAACACCTTGGAGTCCTCCCAGAAGAGCTGGAAGAGGTGGCTGTGGAAAGAGATGTCTGGACTTCCCTGCTCAAGCTGCTGCCCCCGAGACCTGACTTCAGAACAAGTGGAAGATAATGGATGGATGGTTGGATTTTGATGCAACATACTGTTGATTATCTTAAAAAAATACAATTTATTTAAAGTTGTTTTATTTTGCCATTTTTATTTTTGAATTGGACTGAAAATAAACAAAAAAAATAAATAAATTCACAGCTAAATTCTTGAGAAATGTGTATCAAAACAAACATAAATTGTCATCCCTTCAATGGCTGCTGAGATACTTACATCTAGACCAATTAAAATCTAAACTAAATGCAATATTCTAAGTATCAGTGGCCCAGACTGGGACTGATAATAACGACGGCCTCCCAGCGGAGGTCACTGGTGACTCCGTGTCACGTCCCAGCAGCCGTGTGTTCATTAATACGAGGCTCAGTCTGTCAGATTCCATTTCCTGCCTGCTCATTTTACACCACGCACCTTATTGCATCTCTCGGTGCGACCTGCGTCCCCGGGGAAATCATGTGCCAGTTTGAGGAGGTCTCAGGCTCACATTGATTGTTTGTTTATTGGCACTGTGTTGTCATTCAGATTGGTCATTTTTGTTCGAATTAGGTTTTAGTAGATATTGTGACCCAAAGGGACGGGCTCAATTTTTTCTAATCTCTTGGGAGCACCTGCTGCCTCCAAAGCTGCTCTGCAAGGAGCCATTGCACAAACACCGCTGAAGCTTTTGCACCGTTAATCAAGTTTCACATTTTTCCCCCTAACTTGTTCTAATGTAATATTAAAACAACGTTAAAGAAAAATAAAGAAGTTTACTAAAAATTATAATTGTAAAAAAAAAAAAAAAAAGGAACTGAAAAATGTAATTGTTGTAAAATATACTTTTTTTGTGCAACAGCAGAAGATTTTGTGCATGTAATCAGTAAAGGAGCTTCAAAACCCAAAGCTAGCTGCATTTTAGTGGCAACTTATTCAAACTGACATAAATCACACATTTCAAACTACATAATAAATAAGCTGAGTAAAAATAGAACAATAAGTCGATCATTTCATTGGCCACCAATAAATTGACCAATTTCATTAAAAAATAAATCTATCTCTGACCAATTTATTGGTCAACTTATTAACTGGATGACCAATTAATCAACTTATTTAATAACCATAGGAATGAATGAAAGAATGAATAAATGAACAATCTTTGATATTTTTAAAAAATTGACCATGCCTGTCCATACTTAGCCATTAACTAGTGGTGGGTGGATCAATCCAAATACCAATATTATTGATACTTCAGAAAGTCATGTCAACTCTCTGCCAGTTATTTAGCCAGACAATTGACCAGCTAACTAGATCATCCATTGGCAGAACTTACTGTAACATGAATTAGGATTCATCTCTCTGGAGTTTTTCAGAGTATGTTCTTCAAACCCTGAAATGGCCAGAGGGATTGGGTATAATTTCTCTCCTGAGAAGACCTCTGGATTCAGATTTGTAAAGCAGTGCTTCACTCTGTCTCCTCTCCCATTCCATTAATTGGCATCAGAAGCATTTGTTATATAAATGAGGGGTGACACACTGGTGGTGGTGGGGTGGGTCTAGGGGGTCCGCCCCCAGAAAATACTGAATAAAGTAGATGCCATTTCCTGCATTCTGGTGTATTTTAACAAGTTGGTAAACATCTATGTTCACCTACTTTATTCAATAACTAATTTAGAGTAGCCTGACCAACAGCTCTCCTTATGTGAATAGAGCATGCTCTGCTTCTCTCATGCATCCTACACCCCCTCCCCCCCATCCCAGTCAACAACACTGCTGTAAAGCCTTCCTCGGAGTCAGAAACCACATTCTTGCTCAAATCCAGAGTGCTCAATTACAACAACCTTTACGTCTGGGCAGTACCTTCACAGCTGGGCTGTATTTGTGCCGTTGCATATGGCCCCCTGTTTAAAGGTGAATAACATACAAAAAAGTAACATTTGACAAAGATTTTCTTTGATTCCACACATTTAAAGCATGTTCTTCACCAAGTTGGTGTAAATTCAGATGTGGGGGTTCAAAGACATTTCAACTTTAATGCACTTTAGCACACAGCGTCAGGTCTGTGTTCCTTGTTTTTATACAGAAATAAAAAAACATCACCACTAGACTTTTTTTTACTTGTGTTCAACACTACTCATGTAAAGGATGTTTCTCATCAAGTTTGAGGACAATATGTTGTGGGGTTTTAAAGACATTTCAACAGTAATGCACGTCAGCACTACTGCGTTTGTAGGCAAATTAAATAATGAAAACAACATTACCACTGGATCTAACAAGGTTGAGTCAGGTCCTCTGAAATGAACTGTCCATCGTTAAACAGAGAAACATCCTGAACGAGGGGGACACGGCCCCTTCACATATAATGGTTGGCTTATGGTTCTGTTACATGACTGAAGTGACTCAGTCCAGCTGTGTAAACGCATGCAAAGAAAACACGTGTTTGTGTTTCTTCATCATTTAAAGAACTCATTTCCAGTTTATTTCTATCCACGTTAAAGCAGGATCAATCCAAACTCAAAGCGGACGGACGTTGTGAGCAAATGAAGTGGAAAAGGTGCAGAGCCGAGAACAATATCATCCATGAGCAGAATATTATCGTCAGCCATGTCTGCTGCTGCGCTGCATCATTTAGACTGATGTGGCTGAGGAGACTAATAGCATGAAATTTCACACGCTGCTCAGGCAACGGACAATAATTGCGGTGATTATCAGAAATAAAAATAACTTATTATTGAAAAAGAATTTGATTGAGGCTTTTGTGAGTTCTGCAGATACAAAACTGGGATTAATCGAGGTCACGTTTGGCATCCGGAACGAATATTTGTTGCAAAGAAAAGACGGCTGAGGAAAGTAACAAAAGAATACAAAGAGATGGTTTATGATGTCAGGTAACAGCGTAAAGGTTGCGAACTGATTTCTGTTCCACGCTGATTGCCACGTGGGAACAAACGAGCGAGCTGCCAATCTGCCGAGCTGATTTCAGGGGGGCCTCGGGTTGCTGATTAATAAAATGTGGGAGGACAAAAAGGCAGCGGTGAGCGGCACCACAATCCCTCACTGGATTTTTTCTGATTGGGCTAATCACCCTATTGTCCCCCAGCACTTCCACAGCAAGAAGAAAAGAAAGAAAGTGCCCAGAAAAGTGAAATTTCCTTCCCTTTTTCCCTCTTTATCCTCCCTCCATCTCCAACCTTGCACCATTACCTCCAGTTTTTTCATAAACGCCTCATGTGTCATCTGTCTAGCTCACTTTAATGGCAGCCTAATAATTATTTAGATGATTATGTGTTGCAAGCCATTTAGCATGCTCAATGACACATGTGAAATTTATTTGCTGCTGCAGCTTCCTGTTGGAGGAAGGCGGCAGGAGCTGGAGATGGCTGACGGTAGCCCCACCATGGCGGCGCTGCCAGCGAGGCAGATCAGAGCCAAAATTGTTTGATAAATTGCAACCGTTGGCATCGTACGCCACGCCACATCGAGGAGCTAATGCGATACAAATAAGGTATGCTTTGTGTAGCATTATGAGGCGACGTTTGCTCAGGCTAATGGCGTGTGTCGTGGTTGACCGGTCAACCCACAGAACAAATCGCACCACTGAACAAGCTATTAGGACATGATGATGGACTCGACATGGAATATTATCTTGGTTTGTTCGTGTCTGGCTGAAAACAAACAGGGGAGAAACAAATGGTGTCTGGATGGGGGAGAAAATCCAAATATTTACTTTAAAAGTCTTCAAAAATAAAAGATTATAGCTAAATATGTTTGCCTTTAGTGTTTGTGTGGATTTTAATATAATTAAGGCTTATAATGTTGTCATTTTAAAGATCAGAATGATAGAAATATAGAAATTAATACAAGAGTTTGAAGGATTTTGAGCTTTTAAAGCGGTTTCTGGTTGCAATGTTGCAATCTTACCACTAGAGGGCAGCACAAGCATTTTGAAAAGAGATTCTCAATCCCTGTTGCTTGTGAAAAATATCAAACTACATTTTAAACAGCTGCCACATGGTGTTTATTTGTGCTTCTTATACTCCACATATTTTCATTTTACATTTTATATTACAGGTGAACATTTCAGCTACACTTTAAAACAAGAATTACATTTATCTTTTTCACTCTCTAGAAAACAAAAGGCTTTAATTTTTGGCTTTTTCGTATTAAATGTATTTTTATAAAAAGCTGTGACAACATTGTCTGACATTTTCAAAAAGAGATGGAGACTAGAAAGCTGATTAACTGAGAAGAGAATCTTATTTCGGAGAAACGTTGAGCCATGTTGTATCCCTCGGTCCTGCTCGGTCCTGATCAGGTTTCTTGTGGAGGTGAGAGGTGGGACAGGCCCATCACAGATCCACACTCAGATATGGGGTTAATAAAAAACAAGGTGCTGTATGTCCAAACTGTTCTCATCTCTGGAACAAGTTACCACATGCTGTCAGAGCAGTTTTCCTGGGACTTACTCCAGTACCTAGTGAGGGTTTCGACACTGTGACAACTGTTTTACTGAAATATTCTGTTAAATTCCACAATGTAAACATAAAAGTAAATATATTTCCTGTTCAACAGAATTCTTTTTTGTTTGTTTTCTAAATGAAAATTAGCTGCAAATAATCTTCACACCTAACATCATTGTCAGCAGAAGCATTTGTAATGTGCGTGTGTGTGTGTGGGGGGGGGGGGGGGGACATTTGGGAGTGGGGGTCTGGGGGTCCTCCCCCAGAACATTTTGAATAAAGTAGATGCCTTTTCCTGCATGCTGGTGTATTTTAACAAGTTGTTCAACAGCTACGTTTACCTACACAAGTTCAATAACTATTTTAGAGAGCAACAAGAAGTATCCTGACCAACAGCTCTCCTTGTGTGAATAGAGCTCGCTCCACTTCTCTCAAGCACCCTAGCCTTTACTTTTGTATTTTTTGGTTTGTTGCTGCTGCTGAATGTTTTTTCTTGCGTCTGTAAGCAGGTTTGATTATCTGAGACATGAACAAAGCGTCTCATAAACCACTTGACAGACTTTAATAAAACGTCCAAAATGAAGTAATTGCATCTACAACTGATTGTCTTTTGGAAAGACTCCAGGTCAAGATGGCTGCCATAAGCAAACACAAAAACACAATCAGCCAATTCTTTGGAGACTAAGCTGGAATTCGTCTGGCAGTAGCTGAGAGTCATCCCAATCAAATACTCTGAGGACGAACTGATCGGACAAAGCCTTACTTTGCTCTTAACTATTGGAATCAACCCTTTCTGTTAGCAAAATATCTCATGAACCACTTAATAGATAAAGTCAGCTCATTTCACGATGTCCACCACAGCCATGTTGTGAGCTGCTTGTGTTGTGACAGCAACTGAAAGTCACTCTGTTGGGCCCAGAGACATCCCATGATGTTGCAGAAGGTTTGCTCAGAACAACTTCTCGTTATGAGACAGTCTTGATGTATAACTCTGGTGAAACACGTCCGACACAAAGCGCTTGTGTTTATTGTTTGTCTGTTTTTGCTGCAGTGTTTTTTCTACAACACTGTAGACAACACCACCAAGCAGCTTCTAATTTTAGAAACGAACATGAAAAGTTAAATTTTTTTAAGCTGAATGCTTTAAAAAATGCTAATTTTCCACTCGAAAGAGGAATTTAAGAGAACTTCACTCTCGTGGGAGTTTGTTTGGGTTGTGAGCACGGATTTTTGCATTTGTGTGGATCTGAGCAGCTTGCAAACAAACGTCGGGTGCAGTGTGCTGCAGCTGGGTCCTGACGTGCGCTGAAGTCTGTCACTGCGCACCAGGACCGCTCTGTCATCTCCAGCATCTGCCGTGACTTCTGTTTGGAGAAGCTTCTGGAGCAATCACGGTTCTCTGGTTGTCAGCACCTGGTGTTCCTGTCGGCTTCCCCCACAGCATGTCAGCATCAAACTCTGCACCCCCCCCCCCCACACACACACACACACACTCCTATAATAGAAGCCTGTGGGGTCTTTATAGTCCTGATCGAACAATTCCAACGCTGCTGTAGGAATGTGAGCTTTTGTTGAATCTGTCAAATGGTTCAGACTTTTAATTTTAGTGCAATTCTCCTTTCAGGAGTCCTACTGGACATTTTCTGCACAACAGCTTTCGTTACATGATGCAGGGTATTGTATAGTTCATAGTAAAATTATGCTGAATATATATGGGTTTTCTCCAGGTACTCCAGTTTCCTCCCACAGACCAAAAACATGCATGTTAGACTGAGTGGTAACTCTAAATTGTCCCTAGGTGAGAGTGAGAGACTGAATGATTGTTTGTCTATGTGTCCCTGTGATGGGACTGGAGACCTGTCCAGGGTGTCCTCCGCCTCTTGCATAGTGATTGCTGGACATGGACCCCAGTGACCCCCACGTCCTGAAAAGGAAGAAGCAGGTAAAGATGATGGATGGATGGATGGATGGATGGATGGATGGATGGATGGATGGATGGATGGATGATGGTTGGATGGAAAAATTTAGTTATACATTTCATGTTAATGAATCTGTATCAAAACAAGTGGCGGACCATATGAGTCTGCAAGATAATCAGAATATTCATCCCTAAGTGGAACTAAAAATAAGGAAAGAATTTAAGAAATAAAAGACTTTCATTTTAATAGAAAAAAAAAGAATAAAATCATGGGTTATTGTCTATAACAGGGCTATTCAACAGACGGCCAGTGGACCGGAACTTCAATCTAGCCCACTTCATAATTTTTTTAAATTTATTTATTTATTTTTGTTGGGTTCTGGGTTTGGGTTTTGGGTTCTGTTTAGTGCATTTGTGATTCAATGCAATAAAATTAACAAATTTAAAAGGCAAACGATCATTGTAATACTTAGTTCATTTACATGATGATTTTAGACGCTGGATGTCCGGCCCCTGAGCTGCTGGCTTTCTGAAACTGTGGCCCTCTGAGCAGTTTAGTTGAATAGCTCTGATCTATAAGATGTAAATGGTAAATGGGCTGAACTTATATAGCACTGTTCTCTCTAATCAAGATACTCGAAGCTCTTTACACTAAAATCTGTGCCTCATTTACCCTTTCATACAGCACTCTACTAGATCTATACAAAGACTAATCTGTGCTTTATCACATTCATACACCAATGGGGCACACATCAGAGGCAATGAGGGGTTCAGTGTCTTGCCCAGGGACACTTCGGCATGTGACTGCTGGTGGAATCGAACCCCCAACTCTTGCATTGGAGGACAATTACTTTAGCCACTCAGCCACAGCCGCCCTAGATTGTAACAGATTATATTCCTGGGTTTTCATGTTTTATGCTGGAACAGAAAAAAAAACTCCATTCAGTATTTATTATACGTGGTCTCTGGGCAGGAAATTTGTCTTGAAGTAAAGTGTTGTTCATTAAGTAAGCATGAAAAGGGAGTTTTTGGACTGAGTTGGACTTCGTGCTTCCATTATTGTGTACGTGAAAAGGGACTGTACTTATACAGCACCTTTCTATCTTATCAAGATACTCAAAGCTCTTTACAACACAATCTGTGCCTCATTAACCCATTCATACAGCTCTCTACTATATACATACAAAGACTAATCAGAGCCTTATCACATTCATCGGAAGCGATGAGGGGTTCAGTGTCTTGTCTTTGGTGCAAGATATTAAAGTAGGTAGTAGTTACACTGTAGAAGAACACAGGTAGGTTTTTTTGGGCTTGTCCACAGAGTGACAGCGCAATACTAAACAATACTGATATATATATATATATATGGGGTGCTGTATAGAACCCCATGATAAACGAGGGACGTGATAAACGAGGGACTACTATATATCAATACGGAGCAGTCATTTTGGATTTTGACCTGGCAACCCAATTTTAGAAAGGTATTTTCTAGATGTAGCCACACACCAAAATGGATGCCAGTACCTCATTTATTTTTGAAGTTATCTCCCAACAAAAAATAATTAGCTTCCAGTGTCTGCCATTTCAGTTTATTTGCTGTCCACATTTATAACACAGATATGTATTTACATTAGAACAGGGTGTCCTTTCTTTTTTCCATCACTGCATGTAACGTTTCTGTAACAGCAGATTCAAATATAATTTAAATTATGTAAAGCTATTCTTCATAAAATGAAACCTGTCTCTGTACAAGCATGATGGGCGTCAGGTCTGCTCTGGTTGCCATGAGTTTGTTTTTTAAAAGCTAAAAAGTATCATTGAATTTCCATTCAACCGCACTAATTTTCAATAAACCACATTTATCTCAAACCTTTTTAGAGCCGAAACAGTGAAAGAAAGAAAAAGATGATGAATAAGAAAAAGAAAGGAATGAAGTAGGAGACAAGGAAATGCACTCAGATCCCATTAAAGCGATTCATTCTTTAGATTCAGGTTTGCTCCCATTTACCATCCAAGTGAATTCACTCTCTTAACCAAACGTGCTCACCTTCTTCTCTGCAGTTTGTCTCAGCAGCTCAGGAATAAACTCAAATCGACTCATCTTTTAACACGAATAGGAACGCAGCTTCACCCTGTGTGATTTCAAAACATACTGAACTCTGGAGGTATTTTTAGTTTATTCAAATGTTCACACAGGTTTGCAGTCAGCCTCTTTTGTTTTCACCCATTGTCTAAATGTGGAGTCCCATCTCTTCCATAAGAACTAATGATTAAATAATGAATGAAGGCACTCTCACCTGAATGTTCTTGGATATGTATTTAGTGTGCTGATTGAAGTCGCTATCAGCAGCTAAGTCTGTAATCAACACCTTGATTATAAATAACATGCAAACATGCACTGCCCCTCCCCCCATCTCAACTTTAAACTTGTATTTATTTCAATCAATCAGTTATTGGTATAGGGCTATTCAACTAGCGGCCCGCAGGCGGTGACTTCGATCTGGCTTACCAATGACTTAATACAATTTTTTTTGGTAGGGGGTTCTGTGTTTGGGTTTTGGGTTCTGTTTAGTGCATTTATGATTCAATACAACAAATATTTAAAAGGTAACAGATCATTGTAATACTTGGTTTATTTACATAATGACTTTAATTGCTGGATGTCCGGCCCCTGAGCTGTTGGCTTTCATAAACTGTGCCTTCCCCCCCGAGCAGTTTTGTTGAATATCCATGGTATAGGGAGTGGTGGTGCAGAAGTTAGAGAAGGTGGGCTGTGATCGGAAGATCGCCGGTTCAAATCCAATACCGATAACATCAAAATGTGGGTGGGATAGGTGAAGCACCCACACCTGCCTCCACCCTCATTTGCCCCACTCTGGGACCTTGAGCAAGGCCCTTAACCCTCACCATTTGCTCCCCCGGGTACCCTAGATAGCAGCTCTCCACTCCACACAGAGGGCTATGGTAGCTCGGTGGTCTGTGGTTGTGTCATGAAGGACATCTGGCGTAAAAATAATAACTGCCAAGTCTTTGTGCGTCTTAGTTCACTGTGGCAACCCCTGAAGGAGGGAGCAGCCGAAAGAAGAAGGGAAGGAATCAGTTATTGGTATCCTATCAGCCAGAGCACAAACGAGTGTTTCTCTTGTGCTGGTCCCAAGCCCGGGTAAATGGTGAGGGTTGTGTAAGGGAGAAACAAAAAACTTAAACACTTTTGCCAAAACTATAATGCGAGTTCATCAAAGCAAAACGTTGGTTACGTACTGTAACCCCAGATTCTATGAGTATAGGCGTAGTAGCCCTTTAAGGTTATCCCTAGTGGGTTTATCCCTTCGCGCGCAGCACAACACTGAAAACTTTAGTCCACGCCCACCTACTGTGTGGGCCTCACCCCCGGTCCATATAAATTACGGTGAGACCGGGTAATCGGCACCCAAATAGCTTTTTTCTTCAGCTATTTAGGAACCAGTGAGGCCCAGAGCTTAAAGGGTTGCGCCTATACTCATAGAATCTGGGGTTACAGTATGTAACCAACGTTCTATTTCGTATAGTCTTCGCCCTTTAAGGCTATCGCTAGTGGTTTAAACGCAAAGCAGGATGTAGTCTAGGCCTCACTGGGTCCACTCAAACACAACACGAAGCACCTGCTTGCACAAAAAACATTTCATCACTCAGCCTTCTGTGTGCGTAATTACACACTGCATAATTGCGTTCTCCATGTGCAGGAGCGCACCGGAGAAAAGATCTCTGGTGAGGAAAAAGGCTGAGATAGCAGACCTGCTGCTCTGAATAGGAACAATGGAGGATACAAATTGTAACAGTGTAACGATGAACAGAGCAGGTCAACAGCTCCTCAGGATGAACCGATTAATAACGATAAAATCAGCAGTCATGAACTTGTGACTGATAATAAATATCTCACACTCCGACTGCATGTAAGCAGGTGTGAGCTCAAAATTGAGGCTCCATGAAACAAATAATCATTCTGTCAGAACCCTGAGAACAGAATGGGTCATGGAGAAAGTAGAAACATCACGTAGATAAAATTAATAATTGAACATGGCGATGACCAGGCAGCTGCCATACAAATATCCTCCACTGTCATCCCTCCATGCAAAGCCATGGAGGATGAAAACCTTCTGGTGGAATGTGCTCTGAGATTCTCTGGAGGATCCAGTCCAGATGAACTTTAAGCTTCAGAAATAGCCTCATACAACCAGTGTGAGAGGCGCTGGGTGGATAGAGGACATCCTGAAGAACTGTCCCTGTAATGCACCAACAGATGCTGAGAACGGCGCAGTGCTGCCGTGTGCACCACGTAACACTTAAATGCACGCATGGGACAGAAGGAGGTGAGATGTTGCTTCCTCTTCAGAATTATGAGGAGGAGAGTAAAACCCATCCAAGGTTATCACTCTTGATCTGAATGAGCTTGTGAGGATTTTCAGAGCAGGATTAAAACGCAGTACAGCTGAACTGCTGTCAGCTTGAATTCTGAGACATGATGGAGCAACAGAGAGAGCAAACAATCACTCACTCTTTGCCGACGTCAGAGCTAACAGCAGGGCTGTTTTTAATGACAGAAATTTAAGTGAAACCTGATCTAAAGGCTCAAAAGGAGCTTTGATCGGAGCGTGTAGAACCATCATTAGGTCCCACCGTGGAGCTAGTGTACGTGACACAGGTCTGTGACTCTGTACACCTTTCAGAAAACGCTTCATCAGCAGGTGGTTAAGAACTGTTCTGTCACTGAAAAAAACTCATGACAGGAAGAAATAGCTGCAGCATAAGTTGTTATTGTGTTGAACGCTAAATTTCTGTCTATCAGTTGCTGTATAAATGACAGCACACCACCTAGTGGACATGAGATGGCCTCCACGCCTTTCTATGCACACCAGCGCTGAAAAACTGTCCACTTGATGTGTACAGTGTTGTAGTGGAAGCAGCTTGTGCGCCCTGAACGTACGCACCACATCCTGTGGGAGGCCCATCTTTTTATAAACGGATAAGTTCAGAGGCCAGACCCAAAGGTGCTGACCTATTTCTGGGTAACTCCTGATCGCTCTTCCTGCCTGGAGGAGAGTGCCCCCCCCCCCTCCCCACGGCAGTTTCCACAGCCGACCCGATATCAGTCGCTGCAGATTCGGGAACCACGGAGCACTTATGCGCTCGGGAACTACGAGGATGACTGACAGTTCTTCCTCCTGGACCCGGTCCAGGGTCAGTGATATCAGTAGGACTGGAGGAAATGCATAAAGGAGCATTTTTGGCCACGGGCTGTGAGCGAAGGCGTCCACTCCTAATGGTGGGTCGTCTCGTGAGCGCAGTGAGAACCATAATTGACACTGGTCGTTCTCCCGTGTGACGAACAGATCCACTGCTGCTCAGCCGAACCTGCTCCAAAAACCAAGAGATCAGCTCGAGATGGAGGCTCTAGTCTCTATGGCAGGGACTGCCCCTCGACATGATATCCGCTCGCCTGTTCAGGACGCTGGGAATGTACACTGCTCTGATGGGGAGCAGGTTTTTGTGTGCCCAACACAACAGCTGTTTCATGATGCGTAACAGTTGGGTTGAGTGCACACCTCCCTGACGGTTTATGTAAACTTTCGTCACTTTGTTGTCTGTGTGGATCAGAAAATGCTGATCCCGCAGCAGGGGGCCAAATGCTGAATCACGTTTCAGACCGTGAAACATTATAGCACATTATGTAAAGCGACATGTGGTCCAGCCACTGTGCTCCCACTGCTTGGGACAGACACATTCCTCCCAGCTTGACAGGAACGCGTCTGTGAAAAACTGAGACGTGTGACATAGGCCTGCTGATGGGAACTCCCTCTGACAGAATGAGGGGGTTTCCCCAGTGATTCAGATCGGTTATCACAGAGGAGGGCACAAAGATAATTCGCCTCTTCTGGTGCACAAGATCTATGTGCTAGCGGGCGAACCATCTCTGAAGGCATCTCATGTGAAGTAGACCAAGCGGAACCACGATGTGGGCCGCTGTGGACGTCAGAAACTGTGTGGAGGTTTGAAAGCAGAGCTGTTGTGTTGCTCTGAATCAAAAGCTTCAGCTCCAGCTGCTCTGTTCAAATGGAAACACTAAATGCTTCATTTCATCATTTCTCTGTCCACTTCTTCATGTTCAGCCTGTTCTCTGCTTCACTCTTGTTGCTCTATTTGCAGTCTCTTCAGTGGATTCTTGCTGCTGTCATGTGAGGAGTTCTGCCCAGCATTTGGACGGTCCTACAGCCCGAGAGGAACTGAGAGGCCAGCCAAGTCTGGGTGGATGGACCAGACGGCATCTGCAGCCAGTTTCTTAGGATCCACTGTGGGATGGACCTTTACAAGAGATCCTTCCTGCCTACAGCCATCAGTATCTATAACATCTCTCAATGAAATGAGGATAACGAGTTACAACAACAAAAAATTATTTCCCTCTGGAATTATTAAAGTATTTTTGAATTGAATTGAATTGAATAATCCCTCTGAACGGTGGGGGTTGAGCTGCAAACTGCAGCGTGTAACCCCTTCTGATCAGACAGTCCGTACATCTGTCCAGGAAACACACTCATTGCCACTCTGAGTAACGCTCGGAGAGCGGGCACGCATTTTGTGTGTCATGTTTCTTATGGACATCAACCAGGCTAAAAACCCTTACTGTCATCACCCGCTCTGGAGATTCTCTGGGTGGAACCCAAAGGGGGCTCCAACAGAAAAATGCTGTATGTGTGCCTCTGTACTGAACCCAGGCTGCGGTCTCACGTTAGAGCTGAGGTGGGCCGGCGAACACTGAGAGGAGGCGTGAGCGCTTTCTGAGTGAAAACGCAGTTTCGGTGGAGGCTGCAGTTGTCGTGAAGAAAAAACGTTTACTCCCGCTGCACGGTGAGATGACAGAAAACGGCAGAAAATAAAAACGGGCACTGGCTAAGAGCGAGGGATTTTACCAGACTCGTTCTGCTGAAAAAAACATCATTTTTAGCTAACGTGGCAGACGAGTGTTTTATGATATTTACAGAACTGCAGTGCCATTTAAAACGCTGTTTAGAAGTTACCGTCCCGTTCTGTGTAGGGAAAGTGTGAAGAGAGATAGCTATGAGCTTAGTTGATCTGACAGTCAGGCTGGAATCAGGGCCCTCCAGCAGGTCTTTCTGCAGCCTCTCGGACAAGGATGGCGAGAGGCGGAGCTAAGTGGTCCTCTGGATCACGGTCATCCAGGCGGCGATGCGGGACAGGCAGACCTCACAGGTGGCACATGTTTAAGATGACATCAGAAGCTTTACAGAGAGAGAGCTCTTTGTCTCCTCCAGCAGGTCTGCTTCCTCCAGCCTCTTAGAGATGCTGTAGGCCAGCAGGGCGACGTTGTTGTTCGCTGCGGTCGTCTGGAATGAGCACTGGTGATCTTGGTTGGAGAACTTTGTCACCATCTGGTCATGCTTCCCTGGAGGGACAGGTTGCTGGTCCATCCTGGAAGCTTTTGCCCCAAGTGCCACCACCAGGCTTGGCTCCGGGGGGGGGGGGGGGGG
>NC_056517.1:11850695-11865265 GCF_014905685.2 Nematolebias whitei | reverse complement strand
GGGGGGGGGTGGACCGAGAGAAAAACACAGATTGGCAAAACCCTCCACTCTGGAGATGGAGGCGAAGGTGGAGACGGATGTCTTCAGCTTGCCGGGCCCAGCTGCAGCCTCGTTCCAGTGTGACGTCACAGCTGGACAGTGAGGCCAGGGCGACGAGCCGGGGCAGAGCCAACCTTGCCGCCAGATCATCCGATCAGGGCGGAGGGAGGCGAGGGACGGAAAGTCCCTTGTGTTAACATCCTCCTGGATTATGCTGGGCAGCTCCGAGAGGATGGCGCCGACAGCTGGGAGCGGTGTGGTCGCCGATGTGGGAAGATCCGAGGTAGCTGAGCATCCGCTCGGCCGCTCGTGTTCCGTCACTACGCTCTCTAGGAGGGAAGGGGCAACTCCGCATCGCCTTTCTCGGAGGAATCATTTGATTCGCTGCGTGGCTCTGCATCAAAGAAGGCGGTGGTGTCGTCCCGCGTATAGCATCCCGCCACAGAAAAAAACACTCAGTGGAGCTGCTGCCAACAACGCCTTTTTCAAGGGAATCATCCAATTCACCGCGAGAAAAAAAACACGTTAGAAAAGGTGGTGGCGTCGTACAGCGAGTAGCGGCCCTCCACGGAAAAACATTCAGCGGGGCTGCTGCTAACATTGCCTTATTCGAGGAAATAATTCGATTACCACGAGGAATAAACGTTAGAAAAGGCAATGGCATCGTCCAGAGGGTAGCAGCCCGCCACGGAAAAGCACTCCTCGGCGCTTACCTTGAACAAGGCTGCTCATCTCTGCTTCTCCTTGGGGAGGAAGAGCTCAACGGGATGGCAGGAGGTTGGCGTGGCGGAGACCCAGGCATCCATAGCAAAGGTTGTGCCGGTCAAAGCTGGACATCTTTTCCTTCCTCGTTCTTCTGACAGTGCTAGCTAGCTGGCTGAAGAAAAAATTGGAGCCAATTACCCGGTCTCACCGTAATTTATACGAACGGGTGTCACAATCCTCAAAGTTTAGACCCATTTGCAGGCAGGCGAACAAGGCAGGAGTTTAAATAAAAATAATTTATTTAAACAATAAAACAAAAAGCTGTCGGTGCAGCAAAACTTACTCTGGCAAAACAGGATAAAGAACAAGACTGAACAGGACATCAGCGCACACAGGCAGAGCAGATCATCAGGTGGACAAAAACAGACAGGACAGAGGAGGACTGAGATGTCTGTGAATACAGAACAATGACTGGACGAGGAGTGGAGGAGAGAAAGGGAGAAAGACAGAGGGAGAGTGAGTAATGAGAGCACCTGGGCAGGTGGCTGATGAGGGACAGGTGTGCATGATAAAGACTGAGGAGTGGAGAGGCAGACTGAGGAGCAAGTGGAAAACAGAATCAGATATATAGGAACAGAAATCACACAAAGAGCAGAACAACAAAAGCACAAAAAGCAGAGTGGGGAACACAAATAAATATAAAGAAAACAGACAGGGACAGAGCCTGTCAACAGGGGGTGAGGCCCACACAGTAGGTGGGCGTAGACTAAAGTTTTCAGTGCTGCACTGCGCGCAAAGGGATAAACCCACTAGCGATAGCCTTAAAGGGTGAAGCCTATAAGAAATAGAACCATACCGGATCGGTAGAGGCTCAGATTAACAACGACCGCCACCAGTGCTGTTGACAAACGGCGGCAGAAATTGTGCTACTGTTAGTCAAAGACCAAGAGGAGGGAAACATGTCAGGAGACAGAGAGACAAGAGGAAAGTCAAGAATGTAGGACAAAGGATTACAACTCTAAATGTGGGGACAATGACAGGCAAAGGTAGAGAGCTGGCTGACATGATGCAGAGAAGGAAGGTAGATGTTTTATGTGTCCAGGAGACCAAGTGGAAGGGCAGCAAGGCTCGCAGCATTGGAGCAGGGTTCAAACTGTTTTACCATGGTGTGAAAAGTCCAAGTCAAGACATTGGTGAGACCAGCTATATGGTATGGTATAAAGTTTAATCATTTTAAAAAACAAAACAAAACAATTCCATAAAGTATATAAAAATTACAAGATATTTAAAATGAAAGGCAGCAAAAAGAAAAAAAAATCTTATTATATCTGCCCCTTTTTTCAAACAATTAGTTCAATCATACTAATCTTCAAGTAACAGAACAAAACAAATAACTATTTGAATATTGTATGGTCTGGAGACAGAGACATGGACAAAAAGACAGGAGACAGAACTGGAAGTGGCAGAAATGAAGGTGTTGAGGTTCTCCTTAGGAGTGACAAGGATGGATAAGATTAGGAATGAGATCATCAGAGGTACAGCACAGGTTGAACAACTGGGAGATAAAGTTAGAGAGGCCAGACTGAGATGGTCTGGACATGTCCAGAGAAGGGACAGTGGTTTGGACATGTCCAGATGAGGGACAGTGGGTATATTGGTAGAAGGATGTTAGAAATGCAGCTGCCAGGAAAAAAGACAAAGAGGAGATATATGGATGCAGTTAGAGAGGACATGGAGGTAGCTGGAGTGAGGACAGAGTGAGATGGAGAAGAGACTGTGGAGACCTCTGAACAGGTAGCAACTAAAAGAAGATGATCTGTCAGGTATGTTTTGGGGATGACTCTCAGCTGCTACCACTATCACAATATTTAGGTTAATTTATGTAAAATGACTCTCTTGCAGCTTTGTTTTTGTTTGCTAAATTGATTAGCTGTAGCTGCTGTCTAGAAGTGAGCTGACTTCAGAAGTCACATTTGACAGTATTGCAACACTTGCTCAGCTGAACACAACATTATGTTAAAATGAGTGAGTCATTGTTATATTTTTAGATTTCAGGTCCCAACCCACCCATCTTGACTCAGGAACCATGAACGATTGTTTGGCATTTAGTTCCTGAATTGAGGATAGAGAAATACAAATTGCCTGACGGAGGAGAATGAGACTGTGGCTCATGTTGGGAGTTTTTCCAAATGTGAATTGACAGGGCGGAGGTGGGTGGTTAAGTCCAATCCACTTTTGCTGATGAGCAGGTTGATTTCTATTAACCTGCAGCCTGCAGATCAAACACACCGTTCCATGCTGCTGCCGCTTCGGAGGGGAGGAGAAGAGGAAGTGTTTGGGAGGGGTGGGGGGGGGTGGGAGGGGGGTTCTACCACCAAACTTTTATGACACAGAAAGTGTGCTTAATGGGCTGGAAGATTCTTCTCATTTAGCCCTGAAATAAATGGAAGCTGGTCGGGGTTTGGGAAAAAAATGGCCACTTCCAGTTAAGCTCCCCGGTGGATTGGAAATTAGGAAATTACAAGCAGAGTGATCAATCTTTCGATGGGTGTGCTCAGGCATGAAACGCCCTAATATTCTATGGGATGTGAGGAAAGTATCATGACATACCCCATCAGGTGCATCACCACTTGTCTCATCAGAGCAAAGGGGCTGTGAACAAACAGTAAGCACTCTTACAAGCTGCCACTGATATTATTCTTAAGCTGTGACACCAGCAGGTACGTTTGTTAGTGTGAAAACGCAAGTGTCATATGTTCATGTATCTCCTTTAGTGTTGATTCTATGGTTAGATTTTGCATTTTCCATCCACTCGGACATGAAGCCTGCTGGCGTTGAACAAGCGCGACATCCAATGCTGAAAATGATTGGTGATTTGTCGCTGAGCCTTCCTGCGGCAGCTGCAGCCCTAGAACACAAAAAGACAGAGCCTGGAGTGGCAGCAGATCAAAAAGATGTGAAAGGCAAAGCAAAAACAGGAGTGCACAGAAAGAAAGATGTCAACTACGGTGCCATGGGAGGTTTAGAGGGAGGAATGTTGATTCGAAGCAGTTACGAAAAACAAAGTGCAAATTGTCTTCATGAATATTCAAAGATTTCTGGTAGGAGACGTTGATTGATTGTGATTCATGTTCTGCATTTAAAGCTGTTGCATTAGTTAGTTTTTTTTTATTCAAACAACAACAGATACAAGTCATTCCAATACAATGACCAAACAGAACCTTAAATCAAAGTAGGCAACTTTTCAAGAATATTGAAAGGGTGCCATTGCAGCCACTGTACAAAATTTCATCATAAAACTCAATAGTAATTGTGGGAGTTCAGTTATTTCTAGAACTTCCTGAAGTCACAAGATGACGCCAACCAGTCACACCTGTGGCCCATTTCCTCGATGAACTTCAGGAGAATAAAATGCTGCAGAAGAGCACTCTTCCCTGCTGGAGCATTACATGCCTACTGGTATTTGTGCTTCTATTTATTAAGACTATTACTATTGGGTTTACCCCTCGCATGCAAAGCAGCACTGAAAACTTTAGTCCACGCCCATTTGCTGTGTGGGCCCAAACCCAGTCTGTATAATTTGCCCTGAGACTGGGGATCGGCTCCCCTTTTTTCTTCAGCTAGCAAGCACATAAACATCTAAAGAGCTGAAGCTGTGAGTCATTCGCATGGGTCCGGTCTGCAGGACGGGGTATGTGCTCAGCGCTGACCTACACGCCATCTGCGAAAGACGCCTCGGAACAGAACACGCAGGTCAAGCCCTGACACTGCAGGCTTCCTAATACATTTCCTGGCTTTCTAATAGCTATATATATCAGATATTCATTTATTAATTCAACCTTTATTTATACAGGTTAATCCCAATGAGCCTCGGGGACTCATTTACAAGAGAGACCTGATTTTAACAGAGTGATGACAACAGTGGATAACAAAGACAACAATAGACCATCATAAATGGATGCATACAAATTAAGATTTTTTTTAAACAAGTGAAAATAAAATGGTATTTAAAAGAAAATGTAACAAAAACAGCTAAGTTGTAAGGCGGTGTAGAAGACTTAAAAACAGGAACATGTCTGCGTTGCTTTTTGCCAGGAACTTAACAGATGTTTGAAGTCACTTAGATAAGTCAAGGCCGAGGAATCCGATCTTTTTGCAAGATATTCCAGGAAACAGGAGCGGAGTAGGAGAAGGCCCTT
Organism: Nematolebias whitei; assembly: GCF_014905685.2. Lineage (NCBI taxonomy): Eukaryota > Metazoa > Chordata > Actinopteri > Cyprinodontiformes > Rivulidae > Nematolebias > Nematolebias whitei. The sequence goes on along the minus strand of NC_056517.1, from coordinate 11,860,322 downwards.
TTGCCTAGTTCAGTCCTCACTGAGGGAACACTGCAGGTAATAATGTCCTGAGAGCGCAAGAAACATCTTATCTAAAAATGATGCAGAAAAAAAGGTTAATGCATTTATCACATCTAGACTGGACTATATTGTCCTGTGAACCCTTAAAAAGCCTCTTTTTTTTCCTGAATACCTCTTAATTCAAAGGATCAGCTGGTTTCTCTACAAAATTGATCAACTTCTCCCGACAGGAGTCAGGGTAAGGAGGACCCTCTTATCTTGACAGAAACAAATTGGATTCATGATGACAATGGGTTTTTTGTTGTTTGACTGGTGAATTCTGGATTGTCTACAAATTTGTGTGGATGTGTCGAAGCTCGACAGTGCTCAGGTCCGTGGGTCCTCCCCCAGAAAATTCATCAACATTAAAAGAAATAAACATTTGAAATATATCAGTCTGTGTGTAATGATTGAATATAATATAAAAGTTTCACGTTTTGAATGGAATTACTGAAATAAATAATTAGTTCTTAGTTTAGCGTATTTCTTAGTTCATATCTTAGATCTTATTACTGTTTTTCTTTACAATTTATAAATTTGTTGGATGTAACTGGGCCCCTGTGTACACATTTTCGTTCCACCACATGTACCACATGTGATGAGAATTAGAATTGCGTTTGGGTCCAAAATATCCAACCCAACCCGGCCCCGACCCGGGTTATATATACATATGGACAGGCACTGCCATTTTGTAGTTTTCTTTCATTAAACCTACACAGTAATGCTAGTCCAAAACAACTACACTACCCAGAAGCCAACAGTGCTTAAGGCCACTGCTTTCTGCCACAATGGAGGGAAAGTTTTTCAACACAAAGTCAGAAGTAACAATCTATCTATTAAGCTCACAGAACTGGCAGGAAAGTCGCAAATGATCCTGAAGCTCAATTATCCACGTGCACATCAACCTGGATGGGGCGGTGGGCTTCATCGCTGCAAAGCGGGTAAGTCTGCGGATCCAGAACCGAGCCTGACCGACGAGAACCAAGCTGTTGGTCTGCAGAGCTGGTGAGTAAAAGTTTTGCAGGACTGTACAGTACATATACTTATGTTCTTAAAATTATGTAGGTTTAATAGTTCAGAACATTGCAAGAGTGTGGGAAGGATTTATCAAGCCTATATAAATACTAAAATAAATATAATGTTTCTACGTTGCAGTTTTTCACTCATCATTGTGGTGTGTGGAGTAATGAGATCTAAGACATGAACTAAGAAATACGCTAAACTAAGAACACGCTAAGCACTAGTAGTACAAATATACGTACATGTAAACCAGTCATCCCCAAAAATTTGAGGAAACTAAGCTTTGCAGTTTTTATATAGCCTAAAAGTGTAGTTTCTTCAAATGATTGGAGTGGCCCATGGGTTGGATGAAGATTAGTCTATGATGGCCAAGGCCTCCATTGGCCACTCCCTGGAGTGAGCCAGCCAATGTGCCTGGAGTCAGACAAGCAACAAACAAACAAATAAGTAACTAAATAAATAAAATCTATATTATTACATTATAGGCTACATTCACTGTTCAAATCCCTCAGCAACGAAGCACATCAGCATACCACTTGTTGAAATTTATTTATTTGACTGAGCAACATTGACCCCATTATGCTGCTGTTTTATTTCTCCATCATCTCATGTTTAAATGTAAATTTAGAGGCAGCCTTTACCTTCAAGCATCTAAAGTAGGCGCTAAGTAGTGTCAGAAGAAATATCTTCCACTTCCTGAAATTCTTTGCTCCACTTCTTCACCAGCCATGCATGCTGCTTTTTCTAATTACACACAAGGCCAAACAAAAGAGAGCACAATTCCTCACAGACATTTCCACTTACATGGATTATTTCAGGGTTGTTGGCTCCAACAGTTTTCCACGGATTCCTTCTACTCAATACTTGTCACCATAATAAGCCTTCGAACTGAATAACGGTCAGTTCTGTGGAGCTCAAGTAGCTTAGGTCAGTGGAATATGGCATCCCCCATCCTGTCTTTGTGCTTGTTGTAAATCCTGTCAGTGCCTGATAGATTACATCCCAGAAATAGTTAATAAGTTACTGTTATGATAGTTTTGGTAGGAGGCGGGCAGAGTATTAATGCTGTGAAATAGCCACTGTGATGAAAATAGGACAGGTGATAAAAGGTGGAGGCACATTATATATATATATATATATATATATATATATATATATATATATATATATATATATATATATATACATATGGTAAAAATTGTCTGTATTGGGTGAAGATGAGAGGTGAGGAAGACACAGGGGGGAGTAATGAACAGAGAGCTGAGAGATGTCTGTGATAGTTATAGGATGAGAGAAATAAAGAGTGTGTGCGTCTTTGTATGTATGTGTGTGCTGGGGCCGGCACAGGGGGCTGCCGATGCGCTGATCATTCATGATGGCACCTTAGAGGACATCCTGTAAGGAAGAAAAATGAAAACTATTAAAGGCTCACTGGGCTATGTTGGCTTTGGTGTGTCAGCAATTATTAGCCAGGGACAGCAGTCTTTAGGTCCTCATATATAGAAGAGTGGGGGAAAGAAGGACACCACGCAACACTGTTTTATACGGCAAAACTTTTCCCCCAGTGTGGTTTGTCGTTTGTCAGCGGGTTTTGATTGGTAGTACAGTGAAGTAGTGGTAATTCACTCTTCAGAGAGTTTCAGTCTTTAGTTTAGTCTGGGAACTTCAGCAGCCAAAGATGCATTCAGCTATTAGTCAAACTGTGTAGGCAAAATTACCTTTGTTAATAACAAAAAAACTTAAATCAGGTCATCTGGACAGTTTCTTTTTGGGAGAAATGTTTCGTCTTTCCTCTGAAAGACGTCATCAGTCTGAGGCTCGCCACCAAAGTCTGTCATATAAATAGCACCTCGTTGATGTGATTCAAGCCAGCCATCTGAGGAATTCCCAGAAACTGTCGTTACACATGCAAAAATGTATCAACCATCAATGAGGTGCTATTTATAAGACAGACCTTGGTGGCAGGCCTCAGACTGATGACGTCTTTCAGATGAAAGACGAAACATTCCTCCCAAAAAAAAACTGTCCAGATGACCTGATTTAGCTTTTTTTGTGATTTATTTACCTAATGAGTGAGCTTACAAACCTTATTGTTTTACGTTTCTTCATCTTATTCAGTTAATTTCTTTACCTTTTTTCTGTTTATTAAAATTTTACTGCTACATATCTCTACAATAAAATTTCGATGTGTTCAACTCTGAACAGCATGTCATGATGGAACCTGAACCTTGTTCTCACAGATACTTTCAAGTCAAAGAGCTTCGGCTTTGTTCGGCTTTCACATTTAAAAACAAGTCTGGTGTAAAAAACCTGATTTTGCAAAAAACTTTCAAAATGTAGACTTTTAAAAACACAACTTAGTAATTTTTTTTGCAAAGACTTGACATGCAAATGTTTTGAGAAACTGTCAGGGATGTTTTGGTCAAAGGTTATGTATGTATTTTATTATTATGGCTGAGAACATTCTGAGAACAAGAAGCACAAAACAAGCTGAAACTGCCCCGCGACACTATCTTATCTCTGCCCATGAACCATATGTTTGTGTAGATGGACCGCGCTGTGTGAGAAGGCTGCAGCTGGCTTCAAGGACACCTCCTGAACTCTGTGAACTTGGCTGAACTGAGATGAGTATAAAAGCGAGCATATGGTATGGTATGGTATATAGTTTATTCATTTAAAAAAAGTACAAAACAATTCCATAACAATATAAAAATATAATGCACTCGTGGCTTTTTCCTGTGACTGAGTGTATGTGACATATGTATATTTATATAACCTCTCCTGAAATCTGATTTTGCAAGTATAAATACCGGTTAAAAAAAAAATCTTCTCCTGCCGTTCAGTGTGGTTCTTTTGGGTAAGCAATGTTAGTAAGAGAGATTTTCTCCAACAGAAAGAGTAGCAACCTCAATTTTGAACATGAGCATTATTGCTTACCATGCTGTGTTAAAACAGCCATTTGCACCTTTTGGGTAGTATCGTAATGTTACTGTTGGAAACTGTTAAAGGCAGATTTGAAACATCATAAGTATGTGCATATACAGTATATATATATATATATATATACAGTAGTCCCTCGCTATTTCACAGTTATCACGGTTTTTCAAAGTAAGATTGGACATGACACATAATGGCTGATTGATGGATGAGCTGCACAATCAGCACGATGGAATTTTTATTTACAATAAGCTATTTTAAACTATTTGTCACCTGTGTGCAGCCCACAGTTGTGGGAGAATCTTTCTCCTTAAGCTGATTCTGTGCTCTGCACAGAGATCAGCTGCAGCACGCTGGCGCAACTGGTAGAGCTGCTGCCTCTCAGTGAGCAGGTTCTGGGTTTAAATCCCGGTCCGGAGGCCTTTCTGGGTGAAGTTTGCATGTTCTCTCTTAAGTGCATGCGTGGGTTTTCTCCGGATACTCCGGTTTCCTTCCACAGACCAAAAACATGCATGTTAAGCTGATTAGTAACTCAAAATTGTCCCTAGGTGTGAGTAAGAGAATGAATGGTTGTTTGTCTCTGTGTGTCCCTGTGATGGACTGGAGACCTGTCCAGGGTGTCCGCCGCCCCTCGCACAGTGATTGCTGGACATGGGTACCGGCGACCCCCGTGTGTGGGAGTTCTGGTTTCCTTCCTGCCACTAACCATCTCCCACAGTTGCTGCACTGAGCATCTCCCACAGTTGCTGCACTGAGCTAATTGATGATCATCTTCACCTGCTGCCTGCTCTGGAGAATGGGTTCGGCTCCTTCCATAAAAGCTGCAGCCAGGCTCTTCTCCAGTGCTGGGACATTACCCTTTACATGGTAAAGTAATGGTCAGTCTGTTATTGTCTCCTGACAATGTTAGTCTAACAAGCTTCCACGCTTCGTTGTTTTTTCAGTTTTTTGACTTCCACATCAAGATTCGTCTCGGGCCCTCCAAGGCTTCAACACCAAGGCAGGAGCCTCCTATGGAATGTCCCTTCAACCATTCATCTACCTCCAACACGCTCCTGCACAATCTCTGTTCCTCCAGTGAAGCTCCAACAAACCAGCAAAGGTACTCACCATCCTCTCTTCAAGACATCCTCCGGAACCCAGAACCACACGGCGCGCCTCCCCTGCTCCTACATCAAGGCAGAACCTAGCTCCACTCCCTTTTCCCCTGTAAAGACAATAAAGAGGTTTATTTTTGCAACCCGGTTATCTGTCTGTGCTTCGGTTCTGCCATCTGGGGTCTATTCTTTGATCGAATCATGTCAGAAAGTCCCAGCCAAACAGACCCTCAAGGCAGAACTGAGGACGGACAGACACAGCAGTCTATAATTGCTCAAAGTAAACGTATTGATGAGCATGATGTCATTTTTCAACAATTTCTCTCTCAACAACAGGAGATACAAACTAATCTCCAACAGCTCGGCGGCATGGTTCACTCTGTCCAGCAGAGTTTGAAGGACCTGGTTCCCCCGCTTAGGATGACCCAGACTCCGGGTCCATCCGGACCCCTGGCACCCGCGGTCCCACAGCCCCTTCGAGAACCAGACATTCGCCCCTCCAAGTGTTTTGAAGGTAAAGCCGAAAAATGCGCCGGATTTCTTCTTCAATGTGAGTTGGCCTTCAATAGAGCTCCAATAACCTACTCATCTGATGCCTCCCGTATTACTTTCATTATTTCCGCCCTAAAGGGCAAAGCTCTTCGATGGGCGCGTTCCTACTTACGTAGACGCACCATCGATTCCCTAACCATCTCCACTTTTCTCAGAGACTTTCGACAAGTATTCGACCTACCTCTGTTGCAGGAAGAAGCATCGCAAAAGATGTTCTCATTAAAACAAGGCAATAAAACTGTGGCTGAGTTTTCCATCCAGTTCCGCATTTTGGCGGAGGAATCTGACTGGGGTGAGACGGCTCTCCGAGGTGCGTTCATTCATGCACTAAACAAACCTATTAAGGATCAACTCGCAATCCGTGACGTCCCATCCGACCTCAACCAGCTCATAACTTTTGCCACCAGAATCGATAATCGCTTCAGAGAGCACGTTTTAGAGGAGGACTACTTTTCCCGTGAGTATTTGGTTCCCAACATTAACTCACAGTCGACCTCTCCCGGCTCGGCGGGTCCCGAACCGATGCAGATCGGAAGGACTCGGCTGTCTCCGGAGGAGTGTCAGCGTCGTATTTCTCACAACGAATGCCTCTATTGTGGGAAGAAGGGGCATGAACTTCCTTCCTGTAGGCTTCGCCTAAAAGACAGAACCCATCAGTAGATCGGAGGATTCTGGTGGGTAAATACTATTCTTCCTCCGAGCATAATCTTTGTTTACCGGTGACCCTATGTGTCAATAATTCTAATTATTCTACACAGGCATTAATTGACTCCGGAGCTGAACAGAACTTAATCAGTCGGAGCCTGGTCGATAAACTTCAGATTTCTACCACTGCCCTCTACCCCACGATGGCAGTAGCAGCTCCCACAGGCCAGACCATCTCTTCCATCTCTTGCAAAACTAATAAATTGGAAATTGTTGTGTCAGGTAATCACCGTGAGAGAGACAAATTCTTTATCTTTGATTCTCTTCAACCTCAAATTATCTTGGGTTTTTCGTGGTTGAAGAAACACAACCCCGTTATTAATTGGTCTGATGGTAGGGTCGAGAAATGGGGAGAAAACTGTTCTGAGAGATGCTTGACATCCGCCGTCTCCCCTGGTGTTAGTATAGAGGCAACCCAGGAGGAGGTTGACCTTTCTCAGGTTCCCAAGATCTATCATAAGCTAGCACGAGTGTTTAGCAAACACCAGGCGCTTTCCTTACCTCCTCACAGACTGTACGATTGCGCCATAGACCTTCTTCCTGGGGCACCTCTACCTTCTAGCAGGTTATTTAACCTGTCGGGCCCTGAGAGAGAGGCTATGACCCAATACATTAATGACTCATTAAAATCCGGCATCATTCGGCCATCCACCTCCCCTCTCGGAGCCGGGTTCTTCTTTGTCTCTAAGAAGGACAAGACTCTTAGGCCTTGCATTGATTTTAGAGGTCTTAATCTAATAACAGTAAAAAACAAATATCCATTACCATTAATGGATTCCATGTATGAACAACTTAGTGACACTGTTATTTTTACTAAATTAGACCTCCGCAACGCCTATCACTTGGTTCGCATACGCAAGGGGGATGAGTGGAAAACCACCTTTAAGACTCCCATAGGTCATTTTGAATATTTGGTAATGCCCTTTGGGTTAACAAACGCCCCTGCAGTCTTCCAGGCGTTGGTCAATGATGTTTTGAGGGATTTTCTTAACATCTTCGTCTTTGTCTATCTGGATGATATTTTGATCTTTTCCAGGGACGAAGAACAGCACCCTAAACACGTGCAGGCTGTTCTCCAGAGGCTTCTAGGGAATAACTTGTTCGTAAAGGCTGAGAAATGTGCCTTCCACGCCCCTTCGGTAACATTTCTTGGTTTTATCTTTGAAAGAGGTCAGGTACGGTCCGACCCGGATAAAATAAAAGCAGTAGCCGAGTGGCCTCGACCCACTGATAGAAAGCAGTTACAACACTTTCTCGGGTTTGCCAATTTTTATCGTCGCTTTATCAAAAATTATAGTCAGATTGCCTCCCCTCTCACTGGGTTAACCTCCACCTTGCGTTCCTTCACATGGGACCAAGATGCTGAGATTGCCTTCCAAAGGCTTAAATCGTTTTCCTCGGCACCCATTCTCGCCCACCCGAATGTTCATGAACAGTTCATTGTTGAGGTTGACGCATCCGATTCCGGGGTGGGGGCTGTCCTCTCCCAAAGAGGTCCTGACAGCAAGGTTCACCCTTGTGCCTTCTTTTCTCGCCGTCTCACCCCAGCCGAGAGAAACTATTATGTTGGTAATAGGGAGCTATTGGCCATTAAATTGGCTTTGGAGGAGTGGAGACATTGGCTGGAGGGTTCCGAGCTGCCCTTTGTCGTCTGGACTGATCATAAAAATTTGGCCTACATCCAGGGGGCAAAGAGACTCAACTCACATCAGGCCAGATGGTCCCTCTTCTTCTCTCGCTTTAACTTTACCATCACGTACATCCCTGGCTCTAAGAACACCAAACCCGATTCACTCTCTCGTCAATTCTCCTCCTCTGAAGGTTCCGACCCCCCAGAGGACATACTCCCAGCGACATGCTCAGTTGGTCTCTTGTTCTGGGCTGTCGAACAGGATATACGGACCGCCCAACTCACCGAACCAGACCCGGGTGCTGGTCCACCGGGCAAGACTTTTGTGCCCTCTTCGATGGTGAGTCGGGTTCTTACTTGGCTTCACACAGCTAAGTTCTCTTGCCATCCAGGTGTCTCTCGCATGTTGCATTTGGCCAAGGAATATTTTTGGTGGCCCAACATGAACCGGGACGTGAGGGAGTTTGTTGCAGCCTGCCATACATGTGCACGGAATAAGAACAGCAACAAACCCCCTGCAGGACTCTTGCTTCCTCTTCCTACGCCCCATCGTCCGTGGTCTCATATTGCCCTGGATTTTGTCACGGGTTTGCCACCTTCCTCCAATAACACCACCATCTGCACTATCGTGAACCGCTTTTCCAAGGCTGCGCATTTCATTCCCCTACCTAAATTACCATCTGCTTTTGAGACTGCTAAACTTGTTACTAACCATGTTTTTCGCCTGCATGGAATTCCTATGGACATCGTCTCCGATAGAGGACCCCAGATCCTCTCCCGGGTCTGGAAAACCCTTTGCCAGGGCCTGGGGGCCACGACAAGCCTTATTTCTGGGTACCATCCTCAGTCGAACGGACAAACAGAGAGGTGCAATCAGGAGCTGGAGGTCGCCTTACGATGCGTTATTGAGGACAACCCTTCCACCTGGTCTGACCATTTGCCTTGGGTGGAATACGCCCACAACACTCAGGTATCATTTGCCATCGGTATGTCCCCTTTTAAGGCTTCTCTTGGGTACTCTCCCTCCTTATTCCCTAGCCTGGAGACTGAGGTCCCGGTTCCGTCGGTCCGACTACACGTCCGACGGTGTCGCAAGATTTGGCGACAGACAAGAGCGGCTCTTCTTCGTACCGCCGACCTTAACAAGAAGTATGCCGACAGACGTCGCTCTGCTGCGCCCCACTACCAGGTGGGTCAACGGGTATGGTTGTCCACTAAAGACATTTCCCTTCCAGACACCCCCCGCAAGTTGGCTCCCAGGTATATTGGTCCTTTCCCCATTGTGAAGATCGTAAACTCCTCGGCCGTTCGCCTACTACTGCCTCAATCCATGAGGATTCACCCAACTTTTCACGTGTCCCTCCTTAAGCCAGTCTCCTCTAGCCCACTTAACCCCCCGGCCGATCCTCCTCCTGCTCCACGTCTGATCTCAGATGCCCCGACCTTCTCTGTCCGGCGCCTCTTGGACGTTCGCCGCCGGGGCAGAGGCCTGCAGTACCTGGTCGACTGGGAGGGGTACGGGCCGGAGAAATGCTCTGGGTTCCCAGGGCTCAGATCCTGGACCCCGATTTGATTTCTTCTTTTTTTAGGGACCACCCCGAAAAGAGGATCAGATCGCCGAGAGGCGATTCTTGGGGGGGGGGGGGG
>NC_056517.1:11850488-11850595 GCF_014905685.2 Nematolebias whitei | reverse complement strand
GGGGGGGGGGGGGGGGGGGGGGGGCTCTGTGGGAGTTCTGGTTTCCTTCCTGCCACTAACCATCTCCCACAGTTGCTGCACTGAGCTAATTGATGATCATCTTCACC
>NC_056517.1:11838891-11850088 GCF_014905685.2 Nematolebias whitei | reverse complement strand
TATATATATATATATATATATGTATGTATATATATATATTAATATATATATATATATATATATATATATGTATATATACATACACTAAAATAAACTATTACTTACTACTTGTATTACTATTCCTACTTTGTGGTTTTTCAATAATGACGTGGTAGACACACATGGACTATGTTTTACTGCGGCTGACTTTTATTCCTATTCTTTCAAGTGCATACCTCCACCTCTCCAAGTTCTCTTCCACCTTTTCCCTGTTCTCACCAAAGATCACAATGTCATCTGCAAACATCATAGTCCACAGGGATTCTTGCTTGACCTCATCTGTTAGTCGGTCCATCACCAGAGCAAACAAGAAGGGGCTCAGAGCTGAACATTGATGCACTCCCTCCTCCACCTTGAAGCTATCTGTCACTTTTAAACCCCAAAATACATTACGGCAAAGACTGGTTCATCACAAAGATCCAGTCCCCCGGCACAAACAGAGTAATATTGTGTATGCTGTTCAGTGTCAGGAGGGCTGTGATCAGTCTTACATAGGGGAAACTAAACAGCCACTGGCCAAAAGGATGGCCCAGTACAGAAGATCAACATCATCAGGCCAGGACTCTGCGGTCTACACTCATCTCCAGGCCAGCGGTCACTCTTTCAGGGATGAAGATGTTCACATCCTGGACAGAGAGGAACGATGGTTTGAGAGAGGAGTAAAGGAGGCCATCTTTGTGAAAAGAAACCGTCCATCATTAAACAGGGGTGGAGGCTTCCGGGTTCAACTGTCCCCCTCTTACAATGCTGTGATTGCTAGTATCACTCAACCCCCTGTGAATAGTAAAAAGCCATCAGTGTGCTAATGATCCATTGTTAGGCTGATGGTCCTTCTTGTCCATGTGAGCAGCTGGTTTTGGTTGTCAGCAGCAAACTGGTTGATCCGCTCTGAGAAGGTGCTATTTAAGAGACTGAGCTGAATACAGCACCTCAGACTGAGGAAGTCTCTTGGATGAGAGACGAAACGTTTCTACATTTTTTTTGCTTTGTTTTGTTTTCTTGTTTTTTGAATGTCCAGAGGACCAGACTGAACTTTTTTGGATTTTTCTACCTGGATTATTGAGCATGTGCATGTATCAGGATATCTGTCACTCCTACAGCACATCTCACCACTGCACTGTCCTGCTGTCCTCTTACATGTCCTGTACCAGTCTAACATATTTCTCTGCTAGTCCAGATTTCCTCATGAAATACCACACCTCCTCCATCGGCACTCTATCATAAGTTTTTTTTAAATCCACAAACACATAATGGTGTTGTTTCTGACTCTCTTTGTACTTCTCCATCGGAGATGGACAATTTCTCAAGCAGCCATCATGGCACTATGACTAGTTGTTAGGCTGATGGTCCTCCTTTTGCATGTGAACATCTAGTTCTGGCTGTCACTAGCAAACTTGTTAATCGACTATGAGAAGGGGCTGCTTATAAGACAGAGTTTTTTTTAGCTCCTCAGACTGACGAGGTCTTTTAGATAAAACACGAAAAGTTTCAACAAAGATGAATCCGTCCAGAGGACGTGACTCAACCTTGTTAGAATCTCTATCAACCATCTAAAAAATGTATGGGGCTTTTTATAACAATTTGGAAATAGAGGGAAAACCTCTGAATCAGCAGCAGGTTTTATAAAACGTAGCCCTCTGTTTGCTGAAGGTCATGGAATCCAATAATATATCTCTTATTTTTTCATATTCACATACTAACGTTATGAACTCATACCTGCTGGTAAATTTGGTGTCCTTGCATTTATAGCTCTAGTTAGAAGACAGATCCTCGATAGACTAACCTTCATTACTCATTACTGTGTTTGAGGACATGGGGGACCACCTGTGACACTTATAAATGACTTGCTTTTACAGTTCGCCTCAGGCAGAGCTGTTACTGGGCCTGACCAGATGGCCTGTGATCAACTCTCACGTGGTTTAATACACATGCACTGCATCCATAGCCCAAGGGCCTTGTTTATTTTTCATATATATTACAAGGTGAAAAAAAATACAACATGGGGGACTCTACATGGAACATATTTTTTGAACAATTGGGCATTGTTAATGTTTATAATGAAAGTTTATTTGCAAGAATATGAAGGCCACCTTCACAGTGGACTACGACTTATACTTGCTACAACCTACATAATCAATTAGAACATAGTTGTATTGTGGTGAATTTAGAAAGTCCTTGAATGAATATAATCAAGGCATTCTTACATTCTTATAACTCATTAAAGAGAACTTGACTGTCTTTTTTTCCAGGTGTCACAGTGGCACAGTTGGTAGTTTTCTCTCAGCAATAAGGTGGTTGGATTGAATGCCTAGCCGAGGACCTTTCTGGACCTATCTGTGGAGTTTGCGTGTTTTCTCCTTCCATATGTGGAGTTTCTCCAGAAATCTTGGTTTCCTTCCATAGACCAAAAACATTGATTTTAGGTTAATTGGTATCTTTGAATTTTCCCTTGGTGAGAGTGTGAATGGTTATTTGACTCATTTGTTGCTGTGGGCCTGTGACCGACTTGTAGTGTGCACCCCGCCTCTCGTACAGTGACTACTGGATATGGGCACCAATGATCCCTACAACTCAGAAAGGAAGAAGCGAGTAAAGATGATGTATGGATGGATGGTGTTTTTTTCATCTTTGAGATGCTCCTTTGTACCCTCAACATGCTCTATATGCACCCTCACCCTGGAAAGAGTCTCTCAGGCAGTAACAGGATGTAGGAGTATGGATTTCACATGTGCTAGTTTGTTTTCATGACCTTATCACAATCATGGTTGTAGCATAGGAAGTATTGTAATGTTATTACAATAACATTCATTCATTGATCCCATGTAACATGGGGAGTAATGAATAGTGTTTTGCAAAATCTGAAAGTACGATCAGGTATTGCACATTATTTTGTAAAAGATAACAAGAAAATCAAATCAAATCAAAATGAAATAGTAAATTAATTCAGTGAATATTATGTGAATGTTGGCCCAAGTCTCGCAGCTAAAATACCAAATGTAAATAATGATGTGAGTCATACAGTCATGGGTTGTGCCAACAGCTTTTTTCTTGGTGACACTGATAAAGAAGAAATACTGAGTATTATTTAACAAAAAATCTTGCAGATAAAAGATCAAAAGACTGGATGGACATGGACATGATGTTTGTAAAGGATATAATGAGTTATGTTATTGAACCATTTACATATATGTAATTTATTGTTTGTAACAGGGAAATTTCCAGAAAATATGAAAAAAGCAAAGATAGTTCATCTTTATAAAAATGATGAGAAATATGTGTTCACTAATTACAGACCAATAACTTTGTTGCCACAATTTTCAAAAACATTAGAGAAATTATTTGTAACCAGATTAGATTGTTTCATAGATAAGAGTATTTTATGTAATAGTCAATATGAGTTTAGAGCAAATATTTCAACATCAGTGGCTCTCATGGAACTAATATAAGATATAACAACTTCTGTTGATCAAGAACAGTACCGTGTGAGCGTTTTTGCTGATTTAAAAAAGGCCTTCGACACTATTGACCACACCATTCTCCTTGAAAAACTGAATAAATATGGCATTATAGGATTAGCACTACAGTGGTTATTTGAATAATAGGAGACAATTTGTACAGGTAAATGATGTAAGATCAGAACTTTGTGTTAATGGATGTGGAGTTCCTCAGGGCTCTGTGTTGGGACTAAAGTTGTTTATTTTGTATGTGAATTACCTGGTTGATGTGTCAGGGTTTTTGAAGTGTGTTTTATTAGCAGATGATACCACATTTTTTGTTCAGGTGAAAATATTGAACGGATGTTAGAGATGATACAGGCAGAATTCGTAAAAATGCAAACTTGGTTCCAACTTAATAAATTATCAATAAATTTGGAGAAAACAAACTACATGATATTTAGAAATAGAAAGAAAATTATTGAAGTCCCATTTAAAATTGACAGTCTTGAAATTCATAGAGTTATTGAAATAACATTTTTGGGTATCGTAATATTGATGAGAAGCTGACCTGGAAATCTCATGTAAATTACTTAAGAATAAAAATAGCAAAATGAATTGCATTACTGTATAAAGTCGAAGAGTTTTTGAATGACAAAGCTTTGTATATATTGTACAATGTAATGATTGTTCCATATTTAATCTATTGTATTGAAATTTGGGGACAAGCATGCAAAACAATTACAAACCCTATTTTCATTTTACAAAAAAGAGCTATAAGAATTATTAGTAGGAAGTGCTATGGTCACCCAACAAATATATTGTTTAATCCATTGAAGTTATTAAAATTTTATGATTTGGTTGAATATCATATTTTACAAGCCATGTATAAAGCTCATAAAAAGTATTACCCCAAATATTCAATTAAAATATGTAAAACAACAAAAAAAGATTCATTATAACCTTAAGCGAATGGAAATGTTTGTAAAACCTCCACTTAGAACTGAAGGAGCGCTGCATTGCAATTCAGGGAATAGGATTGGGGAATTGCCTCGATATCACCATAAAAATTTCTAAAACAATTTATATGTTTAAAAAGAAGATTAAAGTAAAGTTGTTGGGAAGGTGCCAGCCAGGTGAAGGATCCATCCATCCATCTATTATCTTCCGCTTATTCCGAAGTGTGGTCACGGGGGGCAGCAGCTTGAGCAGGGAGGCCCAGACATCTCTTTCCACAGCCACCTCTTCCAGCTGTTCTGGGAGGATTCCAAGGCGTTTCCAGGCGTTTCCAGGCCAACCTAGAGACATAGTCTCTCCAGTGTGTCCTGGGTCTTCCCCAGGGTCTCCTTCCATTTGGACATGCCCAAACCCGAGGTGCTTGGGGCCCGAACCAGATGCCCGAACCACCTCAACTGGCTCCTCTCGACGTAGAGGACTAGCGGTTCTACTCTGAGTCTCTCCTGGATAACTGAACTTCTCACCCTATTTCTAAGGGAGATTCCAGCTACCCTGCGGAAGAAACTCATTTTAACTGCCTGTATCCGCAATCTCATTCTTTCGGTCACTACCTAGAGCTCATGACCATAGGTGAGGGTAGGACAGTAGGCCGACGGTAAACAGAGAGCTTTGCCTTACAGCTCAGCTCTCTCTTCAACACAACGGACTGGTACAGAGTCCACAATACTGCAAATGCTGCACCAATCCGTCTGTCAATCTCATGCTCCATTCTTCCCTCACTCGTGAACATAACCCCAAGATACTTGAACTCCTCCACTTGAGGCAGAACATCACCCTCAACCCGAAGAGAGCAATCCACCCTTTTCCAGTTGAGGACCATGGCCTCAAATTTGGAGGTGCTGATTCTCGTCCCAGCCGTTTCACACTCGGCTGTGAACTGCTCCAGTGAGAACTTAAGATCATGGCACAATGACAACAACAGGACCACATCATGCAAAGAGCAGATATTGAATCCTGAGGCCACCGAATCGGAAACCCTCCGCCTACTAGCTGCACCAAGAAATTCTGTCCATAAAAGTTATGAACAGAATTGTGACAACATGCAGCCCTGGCGGAGTCTAACTCCCACCCAGAAGGGGTCCAACTTACTACTGGCAATGTGAACCAAACTCTTGCACTGCTTGTATAGGGACTGACCAACATGAAACAACAGACCTCCAATCCCATACTCACGGAGCACCCCCCATAGTGTACCTCGAGGAACATGGTCAAATGCCTTTTCCAAGTTCACAAAACATGTGTAGACTGGATGGGCAAACTCCCATGACCCCTCAAGAACCCTAGTGAGGGTAAAGAGCTGATCCAGTTTTCCACGGCCAGGACAGAACCCACATTTTTCCTCCTGGATCTGTGGTTTGACCAACGATCGGACTCGCTTCTCCAGTACCCCTGAATAGACCTTACCAGGGAGGCTGAGGAGGTGTGAGTTGAAGATCTCTCTGATGGGTTCTTCTGCCAGGCATTTCCAGCAAACCCTCACTACATGTCTGGCTCGACTGGGTCTGTCTGGCATCTTCCCCGGCCATCTGATCCAACTCACTACCATGTGGTGATCAGTTGACAGCTCAGATCCTTTCTTCACCCGAGTGTCCAAAACAAATGGCCACAAATCCGATGATACAATTATGAAGTCAATCATCGATCTACGACCTAGGGCGTCCTGGTGCCAAGTGCACTTATGGACACCATTATGTTTGAACATGGTGTTCCTGATGGACAAACTATGACTAGCACAGAAGCTCAACAATAGAACACCGCTCGGGTTCAGATCAGAGAGGCCGTTCCTACCAATCATGCCTCTCCAGGACTCACTGTCACCCATGTTACCCATGTGGGCATTGAAGTCCCCCAGCAGAATAAAAGGAGTCCCCAGCTGACACACCTTCCAGCACCCCTGCCAAGGACTTCAAGAAGGCCGGATACTCTGAACTGCAGTTTGGCGCGTAGGCACAAACAACAGTCAGAGCCCGTCCCCCCACCCGAAGGCCAAGGGACGCCACCCTCTCATATACCAGGGAAACCTCCAACACACAGGCACCAATTTGGGGGGCTACAAGTAGACCCACACCAGCTCGACGCCTCTCACCATGGGCAACTCCAGAGTGGAATAAGGTCCATCCCCTCTCAAGGAGATCCATACCATATCATTTTATTTATAGAGCACTTAAAACAGCTACAAGGCCAACCAAAGTGCTGTACAGACAGAACAACAGACAACACACGAAGCAATATACAAAATGAAGTAAATCAAAAATATAGACATAAAAATGATGCAGATAATAAATATGATGACAAACCAGTGTGGAGCGTACAGGTTCAAAACACAGATCCTCTGGTGTTGAAAGCTACTGAATAGTAGTGAGTTTTTAAACGGGATTTGAAAAACCAGAGGGAAGGGGCCAGTCTGACAAGCAGAGGTAACTCGTTCCAAAGTCTTGTTCCTGCTACAGAGAAGGCCCTGTCACGTCTGCACTTAAGACGAGTTCCTGGAACTGTGAGGAGCAATTGGTCCGCTGATCTCAGGGATCAGGGACCTCAGATCGGTTCCAGAGCCCATGCTGTGCGTCAAGGTGAGCCCAACTATACCTAGTTGGTACCTCTCAACCTCATGCACAAGCTCAGGCTCCTTCCCTGCCAGAGATGTCATGTTCCATGTCCCAAGAGCCAGCTTTGGTAAGCCAGGGTCAGAGTGTCAAGGTCCCCGCCTTCGGCCACTGCCCATAGCATCATGCACCCAACATTTCAGATTCAGATTCAAATATTCTTTATTGTCGTTCCACCA
The DNA here is from genome assembly GCF_014905685.2 of Nematolebias whitei. NCBI lineage: Eukaryota > Metazoa > Chordata > Actinopteri > Cyprinodontiformes > Rivulidae > Nematolebias > Nematolebias whitei. The sequence continues at coordinate 11,842,816 of NC_056517.1, read as the reverse complement.
CATGTGGTACATGTGGTGGAACGAAATTATATACACAGGGTCCCAGTTACAACCAACAATAAAATGTAAACGAAAAACAGTAATAAGATCTAATATATGAACTAAGAAAAATATGAACTAAATATACACTAAGCACTAATAGCATAAAACAATACGCCTAACAGCAGCATGAGTCTGTGTGAGCAGATGAGTACGAATGAACACAGCAACATGAAACAGATCAGCAGCAACATGATTTTTTATTTATTATTTTGCTTATTTTTATGGCCCTTACTGCAGGTGGTGGGTCCACAGGAAGGCAAACCCATGCTGCTTCTTCAGACTGAGCCCAACCGGGCCCCATGGGCAGAGACCTGGTCATCAGGCGCTCGCCGATGAGCCCCTCCCCCAGGCCTGGCTTCAGAGAGGGGCCCCTGTAACCCACGTCCAGGCAAGGGACACTGAGTTCTTTGTTTTGTCTTGTCCATAAAAATGTTTTGAATCCCTCTTTGTCTGGCCTGTCACCTAGGACCAATCTGCCTTGGGACCCTACCAGGGTCAACTATAATTGCCCCTGACAGCATAGCTCCTAGGATCATTCAGGAGCACAAACTCCTCCACCATGATAAGGTGGTGATTCAAGGAGGACCAGGTGAAGGATGCCTAATGTCTTTTGTTTTCAATTTGGAGATTGTTCAAGCATAGGTTGTTTTTTGTTTGTAGTTATTTTATATATTTTTTAAATAAGGGGCAGATATTATTACAATTATTTTTTCTTTCTGCACCATTTTCATTCAGTTTTTTTCTTTTTGATGAAATTGTTTTGTTTCTTTTGTTTCTTTTAAGTGAATGAATAAACGAATGAATGAATCAATCAATCAATCAATAAATAAATAAATGTAGCATGAAGCTGCACTGCTCTAACTATGACCCCTGACCCTTGTTCATCTTCCAGACTCACCATGAATCGTGTTCTTTAAAGTTACATTTGACTTCAATAATGTCTGATGTTTTTCTACACATTTTCTGTCCTTGGACACACAGTCAGCTACAGTCTGACTAATGTTTATCTTACTCCTTCCTATGTTTCTAAGTAAGAAAAACAAATCACTAATGAAGTTTGTTTAATTTGATGAACAAGTGTGAACATGAATAATTTTGATTGTTGTTTTCAATCATTATAATGAAATCATGTGAAATATTACAATGTGTTTAACATATTTCTCTGTTCTGTTTTTCAGAAAGTGATTATTCCTTCAGAGACACCTGTGAAAAAGTTCTTTGAGCTGGAAGCTGTTTTCTTCAGAGGGGAGCCACAATGTTCCCTAGTCAGTCAAAGCAATCTTCTCAGAACTGTTGTTTTGCACAAAGTCACTTTGTGTGGAAGGCAGTTCGCCTTGGACCCCCGAGATGAGCGGTTCGTTTTGGACTCCTGATCCTCGTGGTCGTGTCAAAGTCCACTCGTTCAATTCCTGAGCAGATAAAAATGTTGTTCAGTTACAGTTGTTAGAAGTTTAAATAACTGCAGAAGATGAAGCCTTTTCTCACTGCAAGACTCACGTTCTCGGCTGACGATTGCGATGGACGGTGCACCTTCTCATCAGCTGTTGCCCTCACAGCCTCCTGAAGCTGTCACAGTGATGGTCAGCTACCTTGGGCAGTTCCCGGCGAGTCCTCCTCATGGTGTCTCTGGTCAGATCCACCAGAGAACCCCAGAAAGACGAGTGGTGCCATCAATGCTGACCCGGTAAGGAGCAGAACCTGGTGACATGATGCAACTCTTGGTCTGGATATGCTATTTTAAGCTGATGCAACTTGGTAAATCATTTCCTGGCTTGCAGTGACAATAAATGACTTTATCTGATCACATTAAATAACTTCTTTCAATCAAAAACCAAAGTAAACTATTTATTAAAATAGTCAAACTTTGTCTAAATTCATGCGCGTATAAAACTGAAATAATTCCTGCTCAAAAACTCAATTTAGCATTAGATAAGAAAACTAAGCCTTGATTGATTTATTATTATTGTTTGTTTATTATTGTTGTTGATTTTTAGTTTGATTATTTTTGTAATAAAACTTCAAAGACAACTTTGGTCTCTTCATTCAGATGAATATTCATTTGTTAAGTATAAAACTCCCTGTAATTAACAGATTCTACTTCAGTGACTGATTCTGATCATTAAAGGGTGACTATACTAATTAAGTTGTTGTTCGTCAGTAAACTGACCAGCTGGTGCCTCAATTTAACGAGAGCTAAATAAATAAAATAAATGTAGTGGAGAAAGTGTCACCCTTCTTCCTCCATCTCACATCCTTCATATTGCTACATTTTATAGTGCCCCGCGTAATTGATTACAAAGTTTAATCATAACATGATGTTTATTCAATATTTCTGAATGATAAAAGTGTCTTATGAGCTGTGTTTGAGCAAACTCAAGGTTTTAGTGAACTGATAGATCTTCTGTCTCCTGTAGGACCAGACCTCCTGTTTAGCCATAAACCGAAAAGTACATGCAGCTGTTGTGAACTTGTTTACGGAACTTTTTAGGTAAATTTGGCGGTGAATACGTGCCATGATTGAGCCGAACGTTTTGTTAGCCTGCCGTAGGTTTAAGAGTCTGATTGTGTTTGAGCACCAACAGAAAAACCTGTACCTCAGTTGCTTTTCTGTTACAAAAACAAGCTTCCTTCGTGCGATAATGTTGATCTATTCAGTGGTCGAATAAGCAGTAAATACACTCGCAATTATTGCTACATAAATAAATAGGCATGAGGTCAGCATGGTCAGTCTTCAGATTTTAAACAACCAAGACACATCGGTGATTGCAAGACTGGCAGTATGGATATATTGCCACCATGGTGCTACCACTCTTCACCCAGACCTTCAATATGACACCAAATCCTTGACACAACAACCTTGCTAAGGAAGATTTGCACATGTTCAAAACCAGTGCTGAGCTATCACGTTCAGTCATGTGACATTGGGAGCTTGTTATTTTCTCAATATGTGCCTGAAGATCTCGCCAAGTCCCTGCAAAAACCATTCACATTCTGAATGACTTTTGCGCTGAAGCCAGCTTATCTATTGTGAAAAGAGACCTAACTCTAATTGGGCATCTATGTCTTGTTTTTTCCTCAAACAATGGATTCCTGTACAAATCCTTGAAAAACCCATCCTCTTGAACCATCTGGTTACCCTGATGAAAAAACACGGACAAAAAAGGAACACATCTAACAATGTTTGTTACTAATCCTGGCTGTAGTGGGGAGCTGATGCAAGAGGTCACTGAATGTAAACACGGCCATTATTCGGCTAGTGTTAATCCTCCAGCCATAGCAAGAGAGCATGCATCAATCACAGGCTTGTGTATCCAGAGGTGAGCCAACAAACATTAACCTTGAACCAGAAGTCACCGTTTGGCTGCTTTGCCCCAATGACTACAAGACCCATCAAACAATGTGTGCACTTGCAGAAATATGAACTGGAGTTTAGCTATTTTGTCTGAACCTCTATACTGGCAAAACGAACATTTTGAAAATAAATATATTAATTTTCTATTGCGTCATTCAAACAATATTACCATTTTTAATCCCCAACTCAAAATGTTTGACGAAACATAACTTTAAAACTTTAGTTTTGAGTCACCCATATTTGAGTTCAGTAAGCCCTGTGGACCAACAAAACCTAGAGCTCTTTACATTTCCATGTCAACATAATCTAAAGTAAATCATAATCTCCTATTTTTCTTCACCTTTCTGTTTTCTATTTTCAAATGCTGCAATAAAACTCTAACATTTGTTTTTTGCTTTGCAGTTTTATTTCTAATAATCAACAGCCATAATTTCACAGTTCACTTAACTTTAAAACAAATAGCTAATATCAGTGTTTTGTTCCTTCCATCCATCCATCCATCCATCCATCCATCCATCCATCCATCCATCC
>NC_056517.1:11838426-11838881 GCF_014905685.2 Nematolebias whitei | reverse complement strand
TCCATCCATCCATCCATCCATCCATCCATCCATCCATCCATCCATCCGTCTTAATTTCATCTTCATTTCAGACATCTCTAGACCTGCATTTACCCAAGTTAGGAATACCAGGACCTCGTTCTGTTATGAGGTCTAAGGTAGATCAGCAAATTTTACTTGTTACTTTTTACTTGATGGCTCAGCCTTAGTAAGTTGCACAGGACCATTTTCCTGTGGACCAACCAATTGCAGAATGTGTTGTAGGAGCTTAATGCAGTGTACTTTAAATTAAACAACATTCCAAGGCAAAATACTTGGTGGTTTGATCCCCAGCAACTAAAACTAGTTTAGAAAAAATGGATTGCCGCTTAACAGTTGAACATTGCTGTGGTCTCATTTGTAGAGTTGATACATCATTCTGTTGTTACGTTTACCAACATAGACTTTGTTTTTAAAAACAAAGTCTATGTTGGTAA
>NC_056517.1:11760103-11833426 GCF_014905685.2 Nematolebias whitei | reverse complement strand
TTATGCCGGCTTGGGACCCGAAAGTCCCAGGTTCGATCCCCAGTCACTGCACATCACGTGGCGTCTCTGGGCAGCATGCCTCACCCCCAAAATGCCCCCTGGGCGCTTTCAATAGCTGCCCACTGCACCACCTGGTGGTGGATGGGTTAAATGCAGAGACTAATTTTGCCATTGTATGGAAACATACAGTGCTGACATTGTGATGACATTATTATTATTATTATTATATATATATACATATATACATCCATACATCCATCCATCCATTATTTTTTACCCGCTTCTTCCATTTTGGGTCACGATGTTTGTTGGTGCCCTTGTCCAGCAATCACTGTGCGAGGGGCGGGGTACACCCTGTACAGGTCTCCAGTCCATCACAGGGCCACATAGAGACAAACGAGACAAACAACCATTCACTCTCTCACTCACACCTAAGGTCAATTTAGAGTTACCAATCAGTCTAACGTGCATGTTTTGGTCTGTAGGACGAAACTGAAGTACTCGGAGAAAACCCACACATGCACGGAGAGAACACGCAAACTCCACCCAGAAAGGCCCCAGACCCGGATTTGAACCGGGAACCTGGTCCTGACGCATGTCAGATCAGTGATGCAACCAGAATGGACCCCCTACAGTTTGCATACCAGCCAAACATTAGAGTTGATGATGCCATCATCTACCTGCTGCACAGAGCCTACACGCACCTGGAAAGGGCAGGCAGCACTGTAAGAATCATTTTGTTTGACTTTTCCAGTGCTTTTAACACCATAAGACCTGCTCTACTTTGCAGGAAGCTCCTGGCCATGCAAGTGATTGACTCACTGGTCACCTGGATCAGAGACTACCTCACAGGTCAGCCACAGTATGTGAGGCTGCAAAACCCCATCTCAGACACCATAATGAGCAGCACAGGGGCTCCTCAGGGGACAGTCGTCTCACCGTTTATGTTCACCCTCTACATCTCGAACTTCAGGTACAACTCACAATCCTGCCATCTGCAGAAGTTCTCTGATGAATGTCCCTGATGATGCACCAATATGTCTGTGAATCTCACGCTTCATTCTCCCCTCACTTATGAACAAAGCCCGAGATACTTGAACTCCACTACTTGAGGCAGAACCTCGACTTGAAGAGAGCAATCCACCTTTTTCCAACTGAGAGCCATGACCTCAGATTTGGAGGTGCTGACTCTCATCCCAGCCGCTTCACACTTGGTTGTGAACTGCTCTAGTGAGAGCTGAAAATCACAGCATGACACCAACAGGACCACATCATCTGCAAATAGCAGGGATGGAATACTGAGGCCACCGAACCGGGCTCCCTCCACCCCTGGCTTCACCAAGAAATTCAGCCCATATAAGTTATGAACAGAATCTGTGACAACGGGCAGCCCTGGCAGATTCCAACTCCCACTTTGAAGGGGTCTGACTTACTACTGGCAATGTGACCCAAACTCTCACATCGCTTGTATAGAGACTATATGGCCAGTGTTCCATGGCCAGGACAGAACCCGTAATATTCCTCCTGGATCTGAAGTTCGACCAACAATCGCTCTCACTTCTACAGTACCCCTGAATAGACCTTACCATGGAGGCTAAAGAGAGGGATGCCCCATAATTAGAGCACACTCTCAGGTCCCCCTTTTTGAAGAGGGGAACCCCCACCCCAGTCTGCCACTCCAGTGGCACTGCCCAAGATGTCCACGCAATGCTGCAAAGGCATGTCAACCACGACAGCCCCACAACATCCAGAGCCTTAAGGCTGCATAACTAAAATGTGAAATGCTGAAATATTTTTGTCACATAAATTGTGCTACCTATACCATTTCAGGGTTAAATAATTAAATTTAAGAAGAGACAAATTCATGTATGCTGATGTACCCTGAATCTGTTAGTTCAGTGTTTGTTATAAAATTTTAACTTTATTTATTAACACGACAGATGCTGCAGAGAATATTGCCTTTGTAAGCGTAGATGTTTAATAAGGAGTTGGGAACGATTTACCACTTTGAAATGCAAAATGGGACAGTGGTACAAATTAGTCTGGAAATTTCTGGCACACGTAATAAAGGCCCCAATGAATTCCAATAATCAAATAGGCTGAGTAAACTATTACAGGCAGATTATTAGTGTTGCAAGTTTCTCTAATCACTCACTGACAGACAGGCTCTCTGGCAGCCACATGCAAACACACATCCATATGAACAGTCTATGCACACATCATGCTCATGTATAATCACATTCGTACACAACTCAAACATGCATGTAGATAGACTTGTACATACACATGCACCCCCTATCCCCCCACACACATTCAGGCGGAGACAGTCAGTCAGACCTATTGATGTCAACCTTTTGCTCTGAGTTATCATCTGCACACAGGCAGGCTTCATACTGAATAAGGACAGGCTAGAATAAAACTGGAAGGCTTTCACTTTCAATCTACTCCAGTGTCCAACTTACACCTCTTGACTGCAAGATTCAGGAAACGACAGAGGGCCTTTGGATTGTCAACATGCTGAAAAAATGTATAAGGGCATTTGTCCTGAGCAGTGTTTTTGTAGGAAAAAAATAGGAAAGCTTGGAGGCCAGCAATGCTTTTCTCACACAGCTAATCCAGCCTATAATCATATGTTGTAATGGGTAAAGTGATAGAAAAGCTGATAATGTGATGCCCACTGGTGCTTGCTGTTTACAGCAGTGACATATTTACCACTCGCACACAATATGTTAGCTCTCAGCCCTCGGCAGTACAGAAGACCCTGCAAAAATTAATAAGTGACATTAAAAACAGACCAGAATGTCACGCTTTGATGCAAGCCAATGTGTTTATTGATTAATAAACAGTCCGAGGATTCCATTTCCCAGATATACCAGCTCTGCATGCCGACACTCTTATAGTGCCGAAGAGGCTTTTTCCCTCAGGACAAATGTGTTTCAGTTGAGTTGATCCAATCCCTTCTCCATTGTTTTTATGTACTTCTGTTTAGCGCTCCCTGGGCTCCAATGACTACCTGTCTGTTTAGAAGCCCATAAACATAAATCACACTTGTTAGAGGCTTTTTCATGAATTCTTCTCCACAGTCACTCTAACAGATGAATCGAACATTGTCCAGGCTGATGTTTATCTGCTCTTAAAATGAATTTATTTTCTGTTGGGGTTCAGAACATTTTTGCTATCATTACAGACCTGATACAAATCTGGGGTTGGGAAACTTTTGCACTGAGCCGTTGTTATATTTTCATACAGTACAGGTAAAGTAGTGGATGAGTTTAGGAAAAGTGTCATTTTGTATGGTACTTTATGTATGAACATTCTGCTGATGATTCCTGGAAGAAAGCAATTTATTATTGATGCAATAGATTGCAAAATTACCCCCCTCACACCCACACACACACATGTAGCTTTATATGTACTGGACCTGCACATAGGTGGATAATTGATAATGGCTGAGGTATCATAGCAAATGGGGGAGGATACGTGTGCATGGACAACTTTGCTCTTTTTTTTTGTTTGTTTGTAGTTTTTATATTTTCTGTTTAATTTTCTGTATTTGTAGTTTTGTGCAGGTTTGTTAATTATAATGAAGCTGCAAGTGCATTTATCTTCCAGCTTGTAAGGCAACAAAACAGAACTACAGTTATACCAAAGAGGGTGAATACTTTTGCAGTTCATTGGATGGTAGAGTATAACAGACCTTTCTTCTTATTCTTTTTCTTCTTCTTGGCTCGACTTCATTAATAAAAATCTAGGGTTGGGACCACTGGTGTCAGAAGTAATATGTGGGTGGGGGGTGGCATACTGGTGGTGTAGGGGTGTCTGGGGGTTCTCCTCCATAAAATTTTGAATAAAGTAGATGCCATTTCCTGTATTCTGGTGTATTTTAACGAGTTGCTAAACATGTATTTTTACCTACATATGGAAACACTATCATGATTGCATTAATGTTGACCCCAAGGTAAGCAAACTGAGAAGGATGACAAAGTCCAAGTACAAAAGAAGTGATTTTTATTTACAGGTGCAGCAACGGGTTCCGGGCTGAAAAGGAAGAAAAGGAGAAGGTGAGTAACTGGAAACTCAAAGAAGTCCTTTACAGTATTATAATTTGGAAAAAGTTGATAATGTCTTACTGTTCTATTTTGTAGGAGAGGCCAGCGAGGAAGAAGTGAGGTCCTGGGTTTTCTGGAGATCCGAGCAGAAGTAAGTAACGGTGGAGAGAGGAGAAGGTCAACACAGGTTGAATTGTTTGTAGATGTTGGTTGATGAGACAACACTGATCCACAGGTGCATCACGAAGGAGCAAGGAGGTCTTAGGAAAGACTCAGGCAAGCAGGACATGGGAGTCCCTAGAGAAAACACACACATGTGACCATGAATTACCAAATGGCAGTTGATGTCCCAGTGCTAAAGATATGTCTGTCCCCCTCAGTTTGTGGGGGTGGGGTGAATCCAAGGCCGGATTAACCATATGGGCAACTGGGCAACTGCCCAGGGGCCCATGATCTCTAAGGGGCCCAGGGCAGTGAGGGCACAAGCAAAATATCTGGTTATCTCCTGCTTTACTTGGAGCCCTGCGCTGCACAGACTGCTGACTTCCGCTGTATTTGTGCAGCCCCACCTCCTCCCAGCACGGCTGCTGCAGCTCTCGTTTTTTTTTTTTCAATCGGATCCTCGACGGCGCGACCTGTCAATCAACTCAGAAGGCGTGTCAGTAACTGACCAATCGACAACCTCAATTTGTCCCGAAGGTAAACGCCCCTTACCTGCTGACAAGCTCATCTTTTTTTTTTCTTGAGAAACATTGTTTTAATTAAAACAATAAGTTTGTATCTGTTATGAGATGATTTTAGCAGTTTTGCAGATTTTTAATCTATTTAATGAAGAATAGTATGACTTAAAATCATTCACCAAACAGGAAGGAAGGCTTATTATCTCCTTTTTTACTACAGTGAATGTGGTACTTTGCTATAAGTTCGACTATATTTATGGCATCAGAGAAAGCTGAGCTTAAATTATCCACATAAAGTAAAATGTTATCAGCATGAAAAGAAGGAATGTAAAGTTTGAGATTAATCCAGTTTCTTATGTCTGACCAAAGACTTTGTATTGACATGAAAAAATAAAATTGCTTGAGGGATTTATCTTCTGATTTACAAAAGGCACACAAATCAACATCAATTTTAAATCTTCTTTGCAGAAACATGGCTACAGGATATATCTTATTTATTATGTTTAAATGATTCTCCTTCACTTTAGGAGATTTAGGCCATTTGACAAATTTAGAATGAGCAGAAATCATTCTGGTTTTATGATTTATATTGGGAGGTTTCTTGAAGGAATCTTTGTTATAATCAGTAAATCCTTTGTCGCAACCATTCATTGATAACTTATTGCATTTTGAAGTCAACTAAGTTACAGATATTTAATTTTAATTTGGGCATCAAATTGTCACCTTAGAATATATTTTTAATTAATTGAATCAGCTGTTGGTCAGGCTACTTCTTGTTGTGCCATTAGCTCTAAAATAGTTACTGAATGAAGTGTTTACTTCCATCCATCCGTGGGGTAGCAGCCTAAGTGGGGAGGCCCAGACTTCCCTCTCCCCAGCCACTTGGACCAGCTCCTCCAGGGGAATCCCAAGGCGTTCCAAGTGTTTACTTATGTAGGTAAAACTAGATGTTAAACAACCATTAAAATACACCAGAATGCAGGAAATGGCATCTACTTTATTCAAAATTTTATGGGGGAGGACCCCCAGACTCCCCCATCAGTGTGCCCCCTCACACATTATAAATGCTTCTGACACCAGTGGCCAACACGTTACTAAACAAGTACACATATGGTGTCGTGTGGTGTTCAAAGTGCGTTCAACTTAATTCAGTCTTGATGGTTTGTGTCAATGAGCATTTGGAGTTTTATATATAAAAATACACTTGATAGTCAGAATTTTAAGTATATTTACTGTATATTATGGTAATTTATTCTGTATTTTGCCAGATTATGGTGATTCTGGGGTCATGATGATGGGGCCCTTGAAGATTGTTGCCCAGGGTACAGCGAAGTGTTAATCTGGCCATGGGTGAATCGGGTGATGATTGGCTGTGGAGAGAGTGAGTGGCAGAGAAAACCCAGGAATCCTACAAAAACAAGTGTTTACCATCCAGTGAACTGCAAATATATTCAGTATTTCAGCTTCATTATAAGTAACAGACCAGCACAAAAATCCATCCATCCATCCATCCATTATCTTTATCTGCTTATTCCATTTTGGGTCACGGGGGTCGCTGGTGCCCATGTCCAGCAATCACTGTGCGAGGGGCGGGAAACACCCTGGACGGGTCGCAAGTCCATCACAGGGACACATAGAGACAAACGAGACAAACAACCATTCACTCTCACTCACACCTAGGGACAGTTTTTAGAGTTACCAATTAGCCTAACATGCATGTTTTTGGTCAGTGGGAGGAAACCAGGGTAACCGGAGAAAACCCACGCATGCACGGAGAGAACATGCAAACTCCACCCAGAAAGGCCCCTGGACTGGGGTTTGAACCAAGGACCTGCTCATTGAGAGGCAGCAGCTCTTCCAGTTGCGCCACTGTGCTGCCCACAAAAATACAAATAAATAAAATTAAATAGAAATCTTGATTCTTACTGAACCAAGATTCAATAACTATTTTGGAGAGCATGGCACAACAAGAAGTAACCTGACCAACAGCTCTCCTAGTGTGAATAGAGCACATTCCACTTCTCTCATACATCCTAACCCCACCTCACCCCAGTTGATGCTCTGCCAAGGAAATTGACTGGGAAAACACTGCATGCAGTGTGGTGAATTGTTGTAGGTAACCAGAAATACCCGGAGTGAATTTTTAGTGGTTTGTGGTTTTGCCTATTAATCAAGTGGAATATATTTATTCATGAAGAAATAGAAGTAGAACTGGGTGAACTAATATTTCATGGTATACTTCATGGGGAGGTACAAATGAATATTTTATAAATGTGTGGGCGACATGTTCTCATCACATATAATTGCTGCGATGCCTATGGTTGGGACTGTCCACAGCGCCAGCAGACTTGCTGGTGACTGATGAGGCTTATTCTGGAAAGGCAAACTTGGTCGGAGCAGATGCAGGTCAATAACTGGTCAGAGGTTAAAGCAGTTTTTTTCTCTTTTCTTTCCCTCTAGGCTGGTGGTGTGTGCAGACTCTAAAGCTGCCACTGGGTTGTTCTGTTAGCTGCTAGGGAGAGCCAGGTGTGAGTGTCAATGTAGCGCATGACTAGGGCAGTCTTGAGGATATTCTTGTACCACTACTTTGGTGCACCTCTGTTGTGATGCCCAGATGACAGTTCACTGTAGAGTACAAACTTAGGTAGATGGTGGTCATCCATTCTGGACAGCTCAGTCGTTCCTGGAGGAGCATGACATTGATATTAGTGATACCCGCCTGCTGGAGGACCAAAGCATTGGTTATATAGTCACTCCAGTTAAAGATGGAGCTGAGACAACACTAATGGTAGTGTTCAAGGAGTTGGAGGTGCTTTCAGTATGTCACCCATGTCTCAGAGCCATACAAGAAGGTGGTTAGTACCACAGCTCTGTACACTTGGAACTTTGTCTCGGTTCTCATGCCCTTGTTGGACCAGACTTTTTTATAGAGTCTGCCAAAGTCACTGTTCACTTTAGCACTGAATTGGAGAGTCTAGCAGGCCTTTCCGCTAGAGTTCGTCAAAAATAAATAATTTTGTACACAGTTATGACATGTGTTAAGGCCTTCATATGCTATGCTTTGTGGATTGGTGCAGCGTCTGCAGTATTGTGGACTCTGTGCCAGTCTGGTGTGGTAAAGAGGGAGCTGAGCTGTAAGGCAAAGCTCTCTGTTTACCAGACAGTCTACGACCCTTCCCTCACCTATGGCCACAAACTCTGGGTAGTGATTGAAAGAATGAAATTGCAAACATAAGTGGTTGAAATGAGTTTCCTCCACAGGGTAGCTGGACTCTTAGAGATAGGGTGAGAAGTTCAGTTATCTAAGAGGGACTTGGGAGTAGAACCGATGCTCCTCCACATTGAGAGGAGCCAATTGAGGTGGTTGGGGCATCTAGTAATGATGCTACCAGGGCACCTCCCTAGGGAGGTGCTTCGGGCATGTTTGACTAGTAGGAGACCCCGGGGAATACCCAGGACACGCTGGAGGGACTATGTATCTTGGTTGGCCTGGGAATGCCTTGGAGTCCTCCCAGAAAAGCTGGAAGAGGCAGCTGTGGAAAGAGCAGGGCCTCCCTGCTCAAGCTGCTGCCCCGTGACCCAATTTCAGAACAAGCAGAAGATAATGGATGGATGGATAGCATAACATTCATCTATGCTATGCCAATTCTCCCTTTTAACTGACATTTGTGTGGTATACAGCAACCTAAACATTTGCTGTTTCCCAAAAGCAATCACCACAGTCTCTATTAGGCTTGTACCTGTGATTTTAGCTTCACCTGTATGAATTAGCCCTTGTAGTTCTCTACATCACCACTTTGCTGTTGTTTTAGCTTGAATGTTTGACCTCTGTAATCTACTGTAGGAGTTCATGTCTCCTCCTGCGCTCCCATTTGTTCCCTCATTACACTTGAGTAGGAAATATAATTACTCTTCAAAATAAGCTCCTTTTGTTGTAATGGCTAATGTTTAAAGCTTGCTCCCTCTATTCCTCTCATTCTCTCTCACAGTGCAGCAGAGGGGTTCAATGAATTTATACTAATTTTTTATTCATAAGATTCATGTTTATCTAATGCAGAATCAATAGCTTGGCACCTGAGAGAAGTTAGGCTTCCACCAACAATCATTGAGAACTAGTTAACGGTTCATCCGGCTCTGCTTTAGTGGGTCATAAAGGAGAGGGATTGTTACAGATTGGCCCTCAACAGGGCCAGTTTTAATCAGACTGTTTGATTCATATGTAATATCTAACAAATGCCTAAACTTTACATGTTTTCCTTTTAGCACCTTGGGGTAATGGTGACTCTAGGGCATATGTGTCAAACTCAAGGCCCGTGGGCTAAATGTGGCCCTCGTTGATATCTTATCTGGCCTCCAAGATGTTATTTTAAACATAAAATACTTTTTTCACTTTAATTTTTTCAGTAGTCTTTGATTATGATGCCAAAAGTGCAACAGAGAATGTCAAATGAGACCAATCAGACTTTTTTTGAGGAACATGCAACCAAGAAAAGATGTTGGGTATTTAACTTGAGTTAATGTAGATTCTGAAACCGGCCCTTAGTTTGAAATTTTTTTTTATTTTGGCCCCCTTTTGTAAGTGGGTTTGACACCCCTGCTCTAGGGGATAGAGTGGCAGTTGAGTCTAACTCAAGTTGGAGTTAATGGACTGAACTTATATAGCACCTTTCTATCTTATTGAGATACTAAAAGTGCTTTACACTACAATCTGTGTCCTCATATACCCATTCATACAGCACTCTACTAGATCTATACAAAGCTAATTGAACAAATCATTCTAAAGAGACGAATCAGAACTTTATCGCATTCATACACTGATGGGACACACAACGAAGGCAACAAGGGGTTCAGTGTCTTGCCTAGGGACACTTCGGCATGTGACTGTTGGTGGATTTGAACCCCCAACTCTTGCTATGGAGGACGACTGCTCTAACCACTCAGCCACAGCCGCCCTTAAAAGTTAAAATAATTTGTGTTAACTTACTATTAAGTATTTTCTTGATGTCTACACCCAACCAATGTGAAATGAAGTAGATTGGAAGTCAGAAATATGAAATTTTGTTTCCAAAATACAATCAATAGCTTTGAAAAAGGTCAAATATATAACAATTTGGACATTAAAAAAAAGTAATGACCAAAACCAAAAAAAACCAAACACTTGTTTTTATTTATGTGAACATCACCATATAATCAGAAAGTCCGATCTGACGAGCCAGACCATATACTGGCCAGGCACAAACCCTACCTGGGAGTGAAACTACAGTCTCTGACAGAGGTGTCTGAGCAGAGGATGCTGAGAAAACTGATCCAGATCCTAAACATGTTACACCCCCTGCATGACACACTGGACTCTTACCGCAATACCTTCAGCCGTAGACTGAGACCACTGAGGTGCTCCACAGAACACCATAGGAAGTCAACAAAGTCCATGCTCAATAATCCAGGTATAAAATCCAACATTTTTCAGTCAGGTCATCTGGACAGTTTCTTTTTTTTTTTTTTTGTGCTGAAACGTTTCGCCTTCGATCTGGAAGGCTTCATCAGTCAAGGAAACACACAACAAAACTGATTCTTCCCCCAACAGCTTACTCCAAAGTGGAACAAACCAGTTTTGCTTGTGATTAGAAGGTATTTTTGGTATGACCCTTGTTGGATTTCATATTTTTATACCTTTTTTATATTTCCTATCAAGCATTCAAATGTCATGTTAAACAAAGTGTGTGTGTGTCTTTCTTCCAGGGTTGAACTATAATTATAGAAAATGTTTACTAATTCTAACTATTTTACCTTTACATATAATCTTATATTAGCTAATGATAATTTTACAAGTCACATTTGATATATTACAAGCAATCAAATCATGCCAGATAGCAGGTAAGATTTGCTCTGAGCACAGGGTAACATAAATAAAGCTAGAACACATTTCTTTAATTTAGACTTAATATAGTTTGACTAAATAAAATCCCTCAGGTTCTCTCTTAATAATAATTAGCATTTAATCGTTTAACCATTGTTTGATGATGGGTCAGTTTAGATGAGAGAATACAGGTTTAATCTTCACAGTAAAGTGGGGTGACTTCAACTGAACTAAAACACAAGTATAAGTCAGAGGGATAAATTAAGAACACATAAACATGAGTTAGTTAATAATTAATAGTTATTAATTATTCCTAGAAAGAAACAATTTTAACTCAAGATCATTTGGTATCACTAAGGTATAATCAAGTTAACTGAAACAGAGCTAAAACAAAGAACCGATTTCAGTGTGCCATAAACTTTTTATCTGTGGAATGTAGAAACTAACGTCCTTCAGGGGGCGGGCTGGACCAGTTACCATGGCAACCGAAAGGCTAAACCAATCAGAAGAACTAGCTTTCTCTAGCTTTGATAAAAACCAGAAATGACACACGCTCAGGGAGCATTTCCGGGGAGGACCAGACCGAGACGGTTCGTTCTTTTAATGCTCCAAATATATGCATATATTTTACAAATGTAATTGTTTGTCTCTGAATATCTGTAACCCCTGTTTGTCAAATAAATCTTTTATACCGAGGGCGATGTCTCAGCTGTATTGAACACGACGTGGTAACCAACCACGACACCCTCCTCCATTGCTGGCCCGCTTCCTTGTTGACAGTCTTGTCAAAATGGTTGAAAACAACAAAGTCCATGCTCAATAATCCAGGTATACAATCCAACATTTTTCAGTCAGGTCGTCTGGACAGGTTTTTTTTTTTTTTTGTGCTGAAACGTTTCGCCTTAGGTCCGGAAGGCTTCATCAGTCAAGGAAACACAACAAAACTGATTCTTCCCCCAACAGCTTACTCCAAAGTGGAACAAACCAGTTCTGCTTGTGATAAGATGGACTCTTTGGTACGCCCCTCCTCCATTGCCGGCCCTCTTCCTTGCTGACAGTCTTGACAAACTGGTTGAAAACAACAAAGTCCATGCTCAATAATCCAGGTATAAAATCCAACATTTTTCAGTCAGGTCATCTGGACAATTTCTTTTTTTATTGTGCTGAAACATTTAGACTTAGATCCAGAAGGCTTCATCAGTAAAGGAAACACACAACAAAACTGATTCTTCCCCCAACAGCTTACTCCAAAGTGGAACAAACCAGTTCTGCTTGTGATTAGGTGGTCTCTTTGGTATGCCTCTCCTCCATTGCCGGCCCTCTTCCTTGTTTCTCCACAGGAAGTCTTTCAAACTTTTCAACTACACCCCCTTTTTACATGGGCAATAAAAGTAATCCTGCACTATAATAAACACTTTAATGTTTCAGTCAGCTCCTGTCCTGTTTTAGAACTTTATTGTTGGTATTTCTATATTATCTGTTATTTTTTTATTTTTTATATCTTGTGTGATTTCTTGTGTATGTTCGTTTGTACTGAAACTCTGGCAGAACAGTTTCCTGCGGGATCAATAAAGTTCTATCTTATCTTATCTTATATTATCTTACAATATCTTATCTTATCCCCTGTACGCAAGTTTGCCAATCACAAACACACCTCATCTTACCTACCACAGTACAGCATCATTTCCTATCTGGCAACCTTGTCTGGCCATCTCGGTGTGATGACTGAAAAGACTGAGGCGGTGAGGTGGGTTCTAGTCAACCCACCTCGATGCACCTTTATTTCATGAAGCAACTTAGTAATAGAGCCGAAACAGTCAACATGTGAAACTGTACTCTTATGTCCAAAAAAGTTCAATCTGGTCCTCTGGACATTAAAAAAAAAAAAAAAAAAAAAAAATGTAGAAACGTTTTGTCTCTCATCCGAAAGACTTCCTCAGTCTGAGGTGCTGTATTCAGCTCAGTCTCTTAAATAGCACCTTCTCACAGTGGATCAATCAGTTTGCTGCTGACAACCAAAACCAGCTGCTCACATGGTCAAGAAGGACCATCAGCCTAACAATGGATCATTAGCACACTGATGGCTGTTTACTATTCACAGGGGGTTGAGTGATACTAGCAATCACAGCATTGTAAGAGGGGGGCAGTTGAACCCGGAGGCCTCCACCCCTGTTTAATGATGGATGATTTCTTTTCACAAAGATGGCCTCCTTTACTCCTCTCTCAAACCATCGTTCCTCTCTGTCCAGGATGTGAACATCTTCATCCCTGAAAGAGTGACCGCTGGCCTGGAGATGAGTGTAGACTGCAGAATCCTGGCCTGATGATGTTGATCTTCTGTGCTGGGCCATCCTTTTGGCCAGTGTCTGTTTAGTTTCCCCAATGTAAGACTGATCACAGCCCTCCTGACACCAAACAGCATACACAATATTACTCTGTTTGTGCTGGGGGACAGGATCTTTGGGATGAACCAGTCTTTTCTGTAATGTATTTTGGGGTTTAAAAGCCACTGGGACGTTATGTTTAGAAAATAAACATCTCAGTTTCTCTGATACTCCCTCAACATACGGAATGACCACTGGTCTGGGTTCCTCCTTTTCACCTGATGGCTGACTGGAGTCCTGTTTAGGTTTCTTCTCTGCTTTCAAAAGCCAGGCAGAAGGAGAAATCCCACACAAGACAGGCTCTAGAGCAATGTGGATATCTTAACTGGGCCTTCCTGAAAGCAGAGAACAGGAGTTCGGCCAGGCACAGTCCGAAGAGGAGACGTGGGTCCCCCTTCCCATGGGCTCACCACCTGTGGGAGGGGCCAAAGTGGTTGGGTGCAATGTGGGATGGGTGGTGGCTGAGGGGAGGGACCTTGGCAGTCTGATCCTTGGTTACAGAAGCTGGCTATTGGGATGTGGAATGTCACCTCTCTGGTGGGGAAGGAGCCTGAGCTGGTGTGTAAGGTTGAGAGGTTACAACTAGAAATAGTTGGACTCACCTCTAAGCATGGCTTTGGCTCTGGAACCAGTTTCCTTGAGAGGGGTTGGACACACTCCCACTCTGGAGTTGCCCCTTGTGAGAGGCGCCGAGCAGGAGTGGGCATACTTGTTGCCCCCCATTTTGGTGCCTTTATTTTGGGGTTCACCCCAGTGAATGAGAGGGTAGCCTCCCTTCGCCTACATGTGGGAGGACTCGTTCTGACTGTCGTTTGTGCTTATGCACCAAATGGTAGTTCAGATTACCCACCCTTTTTGTCCTTGGAGTCCTTGGAGGGGGTACTGGAGAGTGCACCTCCTGGGGACTCCCTTGTTCTGCTGGGGGACGTCAATGCTCACGTGGGTAATGACATTGAGACCTGTAGGGGTGTGGTTGGGAGGAATGGCCCCCCTGATCTGAAACCGAGTGGTGTTCTGTTGTTGGACTTCTGTGCTCGTCATGATTGTCCATAACAAACACCATGTTCAAGCATAAGGGTGTCCATATTTGCTCTTGGCGCCAGGACACTCTAGGCCACAGTTCGATTATTGACGTTGTTGTCATTTCATCTGATCTACAACGGAGCTGTCCACTGACCACTACCTGGTGGTGAGTTGGCTCCGATGGTGGGGGAGGATGCCGGTCAGACCTGGCAGGCCCAAACGTATCGTGAGGGTTTGCTGGGAACATCTGGCAGAGTCTCCTGTGAGACGGAGCTTTAACTCCCACCTCCAGGAGAATTTCGAACATGTTCTGGGAGAGGTTGGAGAAATTGAGTTTGAGTGGGCCATGTTCCGTGCCTCTATTGTTGAGGCAGCTTACCAGAGCTGTGACCACAAGGTTGTCAGTGCCTGTCGCAGCGGCAATCCTCTAACCCTGTGGTGGACACCGGCGTTGAGGGATGCTGTCAGGCAAGGTTTTCGGCCTGGTTGTGGAACACTGGACCAGCTCTGCACTCTCAGCAGGGTCCTGGAGGGTGTGTGCGAGTTTGTCCAACAGGTCTACCTGTGCTTTGTGGACTTGGGGAAGGTGTTCGACCGCGTCCCTCGGGGAACCCTGTGGGAACCCTGTGGGAACCCTGTGGGGGATATTTAGGGAATATGGGGTACCCGGCCCTTTGATATGGGCCGTTAAGTCCCTGTATGACTGGTGTCAGAGCTTGGTCCACATTGCCGGCAGTAAGTCGGGCTTTTTCCCGGTGAGAGTTGGACTCCGTCAAGGTTGTCCTTTGTCACCGATTCTGTTCCTAACTTTTATGGACAGAATTTCTAGATGCAACTAAGGTGTTGAGGGGATCTTTTTTTGGTGGCCTTAGGATCACATCTCTGCTTTTTGCAGATGATGTGGTCCTATTGGCTTCATCAGGTTGTGATCTACAACTTTCGCTGGAGCAGTTTGCAGCCAAATGTGATGCAGCCGGTATGAAGATCAGTTCCTCCAAATCCGAGGCCATGGTCTTGAGCCGGAAAAGGGTAGTGTGCCCTCTCCGAGTCAGGGAGGAGGTCCTGCCCCAAGTGGAGGAGTTCAAGCATCTTGGGGTCTTGTTCACGAATGAGGGAAAAATGGAGCGAGAGATCAATAGGTGGATAGGTGCGGTGTCTGCAGTGAAATGGGTGCTGTACAGGTCTGTCGTGAGAGACAGCTGAGTCAAAAAGTGAACCTCTCAATTTACAGATCGATCTACGTTCTTACCTTCATCTATCCTCATCTATGCTTAGGATGCCTCCTGGATGCCACCCTAGTGAGGTGTTCCGGATATGTCCCACCGGGAGGATACCCAGGAGTAGAACAGGACAGGATTCATTTATTTACTCTGGACCAGGATTGGGACAGGACAGGATTTTTTCTGTGGGACCAGGACAGGACAGGAGTGAAAATCCACTCCCGTGTCATCCTTTAGTGTCCAGTACACGTGATTAATCAGCGGCAGTTTGCTAAATTTTAGGGCTTCCATTAGTATTTTTGCTATTACTGTGGGTGTCCTGCCTACTCAGGAAGTCCAATAATTCGAATCACGTCTAATATTTCCATCCACAGATTCAAACTCTCTTAAGCCCATCGACTTCACTCCTCAACTCCTTCACAGTCCCATGTAGCTTCTCTATTTCATCCGAGCATAAGGACAGACAGTTCTCTTTCTGTGAAACACCCAGTTTAACGGTCAAACTCTGCTCTGAGGCCTGCAGTGGTGTTAGCAATCTCTGCTCGGACTGCTGTCAGTTCACTCTTATTAAAATTAAAAACATCTGTCAGAGCCGCTTTTATTTTCATCCTAATTATCACTATGATTGCTGATTTAATTGAAGCCAGAATATTTGTCCTCAGAGCAGATTAGTCTGTCCATTCAGAGCTCAGCAAAGTTGTGGTCAATGCACCGGCAGACCAACGTACTGTACTCGCCACCTCTCCATCCCGGTGGCTCAAGGCTGCGGCTGCGAATGTGAAGAGACCTAATCCTTTGACTTATCTTGTTTTGAGGCCTTATCACAAATTTATTGAGTCAGTTATGTGGCAACACCAGTCTCAAGAGACAAAATCCAGCCTGAAGGCAACAAGGATATAATCATAAAAGGCACCATCTCAGCAGGGCCGACAGGAGCTCAGCCAAGACGCAGTTCACCTGTCCACCGCCATGTTTCACCTCCTTACTGACCTAGTTTTAATATTAAATCTAGATGCATGGTTCCAGTATTTGTATAAATAAAAAAGTATTTAAATATTTATTTGATTAAAAAGTATTAATCAAGTTTGTTTATATATGCATCCACATTTAAAATATCTCACATGTATAAAAATAAATATCCATGATCTCGATAATCCAGGTAGAAAAATCTAACAAAGTTAAGTCAATAAAAATAATATTTGTACATTAAGACTGGATAAACCAGCCACTAGGGAACACAAGCCAGTGTTTCTCTTGTGCCAGTCCCAAGCCCAGGTAAATGGTGAGGGTTGTGTCAGGAATGGCATCCAATGTAAAGCACTTTTGCCAGAACCATAATGCGAGTTCATCAAAGCGAAACCATACCGGATCGGTCAAGGCCCGGGTTAACAACGACCGCCACCGGTGCTGTTGACAAACGGTGCTGGCGGAAATTCTGCTACTTCTAGTCGAATACCATGAGGAGGAAAACATGTCAGGAGACAGAGGGAGTCGAGGGAAGTGAAGAACGTAGGACTGAGGGTTGCAACTCTAAATGTGGGGACAATAACAGCCAAAGGTAGAGAGCTGGCTGACATGATGCAGAGAAGAAAGGTAGATGTTTTATGTGTCCAAGAGACCAAGTGGAAAGGCAACAAGGCTTGCAGCATTGGAGCAGGGTTCAAACTGTTTTACCATGGTGTGGATAGAAAGAGAAATGGAGTAGGGGTGGTCCTGAAGGAGGAGTTGGCAAAGAATGTAGTAGAGGTGAAGAGAGTGTCAGATAGAGTGATGTGCCTGAAGGTAGAAGTAGAAGGTCTGATGCTAAACATTGTCAGTGGTTATGCTCCACAGGTTGGATGTGATGAGGAGGAGAAAGACACATTTTGGAAAGATTTGGATGAAGTGATAGAGAGTATTCCCAGGGAGGAGAGAGTGGCCATCAGAGCAGACCTGAATAGACATGTTGGTCAAGGAAACAGAGAAGATGAGGAAGTGATGGGTAGGTTTGGTGTCAAGGAAAGAAACCAGGAAGAACAGACTGTGGTGGATTTTGCCAAGAGAATGGAAATGGCTATAGTCAATACCTATTTCCGAAAGAGGGAGGAACATAGAGTGACCTATAAGAGTGGAGGAACGAGTATGCAGGTCGACCACATTCTGTGTAGAAGAGGAAACCTGAGAGAGATTGGGGACTGTAAGGTTGTGGCAGGGGAGAGCGTGGCCAGACAGCATCGGATGTTTGTGTGTAGAATGACTGTTGTTGTGAAGAAGAGAAAACAAATAAAATCAAAGAAGACGACCAAATGGTGGAAGCTGAAGAAAGAAGAATGTTGTGATAAAATCAGAGAGGAAATGATAAAGGCTCTGGGTAGTAAGAAAGATCTTCCAAATGACTGGGCTACTACGGCAACAGTAATTAGAGAGACAGGTGGGAAGGTACTTGGTGTGTCATCTGGACAGAGAATGGATGATAAGGAAACGTGGTGGTGGAATATTGAAGTGCAGGACGCCGGTCAAAGAAAGAAATTAGCCAAGATGAAATATGACAGTGAGAGGACTGAAGAGAGGAGACAGGAATATGAGGAGATGGGACATAGCGTAAAGAGGGAAGTAGCTAAGGCAAAGCAGAGGGCGTACGATGAGTTGTATGAGAGACTGGACACTAAAGAGGGCAAGAATGACTTGTACTGATTGGCAAGACAGAGGGATCAGGCTGGAAAGGATGTGTAGCAGGTTAGGCTTATTAAAGATAGGAATGGTAATGTTCTAACAAGTGAGGGGAGTGTGATGGGAAGATGGAAGGAGTACTTTGAGGAGCTAATGAATGAAGAGAATGAAAGAGAAAGAAGAGTACAGGTCATATAAACTGTGGACCAGGAAGTGGGAAAGATTAGTGAGGGTGAAGTTGGAAAGCTCTGAAAAGAATGAAGGGGAAGGCAGTAGGACCTGATGACATACCAGTGGAGGTTTGGAAATGTCTTGGAGAGATGGCAATGATGTTTTTGACTCAACTATTCAATGGCATATATGAGGGTGAGAAAATGCCTCAGGAATGGAGAAGATGTGTACTGGTGCCCATTTTTAACAAGGGTGATGTACAGAGTTGTAGCAACTACAGGGGAATTAAGTTGATGAGCCACACGATGAAGATCTGGGAGAGAGTTGCGGAAGCGAGACTTAGATAAGAGGTGACTACCTGTATGGTTTCATGCAAAAAAAGAGCACCACAGATGTCATCTTTACTTTGAGAATGCTGATGGAGAAGTACAGAGAGGGTCAGAAAGAACTCCATTGTGTCTTTGTGGATTTAGAAAAAGCATATGACAGAGTGCCAAGAGAGGCGGTGTGGTATTGAATGAGGAAGTCTGGAGTGGCAGAAAAGTATGTTAGACTGGTACAGGACATGTATGAGGACAACAAGACAGTGGTGAGATGTGCTGTAGGAGTGACAGATAACTTCAAGGTGGAGGTGGGAGTGCATCAAGGATCAGCTCTGAGCCCCTTCTTGTTTGCTCTGGTGATGGACCGACTACCAGATGAGGTCAGGCAAGAATCTCCATGGACAATGATTTTTGCAGATGACATTGTTATCTGTGGTGAGAACAGGGAACAGGTGGAAGAGAATTTTGGAGAGGTGGAGGTATGCACTTGAAAGAAAAGGAATGAAAGTCAGCCGTAGTAAGACAGAGTACATGTGTGTGAATGAGAGGGAGGCCGGTTGACCAGTGAGGCTACAAGGATAAGAGGTCACAAAGGTGCAGGACTTCAAGTACTTGGGGTCTACTGTCCAGGAGAATGGGGAATGTGGTAAAGAAGTGAAAAATAGAGGCAGGATGGAGTGGATGGAGAAAAAGTTTCAGGAGTGATTTGTGACAAAAAGGTGTCAGCAAAGGTCAAAGGAAAAGTTTACAAAACAGTGGTGAGACCAGCTATAGTGTATGGTCTGGAGACAGTGGCATTGACAAAAAGACAGGAGAAAGAACTGGAAGTGGCAGAAATGAAGATGTTGAGGTTCTCCTTAGGAGTGACAAGGCTGGATAAGATTAGGAATGAGATCATCAGAGGTACAGCACAGGTTGAACAACTGAGAGATAAAGTTAGCGAGGCTTGACGGAGATGGTTTGGACATGTCAAGAGGAGGGACTGTGGGTATATTGGTAGAAGGATGTTAGAAATACAGCTGCCAGGAAAAAGACAAAGAGGAAGGCCAATGAGGAGATATATGAATTAGGGGTTGAACGACTACATAATTTTTTAACTTGACTTTAACATAATAAAACTCGAGTAGAATTCAAGTACTTGATGACCTCATAGGATCTAAAGATACAAAAATAAAAAAATAAATAAAACTGCAAAAAAAGGTCATAATTTACAAAAAAGGACCAACAAAACATTGGGAGCATTAATTATGCTCCTACAATTTATCATACTGCAAATAAATCACAGGAAAAACTAAACTATTAGTTACTATTATTAAGCTACAAAAGTAAAAGAAACATGTAGCACGTCAAAAACGAAACTAAAAACAGTGGGGAGGGCAATCACCCCGCACCACCGCCTGCAATGATGCGCATTAGGTTTAGTTTTAGAGTTTCATATGTTTATAGTTTGTTTAATAGGTTTAGAGATTAATATTTTTTGCTTTTTGTTTGTGAAAGAAGGTCAGAGGAAGCTGGTTCTGGTTTGGTCGATTGGACCCGGTGTTACACCATATTCTGTGACCTGCAACAGTGCATGCAACACCTCCCCTACGGTCACAATATACGGTGGTCACAGAATATGTTGTAACACTGGTTCGCAACGAACTCCAAACAGTCAGGAAGTTGATTCATTTTCTGTTTCCTTACGGTAGTTGAACTGGAAGATTCATCTTTAGTGAAATATTTCCAGACTATTGATGCATTTCTACCCGTTTTCCAAGACTGGGCCTGCTCCACTCCATCTGTCTGCTTGGAGGAATCCATTTTGTAACCTGCGCTCGGTGCGGATCCCGTGACACGTGACGCAATGACGTAACAGCGACGTAATGACATCACCACAAATACTCGACGTGAAATTAAAAAACTGATAGATGTCCTAGGAATCAATGTGTCGATTACTCGAGTTGTCTGTTAAAGCCCTAATATGGATGCAGTTAGAGAGGACATGAAGGTAGTTGGAGTGAGGACAGAGGATGCAGAGGACAAAGTGAGGTGGAGGAGGATGACTCGCTGTGGCGAACCCTGAACAGGGAAAAGCCGAAAGAAAAAGACATTAAGACTGGATCATTCTCATTAGCTACCCTAACCATTCAGGTTGTGAACTGCAGCAGCACTGGTAAAAACAGCAACAACACTTCACCCCAGTGGCAATTTTAGCTTCTTTTGGGGGGTGCTCAAGCACCCCAAAATTTTAACTCAGCACCCCTGAAAAATAAAGAAAACATCATTAGGACTTTGTAAGAAAACTCAGTTCTCAAACCTTAGATTCACCAAAATATTTAATACATTTGAAATAAACATGGAGTAAATGATAACACTCTTAAACGGGGCAGTGAAATATGATTTTTTTTTTTGCACGAGTCAGATCCTCAACACCACCTGTCAATGAATCCAGCAGGCTTGTCAGCAACTGACCAGTCGACGACCTCAATTTGTCCCGAAGGTATGGTATGGTATAAAGTTTGTTAATTTAAAAAAAGTACAAAACAATTCCATAACAATATAAAAAAGATACAAGAGATTTAAAATGAAAGGCAGCAGAAAGAAGAAAAAATCTCATTATATCTGACCCTTTTTTCAAATAATTATTTCAATCATAATAATTTTCAAGTAACAGAACAAAATGAATAACTTTCTAATTTTTCTAATTCTAATACAAAAAACACACTAAGCTACTTCATATATATATATATATATATATATATATATATATATATATATATATATTATTTCTTTTTTTAACAATCCAGCTTTGATCTTTTATTTAAATTGTAGTGAACTAGGCCTGAGGTCAAGTCCTGACCTTAAGGACAGAAACTGTCATTTCATTGATTTGAATCCAGAAATACAGGTTGACCCATCCTGAGACTTTCTTTCTTAAATTAATCAAGTGAAAGAAGACTACTTTCGATTATCATTACTATTTTACAAATGTTTGATGATCAAATTGTGTTAGTTCAAACAATGTTTAAATGTTGAAGTGAACTAATCATTTTTAATCAACTGTGAAACAGTAATAACGATTTTTAATCCTCATTCAAAGAAGAAATCAGGTTAATGATGCATTGTCTGATTTTCTGTCTTCAATGAGCAAGTGTGTAAGTTTGTCAAAGTTCAAGTTTCGGTCAACTGCAAGTTTACTGAAAAAGAAATGTCATGTTTAACTTTTACAGCAAGATACTAGAGAATTGACTCCACGGAGTCTGAGTTCTTCATAATATCTTCTGTCTGTTCTTAAACAATCTTAATCTTTTTCCTTGACTTTTTAATAACACCTTACATCACTAAAACACACCTCTTTTGGTCAATCGACCAATCAGAAAGTTCTCAAATGAACCGGAAATAGAGCTCTTTAAATGTTGGTACTTCCTAGTTCAACCCAGTTGGAGTAGATGAAGAAGTTCTGCAGGAGCTCGAGCAGTTCTGCAGTTCTGAAACTCAACAGTTCCAGAGTCCAGAATGCTGGAATGCAGAATGCTGGAATGCAGCATGCTCAGGACATCTGCGACTAAGCTGGACGAGAGAAGTTCAGAGGAATTAAGAAGTCTGTTCTGGATGATCTCACGACTCCGAACGGTTCCCTACTGTCCTTACGGAGACGCTGAAAAGTGGCTTGAAGTGGAACTTTACGCCGGAACTGACATATCTTCAGAAAGGTAAAAAGTCGATCTTCAACCAAAGTGTACCGTTGGGTTAAGCTGGTCCAAAGGAGCGTGCTGTCCTGGTTAAAACAGACAAATTCCCTCACACATCTCTCTCAAGATAAACTTCATTTCCCATCTTTAAATTCTTCTATCCTGCTAGCAAATCATTCCAGATATTTTTAGAAATGTCTGAAGCAAAGTTTTTCAACCACCGCCGTGTGGTTAATGTCTGTTGTACTGCTGGAAGTGAGAAAACAATCGCCGTATTGTTTACTTCCTGTAAAACTGATTAATAAGCTGTCGTTATTTTCAATTCTTGCCAATTAATGTAAATGTGTGATGTGTTAAACTTGATTCTGTTAATAAATGACCCACTGTCGTTGGTGAGTCAAAGATAATTAACGTCTCACGTCACATTTTATTAAATTCAGATGCACGTCATTATACAGTCCAGAAAAATGAAAGAATCCGTTTAATTTATGAATATATCAGCATATGTTCATACTACAAAATGTACACATTGACTTGACATTTTTAACATCACTCTCTAGACCATTCCACAATCCAATTCCTTGGATTGAGGTAGACCTTCCCTTCAGACTAGTTCTGAATTTTGGTTTGACAAATATCTCTATCCCCTTAAGATTATAACAACTTTGTCTTTTAACAAAATTTCTTTGGATTTTTAATGGTAATGTGTTATTTTGAGCCCTATACACAACTGATAAAATACTATAATCTACCAAATCATGGAACTTCAATAACTTCAGTTTATAAAATAATGTGCTTGATGGGTGACTGTAATGCTTTCTGGTGATAATTCTTATAGCTCTTTTCTGTAAAATAAAAATAGGTTTTGTAAATGTTTTACATGCTTTCCCCCAAAACATCAATGTAATATATTAAATGTGGAACAATGATTGTGTTATATAACATGTACAGAGCTTTATCATTTAGTAATTCCCTGACTTTGTATAGTACTGCAATAGATTTAGCTATTTTTATTATTACATAATTTATGTGATTTTTCCACGTTAGCTGTTGATCAATGATTACACCCAAACATTTCATCTCATTAACTCTACAAATCTCAATACCCTCAATTTTAAATGGATCGTCAACAGTTCTCTTTTTGTTACTAAATATCATGTATTTAGTTTTATCTAAATTTAATGATAATTTATTAAGTTTAAACCAAGTTTGTATTTTATCAAATTCTGTCTTCATCAATTCCAACATCCGTTTTACATCTTTACCCAAACAAAAAAATGTGGTGTCATCTGCAAAAAGGACACATTTGAGGAGTCCTGATACATTCACTAAATCATTCACATATAAAACAAATAACTTTGGTCCAAGTACAGAGCCTTGAGGAACTCCACAAGTGATATTGCAGAGATCAAATCTTACATCATTTATTTGTACAAACTGTTTCCTATCTTTCAAATAGCAATATACCCAGTGTAATGCTGGTCATCTTATACCATATTTATTTAATTTTTCAAGGAGAATAGTGTACCATACCATACCATACCAATTTATTTATATAGCACTTAAAACAGCAACAAGGCCAACCAAAGTGCTGTACAAAAGAACACAAACATGCACAGCAGACAGGAAAACATAAAATAGAAATACAGATACAAATAGCAGCAGAAGCTAACTAAAATGGCCAACAGAGTAGAGAACAGACCGGGCCAAAACAAATCACACCGAGTTAAAGGCAAGCGAATAGAAGTGGGTTTTCAAGCGAGACTTAAAGACTGAGAGTGTGGGAGCCTGCCAGACACTCAGTGGCAACTCATTCCACAGTCGTGGACCTGCAACAGAGAAAGCCCTGTCACCCCTGAGCTTACGACGGGTTTCTGGGACTGAGAGAAGCATCTGGTCTGCTGACCTCAGAGAGCGCGGTGGGACATATGCCTGCAGAAGATCAGTGAGATAGGATGGGGCGGAACTGGTCAGTGATTTAAAAACATACATGAGAATTTTGAAATGGATCCGAAGGTGAATGGGTAGCCAGTGCAGGGAGGCCAAAACAGGCGTGATGTGCTCTCTATAGCCTGTACCAGTTAAAAATCGGGCTGCAGCATTTTGGACCAGTTGTAGACGAGCAATGGAGGACTGACTGATTCCAAACAGAAGTGAATTGCAGTAATCAAGCCTAGATGTTATGAAGGCATGGATCACTGTCTCAAGGTTCTTTTTGGAGAGTATAGGCTTCAGCTTAGACAGCCGTCTCAGCTGAAAAAACAGGATTTTACCATCATGTTTATGTGACTGTTGAGTTTTAAGGACGGGTCCATTATCACCCCCAGATTAGTGACCTTTTGTTTCTCTAGCGGGGCTAGAGAGAAAAGGTCAATGTCATGGTTCATGAGTGAGCCACTGGGATGGAACAGCATGACTTTAGACTTCTTCTCATTGAAGCTTAAGAAGTTTAAAGCCATCCAGTCCCGGATGTCAGCCAGGCAGTCAAGAAGAGGCTGAATAGAGCGTGTGCCTCTGTGCCTCAGGGGGAAGTAAATTTGACAATCATCGGTGTAGAAATGAAAGGGTATGTCGTGTTTGCGGAAGATAGCACCTAGTGGCAGCAGGTATAAAGAAAAGAGAAGGGGACCGAGGATGGACCCCTGCGGTACCCCCCACTGGAGCGCTGTCGATGCCAAACTAGAATCTTTGATATCGACACAGAAGGTTCTGTCAGATAGGTAGGACCCAAACCATTTAAGGGCTGACCCTGTGATGCCCACCCACTGCTCCAGTCTAGAAATGAGGATCTTGTGGTCGATGGTGTCAAAAGCAGATGTAAGGTCCAATAGGACCAACAGCACAGAATCACATGTGTCTGTGGAAATGAAAATGTCGTTAAAAACCTTCAGTAGAGCAGTTTCAGTGCTATGGCGAGATTTGAAGCCAGATTGGAATAACTCTAGGATAGCGTGATCCCCCAAAAACTGTTTCAACTGAGACTCCACAATTTTTTCCAGTAGTTTAGAGGTGAATGGGAGTCTGGAGACAGGCCGGAAGTTGGACATGACTGAGGGGTCAAGGTTAGGTTTTTTCAGGAGAGGCTGGACAGCAGCATGTTTAAAAGTCTTTGGCACCACACCTGAGGATAAACTGCTATTCAGAATAGCAAGGATAAAAGGACCCAGGGTAGGAAAAACTTCCTTTAGTAGTCGAGGGGGGACCACATCAAAGGGGGAACCAGATGGTTTCATGCTGCACATTACCTGCTCCAGAGAGGACAGAGAGATGGGCTCAAAGTGGTCAAACACAGCCACACACTGAGATGGGATGGACAGATCATGAGCTGGTGGAGAAATGAGTGCCCGGGTGTTTGCCACTTTTTCTAAAAAGAAATGGAGGAAGTTTTCACACAGCTCAGTTGAGGCTTCCAGAGGTGAAGGCTCACTGAGGTGTAGAACTGAGTTCAGGGTGGAGAAGAGAACTCGGGGGTTGTGGGAGTTGGAGACAATTAAATCAGAGAAGAATTTACATTTGGCAGCTTTAACGGTTTTCTGATAGTGACGCCAACTCTCCCTTAACATTTGAAAAGACACCTGGAGCCTGTCCTTCCTCCACTTTCGTTCAGCTCTGCGACACTGCCGCCTAACGGCTCGCGTGACGTCATTCAGCCAAGGCTCTGATTTAAGTTTTGTTTTTCTGGTCTTAAGGGGAGCAACACGGTCCAGAACATCTAAACAGGCAGAGTTGAACTGAGAGGTTAGCTCCTCAGTGGTAAGAGACACCGAGAGCTGTTCGATCCTCTCAGAATTAAAACCTTCATTAAAACGAGCAGCAGTGAAACGGTTAATGGAACGCGTACGTGCAGGAACGCGCGTCTTAGCAGTAGGACAAGGTGTAAAGAATAGTGTGGTCAGTAGTATCAAATGCTTCTTTTAAATCAACAAAAATACTAACACAATATTGTTTTTGATCAACAGCAGTAGTTATTTGTTCTGTTATTTCCGTGAGAGCCATTGATGTAGAGTTTTTTGCTCTAAACCCATACTGACTGCTACTTAGAATGTTTTGTTTAGTAATAAATTTATCTAATCTGGTCACAAATAGTTTTTCTAGAATTTTTGAGAACTGTGGTAATAAGGATATTGGTCTATAATTATTGAACACACATTTATCACCATTTTTAAAGAGAGGAACTACCTTAGCTACTTTCATATTATCTGGAAATATTCATTTTGAAAATGATAAATTACATACAGTATACAGGTATATGTAAACGGCTCGATAACATGACTCATTATGTCCTTTACAAACATCATATCCATGTCCACCCAGTCTTTTGATCTCTTATCTGTAAGATTTTTTACTACATCCTTTATTTCTTCTTTGTCAGTTCCATTAAGAAAAATACTGTTATCACAACTTATAACTGAATGGTTCACATTATTGTCTACTTTTGGTATTTTAGCTGCAAGGCTTGATCCAACGTTCACAAAATAATGATTAAATCCATTTACAATTTCATTTTCATCATGCATTTCATTGTCATCCTTCAAAAAATATTGTGAAATACCTGTTTTTGCTTTATGACTTTTCAGAACACTATTTATTACTCACCATGTAGCTTTCATATCGCCATTACTTTTATTTAATAAATCACTATAATATTCCTTCTTGTGTTTCCTTATAGTCCCTACTAATTTATTTTTATACTTCTTATATTTCTCTTCAGCCTCTTGTGTTCTCAATTTCAAGAAACATGTATACAAATAATTATTTTTTTTCATAAGCATTTCTCAACCCTTTCGTCATCCATGGTTGGTCAACAACATTTCTCTTTGTACAATTATTTTGCACACAATTCTTTTCATACAGAGCTCCTAAAATATTCATTAACTCATCATATGATCTGTTCACATCATCAACATACACGTCTTTCCAGCTTTGTTTATGTAAATCATCTTTTAATTTGTCCAATGCTTTTTTTGACGTGTTTATTGTTTTTTTCTTAATTGTAATTTCTTTTGTAATGCTTTGATCATTTTTATAAATCATGAAAACTGGTAAGTGATCACTCAAATCACTCATTAAAACACCTCCCATCACATCCCCATTTGTTACATTTGTGAAAATATTATCGATTATTGTAGCACTATGAGTTGTAATTCTTGTTGGTTTTGATATTAACGGATAAAGATTTAAACTATACAATGAATTTGTAAATGTACTGATGTTATTTGAATCTGTTTTATTTCCCAGGTCAATATTAAAGTCTCCACACACAAAAAAAATGCTTTTATTTAAACTCTTGTCCAATAGTTGTACGATTTTATCAGTGAATATTTCTATATTTGATCCTGGTGATCGATATACACAACTTATTAATATGTTTTTATCATTCTTGTTTATTATTTCTATTGTTATTATTTCCATGATATTATCAATAATTATTGACATTTCATTAATTAATTTACATTTTATTTCATTTTTAACAAATAGAGCCACTCCACCACCTCTTTTGTTGCTTCTGTTCACATGATATAATTCATACCCTTCCATGTGAACATTATTTGTGTTTTCATCGTCGAGCCATGTCTCTGACAGTGCTATTATTGTAAAAGTTATGTTTAGCTGTTTTAAATAATCTGTTATTTTGGATATATTTGCATTTATACTTATACTGTTGCAGTGAATAATAGAGAGACCTCCATTTGTTATATTGATGTCATTAAACTGTTCTTCATTGTAATATTTAGAGTCTTTTATTACTGGGAAAAATATTTGTATCAATCACATCTTCAACATTGTGTATTTTAAACTCTAAGTCTTCGTATGTTGCCATGTTTTAATGTATTTGTTCATTTTATATTTTGTTCATTTCTTGTTTGTGAAGTTATGTCAATGATTTATCATCTGTCCTCTCCTGAGCTCATTTTAGTCTTTCCAAATGCCTCTTACCTGCAGGAGCTCCACCCCCTTTCCCTCAGACAACACTGTTGGGGTTTTGCATTACAAACACTTTGCAGTCATAGGTTCATAGCTAAATTAAACATACATGCTTGAAGCTAGTTGTGCTTTGTTGTCTGTGTTTTGTGTAGATATAGGTGGCAAATTCTGATTGCATAAGTTTAGTCTTTGTTTTCTTTGATCTTTTAAAGATACTATTTGTGACTGAGGTCCTTGTTTACGCCCATACCTCACTGAAACATCACCTCTGGAAGCCTCAACTGAGCTGTGCGAGAACTTCCTACATCTCTTTTTGGAAAAAATTGCAACCACCCGGGCTCTCATTTCCCCTCCATCTCATGACCCATCCATCCCACCTCAATCTGTAGCTCTATTTGACCATTTTGAACCCATCACTCTATCTTCTCTAGAGCAGGTCATGTGCAGCTTGAAACCTTCTGGTTCCCCCTTTGATGTGGTCCCCACTCGACTACTAAGGAGGTTTTTCCTACTCTAGGTCCGTCCATTTTTGTTATTCTAAATAGCAGTTTATCCACTGGCATGGTGCCAAAAACCTTTAAACATGCTGCTGTCCAGCCTCTCCTGAAAAAACCAAACCTTGACCCCTCAGTCGTATCCAACTTCCAGCCTGTCTCCAGACTCCCATTTGTTTCTAAACTACTGGAGAAAATAGTTGAGTCCCAGTTGAAGTGCTTCCTGGAGGATCACGCCATCTTAGAGCTATTCCAATCTGGCTTTAAACCTCCCCATAGCACTGAAACTGCCCTACTGAAGGTTTTTAATGACATTTTCTTATCTACAGATACTAGTGATTCGGTGCTGCTTGTCCTATTGGACCTCACAGCCGTCTTTGACACCATCGACCATGAGATCCTCATTGCTAGGTTGGAGCAGTGGGTGGGCATCACAGGATCGGCCCTCGATTTGTTCAGATCCTACCTCGCTGACAGATCTTTTTGTGTCTCCATCAAGGATTTTAGTTCTGCAGCGGCAGAGCTTAAATGGGGGGTTCCGCAGGGGTCCATCCTGGGTCCCCTCCTATTCTCTTTATACCTGCTGCCACGTGCTATTTTTTGGAAGCACAACATACCCTTTCACTTCTATGCCAATGACTGTCAAATTTACTTCCCCCTAAGAAACAATGGTACATGCTCTATTCAATCTCTGCTTGACTGCCTGGCTGACATCAGGGACTGGATGCCTTTAAATTTCTTAAGTTTCAATGAAAAGAAGTCTGAAGTCATGTTGTCCCTTCCCAACAACACGATCACAAACCACTGCATCGACCTCTCCGCTCTAACCCTGTCAGAAAAACAAAGAGTCACTAATATGGGAGTGATAATGGACCCTTCCCTGAAACTTAACAGTCACGTAAACACGATTGTTAAATCATGTTTCTTTCAACTGAGGCGACTTTCTAAACTGAAGCCCATATTGTCCAAAAATAACCTGGAGACAGTAATACATGCATTCATTACATCTAGGCTTGATTACTGCAATTCACTCCTGTTTGGTATCAGTCAGACCTCCATTGCACGACTACAACTGGTCCAGAATGTTGAAGCCCGATTTTTAACCAGTACAGGCAAAAGAGAGCACATTACACCAGTTTTGGCCTCCCTGCACTGGCTACCGGTTCACCGTTGAATCCAGTTCAAAATACAATATGTATTATTCAGTATGTCTACAAATCGCTGAACAGTCACCCCCAATCTCTCTGATTTGCTACAGCCATATGTCACACCACGTTCCCTGAGGTCAGCGGACCAGTTGCTCCTCACAGTTCCAGGAACTCGTCTTAAGCGCAGAGGTGACAGGGCCTTCTGTCGCAGGCCCAAGACTTTGGAACGAGTTACCTCTGCTTGTCAGACAGGCCCCTCCCTCTCGGTTTTCAAATCCCGTTTAAAAACTCACTACTATTCAGTAGCTTTCAACACCAGATGTTCTGTGTTTTGAACCTGTATGCTTCACACTGGTTAGTCGTCATATTTATTATCTGCATTGTTTTTATGTCTATATTCTGATTTACTTCATTTTGTATTTTGCTTTGTGTGTTACCTGTTTTTCTGTCTGTACAGCACTTTGGTTGTCCTTGTAGCTATTTTAAGTGCACTATAAATAAAATGGTATGGTATGGTATACCACCCTGAACATGCCCGATCTCATCTGATCTCTGAAGCTAAGCAGGGTCAGGTCTGGTTAGTACTTTGATGGGAGACCATCTGGGAATACCAGGTCCCATAAGCCTTTGCACTTCTCAAAAACCACATCATTGGATGTGTTGTCCAAGCCAAGAACCATTGTCAGTACTGGGGGCTAAGCATCCCTAAAGATCAGTTCCTAGAATTGCCCCTGCTTCACCCTGATCATGACAGGAAGCTAATATTTCAGGAAAATGTTTTATCATTAAAATGAAGTAAACGAATGTTGCTGTAACCCCCTGAAATATTAAAAGAGCATTAAACATATCTGCTGTCTGGCAGATTTGAATTTTGTTCTAGCTTTTGCCTCATTTGATGGGTAATTGTGAGTCAGGTTTTTTGAAAGTGTATTCTAATTTTAAAACAAAATCTGTTTTTGCACAGTCATCTCCTATAAGGTAATAAAAAGTCTCAGTATTGACTTTTATTTATAATAAAATATAAATAAGGAGCATTAAGTGTAGAACCACTAAAATGAGGAAAAGCTTTTACCCTGAGGCTGTTAGACTCATGAATCTCTAACCAGAATAATCACTGTGAACAATCACATCATGTTGCTGCTGATCTGTTTCATGTTGCTGTTGATCTGTTTCATGTTGATGTATTCATGCATGCTCATCTGCTCATACAGACTCATGTTCGTGCTGCTCTTCGGCGTATTATTTTTTAAAAATAGCTTTTATGCTATTAGTGCTTAGCGTATTTTTAGTTCATGTTTTCTTAGTTCATATCTTGGATCTTATTACTGTTATTCTTTTACATTTTATTGTTGGATGTAACTGGGACCCTGTGTACAGAATTTCAGTCCACCACATGTACCACGTGTGGTGCGAACGACAATAAAGTAACTCTGACTGACTATTTTTCCTTGTACTCTATTGCATTAATCAAAATGTGTGGAATCAGATTTCGATTGAATCATCTTGTAACACCATTAAAGACTGAGTTATACTGTGTTATATTTTATTTTTATTTATTTGTATAAAAATGTAATGCAAGTCATATTTAATCTGCAGTATCATACTTATCTGTGCATCTTTACATCAGTATGAGCATAGGAATTCAAGAGTTTGAATAGTTTTAGACACAATGTAACTTTAAAATGCTTTTTGCTTTGATAAAAATTTATATTTTTTAAATTATAACTCTTCATCATCCCAAAAACTCCCTTGGCGTAGTGGGATAGTATCCACTTAGACAAGAAGAGACACATTGGTCCTTTTTCCTGGTTCCTTGCACTTTGAATAGATCAGCACTTCGAAATTTGCCTCACTGCTTCTGCTCGGAGGTGCGTGTCATTTGCCCCCAAAATTCACTTTTCTCCGCCAGTAAGCATTATTTTCCTCACACTGCCATGAACCCAGAGAAACACCTCACCATTTGTCAGTGTCGTTCTCTGCAAAGTGGCTGAGATTAATTGAAAAACAATTTTAGGGACCAACTGGGAGGGTCAAAGCAATATTCAATGAGGCCTCACTGGGTCGGCTCCTTATTTCCTCATTGTTTGAACGCCTCCTTCTGACATGAGCTGCTGTGATGTCGGAACATATTCTGCTTGTTTGGTTTCCTGTCTTTTCTTTGTTTGGCACAGGGTATTATTGGACAGACAGATCTAGGAAACTATTTGTCTCTGTCCATGTCAGTGTAACACACTGCTAATCAATGCTGAAGGGGATTACACGTTGATCCCAGAGGACAGGATGCTTTCTTCTGTGACTACATGAGGCAAGACCACCCACAAAAACTACTGAGAGTGATGGACACCGAGGCAGAGGGCGGAGAATAAAGGATTCATTGAAGATAGATTGAATGCAAGCGCCCAGCATGACATTATACCACTTTGCTGTAGCAGCCTGCAGTGTTATTTTTATTCCTGCATGAGTTTCAAGCACTTCATGCTCCAACCTTTAACAATCCTGGTTCTTGAATGAGTTCTTTTTTCCCAGTGATGAGTTTTTTTCATCAGTGCAACCTCAGCAGATTGGATCATCCTATACACATGCTTTCAAGGTTGACCAAGCAGCTTCTGTCCTGGTAGAGTGGCACTGTCTATATGCAAACTTGCAGTTTGACACCACATTTGAGGCTGTTCAGGTCATTTTTGCTGACCTTACATTACAATAGAACACATCATCGTATCTCCAATGCTGCTAAAGCTGGAGAACGAATGTAAAGCAACACTAGCAACAAATGACGCAGAATTCAAGGTATTCTTCATCAAACAGTTCCACTATATGGCCATAAAAACAATCCCTTTTTTATAACCATTTATAAATTACTAAATGAGTCAGCCATGTCTTGCAATGATGCAAGATTTTATAAATGACACTGACATTACAGAACTATAAAAGGCACTGAGTTTAACTCAGTAGTGTTGACTTGAAGCACTACAGGTAAAATGTGTCTCCCATTCTAAATCCCACAGTGTTATGATTAACTGAATACCCAGAGTCAAGGACTGAAAATGAACTGACTTCAAGACTGCGTAGAAAATTAGTGAATTTATTTATAGTGAACAACTGCACAGGAAATATCAGGAACCCTGAGGAGCAAGGAGAAGGGTCAGGTAGGAGTACTTCAGGAGTAGATTATCTTTTGGTCTTACAGTTAGAAGACTGGGTTGTCAAGGAGTAGAGATTCCAATGTATCTTGTGCAGGCAAGGAGACGTCCAGGGTTATACGTAGCTTCTGGCGGGTGCATGGTTGGAAAACAAGGAGAACAGCTGAAGAGATCACAAGGGGATTTCCAGGGTTTCATAGAGGAGTTCAGGAACAGGTAAAAAAGTGGCTAGAAGAACGACTACCTTTGGCATGTAATGCTCCAGCGGTGAGGAGAAGTCATCTACTGCCTTTTATGCTCCTGGCATCTCATCATGGTTCACAGGTGTGGCATGTTGGTGCCATCTAGTGACCTCAGGACAGCAGTGAAACATGAACCCCCACAGTCAGCTGGCTGCTCGGACTGTCTGTCATCACTACATAAAACCCTTGAACCACCATGTCACCTTACACTTTTATGTATAAAATATTAAGGTTACGACTTACTACCTTGATGACTCAAGGTTCAAGGTTCTTTATTGTCATTCACATCACATGTGGTACATGAGGTGGAATGAAATTGTGTACTCAAGGTCCCAGTTACACCCAAAAATAGCAAAAATATAAAGTATAAAAAAGAAACAGTATACAAGGATCTAAGACATATACTAAATAATAATAACGTAATATAATACAGTGTATTAAACAGCAGCCTTTACATGAGTCTGATGTGCGCAGATGGGTATGAAAACAGTCACTTAAAGGCAATAATCAGCAGCATGGATAATCAGCAGCACAAATAAAGTGACATATCACCATTTAAAGTGGTATGACACTGATTTTCCTTGTTAGGTATTTATTATTCTAACAGCTTAAAGATAGAAGATGTCCTTCATTCTAGTGGTTCTACACTTAATGCTCCTCAACCTTTTGCCTGAGAGGAGCGGGGCAAAAAGTGTGTGTGCAGGGTGAGTGGAGTCCTTCATGATGCAGGTGGCCCTCTTCCTGCATCTGGAGGTGTAGATGTCTGTGATGGTGGGGAGACTGACTCCAACATCTTCTGTGCAGCCTCCACCACTCTCTGCAAAGCTTTTCTTTCTGCAGCTGTGCAGCCTCCATGCTACACGTTGATGCTGGAGCACAGGATGCTCTCCACTGCACACCTGTAGAAGGAGGTGAGGACTGAGCTTCCCAGTCCAGCTCGCCTCAGCCGCCTGAGGAAGTAGAGTCTCTGATGTGACTCAGAGGCATAACAACATCAAGTTGACTCACATTTTTCATGCCACTTTGCTCCTTTTATGAATCCTACTGAGATGGCAAGAATATTTATTAGACCCAGAAGCAAAGTGTTCTGTGGAATGTTAGCCATTAGCTTGTGAAAATGCCTTGACAATAAAGCTAAACAAAGAAGTAAAAGTTGCTAAACATATTCTCTCAAAAGTTTGTCCACTTTGGTGTGCAGTAACAGTTAATTTGTTGCACCATATAACGGAAGGTTGAAACTCAAAATTATGTCAACTTTTCACAGTGACACTGAGCCAAACAAACCTAAATAACTGATTTAAGAATAAATAAATGTGAGAATATTTATACTCCGTGTTTGAAATACTGTTTTAGCTTATATTCTGGAAATTATACCAACACTGTGCAGACAAAAGATTTATCTTACTTACAAATTATTATATAACATCTGCAATAAGAAATTGAAACTTGAAGCTTTAATAGTTATTTTGTGACTTAATGAGTGTTTTATTTTGCTATTGCTTTTAAAGTACAAATACACTGCAATATTTTCAAGATGCACAAGCACCAATAAAATTTCCTAAATATGTATGGTTTTACTTTCATAATGTGAACAAGTTCTACTGAACCACATTTAGAACATTTAAACCACAATGTCATTGTTTTATTACCAGCATGCTAAGCTTTATTAGTTAACATTATGAGATCTTTCTTAATATTACATGTCAATAGGATGTAAAGGAGATTTCCAAAGATCAGACAAAAAAGGCATATTTAGTTGTAATGAGTGAACTTCAGACCAAATTTAGGTTTTAAGTTTGCTCATCTTTATGCACCAAGATCAATTTCAAAGTTAAGTTTAGGCCCATCTTCTGAAACCTGAACATCTTTGAACAATTTAGACCTCATTTGGACCAAGGAAGTTTTTTCAGTTGGACCCTCTGCTCTTGCTATTACAAATAGCAGTATTGCTACAAGTGTAGTCCCTGATGTTTTTAAACATGCAGTAGTAAAATCCATCCATCCATCCATTATCTTTACCCGCTTATTCCATTTTGGGTCACGGGGGTCGCTGGTGCCCATGTCCAGCAATCACTGTGCGAGGGGCGGGGTACACCCTGGACGGGTCGCAAGTCCATCACAGGGCCACACAGAGACAAACGAGACAAACAATCATTCACTCTCTCACTCACACCTAGGGACAATTTAGAGTTACCAATCAGCCTAACATGCATGTTTTTGGTCTGTGGGAGGAAACCGGAGTACCCGGAGAATTAAAAAAAAAAAACCTGGACTTGACCATTCAACTTGTTCAAACTTCAGACCAATGTCAAAACTTCCCTTTCTTTCTAAAATCTTGGAGAAAATATTTTTTATTCAATGAAATGCATTTTTGAATGAGAATGGAATTTTTACTATGTTTCAGTCTGGTTTTACACACTTAACACCGTAACAGCTTTAGTAAGGGCTTGTAATGACATTATTTTAGCAAATAATTCTGGTCAGTTTGTGATCCTTGTACTCCTGGACCTTACTGATGCTTTTGATACTGTTGACCACAATATCCTTAAATTGAGGTTAGAACACTGGGTTGGGATTACAGGTGCAGCATTAAAGTGGTTCTGTTAATAAGAGAGATCATATCACTCCAGTTTTAGTTTCTCTCCATTGGCTCCCTGTCACATTTAGAATAGAATTCAAAATCTTACGTCTAACCTACAAAGCTCTCAACAACCTAGCTCCATCGTATATTACTGAGCTTATTGTTCCATATTTTCCCTAACAGAGAACTTCACTCTCAGACTGCAGGCTTACTTGCGATTCCTAGAGTTTCCAAAAGCAGAACGGGAGGATGATCTTTCGGTTATCAGGCTCCTCTCTTGTGGAACCAACTTCCAGTTTCTGTCCGTGAGGCTGACACATTGTCCAGTTTTAAGACTGGGCTTAAGACTTTCCTTTTTGCTAAATCCTATAGTTAGGGTTGACTTGGGTTTCCTGAGCTCTCCCTTAGTTATGCTGCTATAGGCTTAGACTGCTGGACGAAAAACTAACCACATTATTTTCACTCTGCTACTGTCTTTACTTACTCTGCTCAACCTGTTTTGTATTTAAAATTACTTTTTCTATCCTTGACATGTGGTTCTGCCTTTCTTTCAATGGGGGTACACCTGCATTTGCATCTGGTGAATTATCAAACAAACAAAAAAAGTTAAAGACAAAACATATGTGAATTATTGTCCAGGTACTCTGCTGAGGTTGGATGAGGATTGGCTGCATAAGAGGAGCTGCAGAAGGATGATGTCGGCTTCCATTCCCAACCTGCTACAGCTGGCCTGCTGTCATCAACTTTAGATCCTGTAGTTGTAAAACGTTCTGTGAGGAGTTTGTAGAGGTGAGCTGCCAATTTATTTGGACTTTTCTCCTGTATTCCATTAGCATAGTGAGGTAAGAAAAAATACAGTGGTTTGTTTTGTTTGTTGTTTTGGCCTGGGCTGGGCCAAAGTTTGTAAGACAATTTCACTATTGTAAATAAAATCATCATTCTATCATATAATCCTGATTCCACGGCTGCTTGAGTGGTACAGAAGGTGGAATCGTCTTTAACTAATTGCTTCTCCGCGGCTGTTTTTGCACCGGGGTGTAACATCGCACAAACACTCCATCCATCTGTTCCGTAGCCATTTGCTCCAATTTTAGAACCCAGTGTGGCCTGTGAGTCAAAAAGTTTTCCCACCCCTGGACTAACCTGTATAAATAAAGTTTGAATGATCTAATGAATGTATGTTTTGTAGTGGCTCCGGTCAGGGTGGCTGGCCACCCTGACTGGAGATGCTGAAAGGTAGCGTGCAAAGGGACCTCTATACTGGAGCTGATCCATCCACTGCAAAGGTAAAGAGATGTCACGAGTTGTCACGCACTAAGTGGACCGGGGGTTGAGCTGGTGTTGAAAGAAGAGTGCTAATTCTGGTCCACAAACATACATCTTCCTTCATCCATCTTCCTCTTTAAATCTTAAACTTCTCTATGTCTTCTCTTTAACTTTTTTATTTGCCAGTAATCTGGATGTCTTCAGAGGTGAATCAGCCTCAATCAGTAATGTTCTGTTGTCTTGTTAGTAAAGCGTGACAAGTTTATTGATCAGAAACAGATCAGCAAATCAATGTGTACATGTTTTGATGTTAAATTTTGATTCTGTTAAATAAATGACCGCATTTATTCTGATGGGTCAAAGATAAAATGGCGTCTCATGTCACTGATTAAACAATCAGTTATCTCGGTCATATGGCATTAATTTAACTCGAAAAAGAAAAGAATCCGTTGTAATTAACAATTAATATTCTTTGTGCTTGAACTAGCTTTAAGAATAATTAATTAGTAGTGTGTCTCCAGCAAAGCTGTCCTGACATCACTACAGTTTTGTGTGCCTACTGACTGTGAAACAAATTGCCCCTCAGGGATAATAAAGATTCTCAAACTTGAACTAGCAGAGTGGTTCTGTTAGCAGTGAGGTTCTGTTAGCAATGTGGTCCTGTTAGCAGTATGGTCCGATTAAGAGCATGGTCCTGTTAGCAGTGTGGTCCTGTTAGCAGCATGATACTGTTAGAAGCATGGTCCTGTTAGCAGTGTGGTCCTGTTAGCAGCATGGTCCTGTTAGTAGTGTGGTCCTGTTAGCAGTGTGGTCATGTTAGCAGCATGATACTGTTAGAAGCATGGTCCTGTTAGCAGCATGGTAGGCTCCTGTTAACAGCATGGTCCTTTTAGAAAGAATGGTTCTGCTAGCAGTGAGGTCCTGTTAGCAGCATGGTCCTGTTAGCAAAGTGGTTCTGTTAACAGTGAGATTCTGTTAGAAGTGTGGTCCCATTAACAGTGTGGTCCTGTTAGATGTAAATTGCTTTGCAATGTAAACTAATACTAAAAATCAAGTATTTTTATTGGGATACATTATAGCATCTTTGTTTTGTGTGTGCTACTGATGCCTTCCTAAAATATTTAAATGAGCAGG
This sequence comes from Nematolebias whitei, assembly GCF_014905685.2. Lineage (NCBI taxonomy): Eukaryota > Metazoa > Chordata > Actinopteri > Cyprinodontiformes > Rivulidae > Nematolebias > Nematolebias whitei. The sequence continues at coordinate 11,795,466 of NC_056517.1, read as the reverse complement.
AAAAAAGTACATAGATATGTTCTTGCGATTCTACATTGACTTTCATAATATCATCCAACTCAATTTTTATTTAATTAAAAAACATCAGCATGTCAGTGTTTGAAAATTAGATCACTGCCTGTTATGCAGACAAGATCACAGCAGGTGGATGAGCCAATCAATAGCTTATATTCTGGAAATTAAGTGTAAATCATTTCCATGGAAAACAATAACAGCATCTCACTCCTAGTATTATTTCTAACAAAAACTATTTATACCCTTCAGGAAACAGTAAAAAAACAAAGAAACAAACAAAAAAAAAACCCAGATAAACTTAATTTGCAATTACATGCAACTCCAAAAATATAATAACAGCACATCAAAACGTGCATCGCAGTGTGCTAAGAAATTTGGTAGCAATATCTCATACAGTATAGACAAAATTAGTAAATACACAAAGGTGAAACATTTCGACACACAACAAAGTCCATGCTCAATAATCCAGGTTTACAATCCAACATTTTCCAACAGATGACCTGACTGAAAAATGTTGGATTTCAACACACAGTTTTGGTGAAACAAGTGAGACAAGCAGAATGCTGATGTCCCTCATCGGTGAAGGATTTTAATTTAATTTAATTTTGTTTTTTTGTCCGAGGCAGCAAAGACTGATGAATCCTGTTGGAGGGAACGATTTTATCCATGACCAGGAGCATAGGAGGAGCCAGGGGGTGGCCAACAGTGGCTTTGGCCATCATAGATTACTTTGTAATGTTTGGCCACCCCAATCTTTTGAGGAAACTATACTTTTAAGTAATACGAAAACTAGAAAGCATAGCTCAAATGATAGGGGTGGTAACTTTACATATGGTGGCAGCCATCTTGGATTTTGATGTGGCAACCCAATTTTTGATAGTGACCTTTCTTATGCTTAGATGTAACCACACACCAAAATGGAAGTCAGTACATCAACTATATTTTGTTATTCAACTCACAGTATGGACAGACATTTACGGTGGCAGCCATCTTGGATTTTGACCTGTCAATCCAATTTTGAAAGGGAACCTTTCTGATATCTAGATATAGCTACTTACCTAAATGGAAGTCTGTATCATTCTTACTTTTCAAGTTATTGTGCTCACTAATTTTATGGATGGACAAACAGAGGGAGTATTTCCAATTTCCCCTCTTCATCCTGCAGCGGGTGGGGGGTCTGGGGGTCCTCCTCCAGAGAATTTTGAATAAAGTAGATACCATTTCCTGCATTCTGGTGTATTTTACAAAGGTTTAGTCCATTACATTAACATGAAACAAAAGATGTAAACTCTGTTATTATTGACATCTCTCTGACTGCAAAGTGTTCGTAATGCAACACCGCTGCAGCTCTGCAGGTAAGAGGTGTTCGCTTCAGGACAAATTGTCAGTTACTGACATGCTGGATTGATTGACAGGTGGTCCAACTCGTGCAAAAAAAAAAAAAAAAAAAAAGATTTTACTGGCCTGTTTAAAACTGTTGATATTTATTCCATATTTATTCCATATTTTGGCGAATATAAAGTTTGAGAGCTGTTTCCTTACAAAATCATAACGATGGTTTCTTGATCTTTCAGCGGTTCTGCGTTAAAATTTAGCGGGAGCACCCCCAAATAGAGGCTAAAATCGCCACTGAAGCCAGTTCATGTTTATAATTTAATTTTTAATGCTTCATGTGTGATTTATAAGTGTATTAAGTGCAGGATCATTTCTTAACTTAGTTGTTTAGTATATCCCACACCTCGGTCAGGTGCGCCTCTTCATCCTACTCCCTGCTCTGCACCGTGGGACAACAAGCGCTGCTCTAAGTTTTTGGCCACATTTAGAAAAAACTGCCTAATCTTCTAATATTTAGTGCTTTGTCACAGGCTAAGAAAAGATACTCTCAATCGTCCTGCTCAATTCAGAGAAACGTCCTGGTCACGACAAAGAACAGTTTGAGCCGAGATCATCAGTTTTTGCAGTTCAGTGAAAGTTCAGACCACTCCTGTAGGGATTCACACATCAGATTGTTCACAAAAGCGCAGGAACTGATGTGCAGCACAAAACATTTAATATTATTGTGTTTTTTAATAAAATTGCCCATGACTTTGAACTTTTAGGGGCGGAGATATTTTTAAGAGTAGAAGTGGAAATACGAAGCGACAGCTCTGATTTGAATCAAAATTAGTGTTTATGTAATGATTTTCATTTTGCATATCCAATATAAGATTTATTTGTTCTAGGCAGTCAAATTTGTTCATACATTTATTATTATTAGGACCGAGAGTTACCGGATCCAAGCAAACAGTTACCGGAACGCACCCTGTCAAAATAAAAGAGTTCCCGGATCTTGTTCCGGCAGGATCCGGCTCACATTAAGCCCTGGTCACATGGCCTCAGGGTGTTAGGAGTGCGCGGGGAACCCAGATGATATGAGACCCAGAACGAGGCAGACACAGGGGAAATACAAAAGAACAGTGTTTATTATTTACAGCGAGTTAAATGACATCCACAGGCTGCTTCTCTGAGGTTCCTGGAAAGAGGGACGACAGGTTATTAGCTGTCCAACGGGGAAGGCCAAAGTTGTTTGATTAATTAGCGTTTGTCCTTACAGTCCAACCCGAAGGGGAGAGCTGGTCCTTCAGTCCAAGGAGAGCGAGCAGCAGAGGGAAATCCAACAAGAGTCCAAAAGGGGAACGAGGAAGGCTGGCACTGGAGGCAAAGAGACACGAGGAATACCTGAGAGGCCAAGGGATCCAAATCAGGTCACGAGGGAATCCAAAGAGCACGAGGAACCAGGAAACTGGAAAAAAAGAGCAAAAGGTGAACAAATTATTTTCACTAAGACATTTACCTCACAACAGTACAATACCATAAGAGGTGATATGCTCCAGCGTTGAGTCACACCGGACTGCAGCCTTAAGTAGATGGAGAGGCTCATCAGGCTGATGGCCGCCAGGTGTTGGTAATCAGCGGCCATCAGCAAGGCAGGCTGCAGGCAGTGGGACCCTTACACAGGGAGGGATTATGGGTAAAATATACATCATTGTTAATCATTTCAGTTGGCTGTTTAGCATTGTTCTTTTAGTGATTAGTCTGTTCTTGTTAGCCTAGTAAATGTGATCATTATGTGTTAGTTCGTGTTAGGTCATTCAGTAGAGTAACCATGAGTGAAGGAGGTACTTCTCATGAAGACCTGTGGGGTTCACTCTGTCTGTGTTTAACTGTAAGATAAAGTCTATAAAACTCCATCTGGTGGTTGATTTTCAATGTACAACAAGAGTTGTACATATTGTTTAATAACTGTGTACTGTCATGCTTCAGTATTTAATTAAGTAAAAAAAAAGGTTTGCGTAAATACCTCATGTTACAACATGAACTCCCAACAGCTTACAGACAAGTGTGGTCTATTCTGTATATGTACTTTTTCGTTTGTTTTTGAGTTTAGTGTGTGGCTTATATTCAGGTAGTAGTCCAGAAATTACTGTTCTTCATGGTATGCCTTTACACAATTTTTTTTTAGTACATTTATAAAAGTTTACACCAAAACCTCTGCATTTTGCCAAACGAAGTTCTACAAAAGTAAGTTCTAAACTACTTGGGGTCTTTACAGAAGAAAGTAGACATGCTTAGATTTCAGATAGTATCTCCTTGGGTGGGTGACACGGTTGCACATAGTAGAGCTGTTGCCTCTCAGTGAGAAGGTCGCAGGTTCAAATTCCGGCCAGCGACCTTTCTGGGTGGAATTTGCATGTTCTCTTCGTGCATGCGTGGGTTTTCTCCGGGTAGCCTACTCCAGTTTCCTCCCACAGACTAAAAACTTGAATGTTAGACTGATTGGTAACTCTAAATTGTCCCTAGAGTGACAGAGTGATTGCTTGTCTCGTTTGTCTGGCAGGAACCAATGCAGACATGTTCCTGTTTTTAGTTTTCTACATTCGCCTTAGAATCTAGCTGTTTTTTGTTACTTTTTTTTTTTTAGCCATCCTATTTGTTAAAAAAAAAATCTGTATGACTTTTTATAATTGTTTATTGTTGTCGCTGTTGTGCATTGTTGTCATCACTCTTTGTTGTCAGTCTCTTGTAAATGAGTCCTCGAGGCTCAATGGGATTTACCTGTCTAAATAAAGGTTGAATGAATGAATGTCTCTATGTGTCCCTGTGATGGACTGGAGACTTGTCTAGTTGTCCCTGTGATGGACTGGAGACCTGTCCAGGTGTCTCCCGCCTTTTGCACAGTAACTGCTGGATATGGACACCAGTAATCTGAAAAGGAAGAAGTGGGTAAAAGACAATGGATGGATGGAGCTCCTTGAACACCTTTCAAAAATACATCCAAATAGTTCCACTTTACTTTCAGGCGATTTTTTTTTTTTGCTATATATGAAAAGATGCTATAACTTATTGCAATCTACACAAAACTACCAACATCTAGGTTTGTGAGTTCAGATGTACAGTAGAACAAACCTAAAACTTACCGGTAAGTAAAAAAAAAGAGTTGAGTTTAACTGAGTGCTAATAAACAGGAACCCAGCTATCTGCTCACTTCCTCTCATTTTAGAAGAATCCTGAGGGAAAGCTTTTAATGACATCTTCACTTCCCTCATTGCCTGTCATGAAAAGGTTTTCTGATGCAGTTCTACCATGTAATTAACATTAAAATGATTCATCAGATCCTTGTCAAACTCTCGACAACCAGTGGTTATGTCAGGCACTGTTCTAAAAAGGATGGCAGAGGGGCTCAATTACTTCAGATGGAACAAAACCACTGTCTCAGTGCTCGATGCGTGGCCTAATACTGCATGATTTGATTATTCTGCCCAAGCAAACACATGCAAATTGCGTCTCAGTTTGGAGTTGTTAATTTCTATGCCTGCTGATTAAATGTAACAATATGTCAGAAATATCTTTGCCAGGTCCTTGTGTGGCTCTCAAATCATACCCATGGAGTAAATTTATTCTCTTTATCCAAAGAGCAGAGAGCTTGAAACTAATCTAGAGGCTGAAGGTAACCAACCTGCTCTTTGTATGCTTTTTTCCTCCTGAATAAAAAGCAGCCAGAGTTAACCTTGGAGCCCGTTTTCCAGAGTGAAAGGAGATAAAACATGGAGCGACCTGGTTGTTCACTCTGCCATCCAAGCCTTTGTTTTTCTCACAGTATGGATGGCCATCTGTCAGCCTTACCCAGAGAGAGGCAATGATTTTTGCACGCCTGAGTGAGCACCCAGGAAAGCAATATTTCACGTGTTAGCACAGAAAAAAAGACCCGTCTCGGGGGATTTTGCTTACTGGAGTGATGTGGTGGTGTACATCAAGAGTGATAGTGCTGCCTCAGAGATGGAGCCAGAGCTGTAGAAGGTCTGGCTTACTAGCAATGCACAACTTGTCTAAAAGCCTGGATGTTTTCTGACACCACTGCTTGTTGCTTAATGTGGAAGTAAAAATGTGTTTGTGCAAAACGTGCTACAGTTAAATAACTTTGAGTCAGCCCAATTCAAGATAACTGCTACAGTCTATGAATGTTAGACCATGTCAAATAGTGAATTTTAAGGATTTCCAGTGCTAATTTGGTGTAGTAGAAGTGAAGTATCATGTTTATATTTAAGGTTGAACCCCAGTTAGCAGATTGAGAAGACAGAGCCAGGCGTACAAAAGGTAAGTGATTTATTTACAGGTGTAGCAGCTTTAGGGCTGGAGGCAGTGGTGTACTCTACATTTTTGTAGTGAGTATACTGTGCTTAGAAACCAAAATACACAGGTTTGTACAATGTAATCATCAATTAGTTTGATTTCCCTGAAGCACCTCACGTGGAAGATAATGGATGGATGGATATATGTTACATACACCACCTACACACACACACACACACATATTATCATATTTATTATTATAAGTTATTTTATTTTTTAGTTAAGACTTCCAAAGTAAATTGGACAAAATATGAACGTTCTTTATGCTTTAAGTGGCTCATGTAAATATGAATGTTTTAAATGAAGTGGGTTTTTTTTACAATTTGTGTTGTTTGAAAAAAATAAATTTAATGTAATGTGACCAAGAATTGTTTTTGTTAATAAAGGTTTTGCTATTTATTGCTCTCAAAGCTTCAAATTGGTGGCTTCAAATGTTACTAATACTTTTGAAACGTCAAAATATAAATATCCGGTCTAAACTTTTATTCTGAATATCCCCTTGCCCTTGAACCGGTGATGCTCTGCATTACTCCCGGTAGCTTCACATAGCTGGAGAGGTTTGCGGTGGCACACGAGCCTGGTGGAATACAAATTACAAATTTAGGTCTCTAGGTGGTGATCTACTTTCATGTTTGAGGGCCTCTGTAAAAATCATTGACAGGTTGCTTCAACTCACCCTAGAAGCATTTTATTTCATGCTGCTGTATTCATTCGTACTGATCTGCTCACACAGACTCATGTTTGTGCTGCTGTTGTTTGTTTTTGCCGTTTTTGCTGTTGTTAGTTTTTGTACTATTAGTGCTTAGCCTATTCTTAGTTTTGCGTATTTATTAGTCCATATCTTAGATCTTACTACTGTTTTTCTTTACAATTTATACTTTTGTTGGATGTAACTGGGACCCTGTGTACACAATTTCTTTTCACCACATGTACCACATGTGGTGTGAACTACAAATAAAGAAACCTTAACCCTTAAGCAGAACCTTCTCTCAGACAGACGTTGCTGCACAGTCTCGCCTCTCATCTCGTCTGACAAAAATGTTTTAGTTTAGATGAGCAAAATGTACTTGTAATGTACACAAATGAACACTCAGTATGACAAAGCTGTTTCACATTCATGCAGGCTGCGGCACAAGACGTTCCACAGCTGACTCTCGTTAGCTTCACCCCAAGCAGGACATCATTAGCGGGTGCACCGTGCTGCTTCAGCTTGCTAGTATGTCCACATCAGTAAACATGAAAATCAAATCAGTAAATGGAATTGCCCACAAATAAAATAAACAAACAAAAACTAAACATGTAAATAAATCCATCCATTCATTATCTTTACCTGCTTCTTCCTTTTTGGGTTGCAGGAGTCACTGGTATCCATATCCAGCTATCACAGTGTGAGGGCGGGAGACACCCTGGACAGGTCTCCAGTCTTGGGAGGAGATTGGTGTGGCCTTGGATAAAGACTCTCTCTTGACTTTGAGGAGATTCTGGCAAACTAACATGTGACAAAAGGAGGGGAAAGCAGTACTTTACTAACACTGTGTTCAGTGAAGTTGGGGTGCTGTTGACTTCAACCAGTAATGCCATGGGGAGGTGGAAGGAATACTTTTTGGACTTTCTCAATCCCACCAGCACATCTTCCATGAAGGAAGCTGAGTTGGGGTACTTCGGGGTTGGTCTGTCCATAACCATGGCTGAGGTCGCCGACGTAGTTAAAAAGCTACGCGGGTGGATGAGAGTCACACTGATTTCCTTAAGGTTCTGGATGTTGTTGGGCTGTCTTGGTTGAAATGCCTTTGCAACATTGTGTGGACATTGGGGGCAAGACCACTGGATTGGCATACTGGGTTGGTGGTTCCCCTCTTCAAAAAGGGAGACCAGAGGATGGGCTCCATTTATAGGGGCATACCTCTCCTTAACCTCCCTGGTAAGGTCAATTCAGGTATACTGGAGAAGTGAGTCAGATAGTTTGAGGAACCTCAATTCCAGGAAGAACAATGCGGGTTCCGTCCTAGCCATAGAACACTGGATCAGCTTTTTACCCTCACTAGGGTCCTCAAGGGGTTATGGGAGCTTGCCTATGCAGTCTACATGTGTTTTGTGGACTTAGAGAATGCTTTTGATTGTGTTCCTCGAGGTACACTGTTTTGGGTGCTCCGTGAGTATGGGACTGGGGGCCTGTTGCTACGGGCTTTTCGGTCCCTATACAAGCGGTGTAGCAGTTTGGTTTGCATTGCTGGTAGTAAGTTGGACCCCTTCAGGGTGGAAGTTGGACTCTGCCAGGGCCGCACATTGTCACAGAGTCTGTTCATTACTTTTATGGACAGAATTTCTCAGTGCAGCCAGGGGGCAGAGGGTTTCCAGTTTGGTGGCCTCAGGATTCCATCTTTGCTCTTTGCAGATGACGTTGTCCTGTTGGCGTCATCATGCCGTGATCTCCAGCTCTCACTGGAGCTGTTCACAGCCAAGTGTGAAGCGGCTGGGATGAGGATCAGCACTTCGAAATCTGAGGCCATGGTCCTCTGTCGGAAAAGGGTGGATTGATCTGTTTGGTCAAAGGTAAGGTTCTATCTCAAGTGGAAAAGTTCAAGTATCTCAAGGTTTTGTTAATGAGTGTGGAAGAATGGAGCATGAGATTGACAGATGGATTGGTGAAGTGTCTGCAGTATTGTGGACTCTGTGCCGATCTGTTGTGGTGAAGAGGGAGCTGAGCTGTAAGGCAAAGCTGCATTTTTACCAGTCGGTCTACTTTCCTACCCTCACCTATGGCCATGGCCTCTGGGTAGTGACTGAAAGAATGAGATTGTGGATACAGGCGGTTGAAACATTTCCTCCGCAGGGTAGCTAGACTCTCCCTTAGAGATAGGGTGAGAAGTTCAATCATCCGGGAGACTCGGAGTAATATTGTTACTCCTCCACATCGAAAGGAGCCAGTTGAGGTGGTTCAGGTATCTGATAAGGATGCTTCTTGGGCCCCTCGCTTGGGAGGTACTTCAGACATGTCCAACTGGGAGGAAACCCCAGGGAAGACGCAGGACATGCTGGAGAGACTATGTCTCTCCATTGTCCTGGGAATGCCTTGGGTTCCCTTCATAAGAGCTAAAGGAGGTGGCTGTGGAACGAGATTTCTGGGCCTCCCTGCTAAAGCTGCTGCCCCCACGACCCGACTTCAGAACAAGTGGAAGATAATGGATGGATGGATAAAAATTATTTTTTTGAAAAAGCTGTGGCTGAGTGGTTAGAGCAGTCGTCCTCCAATGCAAGAGTTGGGAGTTCGAATCCACCAGCAGTCACATTTCCAAGTGTCCCTGGGCAAGACACTGAACCCCTCATTGTCTCCAATGTGTGTCCCATTTGTCTTTTAATGTGAAAAGCACTGATTTGTCTCTTTAGAATGATTTGTTCAATTAGCTTTGTAGAGCTCTAGTAGAATGCTGTATGAATGGGTAAATGAGGGCACAGATTGTTGTGTAAAGCGCTTTGAGTATCTTGATTAGATATAAAGGCACTATATAAATAAAGTCCATTTACCCAACAATTTTCAGTCAGGTCATCTGGACAGTTTCTTTTTTTTTTTTTGTACTGAAACGTTTCACCTGCCATCCAGAAGGCTTCCTCAGTCAAGGAACACACAACACAAAACTGATTCTTTCCCCAACAGCTTACTCCAAAGTGGAATAAACCAGTTATGTTGGTGCCAAGATGGTCTCTTTGGCAGGCCCCCTCCTCCGGTGCCGGCCCTCTTCCTCGTCGACAGTCATGTCAAACTGCTTCAAAACCAACAAAGTCCATGCTCAATAATCCAGGTAAACAATCCAACAATTTTCAGTCGGGTCATCTGAACAGTTTTTATTTTTGTGCTGAAACGTTTCACCTTCCATCCGGATGGCTTCATCAGTCCATTTACCATTTACCATATATGTATCCACCTTATTCCTATCCTTCATGCTGCCTTGTGTGAATTATGGGCCCAACTTCCAGCGAAGATCAGAAACAGCATTTGTTTATGTGTGAACAGTATGAGCTAATGTATTTTCACAGCACATTGTAGATTTAATTTAAACATGTAGGAACACCACCTGCCATAGCTCAAACAGGACAATATAATCATACCGCTTCCTGCTGCAGACGAGGGATGAAGGACGACCTGAAGAAGTGGTTGTAGATTACATCTACTAGCATATTTAGCTAATTCATTGACTCGGTTTTTCTGACAAAGAAATGATGAACAACCTGAAAACTTATGAGGCGTACTAGTATCTACACAGTAATAAAGTCGGTGGTGTTTGGTTAAAAGAGGTGGGACACAATCTTATTTACCTTAAAGCAGACACAGAGCCCAGCCAAAGCCTTCAAGTCCTCCATCACCGAGCTTGGGTTAATTGCAGAGAACATCGCAACACCGAAGACGAACAAATACTGTGCCCTCCATACACTTGAAATCATACCTGATATTCTTATACTGTTTCCAGTCCTTCTGAGCATCTGGCATCTTTTCTCTGGTGGTTTATTGTAGTCAAGCCAAAAAGTAGGATGTGGGTTTCCTCCAGTCGCCGTTTGTGAACAAAGTGAAATGAGTACACATGCAGCGTTTTGGATGGCCTCTTCAAGTTCACATTTTTCCACCACATAATTCTTCATCTGTAGGTAGGAGATGGAAACTATACCACTTTTCACAGGAGCACTTTTTGTTTTGGGTCCATGTTCAAAACTGTTGTTGTAGCCACTGATTTAGTTTGATCTGGTTGTTTGTGCAGCCGCGAACACAACAGGTACCTGAACTCAGCACGGCTATTTTACTAAACTTTATGGTTGTTAAATAAATGTGAACAAAACCAAAATAGGTTTTTATCTGCTAAACTGAATGCAAATTACTTTCATATAAACCTCGGTCCGTGCTCCACTACCATTGTTAACCAATGTTTACTGCTACTTCCTGTGTCTGACAGGAAGTTGTACCCATAATCATTTATGGGAGTGGTGGCACAGAGGTTAGAGAGGTGGGCTTGTGATCCGAAGATCGCCGGTTCACGCCCCGGCCCCGACAACATCAAAAATTGTGGGTGGGGTAGGTGAAACACCCACACTTGCCCCCACCCTCATTCGCCCCACTCTGGGCCCATGAGCAAGGCCCTTAACCCCCACCATGTGCTCCCTAAAAAAAAAACAGGTCTCTCTTGAAAATGAGTTCTCGTGGCTCAATGAGACTAACCAGGATAAATAAAGGCTAAATGAAATGAAAAAAATACAGTAGAGCCCCCATGAACAAGATGGATAGTCTTTTTAAAGGTACCTCAAGGGAGAACATGACAATAACCTCTAACTTTTTTTAAATTCATTAATTTTGTTCAACCTAAAGAAACTGCCAAAGTTCAGGTAGCAATTTCCAATATTTCACACCGAAACGTGAAGTCAACAGTAACCAAATCCTCCTTTATTGCTTTGTAGTTTTCACTTAAGTTGCAATAGCAACACATTTTTTAACAGTAAAAAAATAATCACTATAATGAATTTAATGACAAAAGTCATCTTTGTTACCTGTTATAGCAAACAAAGCCCAGAGTCATCCTGATTCAGCCATTAGTGTCCTGTTCATGGAGTTATTTGTGAAACTTCTTCCCAAGGTCATCATCTACAGAGAGGCTATAACTCAACTATCAGATAATTACGGAGGCCAATGATCATTTGAATGGAGTAATGAAGTAGAGAAACTGCCGACGTCAGACCTTATTAGTGTCAAGCAGGACACTTTAAGGAGTGAGGAGCCATTGGCCGAGAGGATAAAACTAAATGAACGACTAATTAACATCTCTAAGGAAACCCAAACAGAGCAAATTGGTGAATAATGATTGTAATATCCACATAAATAAATACCGTCACCCATTCAGTCATGCAACCAAGTTTTGTTTGGTGTTACTCAGTTTGGTAATAAATTCCATTAATACACTTCCAGATGAGTTACAATTAGGAACAGATTTTGTAAATATATGTTAATCACATATTTTTAAACCAATAAATATTTAGGCAGATAAGCACCGCTTTGCATCACAAATCATGTAGAAGTTGTTGAAAAATACTAACTTCTAGTTGTTGAACCTTGTCAAATTGCCTCCCTTTAGATGCCGTTCCTTCCACAGGCGTGCAATTTTGTTTCTCACAAACATATTCCCTTCCCCAGTATGACGCTTTGGATTTGGGCTCTTTATCTAATTTATGCATCTTGTGAATGTACAAGTCTGAATTTATTGGTGCTGGGCTAATAGTATTCATTAACCTTTGTAGGAGTGAAATGTTTGATTGCAATGTAGCATTTCCTCCTTCAAAGGCATTTTGCATTCCCTTTGCAATTCAGATACTTCAAATGACTCATTAAACGCTATTTCACTTCAAACGTCCAGTTTATGAATGGTAATAAGTATACAGCATCACATTTAACATGCATGCACACATGCACTGAGACAGACATGAACACCAGCTAGATGACGTATGATGCATTTCAGGGTGGTGGGGAGGTGTGGGGGTTGTCACAAAAGAAGGAATGTTATTCTAAAATGACAGACATTTACACTCACTGAGATGAATTTGAATATAATCACACTATTAAAAACAATGCTCTGATGAATAATTCTGTCTTATCATCAGACTGATCGCCAACTAATTACAGCTCAAAATTAATGAGTTGATATTAAAAGACTAACAATTAGCTCCAAAAGAAAGTTTGGATTATTTTAAAATAATTAAGAAAGTATTGTTTTTTGTTAATAAACACCATTGTGACTTCTGTAAGTCATTAGAGAGTTTACCATTACATGTATTTGTACCAAACCACCAGTGCATTGGTGTCAGAATGTGGTGGTGGTGGGGGTAGAGCTACAATGTCTAACCTGGGCCTGGCCTGGACTGACCCAAAATTCGACCTCGGTTGGGCCAAAATAATGTGCTTGATGAGTGGGCCGGGTCGGTCTCAGGCTTTTAATATGGTTTTACAAATCATACAGCACAAAGAAAACTAAATAAGAATGCACAATATAAAATTATGTTAATCTACTTGTTAAGGAGGAGTCAGGTCCAACCGGCCGATTGATAGAGGTAAAAAAAAAAAGTTTTGGGGCCTGTATTTACAGTTAAATGATCGGATCAGGTGGGGTTTAGAAAATTTGGTTATGGGCTGAGGCTGTGTTGGGTCTGATTCGCCCGAATGCAACTCTAGTGTGTGCATGAGTGTGTGTGTGTGTGTGTGTGTGTGGGGGGGGGGGGTCCTCCCCCCCCCAATTTTTGAATAAAGTAGATGCCATTTCCTTCATTCTGGTATATTTTGTATATTTTAACAGATTGTTATACAGCTACATTTACCTACATAAGTAAACACTTGATACAGCAGCAAGTAGCCTGACCAACAGCTCTCCCTGTGTAAATAGAGACTGTGGTAAAGTTGGTTTTAATAGATATTCACACTATGCAGATTCAGCTGCAGTTCAATTATATATGAGGGGGCATGTTCCCCTTACATATAATTGTTGCGATGCCTATCCACCAGAAAAATGACATCCGGTTCTGATGCGTGAAATTATACAACAAAAAATAAAAAAGTTATTAGCTGATCACCTCTTTCATCAGGAAAAAGACGCACATACAGTATTTGTCCCCTGTCAAGAAGCAAAGAGGGGTCCAAATATGTCTGTCTGTCTGTCCACTCATGTTCAGGTACTGACATCCATTTGGGTGTGTGGCTACATCTAGGTGTAGGAAAGGTTCTTTTTTAAATTTAGGCTGCCACGTCAAACTCCAAGATAACTGCTGCCATGTTTATATGTAAAACTTGTGAGCTTTCTTCTATGTGTGTGTGGCTACATCTTGGTATAAAAACTGTTCCCTGTCAAAAATGGGGTTTCCATGTCAAAGTCTAAGATGGCCACCACCATATATATGTATGTAAAATGGCCACTCCAATGATATGAGAAAACTATGCCATCATTGTCCACCCCGTGGATATGCCTTGATGCCTGGTGGTGGACAAAATTGCTCTCTTAACTCGACAGGATCCATCACTCCGAGCTGCCTTGGACAAGCAAATTAAAAAAATTATGTATTTTCTTCTTAATCAATTCAATTCAAATATAATTTATTAATCCCAAAGGGAAATTAAATGTTGTAACTCATCATTTCATTAAAGAGTTGTTCTAGATGCTGATGGCTGTGGGCAGGAAGGATCTCTGGTAGCAGTCTGTCTTACAGCAGATCTGAAGAAACTGGTTGCAGATGTTGATTTGTCACTTGAACTTGGTGGGCAGGACCACGTTTTCCACAGAACAACTGTGTCAACTCTTGAAACTGTGCCTGCAGTCAACCTACTTCACATATGGGAGCAATATTATAGGCAGAAACATGGATGTGCTATGGGGTCTCCAGTTTCTCCTATTGTTGCCAACCTGTACATGGAGGAGGTAGAAAAGAGAGCCATGATGTCCTTTTCAGGGACACCACCAAAGTAATTGGTTCAGGTATGTTGATGACACCTGGGTTAAAATTAAATCTCAGGAAGTCCAACATTTTACTGACCACATCAACTCTGTGGATAAATACATCAAGTTCACACGAGAAGATGTAAAAAATGGCAGTTTGGCTTTCTTGGACTGTGAGGTCTCAGTCTCTGATAGAGGACATTTGAAAACCGAGGTGTACCGCAAACCCACCCACACAGACCAGTATTTGCAGTTTGACTCCCATCACCCTTTGGAGCACAAGTTAGGAGTCGCCAGGACTCTGTACCACAGAGCAGACAGCGTCCCCACTAGCTCAGGAGCCAGGCAGAAGGAGAAATCCCACACAAGACAGGCTGTAGAGCAATGTGGATATCCTAACTGGGCCTTCCTGAAAGCAAAGAAGAAACCCAAACAAGACTCAAGTCAGCCATCAGGTGAAAAGAAGGAACCCAGACCCAGACCAGTGGTCATTCCATATGGTGAGGGAGTATCAGAGAAACTGAGACGTTTATTTTCTAAACACAACGTCCCAGTGGCTTTTAAACCCCAAAATACATTACGGCAAAGATTGGTTCATCTGAAAGATCCAGTCCCCCGACACAAACAGAGTAATGTTGTGTATGCTGTTCAGTGTCAGGAGGGCTGTGATCAGTCTTACATCGGGGAAACTAAACAGCCACTGGCCAAAAGGATGGCCCAGCACAGAAGATCAACATCATCAGGCCAGGACTCTGCGGTCTACACTCATCTCCAGGCCAGCGATCACTCTTTCAGGGATGAAGATGTTCACATCCTGGATAGAGAGGACGATGGTTAGAGAGGAGTAAAAGAGGCCATCTTTGTGAAAAGAAATAGTCCATCATTAAACAGGGGTGGAGGCCTTTAACTGTCCCCCTCTTACAATGCAGTTATTGCTAATATCACTCAGCCCCCTGTGAATAGTAAACAGCCATCAGTGTGCTAATGATCCATTGTTAGGCTGATGGTCCTTCTTGATCATGTGAGCAGCTGGTTTTGGTTGTCAGCAACAAACTGGTTGATCCACTCTGAGAAGGTGCTTTTTATAAGACTGAGCTGAAAACAGCACCTCAGACTGAGTAAGTCTTTTGGATGAAAGATGAAACGTTTCTACATTTTTGTTGTTTTGCTTTGTTTTGTTTTTTTGAATGTCCAGAGGACCAGATTTAACTTTTTTAGATTCTAACATTATCATCACGCTGCTAAGATTAGCAGTGGGATGATAATAACGACCTCAGCCCTCCAGAACCACATACGTGCATGCAGGAAACATTGCAGACACGAAGGTGGAAGTACACCTCAGCCGAGCAGCAAAGGGACATGTTCTCCACGTTCACTTGTTATTGTATGCTGTCCAAAATCGGTAGCATCTCTTTGACAAATATGCAAATTAGCACTTCTCCTGGATTAACAGCAGAAAAACCAGACTGTCCTTCTTCAGATCCTCCATCATCAATCTAAAATAAACATCTACCTCTGCCAGCTGTGCTGTCACTGTGCAGATTCTGTTTGCTTGTGACATATGCTACAGTGGGAGGAGCTAAATAGGACTTCAGTGCTGCGGTGGGAGGAGCTTACCAGGACTTCAATGTTGTGGTGGGAGGAGCTTAGAAAACGTCGGTGCTGCATTGGGAGGGGCTTACCAGGACTTCAGTTCTGCAGTTTATTTTTGAGTATAAAATGCTTCACAATCACATGAGTATAAACAAATATCTTAGGTTGCACAGAGAATGTAGCAGCCTTAAGTCTCAAATACATGCTATCTTTTATTAAAAAGAATAATGCAAACTTTTTTGGTAATGATTAGGTTTTTAGAAAAAAAAATTTGAGATAAGTACTCACTGAATGTGTTTGAGACTCTTTTCATTAATAATAGTACACACAATAAAAGTTTGTCCATAACCCTCACATAGAATGTCGTATTAACAAATATATGGGCAGCACGGTGGCGCAACTGGTAGAGCTGCTGCCTCTCAGCGAGCAGGTCCCTGGTTCAAACCCCGGTCCAGGGGCCCTCTGGGTGGAGTTTGCATGTTCTCTCCGTGCATGCGTGGGTTTTCTCCGGGTACTCCGGTTTCCTCCCACAGACCAAAAACATGCATGTTAGGCTGATTGGTAACTCTAAATTGTCCCTAGGTGTGAGTGAGAGAGTGAATGGTTGTTTGTCTCTATGTGGCCCTGTGATGGACTTGTGACCTGTCCAGGGTGTACCCCGCCCCTCACACAGTGATTGCTGGACATGGGCACCAGCGACCCCCGTGACCCAAAAATGGAATAAACGGGATAATGGATGGATTAACAAATATAACTAATATTATAATATATATAATATACTAATATATGGAATCAGGAACACAGCAGGTTTCACAATCGCAAGCTGATGTTCTGTCAATAACACTGGCTTTTAAATCTGTCTGTTTTTTCTTTTTTTGTTGTTTTTTCCTTCGGTGTGGTTCTGACCAGTGGTGGGATGTAACTAAGTACAAATACTTCGTTACTGTACTTAAGTACATTTTTTATGTATTTGCACTTTCTAAAGTTGAGTTAAATGTGGGTATTTTGACTTTTACTCCTCTACATTTTACATTAAGTATCTGTATTTTCTACTACACTACATTTATATAATGTGTTGTGTTACACGTTACATTCACGTTGCGTTTTTTTAATTTGTTCATTAGTTTGAAAGTGCAGCACGGTGGCGCAACTGGTAGAGCTGCTGCCTCTCAGCGAGCAGGTCCCTGGTTCAAACCCCGGTCCAGGGGCCTTTCTGGGTGGAGTTTGCATGTTCTCTCCGTGCATGCGTGGGTTTTCTCCGGGTACTCCGGTTTCCTCCCACAGTCCAAAAACATGCATGTTAGGCTGATTGGTAACTCTAAATTGTCCTTAGGTGTGAGTGAGAGAGTGAATGGTTGTTTGTCTCGTTTGTCTCTGTGTGGCCCTGTGATGGACTTGTGACCTGTCCAGGGTGTACCCCGCCCCTCGCACAGTGATTGCTGGACATGGGCACCAGCGACCCCCGTGACCCAAAATGGAATAAACGGGTAAAGAAAATGGATGGATGGATGGATAGTTTGAAAGTACCCGATGGTGAGAGGGGAGTTGGTTCATTGAATCACTGCAAAGTGGGCAGGTAATGTTAGACCCACCTTCAAGAAGAGCTTGACCAATGACATATATTCTAAGCACTTTGATAACAGTTACTGTTTTAAATGTGCTATATAAATAAATGTGACTTGACTTGACTAGTATATATGTCATTGAGCTGGGCGCACCCACAGCACCGCTAACACACCAAAAATGAATTCCACTGCAGAGAGTCCGCCAGAAGATACGTATCCCGCCTGGCCTTATTGAAAGCCTATTGAAAGATTATTGAAAGACTATTGAAAGACTATTGAAAGACTGTTCAGTACAGCAGGACAGATTCTCTCTCCCTAAAGAGCCAGACTAGACTCAAAAAATTTTGAAAACCAACTTCTTCTGAATTTGAACAATAAATTCTTGCTGCAATATTAAAATGTGTCAGTTCATGATGTTAGGACAGGAGACAAGAGATGTCTCCAAATGTCTCGACACTCGGGTCCAAGTTTTGAAAATGTTGTCAGGAAGTTAAAATATTGTTCACTATTGGCCCATTACAAGGTCGACTAGACAGTATTTTAACTAGAGTTGATGACAAACTGGAGTTGAAATGATCAGAGTCTGTTCCTTTGTTAGTTGTGTCTAATGCTCCTTTTTTCAAGAAGACAACTTTTACTTCAATGTGTTTACTGCAGTTAAGTGTTAAATAAAAACTTTCAAAGGTAAAATCATTCCTCTTTCTTATTTTGCTTAATGACATTTAACTCTGCACGTCATCTCTGAAATTCTGATGCACATAATCACAAGTCCAAGTGTGAACTGTGTCACAGAGTAAACACAATAAAAACATGTATTATCTGCAACATTGTTCATTAAAATGGCTCAACACTATTAAAGTATTACAGAAAATATACATACAGTAGGCACACTTAATGATATTGTAGACCATTGCATTAGGTAATACATTCAGCAAGTACTTTATACTTTAAGTACTTTAAAAAGCAAGTACTTACTTACTTTTACTTACGTAAAAACGTTAATGTGGTACTTCTACTTTTACTAGAGTGCATTTTTGTCTGTTTATTTGTACTTTTACTTAAGTACAGTGTTTGAGTACTTTCTCCACCACTGGCTCTGACACACCATGGCATAAATATTTTTCAAAAAATTTGTATCAAGTTCTGTAAAACTGTCAGTTTTTGATAATCAGCTCTCGTTTATGATCTGTCTGGTGTTCAGGCTATACGACCTGGAAGTGCAGTTTTCAAAAAGTCATCTGCTGATTTTGGAAGGGCTCCTTTTTAAACACTCATTTCTTCATTAGGTAACAAATTGTTGTGATGAGGAAGTGTTTCTTTCAAGGGCCTTTAGGTCTGTTTTGTCCTGAATAACTATTACAACCGTTTGCCTCCAAAGTTCTCCAAAATGTCTGTCTGAGTGGACAGATTTCTGTCAGGCTCAGTTGGCTCATGTCGCTCGACAGATTTCAGCTGATAATGCGTCCTGGTCACATTCACCTGACCTTGCTGCACCAGCTAACTCGGGGGAGAAGACAGCGTTTCCACTTATCAGTTCCATTCACTGGAAGAGGAAAGATTCCCCGGCACTTGCTCTTCCACGGCGCTCCTGTGACTTTGAAGCTTTTGTTTCACTCAGTCTACAGTCACCTAAATACATCATTAAGGATTGCCTAAACACAGAAACGCGCCAAAACGACAGCTTTATCTGGCATGTTTGGGACAATGTTTTACTTTTTTGGTTGTCTCGTAGTGCTAATTGATTTTTTGCTGACAGTTGCATGAATCATGCAGCTACAGCGCATAATGAGCGGCTGATTAGATACTGAAATTCACTTATGACTGATTTGATGTTATTTTAGCTGAAAATGAAGATAATGTTCCCTAATGCCACTGGTTAAAGTAATTACTCTATAATTGCCTTATTAAAGTGTCAGAGACCAGTCAAGGCAAAATAATATATATATATATATATATATATATATATATATATATATATATAAATAATAATTAAATACCAGCCTTACTTAGGTGTGTTTTTTATAATGAGTTTTTTTGAGAATATATTTAAAAAAATTCACAGCATTTGTACTTCTTTCACAGATTTGAGAGGTAAAATGTTTTAAAGGTTTCATCCAGAAGTTGTAAATTTAGCAAGCCAATATTCACAATTTACACACACGGCGCTGCAAACACAAGCACCCCCGGCATGCTATTAAGAGACAGTCACTGAGAAATGTGATCAGCATTCAGGTTGATTATTAAAAAAAAAAAAAAAAAAAGACTGGAGAAATGTAAATTAATAAATAATGTGTCATTAAAAAAAATCTATAATCTCTCAAACGACATAACAGTACAGTTGGGAAAAAAATTACTGTATTTTCTGTCCTATAGGTCGCAGATTTTTTGCATAATTTACATGCCCTACAATTTATAGGCCGGAGCGACATATTTATGGATTTTTTTGACCATATTTATGAACCAATTTTGGGCTGAGATATGACCGTTTTCGGGGCAGCACGGTGGCGCAACTGGTAGAGCTGCTGCCTCTCAGCGAACAGGTCCCTGGTTCAAACCCCGGTCCAGGGGCCTTCTGGGTGGAGTTTGCATGTTCTCTCCGTGCATGCATGGGTTTTCTCCGGGTACTCCGGTTTCCTCCCACAGACCAAAAACATGCATGTTAGGCTGATTGTCTCTAGGTGTGAGTGAGAGAGTGAATGGTTGTTTGTCTCGTTTGTCTCTACATGTATGTGGCCCTGTGATGGACTTGCGACCCGTCCAGGGTGTACCCCGCCCCTCACACAGTGATTGCTGGACATGGGCACCAGCGACCCCCGTGACCCAAAATGGAATAAATGGGTAAAGATAATGGATGGATGGATGGATGGATGGATGGATGACCGTTTTCATTCATTCTGACTGAAAAAAACAATTTGAACAGTATCACTTTCAGCCACTTGATGGCAGCAGAGTAGTAGTAGAAGTATGGCATGCCATTGTATCATGTAATAGGTAAACTTGGCTGTAATGACAAATTCAAAAACGTTCACGATAAAAACAACTGGACTTTATTTATTATACTTTATACTTTGTTTTTTCTTGAACTTGTTTGAATTTACCATGTCCTGGATGACTGAGAATCTTCATCAGCTATTAATGATACAATCGGATGGCCATAGTCTCCCCACCTTTGTTCTGATTGCTGTTTGGACTGACCGTCCTACAAGCACCGACAATTTACGGCAAGCCGGACGTAGCTTTTAGCTTGTAGCCTCCTGAAGAAAAACAGACTTAAATACTATTTATGCCCAGTTTCCAACGCAAAAACCTCACGGTTAAATCTGAGAACTCAGATTGACATCAGAAAAAAAAAAAAAAAACACTGAGGCTTCCAAAACACTTCTGTAGTGTTTTAAAACACAGGAATAAAGATGGAACTGTGAACACTTCTTACGTCGTAACACCGCGTTGCTAAGCAACCACTCCGACTAAGCTATTCAGAGCCTTTTTATGTCTTTTCAGTAACTTTGCTCAAAATACTTGGCAAGTCATTCCGGAGCAAATCAAACATTACCGCCATTCCCAAAACAGTATTATGCAGAATCAGTTAGCTAGACTGTCTTTCCATAACACGGAGGACTTTCCAGGGAGTTTATAACGTTTAACCAGACTTTTCATCACTTCACCACTTGCTCTCACCGAGATAGGATACTTCTCCCCGCCCTCCCCGCTTTGCTTTGCTAATCTGTCTGTCTGTGAAACTGCTTTTGAGCTTCTTTTCATATCTTCCGAACCATAATTATGGACTTGTTTTGATCATTTGGTCTCTCAACTCAATTTACAACATTTTCTTTGAAGAGAAGACAGGCTTTAGGCGAGCTGATTTGCCCTGTTGGCACGCACGCAGCTGGATATCTCATCGACTGGAAGACTTGATGATGTGTCTATCTCTGCTGCCATTTGTGGATTTTAAGGACGCATATTTAATTGGATTTACGATAACTGGTTCCTGCTTTTTAGATTTGGCTGTTTGCTGGTTTTATCTACAATCAAGGAAGTCGTCGGCAACAATTTGGACCCGATCACGCTGCTTGCCTTTATGATGGCTCGGTTCGTGTCTCGAGTACCCGGACTCAAATGCTTTGGGCTGAATGGATCAGATCTTGGGGATTTTACTCAGTCACGTTCCATCAGTGTGGCCATGTAATTTGGACATTTCGGAACCGAGTCGACCAACACAAACTCAAGGTAGATGTCATTAAGTTCTGCCTGTCCCCAAAACAACTGTGTGTTTATCTGAATTTGGCTCCCTTGGCTGGCCTTGAAGGCCATCTTATCTGAATTTGCCTGGAGAACATGTGATCTGACGCTTACCACACCCCCTCCCTGAGGAATTTCCAACTGATAACCAGATGAAACCAGCTGATAAACTTGTGTCATCATTTCAGAACTCTTGGATTCTCATAGACGTTATTCTTGGCCATTCCTCGACATCCCTCTAGAATGTTTATGGATCTCACCGGAGGACATTGATTGATTATTCCATCCTTAGCAGAACTCTTACAGTGACCTCAAGAACATCTATGAACATTGATGACCGCTCTCGTCTCCCCCGTCTGCAGACTGTCTACGTAAATATGTGATTGTTTGTGCAAGGTGTTTTTTTATTATTAGAGGGGTTTTTTTCTCGGGCAGGAAAAAAAAATGTCTGATAGGAATTTTTTTCGCCTCCAACTCCTACATGTGTCCAGTTAACCACTGTTTTTGTCTGTCCAAACAAGTCTCACTTGTAAATGAGTCTTTGAGGCTCAATGTGAGTTATCTGTTTAAATAAAAGTTTCATGAATTTTGCGGTGACGTTACTCCTGAGCTCAGTTTCAAAACTATGTCACCATCAGGTAGTGTTGTACTACTCAAAACCAGTCTTGGTCTTGAGACTGGTCTCAAAACCACTTTTTGATGGTCTTGGTCTTGTCTTGGACTCGACTGCATTTGGTCTCGGTCTCGGACATTGAGGACTCGGGATTTTATTTCAAGATCAGTCAAGACCACAACTGTGGAAATTTCACTCAATTGCCAGAATGTTGTCCAGTTTATTTGTTAACATCTTGTTTTATTGGATGCAAAACTTACTGGTTCAAATCCAAGCGATAACGTGACTCATTGCTGAATACATGCTTTTGTTGCAGCTGTCATGCCCACCCCCTTTCACTCACACATGGTTCTGTACCAACAGAACAATACAGACAACAGAATGTAATGTCGCAATCGGGGTGAAAGTAAGCCGGTATAGTCCAGTACTGCATGCCACTAAAAGATTCTGCGTCAGTAGGCAGTACCTGGAAGAGAGGGGCTGTCTGCTGTAAAGCCTCATTCAGAACTAGTCACGGCTGAACTTTGGGTCAGAATAGATTCACTAGCAATAAGCAGTCTAAAACACGACTTAATCAGTTAATAAAAAAGCTTTTTATTTCTCATTTCCAATTGTTTCTGAACAGTTTGTGCTATGCTGGAGTCTCAACTCTCTACCGTGGTGAAATTAATTTTACATTGGACGTTGGACATTTGAGCTCCGTGGCTTCAGCGGTGTGTTCCTCTTGTTCAATCCGAAGGAGACAGTCTGATTTCAGTCAGCTGCGCTCAGTCTGCCCCTCCTCCGAGACGTAATGGTTCACTTAGGGACCGTCAACAAATTACCAAACCAAACACTCTTCAGAAACAAAAATTAATATGTTTTACATCATTTGACCCACTGACACAAAATTAATGTTAAACTACTCTAATAGACCTGACACACAAAACATCATATTTATATCTCTTTTTAAATTATTTTCTAATTAGATATTGAGCAAAAAAACATGATTTTTGAACAAATAAATTATGTAAAATTAGAAAATGCTTTAACATGAGAACTGAATGAGGGTGCCTCGTCTGTCAGGTCTAGTAGAGTAGTTTAACAGGTTTTGTGTCAGTGGGTCACCTGACATGAAAATTATTGTGCAAAAACCACAGCATGTCTGAATTCTTTGTTATCTTTGAAAATTTATAAAAGCTGATACATTCATTCAAAAGCAAACTTAAAGTTGCAGTATGTAACTTGTAAAAAATATTGTTTTTATAAAAGTTACATGTTTTTTACATATTTGTTAAAACTGTCAATATGTCATTACTGTAAGGATGGCACCTTTTGCTGTTTCTGTTTGTGTCTGTGTTTCCCTAGTGTTTCCTCGTCAGTTTAATTGTTGCCACCTTTGTCTCGTCACACCTGCTGTTTGTAATCACGTCTTGTCTTGTCCTTGTATATAAACCTCCTGTCCTGTGTTGTTCCTTTGTCGGGTCGTATTCGTTTGGGTCTTCATGTTTCCTGCGTCTTGTGAGTTTCTCCCTGAGCTTCCTGAGTCCATGTAAGTTTTGCTGCCACGTCAGCTTATTGTTTTGTTACCTTTTTATTTTTTATCATTAAAGATATTTATTTTTGTATCTGCCGAGTTGAGTCCTGTCTGCATAACTGGGTTCGTTCCTGTCCAGCTGATCCTGACAATTACAGTATAGTATAAGACAGATAATCTGTGAAAAGACTAAGCTCCAAGACTTGAGGTCTTGGTCCCGACTTGGTCTCGCTCTCCCACGGTCTTGGTCTCTATTTGGTCTCGGCCCCCAAAAGTCTTGGTCTTGTCTCGGTCTCGAGTTAGGTGGTCTTGACTACAACACTGCCAACAGGAGATGAAACGTTCACTCTAAGGCCGTTTTAATCATACATGCATGCATAAACTTCAGATCCAGTTCTTATCATCAGCGCTTTATCAAGCACACTTTTTAAACCTTCTTTCTTCACCTTCAGGGAACCATATTCATATTTGGCATTATAATGATAATGCATACAGTAACTCACTGTTCTCCCTTTAGGAAACTAACAGATTGTAAATGTCTAGTTTCAGCTTTCACTGTTGAGTATCTGGTGTTTGAGGTCACTTAGCTGTTGGTGGCCATCTTGATTTGGGTTGGCTCCAAAAGTTACAATTATTCAACACAAATTTATTTATAAAGCACTTTGGCAATAACACTGATAAAAGAAATGTAAAACAAGAATAAAAACTACTAGATCAAACAAAACCAGCTAATTAAATAAAAGCCATAATCTCCAACTGAAAAGCTAAAGAGAAAATTTATATTTTTTAAGAAGATTTAAAAACAGGAAGTGAATCGGCTTGTCTGGGCAGTGTCTGAGAACACCCGGTCACCTCTGAACTTCCTCCCTGACCTTAAGACCTTCAGACCAAAGAGAACGTACAGCTGCAGGTCAAACGGTTACTGTGGATCATGAAAACGTTTACAAACAGAAGAACTTTAAAATCAATACAGAAACAAACTGGGAGCCCACGTAAAATACAGATTTTCTTATTTTAGCAGCATGTAGATTTGTGTGTCATCAGCATAAAATGGACGGCAACGCTGGCGAACAGAACAAAGAGGAAGTAAAAACAGAGAAGAGGGCCAAATACATAGCCCTGAGGTCTGGTCGGCTCCCTTCTTATATCTCCTCCCACATCTCACATCATCAGTGCAGTTACAGCATGCGCTCTCAGGCCTTCATTACCTGCAGCATTCCATCAGTGTGGACTGAACTCTGCAAAAAGGCCTTTTCTTACTCTGCTCCTACAACCTGGAACACCTTGCAACAAGAACCAAAGCTGTCCACTTTGATTTATTTAAGGGATTTTAAACATTTGATAAGGTCAAGTAAAAATCTAAGCAAATATGTTCTTGTTTTTATAATTTTACCTTGTTTATATGGCACTTTGATTTTATTGTTTTTATAACACTGTTTTTATTTTAATTGCTTTTTATTGTAGTATATTGTTGTCTGTACTTTATTATGTTGTCAGTCTAAAACATGTCTGTCTTGAAAATGAGTTCTCATGACTCAGTGAGACTAACCTCTATCAATAAAGGTTAAATAAATTTTAAAAATGTATTATTGGTGTTACTGGCCCTGTCCTTACTCAGAATTAGATTTCTAGCTAATTTTGCCGTATTGCGCATCACTAACAGCCAGACTGATGAAGGTCAATCAAGCAAATCAAGCTTCCACTTGCTTTTCAGCAGAATTAGTCAAATGCTTCATTTGCATTGAGTGGGCACCTGCATTTCAGAACATTAGTACATCTGGAACTCTAACGAGGTAAACACTTTCCAACAGCACCATTTGATATAGTTCCTTTCTAGTTTTGGTTTTAAACTTTGCATTGTGGATCTTTAGTTCTGACCAGGTTGATGACCTAATGGTTAGTTTTAGAGCAGAATGAAGTGGATTGTTGTTGGCTTTAAAACAACATCACTGTTTAAAATGCCTTAGTAGCTTATACAAAAGCCATTTTAAAAACATTAACGTTGCAGTTAGTTTTGCATTACATGACTTAATGGTATGGCAGCAATCCACTTTGGTCTTAGCCTTGTTTGGACTAGCCTTTAGCTCATTAGTCTGTTTCTTGAAATGGAATTTGCTCCATAAACATTGTTCATTTTAAACTATCTAAATGATTATGGGGGCAGCACGGTGCAACAGTTGGAAGAGCTGTCGCCTCTCAGCGTCCTGGTCGCCCCAGTTCAAATCCCAGCTGGGGGACCTTTCTGGGGGAGTTTGCATGTTCTCTCCACGCATGTGTGGGTTTTCTCAAGGTACTCCAGTTTCCTCCCACATCCCAAAAATATGCATGTTAGACTGATTGGTGACTCTAAATTGTCTCTGTGTCCCTGTGATGGACTGGAGTTCCTGTCTGCTGCTTCCTTAGATAAACTTTACTAACTGGCTTTTATATGTATGTGAATGTTCCTGTAAAGTGCCCTGAGACAACTTTTGTTGTGATTTGGTGCTATATAAATAAACTGAATTGAATTGAATTGAGGGGCAGCACGGTGGCGCAACTGGTAAAGCTGCTACCTCTCAGTGAGCAGGTCCCCGGTTCAAATCTCGGTCCGAGGGCCTTTCTGGGTGGAGTTTGCATATTCTCTCTGTGCATGCATGGGTTTTCTCTGGGTACTCCAATTTCCTCCCACAGACCAAAAACATGCATGTTAGACTGATGGGTAACTCTAAATTGTCTCTAGGTGTGAGTGAGAGAGTGAATGGTTGTTTGTCTCATTTGTCTCTATGTGTCCCTGTGATGGACTTGCAACCCGTCCATGGTGTACCCCGCCCCTCGCACAGTGATTGCTGGACATGGGCACCAGTGACCCCCGCAACCTGAAAAGGAAGAAGCAGGTAAAGATGATAGATGGATGGATGGATGGATGGATGGATGGATAGATGGATGGATATGATTATGAGAACAGTGAAGTGCCCTCCTGATAGCACTGAACACTAACAGTCCTCACTGTAACTGTAGACTTTGATGTAAAAAATAAAACATAATATCAAAGTGACAGCAATGTAAAGGTTTTTGTCCTTTGAAAAATCAAAAGGGGGGACTTGAAATACAGTACTTTCAGTCCATACATCCGTTCATTTATTTGTCTGTTGGTGCATGTGTTGAACATGATTTTTTTTCTTCTTTCAGCTGGTCCCTTCTTCAGGGGTCACCCCACACGAAGACTTGTGAATTGCTTTTATACCGAATGTCCTTTCTGACACAACCACAGCCCACTGAGCTACCACAGCCCTCTGTCATGGGAGCCATCTCTATGGTCCTCCATCTCCCTGCAAACTCTATGGAACAGTTCTGTTCCGTGGAGAACTTTGAATGTTCTGTTTCTGCCGGATGCAGTTTTGGAGGGCAATTGTCATCCTTTGCCGCACTTGTGGGCAGCACGGTGGCGCAACTGGTAGAGCTGCTGCCTCTCAGCGAGCAGGTCCTTGGTTCAAACCCCGGTCCAGGGGCCTTTCTGGGTGGAGTTTGCATGTTCTCTCCGTGCATGCGTGGGTTTTCTCCGGGTACTCTGGTTTCCTCCCACAGACCAAAAACATGCATGTTAGGCTGATTGGTAACTCTAAATTGTCCCTAGGTGTGAATGAGAGAGTGAATGTTTGTTTGTCTCGTTTGTCTCTATGTGGCCCTGTGATGGACTTGCGACCCGTCCAGGGTGTACCCCGCCCCTCGCACAGTGATTGCTGGACATGGGCACCAGCGACCCCCGTGACCCGAAATGGAATAAGCGGGTAAAGAAAATGGATGGATGGATGGATGGATGCCGCACTTGTTATTATCATCATGCTGCTAAAAGAACCACACTGCTAACAGCACCATGCTGCTAGTAGGACCATGCTACTAACAGCACCATGCTGCTAGTAGGACAATGCTTCTAACATCCTGATGCATGCTCAATAATCTAGGTAGAAAAATCTAAAAAAAGTTCAATTTGGTCCTCTGGACATTCAATAAACAAAACAAAGCAAAAAAAAAAAAAAAAAGTAGAAACGTTTCGGCTTTCATCCGAAAGACTTCTTCAGTCTGAGGTGCTGTATTCATCTCACTCTGATAAATAGCACCTTCTCATAGTGGATCAACCAGTTTGCTGCTGACAGCCAGAACCAGCTGCTCACATGATCAAGAAGGACCATCAGCCGAACGATGCATCATTAGCACAATGATGGCTGTTTACTATTCACAGGGGGCTGAGTGATACTATCAATAACGTTGGTTATGGACTATAACCCCAGATTCTATGAGTATAGGCGCAGCCCTTAAAGGCTATGGGTTTATCCCTTCATGCGCAGCGCAGCACAGAAAACTTTAGTCCACACCCACCTGCTGTGTGGGCCTCACCCCCGGTCCATATAAATTATGGTGAGACCGGGTAATCGGCTCCCAAATAGCTTGTTTCTTCAGCCATTTAGGAACCAGTGTGGCCCAGAGCTGTCATCCCTCCATGTAAAGCCATGGAGGATGAAAACCCTCTGGTGGAAGGCACTGAGATTCTCTGGAGGATCCAGTCCAGATGAACTGTAAGCTTCGGAAATAGCCCCACACAACCAGTGTGAGAGGCGCTGGGTGGATAGAGGACATCCTGAAGACCTGTCCCTGTAATGCACGAACATACGCTGAAAGCGGCGCAGTGCGGCAATGTGTGCGCCACGTAACATGAAAAATGTGCGCATGGGACAGAAGGAGGTGAGATGTTGCTTCCTCCTCAGAATTATGAGAAAGAGGATAAAACCCATCCAAGGTTATCACTCTCGATCTGAATGAGCTTGTGATGTTTTTCAGAGCAGGGTTAAAATGTAGTACAGCTGAACTGCCGTCAGCTTGAATTCTGAGACATGAGGGAGTAACAGAGAGAGCAGACAACCACTCACTCTCTTTGCCAACGTCAGAGCTAACAGCAGGGCTGTATTAAATGACAGAAATTTAAGTAAAACCTGATCTAAAGGCTCAGAAGGAGCTTTGAACAGAGCGTGCAGGACCATCATTAGGTCTCACTGTGGAGCTAGTGGGCGTGACACAGGTCTGTGTCTCTGTACACCTTTCAGGAAACGCTTCATCAACGGGTGATTAAAAACTGTTCTGTCATCGAAGCTCTCGTGACAGGAAGAAATAGCTGCAGCATAATTTTTAATTGTGCTGAACGCAAAATCTCTGTCCATCAGCTGCTGCAGAAAGGACAGCATGCCACCTAGTGAACATGAGATGGCCTCTACACCTTTCTCCGTGCACCAGCGCTGAATAGCTGTCCACTTTGATATAAGCGCATAAAGGAGCACTGTTGGCCACAGGCTGTGAGTGAAGGCGTCCACTCCAAACTGTGGGTCATCTCGTGGGCTCAGTGAGAACCATAAATGATACTGGGCGTTCTCCCGTGTGGCGGACAGATCCACTGCATCTCAGCTGAACTTGTTCCAAATCCGAGAGATTAGCTCGGGAGGGGGGCTCCAGTCTCTGTGGCAGGGACCACACCTCAACATGATATCCGCTCCCCTGTTCAGGACGCTGGGAATGTACACTGCTCTGATGGAGAGCAGGTTTTTGTGTGCCCAACACAATAGCTGTTTTGCGAAGCGTAACAGTTGGGCTGAGCGCATGCCTCCCTGACGGTTTATGTAAGCTGCCGTCACTTTGTCGTCTGTGGATCAGAACATGCTGATCCCGCAGAAGGGGGGCAAAATGCTGAGTCACATTTCAGACTGTGAAAACATTCTAGCGCATTTATGAGAAGTGACGTGGTCCAGCCACTGTGCTCTCACTGTTTGGGTAAGACACATTTCTCCCAGCTTGACAGGAACACGTCTGTGAAAACTGAGATGTGTGACGTAAGCCTGCTGATGGGAACTCCCTCTGACAGAATGAGGGGGTTTCCCCAGTGATTCAGATCAGTTCTCACGGAGGGGGGCACAAAGATAATCCGCCTCTTCTGGCACACATGATCTATGCTTAGGTGAGCAAACAATCTCTGAAGGCGTCTCACGTGAAGTAGGCCCAGCGGAACCACGATATGGGCTGCTAACATCATCCCAGGAGTCGCATGACAGGCAGAACGGTCACTATGCTGCAAGGTCTGACACAGCGAAGCTGGGCTTGACACGGCAGAGCTGAGCTGATAGAGCTTTAGCTCTCAGCTGTGATAAACGGGTTCTCATTGTAGTTGAGTTTAGCTCCACTTCCAGATAAACAATCATCTGGGACGGACGAACGGAAGTTTTTCCCAGTTTATAGAAACCCCAGGTTTAGCACGTGTAACACTGGCGTTTTGGTCTGTGCGACTGCTTTCTAACTGGACCGAGCTGATAAGAGCAGATCATCCAGATAAAAAGAATTCGCATTCCTGCCATGTGTAATGAATGCAGAACCATCTCCACGCATTTCGAGAATGTGAGTGGGGTGTTTCAGAATGATGGAAATGTGTAAATATGTGCTCTTCAGATCTATGGAGGTGAAAACCAGTCGTTCTGGTGAAGTTCTCCAGTAGCTGTTTGTCAGCATGTGAAATTGTCTCCCCATTATTGAATCGCTGAACATGAACAGGTCGAGCTCAGTTGGGAACTCTGGAAATCACGTTTTTCGTCAGAAATTCCCGAACTTCTGACTGGAGAGACGAGCTCTGTTCTAGAGAAGACAGAACTGTCTCTATAATCCCTCTGAACAGTGGGGGTTGCGCTGCAAACTGCAGCGTGTAACCCCTGCTGATCAGACGGTCCGTCCATGTGTCCAGGGAACACACTCGCTGCCACTCTGAGTAACGCTCGGAGAGCGGGCACGCATTTATGTTGTGTCATGTTTCTCATGAACGTCAACCAGACTAAGAAGCCTTACTGCCATCACTCACTCTGGAGATTCTCCAGGGGGAACCCAAGGGGGGGGGGGGGGGGCTCCGACAGAAAAAAGGGCTGTATGTGTGCCTCTGTGCTGGGCCCAAGCTGCGGTCTCACATAGAGCTGAGGTGAGCCAGCGCACACTAAGAGGAGGCGTGAGCACTTTCTGAGTGAGACAATTTTGATGGAGGCTGCAGCTGTTGTGGAGAAACATGTTTACTCCCGCTGCACTGAGTGGGCAGAAAACAGCAGAAATAAAAAATGGGCTTTGGCTGAAAATGAGGGATTTTACCGGACTCCGTCTGCTGAAAAAAGCATAATTTATCTGACGTGGCAGATGAGTGTTTTGTGATATTTACTGTGGTGCCGTTTAAAACGCTGTTTCGAGGTTCCTGTCTCGTTCTGTGTGGGGAATATAAGTAAAGAGGCAGCTGTGAGATCAGCTGATCTGACAGTCTCAGATGAAACTTTACTTTCAGAGGTGTTTCTGTTTTATATCAAAACATACATCATCAAAAAACACATATATTCCCCTCAAGGATCTGTTACCTGGAGGAGGGGGCCGGCGGAGGAGTGGAACGTGAAGTCGCTGCCACAGCTGTGGAGCGCCTCTGCTGCTGTTGCTGGCCAAGGCAGTCCCTCCAGCGGCCAGAGGGGTGAGAGGAGGACTGTGACATCACCAGATGGTGTACAGTCTCTGAGACCTCCTTGGACCTCTGCGATTTCTCAAGGATGGTCCTGAAGTTGGCCCCGAACAGCGCCTCTGGGGTGATGGGGCCCTCCAGCAGGTCTTTCTGCAGCCTCTCGGACAAGGATGGTGAGAGGCGGAGCCAGGTGATCCTCTGGATCATGGTCATCCGGGCGGCGATGCGGGACAGGCAGACCACAGAGGTGGCGCACATGTTTAAGATGACATCAGCGGCTTTACAGAGAGAGCTCTTTGTCTCCTCCAGCAGGTCTGCTTCCACCAGCCTCTTTGAGATGCTGTAGGCCAGCAGAGCGATGTTGTTGTTGGCTGCGAACCACCTGGGATGTGCACTGGTAAGCTCGGTTGGAGAGCTTTGTCACTCTCTGGTCCTGCTTTCCTGGAGGCATAGGTTGCCGGTCCATCCTGGAAGCTTTTGCCCCAAGTGTCTCCACCAGGCTTGGCTCCAGGGGGGAGAACCGAGGGAAAAAAACACCGATCGGTAAAAACCCTCCACTCTGGAGATGGAGGCGAAGGTGGAGACGGATGTCTTCAGCTTGCCGGGCTCAGCTGCAGCCTTGTTCCAATGTGATATCACAGCTGGACAGCGATGCCAGATGGGATCATGGCGACAAGCCAGGGCAGAACGTTAGAAAAGGCAATGGCGCCGTCCAGCGGGTAGCGGCCCGCCACGGAAAAGCACTCATTGGTGCTTACCTTGAACAAGGCTGCTTGTCTCTGCTTGTCCTTGGGGAGAAAGAGCTCACCGGGATGGCAGGAGGTTGGGGTGGCGGAGACCCAGGCATCCTTTGCAAAGGTTGTGCCGGTCAAAGCTGGACAACTTTTCCTTCTTCATTCTTCTGACAGTGCTAGCTAGCTGGCTGAAGAAAAAATGGGAGCCGATTACCCGGTCTCACCGTAATTTATACGGACCGGGGGTGAGGCCCACACAGCAGGTGGGCGTGGACCAAAGTTTTCAGTGCTGTGCTGCACGCGAAGGGATAAACCCAGTAGCGATAGCCTTAAAGGGCGAAGCCTATACAAAATAGAACAGCATTGTAAGAAGGGGACTGTTGAACACGGAGGCCTCCACCCCTGTTTAATGATGGATGGTTTCTTTTACAAAGATGGCCTACTTTAAGCCCCCGGTATACTCCCGTGTTTGTCCATATGTGGAGGTACACTCGTACCTCCTCAGGGCATGTACGCACAAAGCTCAATTTTTACGACCGCGTACTCGGTGTCGCACAATAAACTGTCAGGCGATGTACTGTTTTGTATTAGACACCAATGTATTAAATTCCCCTTCTTCATCCCTGATCTGGCCTTTTCTTTTGTTTTTTTGCCAAAAGGCAAGTGATCTCTTCCTCCTCCTCCGTTGATGCCATGACTGAAATGGTGAGAAATGAAGGAATTTGTCACAAACTAATTAAACTCAGATCCAGCATGGCTGTGGTAGGGTCTGGAGATTTCCTGGTGGGCTGGTCTGATGTGTGGGCTGCAGGACCAGCGCTCCCTGTTTTTTATTTTATTTTTGTACATCTTTTTATTAACAACATATAAACACAGAACCCTTGGGGTGGCCGAAGATGAATCCATTGTGACCAAGACTGCCACTGATCTTAAGATGACAAAAATAAAAAAAATAAAAATTTGGAACTGGTCCCAGTCTAACTGTCTTGACTCTTCAATAAAAACGTCTGAATATCCAAACTGAGATTGTTCAGATAACTGTCTACTGAAGGTAAGATACTGACTGCAGAGAGAAACAACACAGAAACACTCTTTAAATGCCCAACCTCTAACATTGTTTTGTTAAGTTATGACACACTGAGTAGACTGGAACAGACTGAACAAGATTTTCAGACGTGTCCCTCACGTCTATCAACATATTTTTTTATCATTCCTCGTGCAGAAATTTATGATATTTAGAAGTTTCTACAGCAAATGCAGAAGTGCATGATTTATCCATAAATCTGCTCCCTTCATGGGATTTGTGAGATTAAATAATCTGTCAGCTGCTCTTGTGTTTTAATAAACTTGCTCCTTTGTGCTTGCCATCTCAAACAGAACATTCAGAACATTTTGCATGACTGTTTTGACTGAGCTGTCCAACAATCAGTTTCCTTCTCGGATGGATTTTGCCTTTGGACTTGTCTAGCCTACTTTTGAAGAGCAAAGCCCATCTGTCATAAACTGTTACAATGAATGATGGCTTTTGTGTTACAGTGAATGATGGCTTTTGTTTTTATACAACACTGGGCACTTTTTTCCTCAGCAAATGAACAAACCTCTTCAAAAACAGCCAGATAAGAGTTCCAGTTTGGGTTTCTGCCCCTCGTTCATACTATGCACACTAACTTTTAATTCTCGCTATAACCAAATTCCTCCCTAATGGAGTAATTTACACAACCCAGCCAAAGCCATTGACAGGACTCTCCCCAGTGGCAAATGTCTGGCATTTAGTAAATCAATGACATGAGTTATGAAGAGGAGCTGGGCCTCGCGGACGCTCCATTCTTCTCAATAACAAAAGAGGAAGTGCGTTAAAAACTAGCATTGATGGGTTGTTGGGAGTTGAAGTCGATGGGCTTGCAGTGTTTAAAATTAAAAGCTCTTAGGGTGAAAATTGTTTTCTCTAGTAATCCGTCATGTCATGAATAGGCTTTTTCATATTGATTAATTAGAAACTAAAAGGGTAGAAGGAGGAGAAGGGGAGGATTCAAAATCCAGCTTGTAAAAAGTCCTCTTTTCCCGCCCGTTGTTGAGTTAATGACACAAGCTTTCGCCTTGACTAAGTATTATTGCTGCAGTCCATAATTTCATCTTGAAAATGGGCGAGGGAGTGGATCTTCCATATAGTAATTGAGTATTGATTTGAAAATAAACAGCAGTGAGACTCCCACCCAGCTGACAGACCCATCTTTCAGATGCGATCGACAACAAATGGGCCCCTGGTTGGAGGAAAAGTTATGGATCAGGATGAAACAGTCAAGCGTGCCTTTTTCCCTCGCGATCTCGCTTCCAATATATATCGGATTTTAGATAACCCATTTATGAGCCCTGTCATCTAAAACCTATAGTTTTGTGCAGGCAGGTGATGAGTTAAGGCGGGGACTTTGCACAGATCTTTATTGCACACACTTTCTGATTCCTCAAGGCGTCCGCTTAATGCAGGGGTGCCCAGACATTTTCATCATGCAGCTCATTTTAAAACAACCAAGTCAAAGTGATCTACCTATACAAGGCCCCGTTTACACAGAGCAACCTCTGGAAACATTTAGTGTTTTTTCAATGTTTATTGGGGGTAATAAACAAAAAATGAGCCAGTTTACACGAAAACCCAAGTTTTCATGTCAGTCGAGTTGTCAGATAAAAAAATGATTAACTATAGTACTGTGGCTTTAAAATTGTAGTATTTTGATCTAAACTGTCACATGTGCTGAGTAAAGATATTCTAAGATGAGGTGTGTGTTGTGTTTGTTGAACATGTGCACAGAAAAGGAGGGGGTAAATAAGGCATTTTAAATTTATCTGGCAACCCTGGGGCTCAGCTGCTTTCAATGTGCATGCAGCATCTGAATGATCACAGTAACTGGTGAATACACAGAAACTGGTGAATACACTGTCTCTTAATCAAGTAAAGTAAAGTAAAGTGCTATGTGTTGTCATCATTGTATGTTCCCATGCAATGATGGAATCAGCTCTCTGCAATTAATCTGTCACACATGAGATACACCCAGGTGGAGCAATGGGCAGCTATGTAGGCGCCTAAGGAGCAGTTGGGTGTCTTGCTGAAGGACACCATGACATGTGGGCATGGCGGGTAGTTGAACTTTTGACTTTCTGGTCCCAAGCCAGCTGCTCTACTTCTACACCATCTTGGCCCCTTAACATTCAGGTCTCTCTTGTAAATGAGTCCCCGAGGCTCAATGGGATTAACCTGTCTATATAAAAGTTGAACGAACATGTTTGCCCAACATGGTGCACAAACCCACGGCCCTGAGATTAAGGGTCTCATGCTCTACTGACTGAGCAAGCTGGGCCTGGATTTTATTAGTTGTGCTCCTAAATGTTTAAAAAGGGTGAAAAAACACTCTACTCTCTGCCATTTATTATAACTGTTGTTATTTATTATAACTGTTGATATTTATTAT